>NC_086334.1:10508136-11183636 GCF_032445375.1 Bacillus rossius redtenbacheri
ATTTCAGATACAGTCAGCTTTAGTATGCTAGTTTTACCCCGAGTAAAAATATATCACAAATACATTTGAAGTTATTTTAAGCGTGATGAATACATGCATATTAATTACTTTTTCTATAACAATACCTACTCTACGGGGCCAAAAACCTGTGGTTTGTACGTGTCCTTATCCTAATGTAAATTACGTCACATTTTCGCACGGAAAACTGCCCAGTCTAAAATTGCGATGTCAGATTCTACTGATTTTCTAAAGAAATCATACCAAAACGAAGTGAATATAAAAAAAATATGACTTTTTCGATTGCTTTTGCTTATTGTTTTCATGCATTGTAAATGATTACGCAGCTAAGTTTTGAATTTTCATTTAACCTGTGAAAGTTGAGGGAGTTTAACAATAATCATTTATTCGATAAGGCAAAAGTGGATGCTAATAAATGAATTCTAGTCACATGCCGACGATTATTTGGTGTGTACGGCCTTTTGGTTATTCATTATTATATTCTAATTAAAAAAAATTTACAGCCGGTCGCCGACTAGTCACTATTCCAAGCGATGATCAAAATTTCGTCTTTTTCTTCTTGGCTTCCTATCTCACCGTCCACTTGTTGTGGCTGTTTATACGCACATTTTTAAACCGCGAACCGGACACCGCAAACCACCAAAGGACAAGGATTCGATAAAAATTTCAAATTGACCAATGTATTCGGACTAGTAAGATTCGAACTACTACTGTCCACGCCATTCATGACGTCAGAGGATTCCGTGGACCAATCAGCGATCAGTGTCTGTCGGACACAATTTGGAACATCGCTATTGTTCACAGGGCTTAACTTTCATTATATTAGCTTGCATTTCATGAAATATTTGATGCCACTATTGTTGTCGTGGCTTTGGAGCGAGGCCATGCGTCAAGGCACATAGCGGTCCACTCCTTAGCCATGAGATATTTGAAACTATGCACAACCGAAAGCCAAAATGCTGAAACGGGCTTTCAAAAATGCCTCCCCCCCCCCCCCTCCTTCCTGTCTTTCCACCAGCATGCTAGTCCTACGTTTTAGATTGCTTCACCTCTCTCGGTCACGCACGCATCAATAAATGCCGGTATGAGATAGTACAGCAGTACAGGAAATACACACATCGCGTTTGTTTTTATAAGTACTTTGGTATTTTACACCCTACCTTGATTTCTAGTTGATAAGCAAAAAAAAAAAAACCTCTTTCGGCCTGTAATTAAAAATAATAAAATTGTGCTGGAGTTAATTTTGTAACTTCGAGACGTTAATCCTTGCTTCCGCTTTTGTATTGTTTAAATAACCAACAAAATGTTAAAAATCTTAGACGCCATGTTTGCTCCAACACATTTTTCCTGTCTAATAAATGATAGGTATTTTTACAAAGTTGTGATTGTATCTTGTTATGACTATTCAAGATTACAAAATGTATTCCAGGATAGTTTGACTACCATAAAGTTTACTTTTGCCACACCAGTACGCTTAGTACATCCCCCCGATGTTCGCGTAAGTTAATATTTACGGGTGCATGTTGCCACACGTGAGTCTGTCCTCTTGACGACTTCGGCTCATAGCTATAGCAGTTTCCGCATGCATGCGCATTGGATTTTCAACCTGTTAATTTTTTTTTTTACTCTTTTCCCGTAAAATTAATACCTTCGTATGTTTATCGAGCCCGGCATTGTTTTAAAAATTTCTGCGTTAAATGCCATGTTATAGTTTCCTATTATAAATTTATTTGCAACATGAGATTCGCGAATTTGCTTGTTTCGAGGTTAGATGTTTACACATCACTGGGTAATACTGAAAGACTCGCTCTTTTTTTTTTTTTTTTTTTTTTTAATAATAAGCCATTTGCTGAAAAAAAATTTCTTGCAACTAATATTGATAAAAATAAAATCTTATGCCCATATTTTTGAAACTGTTGAAAGATCTCAAAAACTCACACAACTCTTGATGACCGCAAGGAAATACTCAAGCAAAATTTCAGGGGGGAAATGTAATCAGGCACAACGCAGGCAGGGAAAATGGTTTCCAGGGAAGACCGCGAGTAATCGTGCAACTGCAGGCATGTATAGTGTCCTGGGTTATTTTGTTTATTCGTGGTGTCCTGTCGATCAGGGCCGCGGCCAGGGGCGAAGTCCCTGGGGCCCGGACCCCTTCCTTCCAGTTTTTATAATAATAAAAAACAAGCGAATACAGAAAGAGAAATTAAAAACTTAGCTACGTAAGTTTACAGAGGGATTTTTGTAATACTTACGGGGCTAATATACTGTATTTCCTCCCCCGGCCACATACACAGAAGCGGTAAGGAATTGTGCTTCAAAGTAGCCTCTATTTAATGTCGGTTTGTATATACGTGTTATCGTAAGCATGTCTTTTATAGAAACGTGACAAGTGTGTTTCATGTTTTTAATAACATTATTAAATATGTGCCTATTACTTGTGTTAACAAATTAATCAAACAATTGACTTATGAACAAAGTTTTAAAAACCTGTGCATGATATGTTCAGTTTTACCATTCTCAAGCAAAATCAGTACTTAAATTTCTATGTGTGAAATTCGGAGTTCTAAAAGTCTACTATTTACTGATATTTTAATGTAGTAATCAAATTTTCTTTTAAAATTCAATTTTAAAGAAACCGTTTCCGTGAAAAAAAAAATATATATATTTATAGTGGTCGTACTGGTCTCCCCCTTCACCAAATCCTGGCTACGACCCTGTGTCGATTTTTATAAACTAGTTCGTGTGCGGCAGTGGAAAACTTTGGTTTGTTCGTGCATCACTGTTCATGTGACACCGTGAAGATGGTTAGGTTACGTCTAAGTAGAGACCGGAAAAATTCGCGGGTTCAATGACATCCAGGATATACTCCAATATCCTCTACACACTCGGGCAAATGCCAACTGTTCATTAGCTGCTGACTTGTGAGTCGTCTCGACTGGGTGGTCTGTGATTCGACACTTCTATGAGTGAAGGTCTCTATTTGGCCCTCAGTCCTCCATATTGACAGTGAACCAATGACAGAAGCAGCACTAAGGTATAATTATTTGAATTTTAGCATAACACGAAAAGAACCCGCGAATTTTTCAGGTCTCTACGCAGGGGCGTAGGAACCGGGGGGGGGGGGGGGACAGGGGGGACGTGTCCCCCTGAACTTTTTTGGTTTAGGGGGCTATCCCCCCCAACTTTCTAGACCGTGATATTTTTATTTTATAATATTATTCTGCCCAACTTTATTTGTAATTTCTTCACTCATAAAATTTTATCTTAAGGAAACAATAATAATTTTAACATCGATGTATCCAATAGTTAGATACAAAAACTGCTTAAAAAGCGCTATTTTGCACTTTTAAAATAAAAAATTTCCGGTGGAGGACCCCCGGACCCCCAGTCTTAGTAAGAGGGGAATGGGTTTACATGCCATCAAAATCATTATTTGTCCCCCCCCCCCCCCCCAACTTTATGAACACAGCTACGCCAATGTCTCTACGTCTAAGTGTTCTATCCTTCACCGGCGCGCAGACCAGACGCGAGCACGAGAGCCAAGCGCCAGCAGGGCCGTGGGTCGCTCCCACGGCGAGGGTGCCCGCCCGCCTCCTCCAAGGCCACTCCTGCAGGTGTGTGAAGTGGGTTGCCCCGCGCTTTGTGAGCGGTAAACTCCCAGCGGAGGAGCACGCCAGATAAGCCGGGACCAACCACCCATTAGCGGCGACACCACGGGGGAACGACAGAACGAGGAGGGAAATAAACAAGTGGAAACTGAAACCATGTGTCGCTATCTGTTGGGCGGGCCCATAACTACAAGCAGATAAAAAATATGAATAGAGGTTCTCATACAAAGTTTTTTTTAGTTAATACGTTTTTTTTTTTTGGTTATATTAAGTTATTTCCTTGACGGCGCAAAACTAATTTAATCGATGCGAAAATACTTAATGCTGTTTTGTAACAAACCGTCATGTAATAAATAAAGGAGTAGGAGGTGCAAAAACTCATTGCATCACACACCACAAAATTAGTTGCAACCTAAATAGAGTGAATTCTCACTGGTTTGTTTGCCTGATAGTAGCTTGTACATTACGTACTTCTCCTAATAAATTAATGTAGTTGTGTCAGCAATATATTATGAAAACTACTATCTAGCGGACGGGCCCATAACTACTTCAAAAAACTAGGTCTCAGTCTCGGTAATTAGAGAACTGCTCCGGTGCGGTGGCGGGCTGAGCGAGCCGGTGACGTCAGCACGGCCAAGCGAGCTACACGTCCGAGAAGATATACTGGTTGCTTTTAAGGCAGGCGCACATTGGTTCTCAACGCACGCATGTCATGAATCGCACGGATCGGATTTAACAATGCTCTACATCGCATTGTTACATTGGTGGGTAGGCAGGTCTAAAATAATCGATTACAATTTTATTTAAAAGACTGTCCACCAATGAGTCCACTGGAGCTCGGCTTGACAGTGAGTGGCTCTCTCTACCGCGCACCTCGGTCCCAACACTACTCACTCGTCCGCCGCGCACACAACACCTGGCCACATGCTCCGGTTACCGATGCTCCGATCCTCTCCGTCCTCTGTCGCTCGCCAAGGGGTTACCCACCCTCTTCGCAGGTCGACGTCCCCTTGTATACACCCTTCAAGTCCCTTCCTGGAAAGGTCTTGTAGCCCTTAGAAGTGTCGCGTCATCAGAGTCGACTCGACACTCGAAGCTGCGAGAACAGTGGCGTCCCAGTCACGCCACTCCACGCGCCGGGGCTCCGGAGGCCTGCCGAACCCTCGAGAGAGACTGAGTGGCGCCGAGATTCTTCGAGGGGCTGGTGCCGATGGAGGGTCGTTGCACCCGCGCGGCGCCCGCTCCAGATGACGAGGACGTGACGCGGTCGCTTATCCGCATCGCACGTGTCGAACGTCTGCAGCGCCGATGGGCAGGGCCTGGAAAAATTCTCTGTTTTAATGACCTCCAGTATATATTCCACGATACTCTATGTACTTGTGCAAATTTCACCTGCTATTTGGCTACTAATCTGTAGCACCTGTCAACTGGAATGATTGTGATTCGCTTTTTTTTTTTTTTTTAAGGATTTTGACGTGACAACGTCTAATAAATCGATCAACGCTGGCTGCACGCACGAAAAAGTGTCCCGTTACGCACATTGTTCCGTTACGCTGTGTCCCGTTACCATCATTGTTCCGTTACGCTAGTTAATGTGGTTTTCATTGCTTATTACAACAACAATTTCGGCAATAACGGTTAATTAGTCTTGCATTTTAAAAATCTGATTACTAGTATAATTTCAAGTATTTATTCTTTTATTACTAAAATAAAAATTATTCAATTTTATTCATAAAAGTATGCAATCATTTCATCAATGTTTTGTTATGACGTTGTCACGTTAAACTATCGTCCGTAAATCGACTTTACAGACAACCAATTTTTTCTTTGGTTTAGAGTTATTCAGGTAAACTGTGGTCCAGTCACTGAAACAACACGAAGGTGAACTAGTTTGTATTCTAGCCTATCGCGAAATGAACCCGCGAATTTCGCCGGTCTCCGCCGATGGGGATCTGCGAGCCGGCAAGAAAAGCGCGTGGCCCGTGCGATGCGAATGACACGCGGAGGACCAGGCTCCCTTCCAGAGCTCCGGTGCCCCGAACGCAGTCTCAGTACTACTTTCAATAAACACGATTCGCTCGATGTGTGCAGTGCGTGGTTGCCTCAACACGCCTGGAATAAACAATTTTGTTAATCAGTCTTTAAATAATTTCACTGCGTAGTATAGGTAATGTTACGGAAACATGATAAACTAAACAGTTTCACTTAACATACTCCAAAATGATTCCACGGCGTAGTGTAATGTTATGAAAATATAATAACCTATTTTTTAAACGTTGAACGTATCGAACGTGATGATAAAGTAAACAATTTCAGTAGTAGATATTAATTCAGCAACATTTTTACGTGACAACGTCTAATAAATCGATGAACGCCGGCTGCACGCATGAAAAAGGATGACTCATTGTCCTGTTACGCGCATTGTCCCATTGCTCGCATTGTCCCGTTACGCTTTATCCCGTTACGCTCATTGTACGCTTGCGCCGCATCTATCTCTCTTTCACTCGATTGGAACAACCATCGATTTGACTTTTTCGAGGCACATTAAACTTGAAACACTCCCATTCGTTTCCTACTTTTCCTATCATCGTCCTATCCTTAACAGAATAACACAGATTGGAAGATGTTAAATAGCAAACATGTATAAAAGTTATAGTTAAAATAATCTGTTCGTTAAAGTAATAAACATATTTGAATTAATGAGTGCAAATAAAAGTAAATTTATCAATTAAATTGTAGATTTCATTTCACTCCTTCTTTGTATCCGTACAAAATAGTGATAATTCAATAAAAATGATTCAATTTTATTCATAAAAGTATGCAATAATTTCATCAATGTTTTGCTATGACGTTGTCAGGTTAAACTATCGTCCGTAAACCGACTATACAGACAAACAATTTTTTTTACATGTTATACCGACCCACACAGCTTTCACAGCTTCCCCCCTCTAAAAAAAAAAGATACATCGGACAAAAATAAAAGAGCCTTTAGGAAAAGCTGACTGGTTTAATAGCTTGTGTGCGACTTGTTCCGCGCAGAGTCTCAGGCGCCTGTTTCTTTTGAGAAGCAAACCAACCTGGAGGTGAAGCGTGTCTTTTCAGTTAGCGCCTCGACGCATCTCGCGACGAGAAACAGTCGTAACACTCCCATCTCCCACCCCCGCACCCAGCCCTGCCGGCAAGTGACAGGTCCACAAGTCCTCGTGTTTCTCGAGCCGTGTGAACGGTGCGCTTTGCAGTGTTCCCAACGCCAGCCTCCTCCTTGCTACACTCATCTCTGAACATGGGAAACGTTTTTGTGGCGCAGTGCACTTTCTCGTGTTGAAAAACTACGTTTGCTACAGTCGTATCATTTACTCGTTACATGCCGTTTGGGGATCTGAGCCTCGCACTTGGCACATGGTTTACTGTTTCAGACTCAAGGGAAAGACGCAAGCTTTGTTTCAACAGAGTTTAGGCCGTTAACAGTGTTCTATCGTTGAATTGTCACATTTCGGCTCCGTCAAAGCGTAGTATATAAATTAAATTTAATGGAATGCGGGAGCATAATAGTGACTGGAAATGGTTTCCCCTGTAAAGTCACGAGTATTGAGTTTTTTTTTAATGTGTACAACTGTTATAATATCAATGTACACTTTATTATAGTCTTTATATGTGTGATCTCTGCCTTAACGAATTAAAATTTTCTATATTTAAAGATGAAAAATTATAAAAAAACTGTCGGAACCAATATGGCGTCTTTCAGTTGCTACTTCCCTCTCTTATATATACTAACCACACTTACAGCGCCATGCTCTTGAAGCGAAATAATTGATGTCTTCAACTGACAATGGACCATTCCGATGTCAAGGACATGACTGTCTTTACAGTAGTCACCAGGTCTGTTACTCGTGAAACTAACATATGAGAATACCACTTCGCAGCTGCGGTTTTTTTTGAATGGAATATCCGAGAGGCTTCACTACGTCTGGTTAACAGTGTTCTGGTGGACACGTCGCTCTCTGAGACTGATGGCCTCGCTGTCAGTCATCGAGCTCTGCGCCGCCGCTTCAGTGACCTTCGCCGCGCGGATCCTTGGCACGCGCGGAGAACGGTACATGTGGAGTAACACCTCGCGCCGACCGAGTATGGTAGTTCCCAGGCTGCGGCCAGGCTCGGCTGCACAGGCGTGTTTTCCCGCACCAGAACATCTGATTATTAGGGACCGGAAAATTTCGCGGATTCAATGACCTCTAGGATAGCCTCCATTATCCTCTGCACTTCTCAAGTAAACACGCGTGTTCATTGGGTACTAAATTGTGAGTCGTCTCCACTGGGTAGCTTGTGATTCGACGCTTCTTTGGTCGATAGTCTCTCATTGGCCCAGAGAGCTCCAGTTAAACCGCGAGCCAATAGCAGAACCAGAAGAATTATACACATGTTTGAATTTCAGCCTATCACGAAATGAGTCCGCGAATTTTTCCGGTCTTTTCTAATTATGCCTTAATCATTAACCGTTCTCGACTGTGACAACAATCAGGTTAGCAAGCTAAACCATGTTTCACCCTCGAGCAAAGACGGTGTCTTTGGACCGTTTAACATTCAGTCGCACATTGCAGTGCATATGTAACAGCACATGCTAAGGTTTGACAGGGTATAGTATCTGCCTGGGGCTCTTGTTGAAGTAGGTGTAACTATCGTGACCTAACCTAGTCGCCCGCGCGGTATAATCTGGTATTTCCTCCCAGCGGTGAAAGCCACAACCTGTTTGGACATAAAAAAAATAAAAAAAAAAGCTTGGAAAGCTATTGCTAGATACCGGAAGAATTCGCTGATTCCTTTCGCGATAGGCTATAATCCAAACTAGTTCACCTTTTATACGTCTTTAGGCGCGTTGAGGGTGAAATTGTAGTATGCACCAGAAATGAAATTAAATAAAAGACGCAATTGGCTGGTGATTGGGCGACAGTCTCGGCTGAGTGCGGACTGGTCATTGGTGCAGCTCAAAAATTCAGCTACTGCGAAATGATCCAAGCTGGTTGGTTACCAGGTTAAACAGTGTTAAACACGTTTGTGGTTCGAGGAAAATAGACACGACAATATAGTCCTCAAAACACTGTATTTCCCCTCTTACCAAGCTTCTTTAGTTGGTAGAACCATTTAAAAAATTTTTTTTAAATGATCGTTATGCAGCACATCGACCACTCTCATTGGACGAGCCGAGTGTGGGAGGAGCCTCACACTCATCAGCAACAATACATAGCGGCAGGTACTTTGTCGTAAAAAAAAATCTGATTGCTCATTAGATAATTATAAGTAGGGACCGGAAAAATTTGCGTTTTCAATGACCTCTAGGATAGACTCCATGATCCTCTATGTACTTGTGCAGTTACACCTGCTGATTGGCTACTAACCAGTGACACGTGTTAACTGGGAAGCTTGTGATTCGATACTTCTTTTGTCGAACGTTTTCCATTGGGCCAGAATCCTTCAGATAAACTGTGGCCCAATCACTGAAGCAGCAAGGAAGGCAAATGTATTTGGATTCTAGCTTATCGCGAAATGAACCCGCGAATTTTTCAGGTCTCTAGCAATAAGGCATGATTAAGCGAGTGGTATCTTCTGCAAGCGAAGCCATTGCCTTATTTGGCCGGGCCATTCGGGACGCATTGGGTTGCTGCGATTGGTGTGCTGACAGTAGACATGTATATGAAATAAACCGCGAAATACTCTTAATGCTACAAAATTTTAACACTCAGCTTATCTGTAAATCTTTTCCGCGCAAAAAATACGTGGTTCTAACAATGAAACTGCCACGTCTAACTAGCAGTGGAATCTTTCCGGGAAGTATAAATCCCGTCTGTGCTGACTGTGGATGGCCGGGTGCAGGAAAAGATCGGTTTTATTTCCTTGTGACCTTGTTCTGCGATTGGACCGCAGTCGGGGAGGGCCAGCTGGGGCGCAGGCCCGTGCAGTCCTCTCGGGGAACACTCGCCGGACAAGTCGTCGACCCGCGGGCTGTTGGGGCAGGCGGGGCCCGTTACGGCGACCACGCGACGGGCGTTTAGGTCCGAGAATGTGCGCGGGATGACGGCGAGGCGGGCAAACCGGTCCGCCGCCTCTCGTGGCCCCGGGAGACTGCGAGACACTGCGAGACGCTGCGAGACGATGCGAGACGCTGCGAGACCCGCGTCCTCTCGCCAGTGGGCGGGAGCGGGGTGGACCCGGAGGCATTCGTGTGGCGTGACACGGCTCTGATCAACTTGCGAGAAGATTTAATTCTTCCCGTGTGATGGAAGTTCTCTACTGCTATTTAGCGCCGTATCTGAGCAAGCTGGCCGGGTTTTTTTTTATACCACCACGCAAGGAACGCCAGAGCGAAGCAAAGCGACACGCGACTTGACGCAAGAAAATCCCGGCCGTTTATAAAGCACGGAAGTCGCAACCCACCACCAACTTTCCAACGTGGAATCGCAAAACAGTAAAACTATTTTCTTCCTCGGATTTTTCTGGTAGTACATTATTTTTTTTATTATTATGAAAACGTATGGTATTCTTCAAATTTTGATGTTAAGAAAATAATATATTTTGCTTTTATCGTGCGAGAGTTCAAGAAGCCTAATAAAATGAAAATCGTAGCATCGTTAAAAGTTTTTGGAAACACTACACTTTAAATATGGAAGGCGGTTAAAGCGAGAAGTTGAAAATATGGCCGATGTTAAGGGGCCCGCCTCGTCAGGGGTGTATGTGTGTTAGTGAGGCGGGATATTAAGCGCGACGCTCGATGGTATTTCTAGCGCGGTATCGCCTCTAAGCGCAAGGCTCTGAACTGGCGCGCAGTCTTCTCGTCGTCAATTGATAACTGTGAAATTTGTGCGGTGACCGTATTTTTATATTACGGGGAAATGAAGATAAAGGTGTAATGCAAGCCCCTTAAGTGCTTTCAAGAATCTGTACCACTTCTTTTACACCTAAAAATTACTCTGAAAAAATGCGTTTCAGCCATTTTAACTCTTCTAGAAATACAGCTTAAAAACATGATCCAAAATTAAAAGTACTTTTCGGGCCTCAGCGAACTCTTAAATGCTATTCGTAAATAGGCCCCACTCGGATATCTTGAGTAGTTTTGAAATTGCGTTGTTTTTCCTGAAGCTCTGCACACCGTGTGTGTGACCAGGTAGGCGGGCCCCTTAAGCATTGCGGTTTTTGCGTCTCGCGTGATTATTATAAACGGGTGTTTAAAATTTACTTGTTTTTGACGTCTCCGCGTCTGTTTTGTTTCTTGCGCAGTTCGCGAACTCGGCCTTCGCGGTAGAAGTCACTTACTTCCCTGCCGAAGGCCGCCCGCTCTCGGCACGAGCGCTCAGCTGTCTGCGGCCCGACCTCTGCCTGCTCTGTGTCAGTTGCCGAGCTTGTGGGGAGAAGGTCCCATTGGTATGTTTGAATTATGTTTACAGCAGGGTGAGATTTAGAATTATATATTACGGACATTGCTGTCACAAAAAATTTGCAATGACGTGAAAGATTAACAAATGATCTTTTTGACTTGACAACGTCTAATAAATCGATGAACGCCGGCTGCACGCACGAAAAAGGATGACTCATTGTCACGTCACGCACATTGTCACGTCACGCACATTGTCCCGTTGCGCTCATTGTACTTCCAGTCGATTGAAACAACCATAGATTTGACTTATTCGAGGCACATTACATTAAGCTTGAAACACTCCCATTCGTTTCCTACTTTTCCTATAATCGTTCTATCCTTAACAGAATAACACAGTTTGGAAGAAGTTAAATAGCAAACATGTATAAAAGTTATAGTTAAAATAATCTCTTCGTTAAAATAATAAACATATTTGAATTAATGAGTGCAAATAAAAGTAAATTTATCTATTAAAATGTAGATTTCACTTCACTCCTTCTTTGTATCCATACAGAATAGTGATAATTCAATAAAAATGATTCAATTTTATTCATAAAAGTATGCAATCATTTCATCAAGGTTTTGTTATGACGTCACGTTAAACTATCGTTCGTAAACCGACTTTACAGACAACCAATTTTTCTTTTTTCAAATCAAAAACTGTCTTATGCCATATATATATTTTTTTATGGAAAATGCGTTTTGAATTTTGAGGTGTAGTCGTATTGATATGTGTATTTCAACGTAAATGTAAATGTAAGGAGCACGGAAGGATGCCCCCTCTTGGGGGGGGGGGGGGGGCAGGAGGCAGTTCCCTCGCAGGCACGGCCCCGCGCAGTGGTAACACATTGGACTCGCGGCGAGGGGCGGAGCCAAGGGCCAGGCGGCCATTGTGGCGGCGGTCCTCGAGCACCGGAAAGGCACTCGCTCACCTGCCGACTGCCGGAGCCCACTTCCGGTCCGCGGCGCGCCTGCGCCCGCGCCTCGCTCGCTCATCCTGCCCGGCCCTCGCCCAGAGTAGCGGCGAGAACACACACACCACTGGGTTCTCTCTGCTTTTCATTCTCAAGCATTTATTCCCCTCTAAGCATAGCTATCGTGTTGGGCCTTCTCGTCATTTAAAAAAAATGGGGAAGGGGTTGTCTGTAAAGTCGTTTTACGGACGATAATTTTACGTGAAAACGTCATAAGAAAACATTGATGAAAAAATTGCATACTTTTTTAATTTTCAAACTTAAATGAAATAATTTGTTTAAATATATAATCACGAACAATTAGTTAAAAAAAAGCCCGCCCTTAACCTGTTTGATATTATAGAAGGATTTTCCTCGCACGGTGGTTGGCCGGTTCTTGCACGCTCGGCTCAGGCGGAACGTGACAATTTTTTTCGTGCGTGCAGCCGGCGTTCATCGATTTATAAGACGTTATCACGTCAAAAATATTATAAATTTATCTTCACTATAATAAAAATACGAAACGATAGTTAAAGAAATATGCCAGTTGTTACTTTTGCCAAAAGACTTTGGTTATAATATATGATTTAGAGTTGGAAGTAAGAGCAAAAAGAAGGAAAGGTTGGCACCGGTATGCGATGGTATGATCACTTCAGATGGACGTCTGGCACTCTAATCGCTGGACAGCGGTAGCCTGCAGGCATGGCGTTGTTTGTCTGGCAGGTGACGTCACTACTCGTAGTGACCGCAGTACACCTGTCACGGGCGTGGCCTTGCTGCAGTGCTGCCGCCTTGGCAGCTTCTACCGGTGACACCAAGATAGGCGCACGTGTAATTACTAGAGACCGGAAAAATTCGCGGATTCATTTCGTGATAGGCTGAAATTCAAACATGTATACAGTTCTGCTGGTTCTGCTATTGGCTCGCAGTTTAACTGGAGCTCTCTGGGCCAATGAGAGACTATCGACCAAAGAAGCGTCCAATCACAAGCTACCCAGTGGAGACGCCTCACAATTTAGCATCCAATGAACACACGTGTTTACTTGAGAAATGCAGAGGATAATGGAGGCTATCCTAGAGGCCATTGAATCCGCGAATTTTTCAGGTCTCTAGTAATTACTATTTCGCTACGTGTGGTGGTGCTTGGAATCAAACTGTGCCACATAGCAGTGTATTCGAGCTGGTGCTATAGTAATTGTAGGTCAAACATTTCGAGTGTGCACAGGTGTGTGTAGATCCAGCAGGGTGGTCCAGCGTGTCGCTGAATGACTGGGACTGTGCGTGTTGCCGTGACTACAGCTTCACTCTTCCTTGGATCGCAGTGTGCATTTGCTCTCTCTTTCCAATGCACGGTTTCTGCCACTAGCGCTGTCCTTGTTTCGGTGTGCGCTGTTGCCAGATCTACACCATAGAGCACAACAGTTTTAGACACAACTTTGCAATGTCATGACAATTTATTATGTATCTGAAACATTGTATTTTGTAAAGTAAATTTTTAATGATATATTTCATCAAGAATATCATCTGACAATATTCAATTATTATTTCTAAGGAGTCGTAATTGTAAATCCCCATATTGGTTCCAACATTTTTTTTAAACTTTTTTAATATCATTTTATATATATATATATATATATATATATATATATTGCTCTTTTGAGCATGGCACATAAATTTATAGATTGCCATGTTTCTCCTGTGAAATAATAATCGGTGTTTATAATTGAATAATTTCGTATGACTCAAACTGTAATAATATTGCCAATAGACACTAAAATAGGGTCTTAGGAAATTCAACAAATATGAAGTTAAAAAAAAAAATACTAAAACTTATAATAATTAAAGATGGTATACAAAATAATATTTTTGATGTTAACAAGCCTGGTAGTGTCGGTAGTAGCCATATACTCCGAACTGCAATCCCAGCGGGAGACAGACTCCAGGCCACGGATCTTTGAGAGGCTCACTACGGCCTCGAACCAGCGACAGATTATCTTATAGCTTATAGAGAAATTTATTATGGGTTATCTATATTACTTAAAACTACTCTGGATATAATCCTTTTTCATGGTTTGCTAGAGTAGTACGTTTTAATTGTAGTACACAAATTATAATAGACACACAAGATTATTTATATATATTATATAATATAATACATTTTATATTATATAATAAATCATCTCCTTTAAACTGACTTATTCAAGTTTCCAGGGTATAACTTGATGTAAGTTTTTGGACATACGCCATTGCTAAGAACTTTTTCTGTTGAAGGAAAAAATAATAATAAATAAAAATACCCAAAAAGACAAAAAAAAAACACAAACAAAGCAAAAAATTGCTGTTGTCAACAAGGATATAAACACAAAATATTCCGTAACAGGAATATGGTCAACAAACAAAGAAAAACAAAGAAAAATGTACTAAGAGAACGAAAAAAAACCCACAAATGATGACCACACAGAAATATTTGTTTCGTTTCAACCGTTATGCTGAATTTTTTTGGGTTCAATATTTCTGTGTCGTCATCATTTGTGTTTTTTTTCGTTCTCTTAGTGCATTTTTCTTTGTTTTTCTTTGTTTGTTGACCATATTCCTGTTACGGAATATTTTGTGGTCTTTATATCCTTGTTGACAACAGCAATTTTTTGCTTTATTTGTGTTTTTTGTCTTTTTTGGGTATTTTTATTTATTTATTTATGTATTTTTTATTTATTTTTCTTCAACAGAAAAAGTTCTTAGCAATGGCGTATGTCCAAAAACTTACATCAAGTCATGCACTCCCATTGCACAAATCTTTCAAAGATAATTCCAGGGTATAGCTTTTCCGTCATTTTATTCACAGTCAGCGGCCGAGCCAAGCCGCGAGTGACTCGGCCAGCGAACAAGCGAAGGAGCTATGAATCCAGCCGGTCGCAACATGAATTCGCGGTATTTCCGCGTGCGTCCCGGCGCGCGACGCTCGCCCTGTTTGTTCGCCCACCGACGATCGATGGCGGGCGGAAACCAGACGTGCTCAAAGTCTGCTCAATAAATCGATTTGGCGCCTTCGTTTAAGGCGCCGCTCAACCCGCGCGCGAAGTGGCGTGCGCTACGGCATGACTCGGGCATGGTTGCATTACAGCTCGCTCTCTGGCAACATTACCTTCCGGCTTTCCTACATAACGATTGCGACCTGCCGACCATTTATATTTCCGTATGATTTCGCGTGAAGTGTGTTTAATGTTTGACGTGACAACGCCTAATAAATCGATGAACGCCGGCTGCACGCACGAAAAAGTGTCCAGTTACGCACATTGTTCCGTTAAGCTGTGTCCCGTTACGCTCATTGTATGCTTGCGCCGCATCTATCTCTCTTCACTCGATTGGAACAACAATCGATTTGACTTTTTCGAGGCACATTAAACTTGAAACACTCCCATTCGTTTCCTACTTTTCGTATCATCGTCCTATCCTTAACAGAATAACACAGATTGGAAGAAGTTAAATAGCAAACATGTATAAAAGTTATAGTTAAAATAATCTCTTCGTTAAAGTAATAAACATATTTGAATTAATGAGTGCAAATAAAAGTAAAATTATCAATTAAATAGTAGATTTCATTTCACTCCTTCTTTGTATCCATACAAAATAGTGATAATTCAATAAAAATTATTCAATTTTATTCATAAAAGTATGCAATTATTTCATCAATGTTTTGTTATGACGTTGTCACGTTAAACTATCGTCCGCAAACCGACTTTACAGACAACCAATTTTTTTACTTGAAAGCAGTCTGTGAATATATCGAACAGTTTCATTTAAAATCCTGAACAGCCAATGCCCCTTATAGTCAGTATTAATGCCGTATTTATTCATGTTCTTGTTACTCTGTACCAGGCAACAAGACAATTTAATAACATAGCTACGTATTATTTTGCTATGCTTTTGTTATTTTACTTTTAAATGTGCAATGTTAACGGAGAAAAGTTTAAATATTTTATGTGGTCAAGTGTAAGAAAATGCGTATCGCCTTAAATTCGCCGTCAATAAAGTGGATAAATAAATAAATATTTGTTCCCTACCTCGGGGACTCTAGTGTGTTTTGGGCGAAGTCACGTGGTAAGATCTCACGATGATGCCACGTGAAGGAACGACGGGTCCGTCACTGGGATGGGGGCGGAGCCCTGGGTGACAAGTGATCGCTGCCGCGGCGCGCTCGTGGGGCGTGGGGCGTGGGGCGTGGTTCCGAGTCTCTCAACACCCGAGGCACCGGTGGTGATTGCCAAAGAGAGGGCTGTGCCGGGCTTATCCTGGCGTCAAGCGTCCTCGTTTGCCGGGAAGGTCGCTTGGAAATATCAGCTGGGCTGAATGTGCGGACATCGGCAGTTGCGATTGAAACCTTTCCAGGGGCCACGGGACTGCTAAGGTCACAGAAGGTTTGGTGTTCACGAAGGGAGTCCAGGTAAAGCGATGGTTGGGTTGCACCCTGTTATTCCCGTTTGGGACCCGCGGCCGGGCTGTAAACTCCCTGGGCCGCCATGAAACCGCGGGCGGCCAGTTACAAGCTGACGGCCCGGCAGAAGTTGTTGTTAGTGCGGGCTGTCGAGGTTTCCTTGCAGCCTGAGGTCGCTGAGGTTGGATCTCGTTCTGGTAGGAGAAGCCTAAGATGTCCATCAAGTTCTGTCCCTGCCCGAACACGCCCGAATATTCACCTTCGGCCAACCTCGGGATTTGTTTCATTTTTGCGCAGGAAAAATAAATTCAAATATTAAAAGTGGTCGGTTAGGTTAGCTACATTAAAACACTTAAAAACACTACGGACGGTTAGTTAAGTTAGTATAGCTACATTAAAATAAACAGAGAAATATAAATATATATAAATGAACCCGAGGTTGGCCGAAGGTGAATATTCGGGCGTGTTCGGGCAGGGACAGAGCTTGATGTACATCTTAGGCTTCCCTTCTGGTAGTGGCACTCCCTCTGGGGGAGCGGTTGGAGCGATAGCCCCCTCCCTCATCCCCCACTGGAAGGTTGGACGCAGTGAGCGAGTTTCGGCTCCGGTACAGGCCTGGGCTGCTAGTTGAGGGTGGATAGACCCTCGTGGAGTCCCACACTGAGAGTGATAGACTTGGATAGGCTAGGTGAATGGCCCAGGGGGGGGGGGGGACTAGGCGGTGCTGACGTCAGGGTGGTATCCTCAGCCTCTCGGTGTAGCCTGGCCCTTACTGCGTCCTGATCACGATGAAATGACGTAAACATTTTCCCAATCGGGAATTTAATCCCGATGTAATCGGGAACCCCGTGTAGCCGCGCCGTGATCCTAACCTAACACAGGATGTACATCATGCACATAAAGGCGAATTTAAAGAAATTTGCATTGAAATGAGGATGACTAATCTGCTGCGTGCATGAGGCGCCTGGTGGCTGACGAGTGCTGTTCCCTCGCAGAATATGGCCACTAAAACAACTGCGCGGTTGAGGGAAAGTCAACGTCAAAAATTAAGTTTTAAATGTAAGGAAAACATAGATATTTCTTAAACAGTAGAACTTAAATAAGAAAAAGTAATTTTACAAACATTCTTACTTCAGAATTAATGGAATTATGTATTAACCGAGTGACATATTAAGTACTAGCTGGCCGACCCGGCTTCGCACGGCTATACCAATGGAAAAAAAATTAAGCCACATCTCCCATTTACAGTAATGGTAAATGAAAAAAAATTCAGTGAAAATGTATTACAATGCTGTATAATGTACCGGAGAGAAAATGAATAGCACCGATGGTTTCCTGACTCGTGCACGCAACGTACAACTGATGTACCCGTACTTCCCTACGGCAGTCTACAGGCAGATCACTCTTGCGCCGCTCATTATAAATGCCCCTCCTTGTGGGTACGCCACTGCCGCGCGATGCCCGTTTCCATGGAGACGCAGAAGGCATGAACAATGCAAAATCCTGTTCTCATGCAGACAAAGTACCCACTGTTGCCTGGTTTTAACCACCCATGGGATCTAATTTTCGGAAAAGTCTGTAAAATATATATACTTGAAAAAAAGGGCAATTTTTTTATATTTAAAGTACTCGCAAAATTTCAACGGTGATGAGGACTGCACTAACAATGAAATAGTCGTTGCCATAGAGACTAGTGAAGCATCAACAAAGCAACAGCCGTTGCCATGGTGATTTCCTACCAAAAACTGGAAATTTTGATATAATACGCTCCCGAAACTCCCCTTGGGATCGGATTTCCGCAGAATCCGTTCTTAGTGAGCGTCTACATCACAAAATGAGTAACTATGCTAAATTTCAAGTCAATCGGGTGTATAGTTTTAGAGATCTCGTGATGAGTGAGTCAGTGAGTGGTATTTCGCTTATATATATAAATATATATAGAAATATATATACAAGTCCTTGTCAGAATTGTAACGGGAGAGAAAAATTATTGATGGTCCGAAAAATGATAATTAATAAAAAATAATAAAAATAATTCTAGTAAAGAAAAAATTAAACACAGAGAGAGGGAAAAAAAACAATAGTTTAGGTTTGCGATTTAAAGTGATAAAAAGTATTTAAATACTAATTGAACTCTTATGAGGGTACTGATTGCTTCGTTGTTAATATCACACGGGTGTTTTTTACTTGTATGGGGAAATTAAGAATGATAAGGCATCTAGTGCGTGGCAACAATGTTAATAGGCAATAGGAAATAAACCTCTAGCGCCTGCGGCATTGTCAACACACACTTCGTACGTGTACTGCATGTTGTATCTAACCCCCTCCAACGCATTTGATTCTAAATTGGACTTTTAGTAAGGATCCCTAATGTTATTGATAATATAATATAGCCTATAGCCTTCCTCGATAAATGTACTATCCAACACTGAAAGAATTTTTCAAATCGGACCAGTGGTTCCTGAGATTAGCGCGTTCAAACAAACAAACAAACAAACAAACAAACAAACAAACTCTTCAGCTTTATAATATTAGTATAGATGAAGGCAAAATATTATACTTTGGAATAATTTTTGTCAATCTTGAATTATCTTGGTAGCAATGAAATAAGCATGGCTGCCATATGCACTTGTGCAGGCGTGTGCTGGTGGTTTTTATTTATTTATTTATTTATTTATTTTTTTTTTTTGCAATTGAAACTGCGGTTTTGATTTTCAACACTCATACTTTGCGGCTATGCAGTTTTTAATTTTTTGAGACACAAATGAAGCCTTGTGACATGTTTTGTTTGTTCTTTACTGCAATTTAAATAATCTTTCATTTTTTTATTGTGAATAATTCCAGCAACGAACGACCAGAAAAAAAATCAATGTTGCCAACTTTACTTTCGAAAAGTTACCGACTTTAGGTTGTTAGGTTGCCTATAAATACAGCACAGTTCCTTGATTTCCAAAGTAAATAAGACAGTTAGTCATAGCTTTGAGTTGCCACCCTTTAACTTCTTTGCTTTGTGTTGCAGATGCGGTGTTGCTAGCTAGCCGCCTGCAGGGCGCCACTAGTCATGTGATCAGGTCCTCGCCAGCCAATCACCATGAGGGAGGAGGAGCTGGAGGTGGCCATCAAGGTGAGAAGCCGCGGGGTCGTTACCACAACGCCAAAATACCACAACGCCGAATGCCAAATTGACCGCAACGCCGACAGCTAGAAAACTGCTGTGTACCACAACGCCGAATAACAGTAACGCCGAAAAATGTTGCTGCGGGGAGGGGGGGCCACAGGAGCAAAATGATAACGCCGAAATACCACAACCTAACCTAACCTAGGCTAGCCTAACCTAGCCTAACCTAACCTTACCTAACCATACCTAACATAACCTTTGTGGCAGTCCCGCAATGTCATTTTTTTGGCGTTAATGTATTTCGGCGTTGTGGTAATTCGGCGTTGTGGTACACAGCAGTTTTCTAGCTGTCGGCGTTATGGTTTTCGGCGTTATTGTACGTTCGGCGTTGTGGTATTTCGGCGTCCCTGTAGCCGCGCCTGCGCAGTCGCAGCCCGTCGCCTCGAGGGCTTTTATTTTCATTTGCACACACGAGACATCGCGTGGACTAAAGCTGGACTCGTAGTCATCCGTCTCATCCGCCCGCCACTCGTCCGTCCGTCCGTCAGTCACGTGACCTGCAGCCAATCAGATGGCCCGGTAGATTCCATGTCCGTCCGTCAAAACCTTACCAAGCTTTAACTTTCGACCGACGGACGAATGAAATAATCTCAAAAATGTTAGCAAGATACCTATTGCCGGTGACCTTTACTATTTTATAACGTTTTTAAGTATATTTATTTGTTTAGCTACTTCCATTAAGTATTATCAACATACTTTTGAACATCTTTTTAACAACTGAAAATATTTTAGTATATATCAGAGCGAAAAAAAAATTGAATTGAATTATTTATGAAGTAATTAACTTCCATGGTCATCAGTATAAAATATCTGTACAAGATAAATTTTCGCCAGTATTTAAGATTTTTGGTCTGTTGGCAGCATTAAAATGAAAAAAGTATTTGACGGACATTCGGATGATTGTGAATCGCTCGGCTCGTTGACGGACTGACGGGTGGCTGACGGACGCGACGGATTATTGTGAGTCCAGCTCTACTCATTACCACCAGAACCCTTCTCGCTTTTAGCATGTTAAAAATGCTTCAGCGTGTCTCATAAAAAAAATAGACGTTCAAAGTTTATAATACTTGTGTAAAGTGACTGAATAAAACGCCTCAATAACTTTTCTAACTCGTCTCCTATGTATTTTCATTGTGGGAGAGAAAATATAAACAATGAAACGGTACTGTCATTGCTTATAATTTCCAACAAATAGTATATATCCGAAATACTTCCATATAAATCCACTGTTTAAAATAACAACGAACCAACGGACGAAGATGAACTAGTGTTTCTCGTAGCTCGCTCACGCGCC
The DNA here is from genome assembly GCF_032445375.1 of Bacillus rossius redtenbacheri. Taxonomy (NCBI): domain Eukaryota; kingdom Metazoa; phylum Arthropoda; class Insecta; order Phasmatodea; family Bacillidae; genus Bacillus; species Bacillus rossius. Next base: position 10,529,025 of record NC_086334.1, read on the forward strand.
CCTTCCGAGCTCTTTCCGGGCTCATCGGGAGAAACAGCAGTGTTCTCACTCTAGACCTAGCAGGTTTTTTTAAAGGATTTGTTAATGCCTCGTCTTGATTGGTGACTTCAAATTCAGTTTGCAATGAAAATTATCATTAATACTTTCATTAATGCCAAAAAAAAAAATTGCAAAAAAATAATTAAAACTGTAAATAATTGCAGCCCACTCTGATTTCTAATTATGAACTGATTTGTTTGAAGGTTGTTGGTCGGCTGGCTAGGAGATTTCGTCCACAGCAACTGTTAACAGTTACTGCTAGTATACGGCTACTTCTTATACTCTTCGGATACGTTAGAATTTTTTTTTTCAGCCTGCATTTCATATTTTTTTATCTAAAACTCTGGCTGTAATCTTTTAACCTTTCAATCAATCCAACCTGAATCTTGGATGCAAACATGCTCCAATGACAAAGCTTATTTTCCTCGAAATACCACCAAACCGCTTTTTGTTCCCGACCTGACGGCTTGAAGAAGAGGTAAACAGTACTTCAGAGGCTTTCTTTCCCTCTTGCTAGTATACGCGAAGAGAGACCAGAGGGCACAGGCAGCGTGAAGGCGCAGCGAACCAGCGAGTGGTATGTCGGACTCGAGGCGCTGAGAGCTGGCGGACAGGCCGCGAAAGTGCGTGAGGCCCGCGACAGCCGCGGGCTGCTACCTGCTCCGGGAGAAAGCTCGCCTCTTCTCTCGCGCCGCCTGCGCTCGCCTGCCTGGCTTCCAGGCTGTTCGCCGGCATAGAGGCCATTCTTATCGTGTCCCAGATGTTCCTGCGGCCCTCGCAGGCGGAACATTTCCGAGTGTTAGAGTGTTAGAGTGGCCGACCGAGAAGTAAAACCATTCCTCTTGTCAGTTTTGGAACGAGTGCTTCAAGGCCTCCGCGGAGCTTCAGAAGAAACTACGCTGTTTCAAAAACTGCCCAAGAAATCTTCTGTTCCCGTACTAGTTTATAAACTGTAGTTTTTTTAGAATAGTGTGTTTTCATAATAATTTTTAGACATGAAACATCCTGTAGAGATTCTTGAAAGCACTCGGCGGACTTTCATTACACATTTATCTGCATTTCTCCGCCATATATATTGTTATGGTTACCACTCGTATCTCACAGTTGGCAGTTCAGAGCCCTCCGCTTGGAGGCGACACCGCGCTAGAAGCACCAGCTAATCCCCTGGCTAGGCGGGCGCCTGTAAGAACGCAGCAACGACTCCTGAGCAGTAGACGAGTCCCTCGGGAAGCGACAGCCGCTCGTCTTGAGCACGTGGGCGCAGCGCGCCGCCGGCTGGTGGGTGCAGCCAATGAAGTGATTCCTTTGTTCCGGCCCCGTGTCTCTTCCCAGCCAGCCGGCTCTCTCAACCGCACCTCTCTTAATTAGCCCGCACTTCTGGCGGGACCTTAATTGCCGGTTCAACCGACTCCCACCTTACTTACTTGCGCTGTCAAGAACACTTGCGGGTAGTCTGGGGGCGCCGCTACAACTCGAAAGAAGCTGGAGTCTCTTGGAGGGCGTGTCAGAGCGCCAAGGCACCTCGAGGTCCCGTGGTCTGAGTGGCTGTCGCTCCGCCCCCACTCTTCTCCGCGGCCCGCTCCTGTGAGATCCTTGGCGCAAGTGTGCATGCTGGAAGCAGTTAAACCTATCCCGCTGTACTTTTCACTCACGGCTCCTATAACGTCTGTACAGGATATAGCCGTTTGTTGTGTTGTTCCAGTCAGAACTTTCAGTACTGGAATTTCTGCTGTAGCCAACTTTCATTCCCGACATTTCCCATGTTCGAGGTATCGAAATCTCGCAGACTTTAGAGCTGGCAGGCGTAACGGAGTTGTTTTTTGAACTGTAGTTCTTGAGGAGTCCTCTCCTCTGGATACGCCAATTCTTGCATGTGCTTGACGACGTGTGAGTAGCGATGTTCAGGCGGGTCACGTGAAGGGCCTGGAGGGACGGAGGGCTGCTGTGTCGCAGGTGGTGATCGTGGGCAACGGCGCCGTGGGCAAGTCCAGCATGATCCAGCGCTACTGCAAGGGCACCTTCACCAAGGACTACAAGAAGACCATCGGCGTGGACTTCCTGGAGCGCCAGATCGAGTGAGTGTCCGCCCCCTTAACGAGCTCACAAGCCGTTTCATCTGGGGATAACCGTCCAATTTAATTAATGTTTGCAGTTCTTCTCTGCCGTTGTATGGGATTGCTTGGCTTATGGGTTGTAGCTGAGTGGAAGCCAAAAGAGTCGCTGTACAGGATAGTAGTCTCATACAGTTAGAGACTGTAATGGCGACTGTAATGGCGACCAAAACGTGCGACCAAAAAGCGCGGCTAGAACGTGCGAGTCAGGCACCCCCAGTCGTGACACTTGCTTTCAGCTGTTCAGATAATACATCAGCAGTAATAGTTCCATATTTCAACGTCAAAATTGATTGTGAAAACTCTTGCCAAACCATTCATAGTAGCTCGAGAGCATTAAATGTGATAAATTGCAGCTGGTTTTCATTAAGGGAACTATAATACAAAACATAAACGCTATAATAACAACTAAATAGTTAAAAGACATATTCAGAAAGAATAGACAGTGTAGTCTCAAGTTTTATCTCGTATCCTACACAATAATATAGAGAATACGACAGTCGTTTCAAACACACTTCTGTGCGACCCTACATCAGTCTGTACAAGCCTTGCCGTGCGCAGGGCATTAAAGAATATCGAGCGTTCGAAACTGTTCCAGAGAAGCGGCGGCTGTTGTCCAGTTCCTGCGCTGCTTCTATAAGATCAGTTTTTTTTTTAATGGTAATTATTCCCCCAGAATAATTTGAAGGAATAAAAAGCTCGACACTGACTCTCGAAAGCACCGCAGGAAGGGAAGTTTCCACGAAATGAAACCCCGGTGTCGCCGCTCGGGGTCCCGCAAGGACAGATTACGACGGGAGTGCGAGGAGGTGTGTAGACACAGCCATTACTGCTTGCAACCTCCTTGGTGTGACCCAGGCGCCCCACATTTCCTCCGAGCGAGTCGGCGCGCGCCTGGCGGCCACCGGCGCAACTAGCGCGCCGCCGGGTCGCTCCCTCCCTTCTGGAGTGAGTCCCGACGCGACGCGCCAGTTTGCGAACAGTTCAAGTCGTCAAAACCACAATAAGTAGGGGCAGGCATTTTTCGCGAAAAGATCAGCACACCTATTAGACTACCACAAGGTATACCCGCACCTGTGGTTTCTTCCTTGTGATTGGCGGCCGTCTGCGAGAGAAGTCGTTGCCATATTTGGCCGATCCATTCAAGACGCGTTTGCTTCCACGCTGAATTACTGTGATTGGTGTTGTTACAATCGATATGTATCTGGGATAAACCCATCCAATCACGAAACACAGACGATGCTAGAGTGTTTTAACTTTCAGCTAGTCTCAAAATCTTTTCGCGAAATCTGCATGGCCCTAAAAATAAGTTATTGTTATTATTAATATGCGCTCAACGCCGTCTTCGTGTGCGGCGAAGTCGCCCGCCGCCAGGGGCCGCATGCCCACTGGTACCAACCCAGACGCGCACAAACACACCAACAAGCTCCCGACCCCAGCATTGCTGAAACTTTCTGCCCCTGACCAACTCTTCTTCCTGGACCATCCTTGTCCTGTACTGAACCTGCCTGCTTAGTGCTTGCGATAATGCAGAGATTATAGAAAGTTACAGATGGAGCATAAGCTCTGAGCACTGTGGCCAGTTTGTTTACGTAAAAATATGGCGGCCATTTGTTTATATAGTATATAGAAATGTAGTTTACTACATACTCTTGTACACAATCATTTTTTCTCGAGTCAACAGTCTTTATTTGTTTAATATCCATGCACTTTTCCACCACCATACATACATCACTTATGAGAAAATGCGATTTTCTTCATTGCACAATACGGCGGCGACCTGCTTCCTCCTTACTTCCCCTGGCTTCAGCAGAGATACCTGCAAACTGTGTTTATGCTCCATCTGTAACTTTCTCTAATCTCTGGCGATAATGTAACCTCGCATGATTGAGCTCAGGGTTTTCCCTGTGTCTATTCAGGGTTTCCTGGGCCCAACTTAGTCTAGATCTAAGATATGGGGAGTTAGTATTGCATCAATTGCTGCCATGGGTGCCCCAATTTAAAAAAAAAATAAAAAAGCACATGAAGCATGCTATGGCTGGTTGCGCCATTAGTGTTCAGACGTGATTTCGAGTCATAAGTAGGTTTGATCATCGTTCGACCACGCTTTCTGTTGCACCGTGATTCCCGGCTGATTGTTTGTTTGATTGTTTGCGTTCCCCCGCGCGGGCTGGTTGCTCGTGTGAAAACAAGTCCCGGAAGGAATTAAAAAAAAAAAAAAAATGTGGTTCATCTGGACGTGGTGTGTTCATGAGGACTGAGCGCCGTCAAATTTGCGCGGCACTCGAAGCTCGAGGTCAGTGGAGCAGCTGACTTCATTGCCACACGTGCCGCGCGCGTACCACTGGCTCGGCCGGCGGCTTCCGGACAAACCAGCTCTCTGCTCGTTTCGGTTGTTTTTCTGGTCGGGAGGGCAAGCAATTGCGTGCGAGTCCGGGCCAGTCGGGAACGACGAGATGGAAATGTAGGCCCCGGCGCAGGATTCGCCAGCAGGTGCTGACCACCATCTTGGAGTGTGATATCACTGTCGCCACATTGCATGACTTTGACTGCGACCTGAAACCCGGCCGCTATTTTGTCCGACCTTGACATCGGCACGCCATTTTTGATGATTTTGACACCGGCCACCAGCTTGGATTTCGCCATCTTGGATTGTGATGTCACAGCAGCCAATTCGTTTTCTATAACTTTCCACCGTCATGGATTCTAGAACCTTGTGCCATTTTGGATTCAGGCATTATGTATGAATTATGGCAATATGTCCTCCACTGTCAAAATCCGTATATATTATAACAAAAAAATCAGAAAAATTTATAAAATTTAAAATAAAGTTAATTAATTACAATTTAATAAAATACGCCATGTATTTCATGGACCGCGAGAATTCCAGCGAGGTTAATCGATTAAATTGGTGACATGCCCTTTCTACATGGGGACTAACTTCTACTACCAAGGCATATATTATTTCCGTATTATGAGATCATGGCAGCCATCTTGGAACCGTCATCTTGTTTATGTCTGCTAGAGTGGGCACCCGCCATTTTGGTTAATTTTCTACCCGCTAAAGTGCAGTACTATCAATCACCAGACAGTCAATTATTGTCGCGTACACCATATTGTCGGCCATTTTGGTCGCCATATCAAAAATTTGTATTTATTAACCTAAAAATTCTGAAAAAAATTCCAAAAAATCTGTTTAAAATTATTTATTAATATTATATTTCATTCCGTTCTTGGTTATATTTTTGTCTGTGAAGTAATTAAAGCTTTAAAATCATTACTAAAATCAATCATCCTCACTGTAAACAAGGACTTTATACAAGATAAATTCCCGACTGAATAATTAAGTTATTCATTATCATTACGCCTACCATGGACACCTTATGATAAATAGACTTTAAAATACAAGCATATAGGCATCTTCAAATCTTAAGGCCTTCTTCGTCAATACTTGGTATACTATTCAAACAAACCATTTCCTATTTCAAGAAAACAATACAAGAGTCTCAGAACTACCAATGTGGATATAATATATTGCAATCATATAAGTAGATCAACTAACTAATGATATTTCATGCTTAATATAGTACTAATCATTCCTGAAATATCTTTTACATTTACTACAAGACCTATAGGTTCTGAATAATTAAATATTCAGTCTAACCACACACTTGACTACGTACATTCTTTTAAAAAAGGGACACACATTTGGACACACATTCGTCAAGGGTACATGCTCGGACGCACATTCGTCATCATGAACGAACATAATGTTTAATTAGATCACGAAAGAAAATAACAAATAACATTTATTTTTTGATTAACATTAAAAATATTAAATATATATAACATTCTTCAACCAGGATATCAATAATCAATCATCTATTCTATGAATCCGCTTCTCTCAGGACTTCTAGCATGGATAATATCTCATCCGTACAAGAATAGTCTCCTGCACATAGAGAAGCAATCAAATGTCTTTGCCTCTCAATCAATTCATTTGGATCGTCCCTCGATGTGTAATATGTCTCTTCTGCTGCTTCTTCCATCTTGGTTACTCACTTACTGTCAACATTATGGAAATCTCTGCAGTCTTCTGTTCTATCTTGACGAGATCAGGAAAGCTGTGTTCAAGACCAGGAAAATTAATTTTTCGTCATGCAGCGCACTCTTCATTGGCTTAGTAGCTCCATCGTTGTCCTCTCATCTACGAGGCCTTGGCGTGTATTTTTTTAAGGTGCCACTTCTCGTCAGGGTGTCCACAGTTAGTACTTTCCTACTAGATCTAGTACTTTTATAAGTTTTTTAGTGGTCTAGTACATTTACGCTCAGATCTAGTAATGTTTTCTTTAATATAATAATATTACAGTATCTCCAATATGTTTTATTATTTAGCGTAATTATTTTTAAAAATCATGGCATGTATATGAGTGTGTGGTGTAATATTTAAGTTCGAGCATTGAAAATGTCATAATAACTTCCTAATTAGTTAAAACCATAACAAATTATAATTTAGTACTTTTTTTTTTTTTTTTCAAATCTAGTACTTTTTTCTCCCCTAAGTTGGTACGAAATATTTTTTCCTTGTGGACACCCTGCTTCTCGTAAACAACTTGCTACACCGATCGCGACGTAACCATTTTGCGCAGTGGACTTTGGACACTTCTCGTGACGTACCTTTTATCTTCATTCCTCGCCGTATAGTGTAGCGGTCAGCACGCAGATCTCATAGTTGTTGTAGGCGCGACGAGAGCACAGCGCAGTTCAGAGCCTTGCGCCCAGAGGCGGCGCGGCGCTAGAAGCACCAGGCAGACACACCCGCCCCTGGTCGCCGGGCACCTGGGAGGGCATCGCAGAGCAGGACTGACCCCCGGGTGCCGAGCCGAGCGACAGTGGACTGCCGTCGGGGACTGCCGCGATCTGCGGGTGGCGCTGCTCGTAATGAGCGTGCGTCATCGCGTGCGGCTCGGTCGATACTGTTTGTTTAAATAATTCTGGCCGGAGAACAGCCATTTATAGCCGCGAGGGGGTGAATTATCGCCGAGACCACCGGGGGCCGCATGGCTGGTTAGCGGTATCGATATCTTCTGTTCTGATTATTTCTGTAAGTCGGTTTAGGCTCGAATCTTGTTTTCTCCCTACAAGTGATAACAAGAGCCAGGACAAATTTTTGGACTTATTTGTCAGTGTAGCAAAATCAGCACTGGTATATTGTGTGTCTGATCACTGGAGAGAATATTATTCTTCCTGATATTTTTTTTTTCCTGCGTCAGTGTAGTTTACAGAACACTCTAACCTCTGATTGCTGATGGATGAAGTACTATGCCAGTCCTGTTGGATGGTGATGGGGCAGTCGCCCCTCCCTTTTTTTTCCAACTAAAAAACCTTGAGTATGTAAGAATAAAAAAAAATACAAAAGAAGCCGCACCTAACCTTGGAAACCGATTTTTTTTTATAAAAATGTATTTTAAATTTTTTAATGCTAGTGGTTGATTTAAAGTTCGGTTGGCATTGCGTTAGAACAGATTTTAAAAAAAAATTCAGGTCTATTATAGTTCATAATTATTTCGAACTTCCCATTTAACCGGGAGGTATTCCATGCTCTATAAATAGGGACCGGAAAAATTCGCGGATTCAATGACCTCTAGGATAGCCTCCATTATCCTCTGCAAATCTCAAGTAAACACGCGTGTTCATTGGGTACTAAATTGTGAGGCGACTCCACTGGGTAGCTTGTGATTCGACGCTTCTTTGGTTCGATAGTCTCTCATTGGCCCAGAGAGCTCCAGTTAAGCTGCGAGCCAATAGCAGAACCAGCAGAATTGTACACATGTTTGAATTTCAGCCTATCACGAAATGAATCCGCGAATTTTTCCGGTCTCTTATCTATAAAACACTCCGGCCACACTGTGGGCTCGTCGCAGATGGAATCTTTGTGACACGCCGCAGCGAGAGAAGAGCAGCTCCCGCAAGGCAGGACTCGGCGAGTGTCAAGTGTGAGGTGTGAGTACTGTACGTGTGCGGAGGAAGCTAGGCACTGTCGTCGAGGTGGCGATGAGGGTCGGCGCCAGGGCGCGGCGGGTCAGAGGTCACGCGACGTCGGGATGGGCGCGGGTCAGCCAGAGGGGAAGGGAGGGGAGAGGGGGGTTGCAGTGGTCAGTTCACGGTAATGTCCATATCGAGCGAGCTGCAGCGCCTCGCCAGGGGTCACTCCTCCTGAGACCTCGCGGTCCTCGGCGGTCGATGTGGCCCGACCCCTCTCCTTGCTGGGGTCGTGGTCCGAGCTCTGCGGCTGGTCGTTAGGACCACGCTCCGCACGCCCTCCATCCCACCGTCCATAGCCAATTAGTAGAGACCGGAAAAATTCGCGGATTCATTTCGTGATAGGCTGAAATTCAAACACGTGTACAATTCTGCTGGTTCTGCTATTGGCTCGCAGTTTAACTGGAGCTCTCTGGACCAATGAGAGACTATCGACCAAAGAAGCGTCGAATCACAAGCTACCCAGTGGAGTCGCCTCACAATTTAGTACCCAATGAACACACGTGTTTACTTGAGAAATGCAGGGGATAATGGAGGCTATCCTAGAGGTCATTGAATCCGCGAATTTTTCCGGTCCCTACCAATTAGGGTCATAATAGTTACACACCAGCTGTGTGTTCGAACTTTATAGCTTTGTCATCTTGTCAGCCCACCATAGCCATTCAGTGCGGAAGCGAACGCGGCCGGGCCAGTAGGGCAATGGCTTCTTTAGCAGCCGGCCGGCAGTTACAAGAAAACAATCGCCAGCATGGGCACACTTTAACGCAGTCTAATGAGCGATCAGAGGAACCAAAGTTCACAAAGACAAAGCACAAAGGACTGTCGTCAGGTTAAACCACTAAACTTCCGGGTGCTAGTCACTAGAGTCCCCCCCCCCCCTCCTTCACTCTCTTCCCATCGGGTGATTGTGTTGCTGTTGTGTTTGCTTGAAAGTCCCCGGGGGGGAACGAATCATACTCGGAGAGCCAATTAAGCGCAGATTGGCCTCTCTGCGGCGGCCGGTGTCCAGATTACGCGCGCTGCAGCAAATAGAAGACCTGGAGGTCAGTGAACCTGTGTGAGTTCGAGGGTCGCTGGTTCTTCCACTTGGTCCGCGGCGCGCCTGGGTCTGTATGCAACCCGCAGCACTCGCACTTTCTTCCGGCGCTGCTAGCCAATCTGGTCGCACCGTCCTTCTCACGGCTCCAGCGAGTGTTTTGTGGCACAGGTGTGACTTGGAGTCCTATACAGACCCCCGCCACAGACTTGAGGTTTATAGAGTCGGCTACGCATGCGTGACAGACCCACGTCTTTTTAAAGTAACGTTTTGACGCAACACATCTTGTCGTGTCCTACTGGACAAGCAGGTTTCCCGTCATAGGAAAATTAGTCTGGAAAACCGGGCAAAACTCAGGAAATTTAAAATCATTCTTTGAAACCTGGAAAACACAAAAAATTGACAATGTTTTGGTCACAAGACAGAATGAGTAATTTGCATTTTATGCATTGCACGGATGTTAAAAATAAATTCATGTAATTATCGTTTATAATTAATCTCAAATTAACTAAACGTAATGGATAGGCGTACAAACCATTGTGTATTAATTAGAATCACAATTTAATATTTATAGTCTTTAGCCTGGTCACAATTACTGCATCTTTTTTAAAAATTGATCAAGCAAACACGTTCATTTTATTTTTCAGACTGGTAGATTTTGGTAACTAGTTGATGGAAATGGTAGCAGTGTAGACTGTATATTTTTCAGGAAAACATTTTTATTTTTCAATTATTTATGCTACGTATGTTTTTTTTTTTTTTGGAATGTGTTTTGATAATAATGTGTATTGTAATGTAAGTAATAGGGAATAGAGAAGTCAGGCACAGGCTTCAAGTATGAAATGCGAGGTGCAGGTCAATGACCGACCACTATCTTAAATGTGATATCTTTGGTGTAATTTAACAGCACGACAATTTTTTTTACCTAAAAATATAAAAAAAAATGCAAAAAAATATAACTTGATGAAAATTTTTTTTTAAACGTATTTCGTTCGCCGCAAGTGCGGTTTTCTTTTAAGAATTTTAATATTTTTTTTCTGAACAATTTATATTTTCTGAGAATTTTTTTATTAATATTTTATTAAATTGTTATTGCCAAGATCGAGCCCAGTAGTCTACCTCACAAGTCCATGGCATATGAAATATAATTTTTAAAATTTTGTTTTACTTTTATTTTTTAGGTAAACATGTAATCGGGGTGTCGAATTACACCATAAGTATAATATTTCAGTAAAATTCCAGGGTGCGGTCATCCAAGATGGCCGCCGTGACGTCACCCGCACCTCGCATCTCAGCCTTGAGGCCTGTACCAGACTTCTCTATTCCCTACTACTAATATGTCTGTTGTTTCTGTCAAATGGACTCTATAGACAAAAAGGGGGGGGGGGGGGGGGGGAATTGGTGGAACAGTGAATACAGGCAGTACTCAGTGAAAATTGCTGAAATAAAAGTTTGGTGAACTCTGAAACTAACTGTTCATCATTTTAATTCTGAAATGAAATTATAATTAACAAAGTGCCATGCAAACTTATAATCTCAGTTGTATGCTCACTGCCTAAGCTATGACTAAGAGACAGGATTTTATCTGGCGAACTGTGAGCCAATGGGAAACCCTAAACCAATAAAATGCCGAATTACGGACAGCCTATTTGAGAGACGTCTCTCGAGTTAGCGGCCAATGAACAGGTGTCAGTATGTAAAGGAGTGTAGAGTCTATCCTAGTAGTCATTGAACCCGCGAATCGTTCCTGTCCCTAGCTATGAGTAGGGACCGGAAAAATTCGCGGGTTCAATGACCTCTAGGATGAACTTTATTGTTCTACGTACACTCGGTCAAATGTCACCCTCTCATTGGCTGCTGTCTTGTGGAGTTGCCCCAACGTAGCGGCCTTTGATTCGATACAGTTCGGTTGAGTGTTTCTCACCGGCCCAGAGTCGTCCAGGTGAGTTGTGAGCCAATATCAGAGGCAGCACTGAGGTATAACTATTTGAATTTCAGGCTGTCGTAAAAGAATCCGCGAATCGTTCCTGTCCCTAGCTATGAGAGGTAGGAGAAAGTCGTCAGTTGAACGGCGCAAATCTGTTTGACCAGGAGTGGGGGGGAGAGAGTTTTACGCGTGGGGTTAACGACACAAGTCATCTCTGGATACGGTGCTTGTGTGTTGTATACTGCCCATAGTTAGCCTACATAGAAAAAAGCAGAATAATTTAAAATGTACATAAAGTTTTCCATAAAACACAGTTCTGGCGTTTACGTTTATCAGCCCCGTTTCACATCCCCTCAGAGAGGGACTTCTTAATACCAGGGGGGAGCGGTTGCCCACCTGCTCACAAACCCCCCCCCCTCCCCCCGCGGATATACGCCCATGGCAACAGGTATGACATAGAGACCTGCAAAATTCGCGGATTCAGTGACCTCCAGGATAGACTCTACTACACTATACACACTCGGGCAAATGCCACCTGTTCATTGGCTGCTGACTTGTGAGTCGTCTCGACTGGGTGGCCTGTGATTCGACACTTCTATGAGTGAGGGTCTCTAACTGGCCCTCATTACTCCAGATTAACAGTGAACCAATTGCAGAAGCAGCGCTAAGGTATAATTATTTGAATTGTAGCATATCACGAAATGAATCCGCGAATTTTGCAGGTCTCTAGGTATGTAGTTTCCACCTCGTCCCAACTAAACCAAGCGCTGTCTGGCAAGCTGAAGTGGGCTCTGAGCCAGTGGCAGGTGCAATACGGAGACCGGATGACGTACCACACTTTAGACACTCGTCACAGAGTCAGCAGCCAGCGAATGAACGACGTGGCTAGAGGTACAGAAATGTTTTCGCGGGTTCATTCGGTCGCAAGCTAGCATGCAAACCTTCATACATGCTTGCGAACTGTGTTCATGAATATGGGCAGGCATATTAGACTGAAATATCGTATACCCGCGCCAGCTATTTCTTCCGTGTGATAGGCGGCCGTCTGCAAGAGAAAGCCTTTGCCCTACTTGACCGAGCCACTCAGGACGCTTTTGCTTCCGCGCTGAATTACTGTGATCGGTGTGCTAACAATAGACACGCACCTGAAAGAAACTCTCGACCAATCACGAAACACGTACGTTGCTACAGTGTTTCAACACAAAAAAAAATACAATGCCCCTATTCATGATTGGACCGCAATTATTTGGATACGCCCCTCTGCGACCTTTAGCAAGTTAGCAAACGTTGTCCAGCTATGAGAGTAGTAAGAGAATAAGGTAGTGCCAATTGACAAGAGCAAAAAAAAAAATTTCTAAGAAACAAGCCAGTGTTAAAGCAAACGTTGGTAGATCAAAACCACAAAGCTTTAAATTTTGTCCCGACGCCAGGCGAATTCGCGAAATTTCCTGGTCTCACTCGTGCAGACGACCAGGAGTGTTGACGTGACGCCGTTGAGATCGTATCGCGCGGGTTTGACCGTTGTATGGCGACCAAGCCAGTTTGAATGTTGCGTGTCTTCTCTCAGCCACGACTCGGGTGGGTAGGTATGTATGTGGGTCGACCAAGCTGACCCAGCAAGGCCACTCTCAGGCCTCAGGCATAGCTCTGCGCAGCTGGTGCGTTTCAAGCGCCTAGTCTCCTCTCAGCTAGGGGCAGGGACTCTTGTGTTACATCGTAGACATTCATTTGAAATGTTTCAAGCCCTCGCAGGTCATCCTTCCCGTTTATATGTCTCTCAGCCCCGCCCTGGAGAGGTCTCGTAGCTTTTCCGAGTGTAGCGTTGCCAACATTCCCAACTTGACATGCGAAGCTGCGAGAACAGTGGCGCGCTAGTTACGCCACTTCTCGGGACGCGCAGAATAGTACCAGGCAAGACAGCAAGGAGTCGCCCGGCACCAATCGCTAGGGACCGGAAAAATTCGCGGATTCAATTACCTCTAGGATAGCCTCCATTATCCTCTGCATTTTCTCAAGTAAACACGCGTGTTCATTGGGTTGCTGAATTGTGAGGCGTCTCCATTGGGTAGCTTGTGATTCGACGCTTCTTTGCTCGATAGTCTCTCATTGGCCCAGAGAGCTCCAGTTAAGCTGCGAGCCAATAGCAGAACCAGCAGAATTGTACACATGCTTGAATTTCAGCCCATCACGAAATGAATCCGCGAATTTTTCCGGGTCTCTACCTGTCGCCCGCCGCGCCGGCCGTCGGGGTTCATCGACACGCGCTCCGTCAACAGCTCGCGACTTGGGGCCTGGCTGGGGCCTCGCTCAAGGTCGCGGCGCTCGCCCGGGCGTCTGCCCCTTCGCTCGGTCGGCTCCTTCACCGCGACACTTCCCGCCCGTCAGTTACTGTTCTTCCCAGGGCCGGCGCGTCCATGCAGGCGAACTAGGCAACCGCCCAGGGCGGCAAGTAGCTGGGGGCGGCGCAGCACGACACACAACAGCTCATATAATATGTTTAACGATTATTGAAACTAGATGAAAATGGATTTTTGTAACAGTTTGGAATGTTTATATTGATATAAGTAATTATTTAAAGTCCACGGTGACCTGTTTATGATTTGTAATAAATAAAAAAGTAAAAAAAAAAACACAAGCCTGCTTACATTTGATTGTTGACAAAATCTTAGGCTTTGAGGCAAGGAAAATTTTTTTTGGGGTGTCCGGCCGTGGTGTGGGGGGGGGGGGGGGGTCATTAAGGTTTTTCGCCTAGGGCGCCAATTTACCTTGAACCGGCCCTGGTTCTTCCTCAACGTTCGTCAACAAACACACAGACAGTGAGACATCTTTCTGTACATTGCTATGCAGGGTGAGTCTTGACTCCGACCGTAGGTTCAGCATGACAAAATAAGTTAAAAACATATAGTCCAAAGTGGTGCTTCCAAAGACCGGTTCGTACACGCCTTTGAAGTTGGGTTTAAATTTTTTTTTTTTGTAAATAATAAATAAGGTATTTAATGTAGAACAATGAGCTTATATATTATGATTAATCAAACGAGGTTCGTTACCGAATACAAGCACATCCGTTCATATTGTTTATAAACCTTATAAATTTAGTCTGAAACTTTCGTTTAAGGTAAATTTTTATCTAACTAGCCATTACTGCTAGGGGTTAAATAAGTGTTGAAAGACCAACGAATAAAGTGAGCATGTCTTTCATTACTCGACAGTGATGTGTAACTTCTAACCTCGGTAACGAGCAAATTCGCGTGTTTTCAGTTTAAAATACAATTGTAATACATACTCAGACACGTAATTCATAACGTATATAATGCCGAGAGTAATAAATATACGCAAATTATGTTTTCTACTGCATTTCTGGACGCGAATCACACGTAGTTACCGCAACCGCTGCTAGAATTCGCTGCCAAAGCAGCTACGTTGATTATCAAACAATTTGATTAGCAGACGGTAGTTTATGACTATTTAATGAAACGTCTCCGATAAAAGTGAAAAAAAACTTGAAAAAAATACTAAACCCCGGCTTTGGACCTGATTTTCGACAAGAAATGTTATTAAAATACTTCCCATTTTTTTAAAAATTCACAAATTAGTTTTACTATTACATTTCCCTTTGTTACTTGTGAACTTTGGTTAGCGCCCTCCGTCTCAGATGACAGGACCGTGGTTTTTACACATTTCAGATCTTGACTTTCATCGCATTTACGGAATTACCCCCATCAAATGCCGTATATCGAAAGCTAAGTTGTTACACATTAAAAAAAAAAAAAAAAAAAAACAGTTTATTAGTGGGTATAACCTAAAATCCGTTATAATTTGTTGTAGAAATTCTAAACATTATATAAAACTTTTGACTGAAACGATTTTTGATGAGACAAACTATTGCCGTAAAAAAAGGGTTAATAAAAAATTTCAATTTGCTTGCTGCTTACATTAGCAAATTAATTCATATTTATTTCAAACCGACTAAATATTATCTTAAATGTTGGTCCTAAACAAATTTTTATATGACCACGAATTTAGTGATTGGGATGAAAAACAGTGTTTGAAGGTTTAAAAAAAAAATTCATAACTACCTTAGTGGGCATATGCGGCCTGTGAAATTCGTTCTAAGATAGTCAAAGCTGGATGCATTGAGTTAAAAATGTTTGAAATATTTTGCTGCGTGAGACACGAGGAAATGTTTGATCGATCATTTTGTAAATGTTGAAGTACATATGTCCAGAAGTTTATAGATGTTTCCAAAACATTTTCAGGAGAAGTAGGTAGGTACTTGGAGCAATATTCGTTACATGCGTTACGCACTTCAGCCACCCTGTGATTTCGATATCACTCTGCCGGCTTCATGTTGGCGCACGCATGCGCGCAGTTCCAACATGTGTCGCGGCTGTCCTTGACGGAGCATCGACCTAGGCTCGGCCTCTCGCGGCTGTGTCAACACCGCGGTGAAGAGCGGCACTGCTCATAGCCGTGGCTGTGCCGGACCCAGGTAGCCTTGTCGCCAGGGAAGCCTGAAGATGTACATCAAGTTCTGTCCCTGCCCGAACACGCCCGAATATTCACCTTCGGCCAACCTCGAGTTTATTTATATATATATATTTATATTTCTCTGTTTATTTTAATGTAGCTATACTAACCTAACTAACCGTCCATAGTGTTTTAATGTAGCTAACCTAACCGACCACTTTTAATATGTTAATTCATTTTTCCTGCGCAAAAATAAAACAAAATCCCGAGGTTGGCCGAAGGTGAACATTCGGGCGTGTTCGGGCAGGGACAGAACTTGATGTACATCTTAGGCTTCCCGTCGCCGCTACCTGCCAGGCGGGTCCGACGCACTTGGTGATGATGGCTCACGCCAATATCAGAACCCTTCGTTTTCCTTTCTGAGGGGGGGGGGGGGGGGGAAGTAACTAATGGAATAATATGCTCAACAGATATTCACTTAGTGTAATATCTTGGGTGGGGAAAAAGGGCGCGCAAGTGTGGTAATTACGAAGACTTGCGTGTCTTTTTCCCCCGCCCATGATATTACAATAAGTGAATATCCGTAGAAAATACTGGTAGCAGAACAATAAATTAAACGGAGGCCTTTAACTCCGAGATTGTAGTAGACAGCAAACAACGTGTCAAACTTCTTAACAGCCGGTAGAGTACCTAAGTCAAGGCGATGACGTCATCAGAGCATGTCTAGAAGAAGGGGGGGAAAAAAATGCTCTGAGCGGTGTAACTGCATTGCTATTTAGCAGCACGGTTGATCCACTTGCCTATATGCGGTGTCTCAGTTCTGAAAGGCCCAGTCTCTGAGAACAAATTGTACAAATAAAAATCAACAAAAAGTGCTTGTTAAAATGTTTCGAAAAACCCTTCGTTCAGGAGATAGTCCATATTTTAGTTTTTTTTTTTTTAAATTTTTACCTGACATACCGTATAAAGACAGCAACAGTTACAGATACCTATACTGAAACCACAACAAATCGGCTTGTATTTCATATATTAATTGTATTTTTAGAAGAGTTAAAATGGCTGAAACGTGTTTTTTTTAGTATAATTTGTAGGCATTTAAAAAACTATAGATTGTTGAAAGCACTCAAGGGTACCTTGCACTACATATGTGGCTGTGGTTAGCGCTCAGACAAGACTGCGCGCCAGTTGACAGGCTTGAGCGCGCTAGAAGCACCGCGCAGATGGTCTGAGTACCGCCTCTCTTGTCACGCACCGCCGTGCTGTCGGCACGCGGCCTTGGGCCCGCCCGACCCGCCTGGCAGAGCTCCAGCAGCGGGGCACTAAGGGCGACACCAGCTGCGCCCTCGCCTGGCGAGTCGCCTCTGTGCGCCCCTCTCCTAGGCCAGGCTCGCCTTCACAGTCGTGGAGTTAGTTTTTTTTTTTGACGTGACGTCTAATAAATCTATGAACGCCGGCTGCACGCACGTAAAAGTGTCCCGTTACGCTGTGTCCCGTTACGCTCATTGTACGCTTGCGCCGCATCTATCTCTCTTCCACTCGACTGTTTATAAAGTGAAGTGAAAAGTTAATGTGGTTTTCATTGCTTATTACAACAATTTCGGCAATAAAGGTTAATTATTCTTGCATTTTAAAAATCTGATTACTAGTATAATTTCAAGTATTTATTCTTTTATTATTAAAATAAAAATGATTCAATTTTATTTATAAAGTATGCAATCATTTCATCAATGTTTTGTTAAGACGTTGTCACATTAAACTATCGTCCGTAAACCGACTTTACAGACAACCAATTTTTTTCCTAACCTAACTAAAACTAAGTGTATTTGGGAGGGGTCCGGGTTAGGGAGGGACCTAGGTGCGTCTCAGGCCGAAGCCTATACGCCTAGTCATGCTGGGATTAACCATCCAGGGAGAGGGTCGCATGCATCATGTGCTAGGAGGGGATTGGCCAGCCATGGCAGCAATTGATGCCATGACTAACTCCCCTCACTCGTAAATCTAGACTATAACTAGGTATAGGTTGGGCCCAGGTAACACCTGCATAGACACAGGGAAAACCTTGGGCACTGTCATGCGGGATGCAAATTTGCATGCATTAAGTGTAGGAGAATACAGGAGACAGAGGATGGTCTGGATGAAGTGTTGAACATGCGGGAGTTTGGGCACTTGGACTCGTGTATCCAGGACTGGATTTAGTGACCAGGGACGCAAGCGCCCCTGGCGGTGAGCGGCTACACTGACCACTCACTCCGCTGCCAGTCAGCACCTAAAACTAAAGAAGAAAACGTGAATAACGTGGAGTTAGTTAGTGGCCACAGTTTTGTTTGCTGGCCGTAATGCAAACATTACTGGTTTTAAAGATGTGGTTGGTGTGCCTGTGCTTCCGACTAGACAAAAATCTTAAAACTATCGATATTATCGTTATTACTTTGAAACCGAAACTGTGCTGCATCGGATATGACTTGACTGTGAAAGAGATTATCTCGTTTACTGAGTTGTTACTTAACATACCTGTTTTTAACGTGTACATATATATTTATGATATACCTTACACAGTGGGGCATGGAAACCATTTTCGCCATGTTACTGCTTCAACCCAACACGAAATGTCAAATGGCGTATAACATACTGTAAAAGAGAGTAAGTGTAGTGAAAATTGGGTCAATAGAAGACGAGGTGAACAAAGATAGCGAGCATTAACAATACGGTCGAACCGGGTTGGGTGTTCGCGGATAACGGATCAGGTGGCGTGAGGCGAGCTCCCATCGATCGGCGATATAACCTGTTCCAGAGCTGCCCGTCACTCCCCAGGTGCTTTTTCATTTTAATAATTAATTAATGTAATTAAAGTTTTCTTGTTTTATCAGTGGAGCTCTACCAATGATTACCATAGTTTTTAAATTCACGTGTTTTTCCCCCCTACGTAGCCTTTAATTTTGAGACTTTTATGTTGAACTTGTCAATACAATATTTTGATTTTATCTCTTCTTTTTTTCATCGTCCTAAAATTTTGTTTAGATAACGGAGAAAATACATGTTGCGGCTCTCTAGAAAAAAAAATTGGAGAATCTGTTTTCTTAATATTTGACTCAGCTCTCCTGAAAGTCTGCCGACCGCTGGTCTGAACCGATAACTAACACAAATATGGAAGTGCCTCCCTCTTCTGATTGTTTGCATTCTTCGTTTTCCTAGGAGCGTTACACTATCCTTACGATCCGGTGACGTCATCTCCCCGACTTGACCACGACGGTTGTAAAAGTCCCATTTCAAAAACTGATCGGTGGAATGACGTATAGGTAGGGGCAGGCAGTTTTCGCGATTAAATCTGAACGCCTATTTAGACTGCAACAAGGTATACCCGCACCAGCGGTTTATTCCTTGTAACTGGCGGTCGTCTGCGAGAGAAGTCGTTGCCCTATTTGACCTGGCCACTCAGAACGCACTTGCATCCGCACTCAACCACTGTTATTGGCTTTGTAACAATCGACGTGGAACTGGAATAAAACTCACCCAACCACGAAACTGAGATGATGCTACAGTGTTTTAACTTTCAGCTAGTCGCGGAATCTTTTCGCGAAATATGCATGCCCCTACGTATAGCGCAGGGGTGCAACAGGGAGGGGGGGGGCAAGGGTATTTTGCCCCCCCCCCCCTTCTGAAAACTTGAAGTGGGGGCAAATGGGGGCAAAGAAAGTGCTGTGTAATCAATTTTTAGATAATAAAACTGCTTAAATAGCACAATTTTCCACCTTGAAATACAAATTTTCCCGGGGGAGGACCACCGGACCCCCTGCTTCAATAGGGGGGATCAATGATTTTTTTATAAAAAGGTATATTCCCCCCCCCCCCCTCCCTTTTGGAAATTTAGTTGTTGCGCCCCTGCTTGGAGCGTTACACTTTCGGTACGATTCTGGTGACGTCATCTCCTCGACTTACCACGACGGTTGTAAGAAAGTCCCATTTCAAGAACTGATCGGTGGAATGACGTATAGGTGTCCCGGTGGGACGACTGACTGACTGACTGGGTGGATGGGCGGCTGTGCGCAGGCTGGACGGAGAGGAGGTGCGGCTCATGCTGTGGGACACGGCGGGGCAGGAGGAGTTCGACGCCATCACCAAGGCCTACTACCGCGGCGCGCAGGCGTGCGTGCTGGCCTTCTCCACCACGGACCGCGACTCCTTCGAGGCCGCGCACTCCTGGAAGATGAAGGTGCGCCGTCTCTCCCGCCGTGTCACGTCCTGGTGCCGACCCCATGGCCCAGCCCTGTTTGTTTTTAAATGTTTAACTATTATAATTTTTTACAAACTAAAAAAAAAAAGAATATTTTTTATCTCATGATATTTTGGAAGATTTTACACGCGTACAGCTAATTTTATTTTTCTGTAACTTTTTTTCATTTTTATCTTACTGTGTGAAATAAATATAAATACTTGCTGTGGTTATTTTAAAGTAAAATAATTTTATAAACAAAGCTTAGTTTGGACTTAAAAAATAGTAACCATAATTATACCTTGTATTTTCAGTTTAAATAACACGCTAAAAAGAGTGTAGGTAAGAAATAATCATGCAATTATAATATAGCGCTTAACTGGGGTGGTCTCCGATCCTGGGTCTAGGGCCCGTAATCGAATGCGGGGGCCATGGTCAACCCCAGGAACCTTATATGAGCAGGTCGAACGACCAGACGGGCAGTGTTCATGTCGCAGGCAACCAACGCTCGTGAACTCCACGATGAGTGGGGCGCTCAGTTGTTAAGTGCTCACCCAGACTCGTGCTGCAGTCACACCGAGGGGGGGTTGGCCGGCTGTGCAGGTGGAGGACGAGTGCGGCGAGATACCCACGGTGCTGGTCGAGAACAAGATAGACCTGCTGGACCAGAGCGTCGTCGACCCGTGAGTACCTCGACCACCGCTGACCCCCCAGGCACGTGACCCTTGTGGGTCTGCCCAACGGCCAGGCCATACTCCTGCCTAGGTCCAGCTTGTGTCTACTCAAGAGTACCTACTCAGATGTTCAGGATAAACACAGATTTTACGTAATAAAACAGAGTGTACCAGCAGCAAAACTGTTCTTTCAAAGTAACTTCGAAAATAATTTTACGCACTGTATTTCCTGATTAGTTGTAATCTTAGGGCTGCTACCCCTTCAGCAACACTACTACAAGTTTGCCCTCTGCGATTCATCTCGCCTTAAACTGCCCTGACATGTTCTTCTGACGAATTCGACTACTGGACGGGCCAAACTTCTCTGTGATCACCTCTCCAATGAACTGCTAGACCTAATAACACTACAATTGCATTGCTAAAATGTGCATTAAAAAGTTGCCAACATTTAAAACATGACTTTTTAACAGAAAGTTTTTATTTGCCGTGGTCTGGTGTATATCTTGCCATGGTTAGAAAAGGGAGGAGAGCGTGTGCTCGGGGAGCGACCAGCGGCGTGTGCGCAGGGAGGAGGCCGACCTGCTGGCGCGGGCCCTGGGCTGCCGCCTGCTGAGGACCTCCGTGAAGGAGGACGTGAACGTGAACGCCGTGTTCCACCACCTGGCTGCGCGCTGCCTGGCCGAGCTGCGCGAGCAGGAGGACGACTACTGCAGCTCCAACAACGGCTTCCACCCGCTCACCATCAGTACGTGCATCGTCCTGGCTAGCCCTCAGCTCTCGCGCCTCACCTCCGGCTCCCACGTGTGACTGGTGTGTGCCACGGCCACTCTGTTCCCAGGTGCCTTCAGCCCGACCCACCACGCCGGCAAGTCCCGCCACGGCAACGGAACCATCGTGCTGCGCCCGGGGAAGCAGAAAGGCCACAAGAAGAAGAACGTGCTGAAGAACGCCTGCCGCATATTATGACGTGGCGAGCGACCCAGCGCGTGAGCAGGCTTCCACTGGCGTCACCGTACGAAGGCGCCTAGCGACCGTGGCCTTCCCGACCGTCCGGCATGCATTCCGTCCCCGTCCCCCCTGCGCAGGTCCGGCCTGGCAGCTCTTCGAGCACCACGGAACACTAAATAGGTGACAGCAGGGCGGAACAAATCTTGGCACCATTGTTCCCATGTCAAATTAGCTACTATGTTAGTCGTCTACATTTTTCTGATGAGCGGCAGCTTGCTTAACTTATTTAACCATCACAAAAAATGTTGTGTGCTAAAAATTTTTAAAAATATATTGTGAACAGATGCAGACACAACTGAAGCAAATTTTGTCCCTTCAGTCTCTTGCTAAGCTAAAACCAGTATGTACATCTAGTACCTAGTACTTGCCATATTGACTTCGTACTTGACAAGAACAGAGGGATACATGTTGTGTTATATCTTTGACTGGTGCCTAGATCCTTTATAAATTTGTTCCGCCCTGGGTAAAAGCCACTGTAATCAACACACACACATTCACATCAGTAGTGACGATGGCCATCAGGTTGTGTCCGACAGGCACTTAGACTTAATATCAGCTGGGCACATATATTGTATGGTTGGTCTTCTCAGCAGTGTTACCGCCCACACCTCCTTCCATTCCCTGAGTCTTAGCCGCCGCAGTCTCCTCACTGTTCCCAAGGTTGAGCCATTGTGACACCAAGTTGTGACCAGAGGAATTAGTTTGTGAATGTCCCCTTCACCAAGACATTACTTTTCTTAATCCATATTTCTGAGGAATACTCTTGCATTTTTAATAGTTATATTATACTTTAATGTTCTACACATTGAAACCACAAATGAATTATCTAAGAAAAGACATTTTATAACACTGACAGTCAATGGAAATTATATTATTGTTTATTATCAATTAAGTGCACCAAGCAGAGAGCTGTGTGCTGATGCTTAAGTAAAAAGCGTACTGGTGTGCTGTTGAAGGGACCTGAGGAAATATGTAAGCCATGCACCCCTTGCTTCCCGTAGCCAGCACAGAAGACCGTGGTTTGTCATTGTGGTAGCTGCTTCAACGTTAGCCTCTGCTGTTTGAGTTGCAGTGATTGGAGGAATTAGCCAAGCTTATATTGACTGTGGTGACACCTGGCTTGTGAAATCCAAGAATCTACCTAATCACAGGCTGCATTTTTAAAAAAAATAAAATCACAACAGATTATCCTAAGACGTAAACTAAGTCGAATGATTAAATGCTCTAACTTAATTCAGATACGATTACAGTAAGTACTAGATTCCGAATGCTACAACCTAACAGCATTAAGGCTCCTTCCTCATAAGCCCCGAAAATGATCTTTCGTTGTCTATCTCCACCACTCCATATCCTCCAAATTCTCTGACATTGGACATTGCTAATTCCCAGTACACTTCCAAACTGTATGTTAGCATGGCCTTGAGTTGACTGTGAATTCTTTATGCTGAAAGAAGTCACAATCACTCTTACATCACAAGTGACAATGTGAATTGAATAATAGCCACCTGTAGCTGAACATTACTCGTATAGTTAACATGTGATACAAAAAATATATTTGTTATTGTTTCGTATATTTGTAACGGGTGGAAAGAGAGAGTGTGAGAACAGTGTGTATGTAACCTGTATAATACTAATCAAGTTAACCAAATAATGTTATTTTTACACTTACATTTTTTATTGTTTGTATAGTGGACATGTGGATTGTAAAACTTGTGAAGTTCATCTTTTGTAGTTGACATATTTTTAATTTTTACTTCCCACATTATATTGTTTCCAGTCTCAATCAAAACTTGTGTTGTTTGCAACTGTAATTCGTCTTTTATTTGGAATAAAATTGTGTACCTTGTAAGCTTTATTACTCTTTAGCATTGGCCGCATTTTCTAGCAAGGACACCTGTTTTTATTACAAGTTTTATGCAAAAGCGGCTCTGTTTTGGAATTACTGCAGCTTATTTGGGGTATCTTAATTGACTGCTAAAATTCAACTGTGTTGAGTACTTACTTAATCTCATAATGCTTTTACTCTTAGGTCTTTTGTACACAGTTAAACAACTAGAGATACATTATATCACATTTATATTGAACTACCTTGAAAAAAATTATGTTCAATGTTGTTTACTTACTTGTGTGTTGAATACTCCCATTAGCAAAAAATATATAAAAATTAATTTTTAAAATTGAATAAACCTAATACAGCAGGCTCAGGTAATTTAATTTTTAATTTAGTGTGGAAACATATAAATATTATATTTTACACCTACCACAATTTTTCACAAAGAATTTTCCAATACTTTGTTCGGTCTGAACTAAATAATTTGCTCAACTGATTACTAGCTTGTGCTCCAATTCTCTCATTTTGGATTCTCGTTTCGGTCATTGCAATCACTTTACTGCCTAAACAAGAATTACTTTAAAACACTGATGTTAACGATAACGAGATGTTTATCAAGTAATTCAATCACTGTTTGGTTTTCCCCTAGAGTAGAGTTCTGTATTTAAATCTCTGTGAATGCAGTTTGCTCAGTGTTGGTAAAATGAGCTACAACTACAGCAAATGCACTTGAAAGTGAGGATACAGTATTCGGCAGATGAATTGCTCCACCCAAAATTACCTAATCTTGAAGCATGTGCTGAATCCACTACAATCTCTCGCATATACATATTTCCACAGTGAAGTTTACGTACAATAATACATGTCTAAGAAACACTCCAGTTAGCAAAGCGTGACAAAAATTATGTATCATTTCAAAACTTCCGCAAGTAATTATTAATAAATTAACTGTGCAGAACCTTACATGAATTTGAGGATGCAAAAACATTCAGTTTATATTAGAAATCATGTGTACAATAAAATTATAAGTAATAATTTTTTTTTGTGTAATATTGAGATTTACAAAAATAAACAATCACATAGAGATATATTCCCATAAAAAACAGTTGTACAAAATCTCAAGAAATGTTCTCTTATACAAGACATATGATAAGCTCCAACAAACGTCGTCGCCCTGACGAATGAAACACATGAAAAAAGCATACACACAGCACAGTCCCAACTGTCAGTGGGATAGCAAGGGAAGATGGAGGCCATCTTGCATTTTACACATTTTAAAGACATAATAACTATTATTGAATAGTAAGTGATAACAATGATCATCCTCTCAATTACCTGCTGTAATGGTTTTTCCTCATAGAATCATCAAAAAATTATAAATTCAAGGGTGAAAAACCATTATCATCCTACAACAGTGTACCATTCCCCAAGTCGCAACAAAAAGAAAATTAAAATCACAATGACTAACATCTTTCCCCTCCACATCCTCTTAAATTAACATTATTCCATTTTTTTACAGTGGATTTCACAAGCATTCAACACATTAAACCAATATATACTTGCCATTCTATAGATTACAAACAAATTTTATTGTACATGTCGAGTAAAAAAAAACCTGCCTGCATTAACTAAAATAAAACTGGTAAAAATAACTAATTTTGAAATTTTCTGTTGTTTGTTATCAATTTATGGGTCACGTTCAAATTTAAAACATATTATTACAACCAGAGATCTAAGATTATAGGAATTTCCTAACTTTCAATAAACAATGGACGCAAGCACAAGAAAGTCAATCTTCTATCCAAGTAGTAAAAAGCACACCTCCTTGATACTAACTATAATGCACCATCTTCCGCTCACTTTCCCACTACAATATTAACTTTCTGTAAGTATATTTAAGACAAAATATTTTCGACAAGACTTAAAATGTTGCTGAGGGTTCACGAGGCCCTAAAAAAAACAAAAAAAAAAAAAAAAAAAAAGAGGTCCAGCTCAGTTAAGCTGATCCATGAACACATAAATGATACGACCATCTTCAAGATTCACGATTCCAACCGACGAACAGACACGTTAAAAAGTCCCTTCAGCAACTTGACAGAAGTCAACTCTCTACATGTGAACTACTATCACCCACGCGGAGGCACCTTACGACTTACTTCAAATACTGATCATTCCGTAATGTCATTTTATTAATTGGAACTGAGGTCAAGTTATACAGTATTTTTTTTCAGTTTATAGGAGCTAACAAGTTTTCTTTTTGTCAAGGGAAAAAAAAAATATTTACGCTGTTAATGTACGTATGGTTAGTTTCTGTCGTCACCGGCACAAATCTCATGCATGTATTAAAGGGATGTAGCACAACTGAATATCAAGGGGACCGCCTGGCCATCCCACGGAGAAGACTGCACGGCCGGGCGGCAGAGCGGACGAGCGAGGCCCCTCAGGGCAGCTTCTGGGTGAGCTCCGGCACGACCTTGAAGAGGTCGGCCACCAGGCCGTAGTCGGCCACCTGGAAGATGGGCGCCTCGGGGTCCTTGTTGATGGCGACGATGGTCTTGGACTCCTTCATGCCGGCGAGGTGCTGGATGGCCCCGGAGATGCCGACCGCGATGTACAGCTCCTGGCAAACAGACACCCACGTTCACTCGGCTCGTCCCTCGCTGCCGCCGTGCTACTAGCGCATCCACCCGGAACTAACGCATCCACCCGGAACTAACGCCTCTCTGCACGCAGTGGCGTAGCCAGGATTTGTGTATGGGGGGTGTTAAGAAGCAACCCCCCCCCCCCCCCCCCCGGTATTAAAGCGGGGGGTCCGGGGTTCCTCCCCCGGGAAAATTTGGATTTTAAGGTGTAAAATAGTGCTATTTTAGCAGTTTTGGTTCTTAAATTTAAATATTGTAATGGTAAAAATTTTATTAATTTTAATATGAAATTTGTTTGAGTGTTGGTGCTAGGGGGGGGGGGGGGGGGTTCAACCCCTAAACACCCCCCCCCCCCCCCCCCTTGGCTAAGCCCCTGTCTGCACGTGATGCGACCCCCAACATTTTCATTATGCGTTTACAAAAAAGACTTTATGGAGTGGAAATTGCGATTGAAGTACATGGCCCTTTAAAATTATTTAAGTAGATTCATTCCATGTTTACCTGATGCTTTCTGGTGCCAGTTTCGTCAGTGGTGATTTACACAAACTCTTTCGAAACACTGAGTCTCAAGTTATTAAAAATAGTATTGTTTTATGACTGTGTCTGAGAAGCGGTCACCAGCAGCCACAGGTAACCCTGCACTAACTCTCACTCGGTACAGGTGTTATCCTCTCACGTGCCACGCACCTACAGAGGTTCACGAAGCCCCATACTAAAGTGACATTAAGTAACGCAACTTATAAGCAGAGTGCATAGTTTTACAAGTAAGTTGTTCCCAGTGACAAGAAAAACATGTGACTCCTACTTTTATTTCAGCAGTTTTGGTAAAAAAAAACATAGCATTATTTTTTGGGTAAATATGGCAGTATGGGTCAAACACATTTGGCTGGATTATTCACAACAATAAAATGAATTACTGGTAACAGTTTTATCAGTGGAAATATTTAAATAAGCGTTGTTATGCATGCATTGAACCACCAACACAACACAATTTCCAACTTTTTGCAAATAAATAAAGTTTTCATTTAATATGCTTTGTTTTTGCACAAACGTTTGCAGGCAATGGCTAAAAATGTGTCTACAAGAAATTATCACATAAATATACACTGACTACAGTTAAAAATTTACAGTCATCTCAATTTCATCTTTTAGTCGAAAAAACACTGTCTCTAGGAATCAACAAAAAATTATTTTTATACTTTTAAAGCATTCACAGAGTAAGTAATCACAGTTTCAGAATTATCTAAAAAAAAGAATAGCAAAACATCACATGAGCCAAAGGAAAATTCACTATTTCCTATTATACTGTGATTTTAAACATGCAGCAAACAAATAACTACCATCCAGTTTAATGCATTTCTACAGTGAAATAAGCTCTTTATATATTGTATTGTCTACGTATAAATGTATTTTTTGCTTCTTTTTTTTAATGTTGTGCACACCCTAAAAGTCTCTCAACTGTTGGTGTGCATGGTATAACTTATAAATAAATAAATAAATTAATTAATTAATTAATAATATATACATATGTACCATATTTACCTGCATATAGGTCGCAGATGTTATGCTGATATTTTGTTTAAAAAATGGGAAAGACAAAGGACACCAGTGCCATGTTTCTTACAGGGCAATAAGCTGAGACACAGACCAAAAAGACTTCACTTTTATTCTACTGAAGACAGTTATATGGCATGACTCATATTCGAAGGTGACCCTTACATGAAAATGTTTTTTTTTGGCCCAAAATTAAGGGAGGGGCGACCCTTTTGTGGGTAAATACGGTACTTATACTCACAGGTATTAAAACACCAGGAAACATGGTGCACTTTTGAAACTCACATTAAAAACATTAAAATGCCAAAGTCACTTATAACATGGCAACATCAGTAGATGATTACTTGCTAAGCCTTAATTATGAAATTGCAAACATTAACTCAAAAGTAAAACAAACATATATGAAATTATGCCAAATATAAAAGGTAATCAACAGTAAATGTGTTTGTAATGTTTTAGAACCAGGTAACCTTACAACACAGTTGATACAGCTGGTATTAATAGGTAGGGACCTGAAAAATTCGCGGTTTCGCTGGCCTCCAGGATAGTCTACACAGTCCTCTGTACACTCGGGCAAATAACGCCAGTTCGTTGGCTGCTGACTTGTTAGTCGTCTCAACTGGTATTTGGTTGAGGGTTTCTCATTGGCCCAGAGTCGCCCAGACGAACAGTGAGCCAATAGCAAGAGCAGCTTAAAGGTATACGTGTATGAATTTCAGACTATCGCGAAATGAATCTGCAAATTTTTCCGGTCTCTATTAATAGGTAAATAAAGATTGCAAGGACTTGGCACTATCGAAGCGAACTCCGTGGCTCGTGAAGCAGAGCACTCACCGGGGCGACGATCTTGCCCGTCTGGCCGACCTGCAGGTCGTTGGGAACGTAGCCGGCGTCAACTGCGGCCCGGGACGCCCCCACCGCGGCCTTCAGCTTGTCCGCGAGGTCGTAGAGCAGCTTGAAGTTCTCCCCCGACTTGAGGCCCCGCCCTGAGCACGCACGGCCCGTCACTCTCACATTGCTCTCCGCGCCCACAGCCGCAGGCCCCGTTGAGTTTCCAGATTGTTAATACCATTCATAGGAAACCTTTCAAGTTGTGATATACAAACAGATTACATTTACATTTATGGGCACAATTACATCTTCAAGTTTTTTTTTCAATTGTGGACTTTAAAAAATGTTTGTACGTTAAACGAAAGGGAGGTGGCCTTTAGTTTTTCCCGACTGTCCTGTTAGTCACACGAAACTACGTGAAAAAGATGTAGCAAAATTAAGAAAACTTAAAATCATAGTGCAAAAAGAGGACTGTAGTGTAGTATATACAGCCAATTATTAAGATACCTGTTGATAAATGAACAACTAATTAATTAATTTACTTAATTTATAGTCAATTGGTAGTGAAGTTAGGGCGATGATCAATTTTTTTTACACTTAACCACGTTAAAAAATTCTCTACATTAACATTGCACGTTACAATGGAAAGCACTTAAAGCCTTAACACAAAAGAACTGTATAATAAATTATCCATGACAGAAAAAAAAAATATATTCTAAGTTAAAAGATAAACAAGGTTCAAGCAGAAGTCATCATCTTACGCACATGTACCAGTGTTTGAATGCATTGTAGATTAACAGTTAAGTAAATGTTTTAAAAAATAATGGATTTCTAAACCATATTATCAATATTATTTTAAGTATGCTCAGTATACATGCATGACAGATTGTTCTGAATTTATCATCAAGCATCGACCAGACTACATTTCTAATTCTTTTTTTAATTTTATTTGTAGTTGATACAATTTTTTTAAATTATTAATATTAATTCTTTTGCTAATTGCTCTCTGTCATAAACGTTAACGAGACACTCACCTCCGCTGATGACCACCTTGGCGCTGGTCAGCTCCGGGCGGTCGCTCTTACTCAGCTCCTGGCTGACGAAGCGGGACAGGTCGGTGGCGTAGTCCCCAGCGGGGGCCGCCTCCACCGGGGCGCTGCCCCCCTCCAGGGGGTCCGGCTCGAAGCTGGTGCCCCGGAACGTCACCACCTTCACCGGGTCCTTGCACTTGAGGGTGAGCACCGCGTTACCTGTGGGACCACACCTCCTCAGCAGTGCAGTGCTTCTGACGGCCCCGCCTCTATAACGAGTGTGTTTGAGGTCACAGTTGCTGTGTGAGCCAGCCCCCTTCAGCACATCAATGGTTCACCTCGATAATCATTAGCCAAAACTACATTTAGTGCTAACTTTTAAACCCAACATTTTAATGGTATAATATTTTGCCACTTAAAAAGGTATCTTCTAAAAAATATATATATATACACCCTAACTTCACTTAAGTTTTAACTGCTTTAAAAGAATTTTTTTTATAGTACGTACATTTAAGAGGCAGAGAAAAATCCTTCAAAGTATATCACACATCTTGCATGAAGTCACAGTGTCTGTGACTTATGGTTCAAAAAAGTAAAATTTTCAAAAATAACTCTTACGTGTTTTTTTGAACAAACGTTTGTCGTACAAAATACGAAAATTCAAGAACCTTCAGGTTAGTTTTGAACGCGTAATGGTATATAAGTATTAATGTAGGTTTTTTGATATTTGACACCTAAAGTCTCACATAAAGAACCAGTATTGTGTTCAGGGGCGCAACAACAGGGGGAGGGGGCAAGGGTATTTTGCCCCCCCCCCCCCCCCCCCCCACCACCAAGCTTTGAAACCTTAAAAGTGGGGGCAAACAGGGGCAAAGAAAGTGCTGTGTAATCAATTTTTAGAGAATAAAATTGCTTAAATAGCACCATTTTCCACTTTGAAATACAAATTTTCCCGGGCGTGGACCCCTGGACCCCCCACTTTAATAGGGGGGATCGACGATTCTTTACAAAAAGGTATATTGCCCCCCCTTTGTAAATTTAGTTGTTGCGCCCCTGATTGTGTTGTGAATATTTTATTAAATGCATTTGTTCTGTCGTTTATGATCTGTGTTGACTCATGGTGGGAGATGGAAGACGTCCATTTAGATTCACGCAGCAGTAAAATAATCTCCACTGCCATTGCACATAGCTAGAGGGTTGTGTGCACGGCTCACCAGCGTAGATGTTGCGCACGAAGGTGTCGGGAGCCTTGATGCCCACGACGTCCGTGACGGGGGACACGTCGAGCTTGGCGGCGACGCGCGGCAGGACGGACTTGCCCACCGCCGTGGCCCCCGCCACGACGTGGCTGAAGCCGTGCTGCTTGTGCGCAGCCAGCACCAGCGGCGTCACCGCCTCTGCCGTGAAGCCGTGCAACGCCTCGCTCTCCAGCAGCAGCACGCGTGCCACGCCCGCCGCCTTCGCCACCTGCTCCGCCACCTGCGCAGCAAACACCGGCCGTGTCTGGTTCCATCGCCGTGTCGTCCGTGTACCTGCTTCGCATCATCACTGGGGTTCCTCTGTCCGTCACTGAATACTGCAAAGTAGTTGTCCGTCTGTGTTTACTGTTCCTGTAGCAACTGTCTCGTCACCGTGTTCGTCCGTGCTATGATATGGTTCTAATTCCATCCAACAAATTCTCTGTACCTTTTTTTCTGTTAGAGCAAGATACCCCAAGCTTATCACCCAGATGTTATACAATGGTTATAAAACAATAACTATTTTGTTACATTGCTGGGTCTCTGATAACTGGTTTTAGAAGAAAGTTAATCTAATTCTCAACTATGAGGTAGCACACATCTACCGATCTAGCAAGAAAATAAAATAGGTACTACAAATTAAACTCTTGTGCTGCTGCTACGCAATGTGTGTATTTCATTAGCGAAAGACCTGCTGAAACATAGTTTTTTTTTCATATTTAGTGTTATGATTGGACACATTAACATACTACACTACATTTATAGCTTATAATACCTTGTCCAGTAATCCATTATTATTATTTGCTATAGTGAATTGCGAAAAGTCTTTCTTGGAAAAAGTACTTTCACAGGTCTTGCTATCGTTAGTATTGATTCTCAAACAGTAAAGAAATGGAACAGTCAACACCGGTTTATCCTGTCACATAGTTCTCTGTTATCAATAATCATTTAGGAGTTGACATTATATTTTTTGCATGGGAAATATTTAACAGCACAGTTCTTGCTATCAGTAGTATTTATTCTCATACAGCATTTTCTGAACAAAAATCTATTTCATTCTTTGCCTCAAACAGTTTGCAATTGAGAATTATAAGTTCTTCAAGTAATAGCAAATCTTCAAAGTAACGTTTAAGTTAGTGTCAATAATCTACAGTGTCTGCATGTTGAAGTTACGCAGAATGTGGGCTTAATTACATAAAATATGTCATTCATTGAGTCAATAGAATTTTCTTCAAAATTATGCACATAAATAAGGTGCTTGGATTAAATTATATTTAAATAGGTACATCTGCAAATACCACAAAATGTTTTCTTTTGAATTTAAAAAAAAAGATAATTACAATGACAGTGTTAAAATTATGCCATAATTTTGATGGCTGTAATGAGTTTAGTAGCTCTTTAAAGGAAGATGTAAGATTAAAGTTGGTAGTTTGTAAACTGAACGAAAAGAAGAAAACCTTTCTGGATTATGTGGTTGAATTATGAAAAGGAAGATTTAGTATGAAAAATGTGGTTCATGGAGCATCAAGTTGATGAAAAAAGAAGGTAAGATTGAATAATTAAACTAACAGTCTTTGAAGCAAGGGTGCAAAGCTGTAGGATCCCCAGGGGGATAGTGAATGATTGAAAATACCTTCATTTCCAATAACTGAAAATGTTAAACATCTAAATAACTAGTTATTCAATTGGAACCATAACTGCCATAACTGGTATTGGAAAATAACCATTTTACTCATCCCTAGTAAATCAGAGTGAATTACTTGAGATGACTGAAGAAATAAAAAACTGAGAGAGCAAGAGATAATACAGTACCCCCAGCAAACACTTTTTAATCTTTCCCTTCACGTCCCTGACCCTAAGTACAGACTGACGTCTTTAGAGGCTAAAGATTATCAGTGCATAGTCTGACTTCTCATAAAGCAACTGACAAAATTCTTACTGGTCCCCGCCAACACTTCTGTACTACTGAGAAAGATTTAAATATGAAAACACATTGGACATAGCAACAGCAAAAAAAAAAAATTCCTGGAAACAAGGCTGAAATCTTGTACAATATCTGTTTTTCCCCTCCCTGCTTGTGAAACTCATGTAAAATTTCCAAATTTCCCAGTCAGTACATACAATGTAAATACTAGCAAAAAATTCAAGATTCAGTTTTTTATTTAATTAATTAAATGGGGTTTTCGAACACTTATAGTGATTTTCAATCAGAGCACTCTGATGTTACTAGTCCAGAGGAGAGTGCAGATGCATCATGCATGGGACGGCAAGTCGTCAATCTCGATGGGAATCAGCACTCCAAAATTCCGAGGTTGCAGGGTTTTTAAGTGAGTGACCGCTAATACAACACACATATATGGGTGCAGAGAAACCCTCCAGTCCTGGACAGCCACTGCTCACGCGCACGCCAATGTGACGTCGCCAGCGAAAAACAAATTACAATGTTGGCAGTGATGATGTTTGCATCTGCTCCTGATGCTTGTTTGCCAATTGTTTATTAGATCCATGTGCGGAACTAAGCATCTCTTGCAGCATTCACACAATGCACAAGTTGTCAGTTGTCACCTTGTGAGACATAAGAGGAAAGAACATGTCTCAAACTATGTATCATGAATGCCAGAGTTGTGTTCCCAGAAATATGTTCTTTAATCCAAACCATTCATCTGTCACAAGACCTGTGTATTTGACATGGTGATATATAGTAAACTGCGTAACCCAAAATCTAAAGCTATGCAATGTAACCAACAATTTTTAAAAATAAAAAGGATGAGCTGGCTGCAGGGTTGCCGCACGTCAAGATTTGCACTTCGCACCTTGCTTCAGCGAGCCTCACCTGCCCACGAGACACTCCCACTCCTTTTTCCTGTTCACACCTCTTGGTGCTGGTTGCTTA
This sequence comes from Bacillus rossius redtenbacheri, assembly GCF_032445375.1. NCBI lineage: Eukaryota > Metazoa > Arthropoda > Insecta > Phasmatodea > Bacillidae > Bacillus > Bacillus rossius. The sequence continues at coordinate 10,562,559 of NC_086334.1, forward strand.
GCAGCTCGTTCCCTCCCGCACCTGTGCAGTTTGCTATGTTGGATTTGCACGAGTATCCGCACTTCTTCTTCGAGCAGACATCAAACAGGCAACTTGATAATGGGTTAGTAGTCCACTTAGGTTGGTTATCTGCCGCACGAGGGCGGCGTGCAAGATGTGAGTTGGTAGTACTGATTTATAGTTTTGGTAAAATGTTAGGATTTCAGTCAGTACATACACAACATTTAAGTAACTATAAATCAGAACTGTATACAGTACTGCATTTTGGAGGGAACGAGGGGGTGGATCACTTTGCCTGCTATTTGCTTTAAAATTATTTTCTTATGTTTGTGGGAATATATGATTTTTAATTATTGAGGATTTGGGGTGTGGAGAGGAGGGGGAGAGTAATTCCTGCATATGTCCCTGCTATGACCAACCTCAATTGAACAAGTATTGCACTGTGGCTGAGGGTGGAAGGTTTTGAATCTGACAGTGGCACTGCCACTGAGCTACAAGCCAAGGTCCATGACAGTAAGCTTCTGAGTATATCCACGACACTTAAAACTTTAGCCTCCACTCCTTCTGCTCATCACAGTGGAGAACTTTAATCAGGCATTCTGTGGTTCCGTGCCTTCTGTACTCCAGGCACCAATCAGCTGCTGGCGTTCAGATATGTCCAAGTGGGTTCTGCCATGTCGCATGCTACGCTGCCTTCATTTTTAGTTATCTAAGAGTGTATCGTTACTGTTCGTTTTCATTTCAGCATAGTGCTTCCTGTTTTCTAGCAGGTTACATTTCACATTTCAGGGGTACATTTCGGTAATCACTTTTTAAAAAAGACAAATGCTATCTGTATTTTTCTTTCTATACAGCTGCACGTTAAAACTTGTTTTAAAAACCATTGTATTGAGTATTCATTTATACTAATTGGTATTACAGTTTAACTGTATTGACGTTCGATGGTACGGCAGAATCGCTAATCCATCATGGCTGTGATCCCTTAACGAGCTGGATGTAAGATCTTTCACTCTATCAACATACATTTTTATGTTTTAAATTCATTATGACCACAAAATGAACCATATGATGCTTTATTTGAACACTTGGTAAGTGAAAGATCAGTTTGAAGCCTGTGAAGAGGCCACAGAGACCAGGCAAAGGCACGGTCGCTACCCGCTGCATCACGACTCACCGCCCGACATTTGGAACCAGCCACCAACACTGACACCTCCCCTCCCAGCCTCTTGGCTGCCGTCAGCACGCTCTGCGAGATGGGCAGAAGGTGCTCGTTGTTGTGCTCTGCCAGCACCAGGGTGCTCTGCAGTCTGCCCAGCTGCAACACACACAGCACAGTCAGCAAGTGTTCCACATTCGTCGCTTCACTCTCCTAATACAACTTATCACACCAACAGTAGGTTTTCCACCCTCTCTCTCGGAACTTCTCTGGAGCTTCTTCTTCCTGTTGCTTCTACCAGTAGATTATCCAGGGGCGTAACAACTAAATTTCCAAAGGGGGGGCAATATACTTTTTTTTAAAGAATCATCGATCCCCACTATTGAAGCGGGGCCGGGAAAATTTGTATTTCAAGGTGGAAAATGGTGCTACGTAAGCAGTTTTATTATCTAAAATTGATTACACAGCACTTTCTTTTCCCCCGTTTGCCCCCACTTCAAGGTTTCAGAGGGGGGCCAAAATACCCTTGCCCCCCCTGTTGTTGCGCCCCTGAGATTATCTGAGCACACTGTTTCTCTTAGTGTCTCCTAATTCATGTCCTTCATTCCCTCAGACATCGCTGTGTATGGACACAGCCGCAACATCTGTCCTAAGACAGTGTAGCTGTCAACTGGCTGCCAACTCATTCTACGAAGGTATTCAACCACCCGGGCCTCTTTAACAGTTCCCAAACTGTCTGGACGACTAGCTTGTATAACGTATTTGGTAATACTCAGATATAGACCATCCCTTCGAGGTAAATTTAGGGGCGAGTATATTGTGTGAAAACTATGTTTTCCAATTTTTTTTCTTTCCATTCTAAAAAGTCGCGATTTCCGAGTATTACCACGTATTTTCGTATGCTACCTTCCCTTCCTACATATAGGACAGTTCACCAACTGCAAACTAGCCCATGTAACTGGAGTTGAATTTTTGCATAAAAAAAATGCAAATTAAACTGACCTGTCACGCATCAAACCTTGACATCAACAAACATTACATAACTTAACAATAGTTCGACAAACCTTCAATCACAACTTACTTTAATAAAATTTGACACATTCTGACGGCCGATGAACATCATCGTCCGTCTGTTTTATTGAAAATGTTACTATGCAAATGAACTTTATCAAACGTTATCCTTTCAGGCGATTATCAAATACGTTTGGATTCAAGGTTTGGAATTTAGACTTTAACCTGTATCACAAAAACAACAAAAACTAGGCCGTAGACAAAAGATTGCACACTAGCCAACTCTCTATGGCTTCCTGTAGCGCTTCATGAGGGAGAATTTACAACTATCTCCGTCAGCTTGCCTCATGACTGGCTTCTGGTTTGACGGGAACAAGAGACGATTTAATCTCTGGTCGTGAAAAATATGTTTGTTTCAAGTTGTTATAGTAACAAAGAAAAGGGTTTTTGGAAGAGAAGTATGCAACGCAATTGAAGTTCTAAGTATAAGATGGTCATGTGAAGTTGTAAATAGCATTACAACTGCGTAGTAAAAAAAAATATTTTCAGGTGGTTTAATGCTATTCTATTAACAAGTCGTATGTTCATTGTTGTTAAATCGTAAGAGAAAAAAGGTAAGTGTGTAAAATTCACATTTTTGTATTTCATGACTGAATTAATATTCCAAGGTTAATTTTAAAACATTAAAAAATTAAAAGACTCACCTTAAGTTCAATAAAAAGAATAATGCCTCTTAGTTTAATTAATAAATCAGACAAAGGTACTTAGTATACTATGCTAGTGTTTACTTGACTTTATGGAGAGGAGTGTTAAAAATCACTACATTCTCAATAAGAGGCTAGTTGTAAGGACAATGATATCCAGGGAAATTGTGGGGTAAAGGCAGTAAAGACTATAAAATATTTAATAAAACTTATTAAAATACCTATAAGATTTGGGAGTAACATAGAATCTGACACCATACAATATTGGTGATGTGATCAACATGCGACGCTGACGTCATTACCAACCCTACATTATGATGGTACAAGTGCAGGAATATGGGGATTTTGGGCAGGGAGCATTCAAAAGCTTTTTTTTTCTTCACAGAATACATTTCTTTACAAACCTAACTTTAGGGTACTATCATAATAAATACTACACCCCTACCTATTCAACACAATACTGCTCATAAAATATTGTCAGTATTGTATTTTATACTACAGTCCCACCTGGTTTAGTGTATTTTGCAATACCAAATTTCTATAATTTATTGTTTATTTTTTCTATGATTTAAATTTCTCAGGTATTGTATCAGTAAAGTTAAATTCAGCCTTACCTATTCTAGTATAGAACATGATAACAAAAATATATTCTGTACTCTAATTTCCTCAACAATACTTTACTGTGCAAAACAAGCTTATCTTTCCCATCCAAAACACCCAATTTCCATGCTTGGGTAAATATGTATTGAACGGATTAGCCCCAAAAAAAATCGTACAAATATGAAATAACTTTCATTATATGCTCTTTTACGTCCTCTTTTCAAAACCGCCTGCGGAGATTAAAAATTCCAATTACTTTTGGAGATATAGCTGTTCTTATTTTGCAATACAAGCCCTATGTAATCATTCAACAGACGCCATTTTATATTTTGCCGTGTGTGCGTGAATGCCTAAATAACAGAAATTTTCCATTATGTAAGGTTAGTTACATGATAAATACTTCAAAATAAACGGAAATTAAAAATATCAATTAATTTTACTTGTATAGTTTTAAGTATTTATAATGTAACTGACCTGACCTAACAAAACGGGACAAAGGTAGATTAGGTCAGGTCGGCTACAGTATAAATACTTTGAAACTGAACGGACATTAAAAATAATAAAAATTAATTTTAATGGTTGTTTAGTTTTAAAGTATTTATAATGTAGCTGACCTGACCTAACAAACCGGGAAAAAGGATGAACAGTAGGAACTCACGTAATTTTCTTTATACGTGATGTAGTCGTTCAACTACGTCGCGGGAAAAAAAAATCATACTTGTAAACAAGCAACAATGGTGAAAACGCGGGAAGCCTACGATTCACTCATCCTTCTGGACATACCCGATACCCGAATACTCACGTTGGCAAGCCTTCTTTCAACAGACGAGAGGCAAACGCCCGATCGTGCATCTTCGGTTTTTTTTTTTATTGTAAATAAATATGCAACTCATGAAAACTAATGGTCAATTAGGTTATGTTAGCTACATTATAAATACTTCAAAACATTGTGGATGGTTGATTTGGTTAGGATAGCTACATTAAAAATACTGTGAAATCATGTAAACGGTTTCCTAGCGCTGGATAGCTACATATTGAAAAGTTATTTGCTAAGCAACCATAAAATGATTTTACAGTTTTTTTAATGGAGCTATACTTACCTAATATAACCAACCATCCACAGTGTTTTAAAGTATTTTTAATTACTTCTTGCTAATTTTAAGAAAAGAAGGCTTGCTAACGTGAGTATTCGGGTATGTCCAGAAGGATGTGTGAATCGTAGGCTTCCCGCTCAACGCCGCATCAGTGCACATCATGAAAATTAAAAAATTCCATATCTCATAAAGTATTTGGAATTTCTGATCTCCGCCGGGTTTAATGAAAATAGGAAGTTAAAGAGCACAGAATAAAGGTATTTTCGGATTTTTAAATTTTTTTTTTAAAAAAATCGCCAAAAAATGAATATTAAAAAATTCGATATCTCCAAAAGTAATTGGAATTTTTTATCTCCGCAGGCGGTTCTGAAAAGAGGACGTAAGATAGCATATAATGAAAGTTATTTCATATTTGTACGATTTTTTTTTGGCGCTAATCCGTACAATACATATTTACCCATGCTTGTACCATAAGAACATACAGGTCGTAATTACTTCAGCACCATCTTGTTGAAAACTTCATCAGTATCCCTGCCATATCGCAATGAAAACGTACCAAAATATTTTTTTAATTAGCTGACCTACACTCATACAATGCTTTTGCTTTGTTTTTATCTCTTTATTGCAAAACTAACCTACTTTTGGAAAACGTGCCATTTTTATGCTATGTTAGAAATTTTATTGTTTACCTAACCAAAGAAAAGGAATACTTAACCTAACAGTGGAAATTAAACACATACAACACACCTCTCACCTAACATAGCTAACAAAATGCATATAAAATACAACAAAATACAAACATTTAAAAACCATCAAAAACTACTTTTCTTTCTTGAGTTTATGGTATTAACCATTTACTGTCTATTATTCTATGTATTAAATTAATGCCAAAAAAATTGCATTTCCACGATTTAATTAATTCTATATTGCAAAACATGAACTGTTGCTTTCCTGGTCACTGCTACAAACACAACCACACATTGTTCCTTTACAGTGTACAGTTATAAAAATTAAATATAAATAAAGCGAATCTTGCATTTCTCTCACATTACCGCACATTTCCAATAAATTTCGTAATACCTACTAAATACTTGGTGTATTTATATTTGTTTTTTCACTTTATAAAAATATTCTATTCCACTTATTACTTCACTCCTACTTTTACCACAACTGTTGCTATTGCTCCAAAACTCACACTCACACTATCATTAATATTTATTTTCACATTATATTACTACATTTTCCTCATTCCTCCGTTACCGGTATCCGTTTGTTATCATTGGTAACTGCCAAAAGTCATACGTTTCCCCAATTTTATTTCCAACCAATAATAATGCATGGTATTGTGTGTAGTGCACTCAACTCTTAAGATCTAAATAACAGCAGTTAGGTACACAGGTACTTGCAAATGATTTTTGAAGTCCTAGAATCATTTCGCAATGACACTGAAACAGAGACATCTGGAACATTTCACTATCACGTCAGCCGCTTTCACATTTCACGGAATCGTAACAAGTGGCAAACAAAATGGTAAATGTTTAAGCATGGCATCTAAACTCTGTTTTTATATATCTTCATCAATAATAATTATATAACAAAAAAAAGGGGGACTTTACACCAGTAAAAGTTGTTCCAAATGCTTGACGGATAGTGGATATATACCAGGCATTTCTTGAGTTTTGTACATTTATGGACTGTCGTCACTTCCAAAAGGTCATTCTAAAATAGTGTTCACACTTGCCTGGTACTGGTGCATGCATTAGTAAGGTACTTAAGAGCCTGTTCAGGGGTGTCAAATGTTACAAAATGTGTGTTGAATGTTATTGCTTTGCGCCAGTCTCCTGTCAGAGTGATCGCGGGGGGAATACCAGCAGGTCCGGTCTCTCACCCGTTGTTGTCATGCTCGCTGGTGACTGGCATCACCGCCGACCGCCATTGTCTTTGTGCAGAGCGCCAGCGCGATGTGGCGCCACCTGGAGCCGGGAAGCTCGCCGGTCGACTGGTGCGAGGGCAACTACCTCATATCCCCTCTCATCGCCGAGTTCGTCAACACGGTGAGCCAGCGGCAAGACTCTTCTTCCGTAGCCTGGAAGCAGCGTGTCTTCATGTTCATATGTTTATGTACTTATGAAGAATAGAAAAGTTTGTTTACTAAAATAAAAATTACAGCGGAGCATTATTATCCAAATACCAATCATTGGAAAACATTCCAGTCAGCGAGTTCAAATTTACTCAGGATTTCATAAGTTTCTCCGAAGTTAAAAATGCTTAAGATAATCGAGAATTCATATTGGTCTCCTAATGCATCAACACATTTTATATGCAAAGAGTAAACATGCATTAAATATAATCTATGATGAGTAAAAACTTTAGTTTAGCATAGACAACAAAACACTTAAAACATAATGAAATGCTCCAAAGATTAAATTAAACGTACTAATTTGGTACCATGAATTATTGTTCTGTACCGGAGGTATAAACAGCATTAAATACTGAAACCAGAAGGAGTTGTGATACCAAGACAGCCTTCATAATATAAGTCAACACGTCCAACTTCTTAGCCTCGAGTGTGGGTTTGAGTTCTACCTGAAACATGGGTGTTCTTAGAATATTTTCCCTTCTAATCTCCTGCCATAAAGTGGGCACATTATGATTTTCTATATATATAAAAAAAAAAAAAAAAAACATTTTTTTAGTTAAACCAGCATGTTGGTAATTATGCATGTCGTGATGGGTGACAAGTTTTCAGTTAGGTTCTGTACTGAACACTAGAAAAGTCACTGAAAGGTAGCTAACTTTTAATTTAACTTTTTGATGTCCATTAGACATCTGGTTTGGCTTGGATCTTAAGTGGTTTTAAAGGCCTTCCTTCAGTTGTGGTAGAGAAGTGGCACATGCAGTCGCATGTACGACCCGAGCCAGTTTCCTCAGCGTGTGTGTGTGTGTGTGTGTGTGTGTGTGTGGAGCTCCGTGCTCAGCGAGGCTGCGCGGCTGTGCTCGGCAGTTCAGCAACGTGCTGTTCTTCCTGCTGCCGCCGGTCATGATGCACCTGTTCCGCGACTACGGCCGCTCCGTCAACCCGGGCATCCACGTCATCTGGCTGCTGTTCATCGTGGTGGGCCTCAGCTCCGCCTACTTCCATGCCACCCTCAGCCTCATTGGCCAGCTGCTGGACGAGCTGTCCATCCTGTGGATCTTCATGGCCGCCTTCTCCATGTTCTTCCCTCGCCGCTTCTTCCCCCTCTTCTTCCACAACGACAGGCAAGTCCGACCCGGCAGCTGTTACCGTGCGCCTACCTCTATCGCTTATGTTGGCAGTCCCAGAATCTAGTGTTGGCCAATAGGACTTTTCAAGAAAAAAAAGTAAAAGTAACATTGATATACACCTGCACTGTGAGCATTTTTTTTTTTTTGCAGAGGAACAATGTTCAGCATTTACAAGAACAAACTAAACTATTACTGTGAATAAAATATACAATATTAGTAAAACTGTTCATAAGTATTTCAAGTGATTAAATAAAATTTTGACTTAATACACAGAAACGTTTCTTTAAAGTGTTTTATTGCATTCTTATAACTTTTTTTTATCGTACCTTGGATGTGTATAGGATTTAGTTAATGCGACATTAAAAGTAAGTTTAATTTCTGTACTTTGATGAATAAATTTCATTCTTAGTTTTCCAACCATTGAATAATGTGTACTATACAGTTTTTTTTAATTTTTTCAGTTAAAATAAAATATATTTACAAAATATGTATATAAATGTTTGAATTATATTTTTAATAGTTATTCTAAAATGAAATAAAATAATGGGTCGTGTAGCTGCACAGTTGATGTTTAGATCTAGACGTAACATTTCCTTGCTAAGCAGGAATCATGCAGGTGAAACGTCCAGTGAATGCTATTTCGACTAGTTAAGAAACTGAGGTGGCCCTGGGGGATGGGGGGGTAGGTCGTGGCTGGTTATGTTCCCACTTGCGCCGTGCTGCTGCATGTGTGTCCGGTGACGAGCGCTGTGTGCGCATGCTGGCCCCCAGGAAGCGGTTCGGCCTGGCGTCGGTGGTGATCACGCTGCTGGCGACCGGCCTGGGGGTGCTCCACCCCGCGGCCAACGCCTTCGCCCTCATGACGCTGGGCGTGCCGGCCTTCTTCCTGCTCATCCACGAGCTCAGGAGGTGAGCCCGCGCCCCTGTACTCTGTCGCGTCTCCACACTGCCATCGTAATACCTGTCTCCCCAAATATTCACACCGTAAACAAACTTTTAAAAACAAAACTTATGACCATATTTCAGGTTTCTATGAAATGTTTATTCGGGACTTAGGTAAATAATCAAAACTATAAATTGCCTCAAAGGTTTTTTGTAAAACTAATAGGTAGCACTCTTGATACCGATGTTCATGTTTTTCAGCGTTCTTTATTCTTGTCACAATAGTTCTATTATAAATTAAATGTATCAGTATTTCCAGTACTTATAATTCTGTATGTAAATACATATATCTAAATAAATCCAGCAGTGAATTATTTGATTTATAAATTAATTTTGAATATATTCACATGTTTACTAAAATGCAAGGAAAAAAATTGTTGTGAATGTAAAATGGCTACAAGCCATAGATGTTCTGTTTAATGCAGTAAAGCTCTATTAGCATCTTGGCCTCAACGAACCAAAATCAATGCTATGTTACAAAGTTTATAAACAAAATTAATTGGAAATGCTGAAAAAGTGCAAGTGTTAATTTTCAAATAACCTTATATTAAAATACCATTATCACTCAAAATCATATCTTATTATCTACTCCAGTCACATATTTGATTTTCCATCATACCGTATTTTCTTGCAGTGGTACAATTTTTTTTTAATTTCCCAAGAACTTTCAATCAATTTAGGTTTTTTTCAGGAACGGTGGGTGATTGCAACCACAAACTTTCGGTAATAATTTCAAAGTCTTCTCCCTGAAATACACACTCACAAAGAAAGTGCAAAAGGTCTGTCGTCCATTATGCAACAGCAGGCTAGTCACCTTGGAGCTTAATGCAACTTGTGCTATTCAGCAATGCCCTGCAGCGTTGTCAAATTTTGAATAAGCAGTTTTTGGTGCTTTTCAAACACATGATTTACGATAAATTGTGCACAGTTTGCTCTGGTAAATATTGTAACATCCAAAGCAATTTTTGTATTTGAAAATGTTATTTGAAGATAGAATTTATAATTATTTCTAAATTCATTTTTTAATTATCTGTTTAAAAAACTGCAGTTAAGGTTATACGGTGAATTGCAATAAAACCGAAATAACACCGGAAAGCATAATAAAACACAGCTTAACACTGCAATGCAAGTTAACACACCATGTTTCACCGAAATGCAAGTTAAATCACGGAATTTAGTTTCCTTTAACCTAAATTTAATTGAAATTATAAAAAAAAAGTAATCTTAAAACGTTTGAAATTCAAGGGGAATGTCATTAATCCGTACAAAAATTGTACCCAAGTGCCCTGGATCAGAAAATTTTATTTAATTTGTTTGACTGTGCATCTCTTATTGAATCTTTTTTAAAACATAAATGCTTGCTAATTTACTTTTATTGTTCTTAATGTATCCGTTTTGAACCATTCTATTACAAAATATTTAATCGTAAAATTGTAGCACATAAATTTTACTATTATTTTGGTGGTGTAAGCATCACAAAACAGCTTTTATAAAAATAAAAAACAATAACCTAGAAATCCACTGTTGTTAAAAAAAAATTGGACCAAAAATAAAACCGTGATATCTCGTCGCTAGTTATAGCTGTAATACGAAGGTAATAGAGTGAACTCAGTCGTAGACCGTGAGCGAGCGCCGTCGCTCTAGGCACCGTGCAATGATGTGCCGTGGGCGCAGGTGCGGGTGTGGCCGCGTGCAGCGCCTGGGCGTGCGTTGCGCAGCCGTGTGGGTGCTGGCGGTGGCGTGCTGGCTCAACGACCGCCTGTTCTGCGAGACGTGGCTCGCCCTGGACTTCCCCTACCTGCACGCCCTGTGGCACGTCCTCATCTTCATCGCGTCCTACACGGCCCTCGTGCTGTTCGCGTACTTCTCGGTGCGCGAGGAGCGGCCCGACACCTTCCCCGCACTGCGCTACTGGCCGCGCGACGCCTTCGAGCTGGGCGTGCCCTACGTCTCCCTGCGGCCGCGCCGGCCCGCCGACGGCAAGGACGTGTGAGCGCGGGCCGTCTGCCCTCATCGTGTGTCCCACCGGCTTCAACCTGGTGTTAATAAACATCTCAACAAACTTGTTTTGTAACCAGTTTTATAGCGTTTTTATACCAAGCTAGTATCATTGGTGATATTCAGATATGATATGGTGTTTATGTACAAATATGTTTCATTGTTTGTATTTTTGATATTTGAACCGAGTATAGTATTGAGTAATTTGTTAGAGAAGCGAAGACCTGATACTTTATCATGCTATTTCCAAAGTAATTGTTTGAAGGAAAAAAAATTGATATACGTTCACACTGAATATATATTTTCGTAATATATATACTAATTGTTTTTTTTTTTTTTAAATATGGCTGAACCATAAAAATATATACTTATTGTGACTTAAATGATAATAATGAGTATTTGTAGGTGTGGCATTGAACTTTATAGTTTTCAACATTATTAACAATTTTGTTGTACTATCAGTCATCCATATAATTACCGTATGACTGCGTTGGATGAACATCCTGTATATTTGTTTTTTCTCAGTTTTAGTACGCAGTTATGTTTCTAAACCTTTTAAAATAAATTTTTGTAAATTGTCCACTTGATGTTCCAGAATAATGTAAAGGAAAAAAATGAAGTTCCAACTAAAATAATGCTGAACCATTGCTTTGGTTTAGTGTGTGTTGGGGGGGGAAAAAAGTTAGAAATTACATATATTTCGGTATGTCTTTTTGTAGGTAGTTTCTAAACATTTACTTTATTCTTCTGTCTTAAATCCTCTAAAAAGTTGTGTGTGTATAAAACTTTATTAAAATTTGGTTTATAAATTATCTAAAATTGTGATTATATTTTGTAATTAGTTTGGTTTGTACTACTTTGTAATAGCAAATTGACAAAATTATGGTCCCTTCAAGTTTGTATTATTGAGGTTTGAATGTATTTCACAGATCATGATTGTCTGTTACATATGGTGCTGTCAGTGATAAGTAGTTTACCTTTGCACCCATCTCATTGAACAGTATCTGTGTCTAGGTACTGACTGTACTGGCTTGTTCATAACACTACCAGTTTGTCATGACAAGTGTCCTGTATAGTGTTCATCCAGTTCAAAGTTTCCTTTTTCTTAGATATTTCCTGCATTTGGTGTCATTTATGTCTGGTTCACTTCAATTTTACTGAAATACTTTTCATTTGTTTTGTGTGTAATGTTAAACAGGGAATGGGTTTATTATGTAAAACTTCAATTTTTAAATTAAAAACGATGGTATAGCATGAACTTGCTAGCAATTAGAGGTGGGTTGTTACAGCAATTTTCGGTATTTGTTCCAACCTGATACTGATACAGTAATGTACCTAGTTACAAGTATCTGATACTTTTGTATCAGAGCTTTAGCGGTCCCAGGAAGCGACAAGGTATCAGCATTCTCGTTACAGGGTACACATCCTCCGTGCCGTCATCACCAGCGTAAAAAGGTATCGGTGTCTCTGATACATTATTTATCACGCCCGGTAATTCTCTACCTCTGTTACTCTCATGCCCGCCTGATACAGCCAGTATCAATCATTTTAATATTCACTGCAGTTCGTCCTGGCCATGTATTAATTACCACCATGTACATTGTTGCGGGCAGTCATGCTTTGTAGTTAGTATCTTTATAGTGAAATAAGGAATGGATAAGTGCAGGAAAAAGACTTCATTTGTGTGGAATTTTTTTACGGAAAATAATGAGTTTGCTAATTGTAATTTGTGTAAACAAAAACTGAGTTATAAATCATCATCAACTAATCTGAAGAAACATTTGAAACGTAAACATTGATATAGCATGCTCACTAATGTACGTATCTGTTTTTTTTTAATTTTTGATAAAATCGTATTTTTTTAATGTATGAAAACACTAGTTACTAATTGTTTTCGGAAAAAAAAAGTCCTAATGTTGATTACATCTGTTATTAGTGTCAACTGTGAATTTATTTGCATTTTCATAGCTGTTAGGTGCACAAATATAAATATTATATCTTGTATTAATGTACTTTTTAATATTAAAATTTTATTATTTTTATGATTGAACGAGACTGTGCACGCACTGCGCACTGAGCATAATTTGATGTGGGAAAATAACCAAACGACTCGTAACAATTTCGCTTTGCGCCTCTCCTTCAACGCCTTCCCCTGCGCTTCCTCCCCTACATTATTTCCCTTCTTTATCCCTTATTCGTCGTTCCTGCTCCCTCCCCTTTCACAAGCTCCGCCCAAGTGACCGTCATCTGCGATCGGGTACTGCGCTCATTGGCCGTGGTGTTGTTCCAGGTGAATTCTGAACTGATACTAAAGTTCTTGATACTTTTCAAGTGTACTCGTTTGCCATTCCGGATACAGGCGTGTATCAGTGCCAAAGTATCATGTTGATACTTTTCGACCCACCTCTACTAGCAATGATTATTGTATTTCAATATCTGTAGTTGGTAACAAATGCTAGTCATTTGAATTTAAATTGCATATGCTAATAAATTTGTGTGAGTTGTCATTCACAGCTGGTATCATGTAGATTAAAATTTTTGTGTTTCATTTTTGTAAGCTACGCAGCTAATTTCAGTAGTAAATATTTTCAGTTTTAGCAGCGATACTGTGGTTTTAAAAGTAGTCAAATCTCATTTCTATTTCTTTGAATGTTGTCCTTCAGTTCTTAGTGGAAGAATCAGAATTGGATCATCTGAATCTTTCATTCATTGTCATGTAGAAAAACTGTCATGGTTTCTTGCATACACTCCTGACTGTTCACCAGACATCAGTCTTGTTTTACGAGTCAGCTTTCACTACACCACACTGACGGTGATTCTAGTTGGCCAAAGCGTGAGTGGATACACGGGAGAAAGTTGTGCTTACATTCTTCCTGTTTTGTGAGAATGGATGTGTGTTTTGTCAAACATACACCTTAGTCTATCAAGTGAATGTTGTGTCAAGTATTTTTACCAACATTCCTGGGCAAAAGAAAAAAGTTAATTGTTTGAATAACTGTATACCTCTACCTCGAAATTATAGACTGAAGTTTATTCTTGTTTATTAGTTCACCCTTTTGCTAACATTATACAGTTTGTTTGTTTGTAGCATTTATCGTGCAATAGTATTGTATATGTCAAAACATTGAACTGTACTTAATTTTGCCCACCAATATGTATTAGGGTTTAGTGAAGTAACTGTCAGGTGTACCTCGCTTGTTTTTGAAGATCTAAGTGCAATGAACGCTTCCCGAATCTCGGTGCGGAATCTGGCATCTTAGTCAGCACACAACATCAGTTTCCACCTTGCGTGCTTGGTTTGCTAAAGCGACACTTGCAGTGACGTGCAGTGTGACCCGTGACGTCACAGTCGCCTGAAGGTCCCGTGAGCATCTCGTGTTGTTCATTCTGACATATTTTTACACAATGTCTTTGCGACATGTAGTCGGTTACAACACGTTAGGTCCAAAATAAACTACGCAAGGATACGCTGTGATGATGGCGTAGTTTCTCTGCTTGGAGAGGCCCGCCTAGTCTGGACTGTGTCTGTACTGGTGAGCTGGGACATGAGTGTGACGCTCGCTGGTGCTTCTAGCACGGTATAGCCTCTAGGCAAGGCTCTGAACTAGCGCCTATTCTTCTCGTTGAGATTTCAGTGGTAGTCGTTACATTATATGGTGGATGTATTAAGATAAAAGTATAATGCAAGGCCTTTGAGTGCTTTCAGAATCCGTACAGGATGTTTCTTATGTAAAAAGTATCCTGAAAACATACATTTTAGCCATTTTCACTCATTAAAAATACAGTTTTAAAAAAAATTCATAACCACTCGTCTGCCCTCATCATATTTTTAAAGCTTTTACCACACACACACATCTTGAGCAGTTTTTCAAATTGCATGGTTTCTTCTGAAGCTCTGCGCACCTTGTGTGTGCCCAGGTAGGAGGGGCTTAACACAAGACATGTAATGGCGACCATACCATTCTCTACTTATAAGTTTTGCTGTATGTGGAGATTGCCTTTACATTTATGGCCAAAAGGGGGTGGTTTATTTTATATATATATATATATATATATATATATATACATACACACACACACACACACACACACACACACACACATATATACACACACAAATATATGTATGTACATTAAGCAATGGTAATGGGGCCTGACAAAGTGATTTGCTCCTGGGCCCTGTTGGTCCCACTTCATTACCAAGGTTTCTCTTTGATGTACAACACTAATCTCCAAATTAAATCAAAGTTTTTTAGTCACACTGTAGTCTGTTTGCTATTAAACCAAATTTTTTACACCTATTGGTGGAAATGTTAAGTTGCAAGTACATATGGCTAAATTTGAGTACCGCTGTGTTTGAGTGGGACTTTCGTAGATAATGGTAATTCTATGTGGTTTAGGAAGAAGTCAGAGTGTGACTTAAATCGAGTAGAGTACATATGTGTCTAAAGTTAAGTTAAAGAAGAATGTTTTATTAAAATAAGTGCATATTGATGCATTCTCGTGAACAGAGAACTAACTTACTCTATAATGATACTGATAACTTGTATAAAGATAGAAGGGTTATTTTCTTGTGATATGTTTGCATTGTTAATGGTTTGTGAAGGGTGTATCATTCAGTAAGGTTAAGACTTAAGATTTCTAAAAAGACATATCTTCACTTTTTTACTAGTGATAATTTAATAACAGGATGAAATTCTTTTGAAAAGCACATTTGAGAAATAACTGAAGGTCTGTATTGTAGCTTAGTGAATAGAATAATGTTAACAGATGTGATAGGTATTAGGTTTGCCACAAGTCCCACCAGGCAGTGGTGTGCTGTGATTTATACCAAAGATTTGGTGAGATGACAGTTGCATTGCAGTGTTGTTAACCCAGTCGTATTCTGTGTGTTTGAATGAACTGTAGCATGTTTTATATATTTGTTGTGTGTTTTATACATTTGAGTTATGCTGTGGTTACTAACTGTTAGTTTATCAGTGGTTTTACTGTCAATAAAGCTTATATGGGCAGTGTTTGTATTATTTATCTTACCTGTAGAATGCAGCCTAGATGACAAGCAGTGGGAAGTCTCATGATAGTTATAACATTTTAATCATCTTTTCACATTTTTAATTGATTGCAAATGTAAGGAATTAAAACATTTTTTGAACATGTAAAGTAAACACTATATAATATATTTTTTTTTTTTGCATGAGAGCTAACAAATACATATTTCTCATGTCAGGAAACCTATTAAAGTGATTTTGCTCTGTCTTGTGTTATAGATGTGTTGAACATTGTAGTTCGTAAAGCGTAGGAACTGCTTGTATTCGCCGAGGTGTAGCTTGTGTCTATCCGCCTGATGGGAGTGGTCGACGGAGGTGTGTTGCATGGTCGCTGTAAGAGGCTGCAAGTCTCGCCTCGCTCCCCGAGAAGGGAACTAGAAGCACGTGCAGGCACACTTGTACCAACTGTCTGGCTGATGTCTTCCTTCCTTCCTCCCTTGTGTTTCGGTGCGTACTCAGGGTGTTGTGCTTCATCTGCCTCTGCAGTTACAGAGCTTGTTTGTGATTCATTTAAGTAGGTTTTTATGGAAGATTGGTTATTCGTGTTGACCAAAGTGAAAATATAGACATTACTGTATTTTAGTTGTTTCTATATTTGAATGTTTTGTAGTATAGAAAATATATAATCCATGGTGACGAGAGGAGTAAAAATAGTTTTAGACGATTAAATCGTTTGATGTAGCTCTTATGCCATGTTTGGAACATTATGAACCTCAGTATTATGCAAGGTGGTTGCGTAGTCTCAGTGGTTGTGATGTGGTGCACCACACCATGGAGGGCTTCACATGAGTTGCCAAGCTTGGCAGAAACTCCGGCATGCGGAAGTTGTTTCGAGGTACAGATACTGTTGTTGGGCGTTAGTCTTGTCTTCCTCGTTCCTTTGCTTGCTTTCTGTACGTCCTTGTTCATCATTGTGGCAAAGAAAGTATCACTCAACAGCACCTGAGAACTTATTTTATCTCGTTATTTGTTTTGGCATTTCCAATTTCAGTGGATTATAAAAAAGGTTTTAAACATAGCAAGACGCAGTGATGTGGTAGTCGCTCAGCTACTCCAGCCGGGGGCCTGGGGCGTGGCCCCACGCCTGCCTCTCAGGTTCACTTGTGTAAACACAGGCATGTCTTCATGTTATCAGCGGCAACTACTCGCGACGACCGGCAACGAGCATGGGCATCCTGAGGTGACGCGGCACTCTTCCAGGATTACGCGCGGCACGAGATAAGAGATTACGGATGGTCGCGAGGCTAATCTCCTGTTAAGACCAGGCTGTCGTAGCCTGTGGCGGCTAGATGACAAACACCTGTCACTCTGCTCTCTGATATGTACCGGGGTCTCGCTGGAGCAGTGTTGTGCACAGGAGTAACCCTTTCCTCGGGAGTTCAGCTGGGGAAGTGTGGCTGGAGCCACAAGTACTGTCTCCGTGAGACGCAAACACACACAACAGATAACAGTTGTTTACACACAGCTCAAGGTGTTGTGAGAACAATACTGAAGGTGGGCACCTTCCAGTCTAAATGTATTTGTGATATTGTGATTGTAGAGTTTGGTAATGGGCACTCCAATGCATTCACCAACGTCGTGGTCGTGGCTTGTATCTGTATTGAAGTCGGTTCCTCTGCTTCTGGTGCAGCAAAGCCCACCTGCGTAGGCATCGCAGCACACTCTTGTCAACGATTCTTATTCCGATTGTCAGAAGTTCTTTCAAGTTGTGTTCTCTCCAAGCGAGCTGTGCAGAATGTAACCCTACCCTACCATTAGGCTTTCTTTCCAAAACTGTTCAAGTTAAAAATGTCCGTATGACAAGCCATCCTCATCGTGCTTAGTTTCCCAATGACAGTCTGGCTCGTGTGTCGCCACCTCCAGATGTGTGGGTTGGTCGCTCGTGCATGTAGTGTTTTATTGCCTCTTAAAGCGAGCACGCGGCATAATGGCCTTGTTGGTTCGGCTCGCCAACACGACCGGGCCAAGCACGCCAGCAGAATATGAATGCAGAGAAGACTTGACCAACCGTCTACTGCTACGTTTACACGCCAAGTAAGCGCAGTACCAACAGCACCGTGCACATTCAAAACTTCTCTCACGGTAAGTTAATAAATAGTCACTGCACTTGCTGGTTCTTGAATGCGAGCCTTACTTTGCTCCGGATTCTAGAGTCCCAGAGAACTACGCTTGCTTGAATGTTTAACATTAAATGAAGATTACATTGTATTGACAGCATGTCTAAAGCACAGGAGAGAAGGTTGTGTACCAAACTCATTGCAAGACTGCAACACCAGTGCAGATCCTCAAGTGTAGAAACACTGGTTTTTACCCTAAAACGTAATATTCTCAAGTGTAAGTTGCAATTAAGTGGCTGCACCACCTTCAAACACCCCTGTGCCAGTGGCGAAAGCTTAATATGAAGGTTTACTTCTCTGATTTAAATAAACACACAACTTTTAATTGCTTTCTTAAAATTTAGGTAGACATGTAAATGGAATTTTCATGACAAAATTATAAAATGTTATTAAACATCAGTTGATAAAGTTACAGTTTAATATGATAAAAGTTACTTCTTATAAAAAGCATTTGTTTATTTGAGTCTAATAAATAACACATGTAGACAGGAACTTAATACGTAAAGTCAGAAGTGTTTGTGTGTACGCCTACAGAAGTACGGTCTGTGTCAATGAGAGTGGGACATGCGTACCCTCCAGGAACTTATCCCAATGATCAGCATAACAGTAACAGATGTGTATTAGTGAGGGAAAACTTATGAAACCACAACATTAACACAAACATACATAATGTCACACGTTATACAAAGTGTCAAAACAGTTGATAAAACGAACCAAGGGAAGTGGCAATGTCAGCCAATTAGAGCCGGTGGTTACACTCTCCGAGCCTGAATGTAGCATCGAACCCGTTGTTGAAGTCGAGAGGCCCGAAAGTCGTGATGTGCAGAAATAGACGGTTTCTTGAAGAGTGTACCAGACTGGTTTGCATGCACGCTGATTCAGGATGATTTAGACACAACTTGCAAAGAAGTTACAGTATTAAGTCAAACTATTATCTATAGAGTACGTTAAAACAAAACTCTTAAAAGACAGCTTGTTGACGCGGTTGGCGCTGTGCCATCATGTCCGTTCACCGCGCACAGTTCGCTTATCAGAGAGACAGCTCTGTACGTTCAAGCAGATGTGCAGAGAGGTCATGAAGAAGTCTGCTCTCTGGTTTCTAATACAGGACATGGACAGCACACTGATAGCGAGTATGAGGATAAGTTTAGAGACGGCTCCAACCAGGTTCTCCCGACGGAGCAGACATTAGAGAACCATGGCCACAGCGTCCTCGACGCAGCCCTGGTGACGTCTGGTAGTGTGTCCGGAAAGACGTGTTGGACCAGTCCGTGCGTTGCAACATTCCAGCCTCATTTTCGTTGTGTAGTTTCATGGTTCAGTTTTGTGAATGATTTGCAAAATATACATTCTTTTGTTGCACATAAGGTTTCATCACAGAACAACTTGTGTACAATTTCATGTTCTTTACACTGTACTACAATTAAGATAACAAATAATTAAGTTTTCTGTACAGAATTTTTGATCAACAAATTTTACAACATAATTGTATACACACACACACATTAAGATTAGAAAAAAATTACAGAAATGTTTTCTATCTACAGTACAAGCTATCATTTGATTAATAAACCTGTACTACCAGGAAATTGAGATGTGAATGTACACAATGGAGGTAAACAACATTGTA
This sequence comes from Bacillus rossius redtenbacheri, assembly GCF_032445375.1. Classification (NCBI taxonomy): domain Eukaryota; kingdom Metazoa; phylum Arthropoda; class Insecta; order Phasmatodea; family Bacillidae; genus Bacillus; species Bacillus rossius. The sequence goes on from NC_086334.1 coordinate 10,582,126, forward strand.
CATAAGTTGTCTGTCCTTCAGGAAGGCTAGTCACGCAACCAACTGCTGCGACCGTGCTACCTAAACCTAACAGCTGTAATTAAGCAAAAAGATCTTGCCTGCCAATAGCTGCCACATTATTCATCAGCGTGTGCTTGCTGCTACTTGGTCGTGCACAGGTATGTCTGTGTGGCAGCCAAACAATCAGGGTGCTAAACGCCACACTAACACGCTCTCATTATCGCCCGGCAAACTAGAGCTCGTTGTTAATTGGCTCTCGCGCTGCTGAGCCCTCTTACGGGGAGACTAGTGTGACGGTGCTTGCCGTAGTTGCTTCACCAACTGGCGTTCTTCAGGTTTCAGTACCAACTGTCGTGGCTAGCAAGGTGAGGTGATGCACGTCAAAGTGTCTTACTTAAACATTAGTCAAGATTCTAAATTTAACATTTTCTAGTGTTAAATTACTTATGTCCCAACATTACTATAGTTTTGGTTTGGCTTAAGGCGTTATTTCCAAAACAAATAATTGTTTAAACCAACGACTGGCTAAGGTGACAATGTTCCTGGCAAAGCTGTCGTAAGTTCTAAAGTAGCATTTGCAGTGATGGTAAAACTGAAGTGCCAGTGTTTGTGTTTGCCATTAGGGTAATTCTACAATGGATTTTTTTATCTTAATGGAAGGCATTGTTGGTTTGTGTCTGCAAAAAATAAAATCAGTTGAGTGGTTGCCATGAATGCCAAGTTTTAGATTTCTGCACAGGCTTTTAAAATTATCTTTTTGATGATGAATTTTCGTGATGCTAAATCATCTGGAGGTTAATGGTGTAAGAATTTGAGTTTTACAAAAGAAGAGAAACCTCTTTATGATCTTAACTCATGGTAGACGGCAAGTTCGTGAGACATGAGCAACCACTCACGTCAGCGATACCGAAGAACGAATCAGCCATGGCCTGCATTGAGGGACCATCTAATAGCCTAATATATAAATAATTCCATATTTAAAAGAAAAAACTAAGTATTTGAGGTGACTTTCACATCATTTTGTGTTTTATCTTGCATTTCGGTGATATAATAGTGTATTGGCATCTATTTCGTTGTTTGGCGATGTATGACATCCTTTTCTGTTTTTGCCGCGGTATTGACTTCAACTTCATTATCTCGCTTTTATCGCTATTCTTCATAAAATCTTGTCTCTACTTATAAGGTTCCGATGAACAATGAATTGCATTGGCAATAATATCCTTGTAATTTTTGTCCTACCAAGGTGAACCCAAGCATCAGCCGGGCTGCCAGTCCCTCGTGGTGCCCCTGCCTGGAAGACAACCACCCACGCAGCAGACAGCTCGTGCACGCCGTGTGTCGCACCAGGTCAGCGAGGCGCGCAGCCAGCTGCTTGGGCGAAGGGGCGATGCTGTCCAAGTACCTGCAGCGAGGCAGCTCGCCCATCGACTGGTGCGAGAGCAACTACTCCTACTCCAGCGTCATCGCGGAGTTCGGCAACACGGTACGTGCCGCGCCGCGCCGCACTAGGGCGTGCAGCGGAGAGCCGGATTCGGACTTCACAAGCAATATTTATAACAACAATAACTGGAACTGTGAAATAAAAATTTATATAACTGCACAATGGAAAGAGTGTAAAGAAAACTCTGTATGTATAAGCGGGTATGTGCAACAACAAAGTTATGCACTAATACAAAATGTAGCAGTTATACACACAAAATTATTGGTTGCAATGAGCAAATATTTTAAATTTTAAAATTACAATAAATTATGGCAGAATTTGTTATTTTGAATGGTTTTCATTTTTTTATTCCATTGTTCCTGACACCATTTCAGCAAATAACTACCGATGGATCCTCGCAGGCATTGTTTAATGACCTAGCTGCTGAAGAAATCTTAAGCAAAAAAAAACAGAATAAAAAATGGAAATTCAGCTTTGACTCTTCGTAAGGAAGCTGATGAGAGACTGCCGGGGGTAGTTCAGTGTTCACGAGGTTACGCAGCGCATGACGGGGTGCTGGCTGGCGTGCGCAGGTGAGCAACCTGGTGTTCCTCGTCCTGCCGCCGCTACTGGCCGTGCTGCACCGCGCCTACGCCTCCAAGGTGCAGCCAGGCATACGCCTGCTGTGGCTGCTCTTCGTGGTGGTGGGCCTGAGCTCCGCCTACTTCCACGCCACCCTCAGCCTCGTGGGCCAGCTGCTGGACGAGCTGTCCATCCTGTGGCTGCTCACGGTCGCCGTCTGCATGTTCTACCCGCGCCGCTTCTTCCCGCGCTTCGCCCGCGGGGACAGGTCCGTGCCTCGCCCCCGCCGTGCCGTGACGTGCCGGTGCCGGGGGGACTCTCGCTCGCTGACGGCCGCCGTGTTGCAGGGCCGTGTTCGGGCTGGCGGCGGTGGGCGGGGGCCTCGTCTTCACCGGCCTCGGCATGGTGAGGCCCGTCGTCAACGCGCTGGCGCTCATGCTGCTGGGCGTGTGCGTCGTACTTCTGCTCGTCGTCGAGCTGCGCAGGTACCATGCCCTCCCCCCTCCCCCCCCCCCATCCCCACACGGCCAGCACGGCCCTTCACCTCCAGTTCCCAGCAGACACGCTCCGCACGCAGCAACACACTGACTTCCAGAGAAGTCAGGAAAGAAACATGCACATGGTCTATGATAAGGAACAACCAAGCATCTGCCTCGATTTGATATCAGCCAACCACGGGAAACAAGAGGTCAGGATGGCTAGACGAAATTCAAGCCCAAGTTACTCACAAGTGTGAGCTCACCGACACACAGACGAACTCAGCAATCAAACTACAACAGATAATGTGAACACGATGACAGTACAGATTAACAAAAACGGGCTTTCTATCTCTGTTCCTGTGTTGTTCAGCTTATTTTTTTCATTTTTGTTGTGTTTGTCTTTGCAGCATCGCTGTGTTCTCCAAGGTTTTTTTTTATCCCATTCTGTATTCAATGTTCTCATTGCCATTTCTTCCTTGTCAGCCCTCTGTATTCATGTGTGCTGTAATTTCTTTTCTTTTCTGACCAAATTTCTTCCGCTAAATTATCTGTGCCTTTAGTGGTGTATCGGCCGTTTAGTGGGAGATCAGCTGATTAGTGGGGTATCTGGCATTTAGTTGGGTATCAACCATTTAGTTGGTTATCAGTTAGTTAGTGCAGTATTGGCTGATTAGTGGGTTATTATCTTTTTAGTGGGGTTTTAGCAATTTAGTGTTTATCAAATGGGTGGAGTGATAATGGCTGTATCAGGCATTTGGTGGGGAATTGGCCGTTTAGTGAGGTATCAGCAGTATAGTGAGGTACCAGCTGTTTAGTGAGGTATCGGCCATTTACTGAGGTATCTGCTGTTTAGTGGGTTATCCAATGGTTGGTGGGTGTTTGGCATATTAGTATGGTATCAGCCTATTAGTGGTATAAAGGCCAGATTATTGGGATAACAGCCGTTTAGCGGGGTACCTGCCAACTAGTCATATGATAATTACTTTTTTTTTAAATTCTGACAAATCGAATCTGATACCCTATCAAATAATCCAAATTGCAAGATTGTGTTGTAGGGGAAGATAACTAGTTACAATTCAAAAAACCATTAGATTCTCAATCCTTCAATAGTCGTTACCATTAGATGATGGAATGGGCCGATTCTAGAATTGGAATAGAATGTTATCAAAGATTAGGTATCAGACTAAATGGGTTTCGTCTAGACTGACAGATTCAGAATCCAGCTTGAGAGTTGAAGATGTGGTTCCAAGTGCAGGACATGTGTGTGTGTGTGTGTGTGCAGGTTGCGAGGGCGTGTCTACAGACTGGGAGTGCGCTCGGTGGTGGCATGGCTGCTGGCCGTGGCCTGCTGGATCGCCGACTACGCGCTCTGCGACACCCTGCGCGCCATCAACCTCACGTTCCTGCACGCCGTCTTCCACCTGCTGAGCTTCATGGCAGCCTACACCATCGTCGTCGTCTTCTCCCACCAGTACGTGGCGGCGGAGAGGTGTGACCTGCGGCCCAGCCTCTCCTACTGGCCGCGCGACAACTGCGAGCTGGGGGTGCCCTACGTGGTGGTGCGTCCCGGCCGGTCCCAGTGACTGCACCCTCGGTGCCACATGCCTCTGCTTCTGCCACCAGTACCAGGCCTCTCCTACCGGCCGCGTGACAGCTGCGAGCTGGGGGTGCCCTACGTGGTGGTGCGTCCTGGCCGGTCCCAGTGACTGCTCCCTTGGTACCACATGCCTCTGCTTCTGCCAAGACCATCTTAGTTGCCAATCCAAAACTCTTTAAGATATGGCTAAAAATGGCATCTGCTAAATATGCAAAAATACAGTAGGTTAAAGACATTCTTGCAACATACAAAAATGTTTTACGAATACACACATTTAGAAGAGTTTGATAGGTATGGGCCAATGATTATCCGTGAGATGAAATCCTAGGTGCAAAGATTGATCCACGCTTGTTTGAGGCAATACGGAAATGATGTTCCTCTTTGATAACGGGCTGAGAACCACGTAGCTACTGACTCACATACTCTCAGGCACCTGGAGAAGGGCAGATCTCACACCTGGAATATGAAGTCTCATGTTCGTAATGTCTCACTTGTATACTTCTGTAGAGTTCTCTGTTTGTAATTTAATCTGTAGCAAACTGCAACCTTTTTTTTTGTAATCCAAATCTCCATGATTTTTACATTTGTCATTCACTGTGGCCATGATTTGTTACTCAATGTTGTTGATATTAGACTGGCATGAATTATCATTCTTAGAGGGTACTTGCTATTTTTTGTTATTTATCAGTGCCAATTTATTGTTAGTTATTTTGGTTGATTATTACTGCATGAAAATATAGTTCTATTTTATGTTATTATTAATTATGCATCTTTGTCATTAGGCTTAATGATCAGTAGCACTTCCGATTTATGATAATTGGAAAAATTTAATAGGGTTACAAGTCTAATGATACAGGATTAAAAAACCAAATTCTAGTAAAATGAAACTAATTGAAAGAATTGAATTCTATTGATTTAATTCACTGTATATAGCATTACATGCTACTTACGACAGCAAGAGTAGTAACAAAAATAAGAGACTTACAAAAATACAACTCAGAAAACTAGTTTCTCTCAGCTAACAGCTAACAAAATAATCCCTACATGTAAACTTCATACACAATTGGACCCTCACTTTATCGCACACAACCATAAAAATATAAAAAGCTTATATCATTTTTAATTTGCAGCACAACCTTTTACGAGCACTAGCTTTGTAGGATTGGTCCCAATGGTGCTGAGTGTATGTTTCCTCTGACGAGTGGTGTCTCTGTGATCTCAGAGCAAGGAAGCATTAGCGAAGCCTACAGTTTCCCGAGCTCCCCGCGGTACGACACCACGTTCTTGTCTGTCTCGTGGATCTTGATCTCATAGAGCACGCCCGGGTCGGGCAGCAAGGCGCGCAGGTTGTCCCACACGAACACGCACACGTTCTCTGTGGTGCTGACCGTGTCCTTGAAGTGAGGCACATCCTTGTCCAGGTTCTTGTGGTCCATGGGCTCCATGATCGCAGCCTCCATGTACATCTTCAGGTCGTGGATGTTCATGACCATGCCAGTGTCCCGGGACACGGGGCCACGCAGCGTCACCTCCACTGCAACAGTCACACGGCATGTCACCCGTGCTCAGTCACACGGCCGGTCACCCGTGCTCAGTCACACGGCCGGTCACCAGTGCTCAGTCACACGGCCGGTCACCAGTGCTCAGTCACACGGTCGGTCACCTGTGCTCAGTCACACGGCCGGTCACCAGTGCTCAGTCACACGGCCGGTCACCAGTGCTCAGTCACACGGCCGGTCACCAGTGCTCAGTCACACGGCCGGTCACCAGTGCTCAGTCACACGGCCGGTCACCAGTGCTCAGTCACCCGGCCGGTCACCAGTGCTCAGTCACCCGGCCGGTCACCTGTGCTCAGTCAAACGGCCGGTCACCAGTGCTCAGTCACACGGCCGGTCACCAGTGCTCAGTCACACGGCCGGTCACCAGTGCTCAGTCACACGGCCGGTCACCAGTGCTCAGTCACACGGCCGGTCACCAGTGCTCAGTCACACGGCCGGTCACCTGTGCTCAGTCACACGGCCGGTCACCAGTGCTCAGTCACACGGCCGGTCACCTGTGCTCAGTCACACGGCCGGTCACCTGTGCTCAGTCACACGGCCGGTCACCTGTGCTCAGTCACACGGCCGGTCACCGGTGCTCAGTCACACGGCCGGTCACCGGTGCTCAGTCACACGGCCGGTCACCGGTGCTCAGTCACACGGCCGGTCACCGGTGCTCAGTCACACGGCCGGTCACCGGTGCTCAGTCACACGGCCGGTCACCGGTGCTCAGTCACACGGCCGGTCACCGGTGCTCAGTCACACGGCCGGTCACCGGTGCTCAGTCACACGGCCGGTCACCTGTGCTCAGTCACACGGCCGGTCACCAGTGCTCAGTCACACGGCCGGTCACCAGTGCTCAGTCACACGGCCGGTCACCAGTGCTCAGTCACATGGCCGGTCACCAGTGCTCAGTCACACGGCCGGTCACCTGTGCTCAGTCACACGGCCGGTCACCAGTGCTCAGTCACACGGCCGGTCACCTGTGCTCAGTCACACGGCCGGTCACCAGTGCTCAGTCACACGGCCGGTCACCTGTGCTCAGTCACACGGCCGGTCACCTGTGCTCTGTCACACGGCCGGTCACCGTAGCTCAGTCACACGGCCGGTCACCAGTGCTCAGTCACACGGCCGGTCACCTGTGCTCAGTCACACGGCCGGTCACCTGTGCTCACGGTTCTAGCCGTGATGAGCGAAACCAACACGCTCCACTCTGCTGTGACACACCTTTACAACTGACATCTCTTCTAATTTGAGTAAATGTAATAATTTATAAGTTTTTGTTTTACAATTTGTATTAAGTAATGCACAGCATAAAAGTCAATACAGACAAGTCACACTTTCATTATAATTTTGAGCTTAGTGATTATTACCAGACCAAAAAACTCCAAAAATATGGACTAATATTTTACAAAGAACATTATGTTAAAAGCTTTTTAGACATGCGTGTCTTTATACGACTGTATTTTTACATTAATAAGTCAGAAGTATTAATAAGCTAGTACACATTGGAGTCAAGAATGCATGAATGATGACAAGGTGTTTCATAATAAACTAAATATAGTGAAATACTGTGTAGAAGTGTTACCTCAAGAAAATACAAACAGCTTATGATTGCTACTTTGTGCTAGCAGTGGGATAGAAGGGATATACAATATAAGAGCTTAGAACTAAACCAATTCTATTACGGGTCCTAGTATTTACACCGAACATCTAAGCATGTAGTGAAAGAACTAGTGAGGCCCTCTGATGTGGGGCACGTAACATTTAGTTTTTTGTTACTTTGAGTGCAAAGGTCATAGAAAATAATAAAATAATGTATATGAACAAGATAAATATTCAAATGTTAATGTGTTTTCAAGAACTGTAGCATTATTTGTAATTTTATACCTATTACTATCAAGCACTGTAATATGTTATACTAAGTGAAAATAATTTAAAAAAAACTGTAACAATACTCTATGAATAAAAAAAAAGTTATCCTTCTTAAGAGTCAATCCATCCCAATTTTGGGTTTCCATGGCTTTTCCTAACAACTCCAGGCAAATGCTGGGATACTTGCTTACTTTATTTATTTATTTATTTATTTATTTATTACTTACTTACTTTCTTTCCCCAATAATACTTATCAGTTACCATCTCTAATGACCTCTCTGACAAGACTTAAGGTCTCAAAAGGAATATTTACTCGGGTTAATGTACTGTCGACAAGTTATTAGAGACAGTAACGACAACATACAAAATGTTGACAAAGAACAGGTCGTGGTCCATATTGGGATTTTTTTCACAAGCATAAAAATTAAAACACAACATGGTCATTGAAATACACACCAGTGTAGTTATGTCCGTGACCATTTGGGTTGTTGCATTTGCCGTACACCTTCAGGTTGGTTTCATCGTCAAGAAATGGGCTGAAATACAAATGAAAACTTTGTGTCAATCCACACAAGACGTCCGAGGAGTCACGGCTACAAGGCAGAGGCAGTGCTTGGACCGCTCCAATACGCCGGCCTTGTCATGACAAAATATCTCTGTAGTCATCAACACAGTACAGATGTACAACTCTGTTTTAAAAGTAATGTATCACTCACACATGTAAGAAACAAGGTGCTGATTTAAATTATAATTTGGTTGATTTTTATAAGTTATAAACAATCTTAGACTAAAGTATTTAATGTTGATAAAGATCCCAGGCATTTATAGCCATTGTCTGAAGTTGCTTTGGCTTCTGGGTTGTAGCAGCGTCGAAGGCAAAGACATCACAGATGTTTCGGTCAATATTGCAGTCGCCATCATCAGGGTAGCAGTTACTTACTGAGGTTCTCAATTGTTTTTCCCCCTAGCCTAAGTTAATCTAAGTCAGGAGGGATCCAGGTTGGGAGAGAACTTAGTGTGTCTCAGGCGAAGCCATGGGCTTAAACCATGTGCTACTGAGGGTTGTTGGTCAGCCATGGCAGCGATTGGCGCCCCCTCTACATACTAGCCAAAAGCTAGCTAATGTGGCCCAGGTAAAACCTGTATAGACACAGGGAAAACCCTCGGCCAAGTCATGCGGGGATCAATTAACATGCATTACGGCAAGCGAGAACACTACTGTATTAGGGGGCAAAGGTCCAGATGAGAAGAGTTGGGCGGGCAGAAAATTCTACCATGCAAAGGTTGGGCGCTTCGGCCTTGCGGCCAGTATTAATTGATTGGGCACACCTAGATTTTGTTTACCGGGGCGCATGCACCCCTAGGGGCGGGCGACTACACTCGTCAACTCGCCCAGCTGCCCAGTCAGCTACCTGCGAAAAATAAATATGCTGCCGTAAATATTTCCTTTCCCTAGTGCCGGAGCCGCGGCTAGGCCAGCGGGACAGCCTCGGTTCTAGCAATATTTCCAGGGGCAGAAGGCGGCAAGGCAAGCCCTGCAAGCGGGTAAACCCACTGATTCGCCTGCACAGAGCACCGCGTGGCCCCAAAGGGCACCGATGGCCGAGTGCACAGGTACACTTGGCGGTGAGCAGACGAGCCAGTAAACCAGCTCGAACTGTTGGTGCATAGACATACCAACAGTAATTGTGTGTCATTTCTCTAAGTCCACCACACTGTCATAATTATTGTGCTATCCATTTTGCTTTAATTCGTGGACTATAGATCACCTGTGTTGAGCCTGCGCAACGCGGGGTACTGCAACTAGTTTACTTATATGGGTACTAAGTTAGCGCAGAGTAGGGCAGGTAAGTGGGTGAAGAGCAAGTGGAGACTGAACAGTGATGAAAGTGGAAAGCAAAAATTTGACCATCAGAACTAATAAATGAACTGGAGTGGGGCAGTCTACAAGAAAGTAGGTGGGCAGAGAGGTTGGTCCAGATGGACCAGATACCGATTGGGGTGGGGAAAGCTGGTAGGTACACAGGATTGAAAAAGGACAATATAGAAGCATTTAGGGAAAATGCAAGAAGAATCTTTAAGAGAGAAGGCTAACAGAAAGAGAAAAAACTTGCTGGTTTTAAGGTGACAGTGAGGAATAATGCAAGGGGGAAGGGGGGAGCACTGATCCCCCTTCCTGAATTTATGCAAAAGTATGAAAGATTTTGGTGAAGGCAGTATGTTATTTTGGGCACGGTGTAAGTTGTGTTACAACACCCGAAATCACAAACAATAAAGGAAGTAATGATTCTTAAGAATGAAATTGTAACTGTCCAAAACCCCTTGTTGATACAATTTGATTTATACCAAATTTTTTATTTATTCAATTACCCCCCTCCTAGATTAAATTCCTATATCCGACACTGGAATGTGGTACAGTTCAGGAGAGTAAGGGAAAAGTAGGCAGAAATTCTTGCCACCGGACTTGTACCCAATTGCTGCAGGATTTCAATTCAATTCAATTCAATACCTAATAAGCACCAAGGCATACAATGAACCTTTACAATGAAACTACTTAAAAGTTATAAATCAGTTGAGTGACTTGAGCAATATACATCCTTGTGAAAAACCTTTACTGAAGAGAGGTAAAAGAACATCCATAATTTTAATTTTGTAAATTTAATAAGTAATTTTTTTTAGTTTATAAATAACTATAGATTATGAACTGTGAGTAAATTACTGCTTGGTAAACCCGTTGTATGTCCATAACATTTTTTTTTAAAAATTAGTATAGGTATTTGTAAGTAAATAATTACTAACCTGTGGAGCCTATGACAAGCACTGAATTTCTCTATCCTTGTTAAATACGCAATTGGTCGCGCGGTCATTTTGAACGTAAAAGGTGATATTTTCCCTGTTTGCGCCTGCCGGTCGAATGATAACTTCTTCGAAACGGCCTGGAACGAGACTATTACATAATTAAGGTCAACGGCATTCCTGAAAAACTCCAGAAAGGGCAAGATCGAACCATCCCATGTTGACGTTGTACAAGGTCGGTAGAAAGTTAGGCGAACAAAATGTTCTAAATGAATGCAAAATATCCCCTGACCGCATTTTACATAAAACTACATAAGGGGCTAACTTTAATCTGTATTGTATGGCTGAGTTCCGCCCTTACGGTGAATATTGGTTACGGCGCACAGAAAGATGCAAGAAGCAAATAGGAACCGCGCCCGAAGTCACGTAAGCAATGTGTCTGCCCACCCGCACAAAGGTGTCCGTGGGTGGACAATTTTTGTAAGACATATCAGTGGTTGTACACTTTTATGTCGCATCGACTTATCAAACATTAACGTCCGTCAGAACATTTCCATTATATTTACTATTACGTCGCCAATTTGACAGTATAATGTTGACGTAAGGTAAAATATAATTATAATAATAATAATAATCGAAAAATAACATAAATAAACCGCTTACGTAAAGAGGAAAAGCGATTAATTTTGAAATGTACTGTATAATCCATGAAATTCACCTTTATTTTTATATTCTTTTATTGGAGTATATCATCAGTTTTCAATTAGGTATTTAGAAGGAGTAATTCTCAGGCACGATGTCAACCATGAAAGGCTCGGTTTTTAACAAATAAATTCTGAAATTTACTGAATCTATTAAATTTTTTAAATCCAAAACTGTCTTACTAAAATAAATTAGTATCTGTATTACTAGCATAGGTTTATGGAATGAAACTCATAATTTCCTGTAGTCAGCTGATATTTGTTAGTTCCAATCGCTGTCGCTTGATGTCAGCACTGTGTCACGTGAATTGTGATGTTCTAGTTTTAGAAATAAATACTTTTCTCGTAATTTAAACACTTAATTTTGCCTTACTCAATAAGGGACTTAACCCTAAAGTAAGTATGTATTGTAACCTGTCTCTGGTTGGTTACAAATGTTTAACATAGCTGTAAGATGATCTTCCTTCAGTCGCCCATTTTCCACCTGCAAAAGGGGGCAGGGCCGCAGCCCAGCTGTGATGCTGTCATGCATGTGTGTGTGTGGAAATATTTTCACATTTCGATTTTAATTACTCAATACAAGTATTTATGAAATAGGTAATTTACGTATAGCATGTTAGTGTAGTTTTAAAGTTACTTCTTTGGTAGAGATAACCTGTGTTTGATTGTTTAAATGTCTTTTTTGTCATTATAGATCGTATTCGAAGAATGTCTGAATACTGGCTTATTTCGGCACCAGGTGAAAAGACTTGCCAGCAAACATGGGAAACGTTAAACAACGTGACAAACAAGCAGAACAATTTGTCTGAAAATTACAAGTTCCATATACCAGACTTGAAGGTACGGTATGATAAATACAGATTTTTGATTTCTGAAAAGAAACTTTTAAGAAAGGCCATAGCTGTGTGCAACTTCATATGCTAAGGTTCCTTATATGGCTTTGTGACCTTGAAAACTGCATTTAAGCTGGGATGTCAAAATGTTACTGTTACATGCACCCCTGAATGTGCCCCAGCCAAGGTCATGTGTGATATGTCCTCTACCCCTAGACTATTTATTGAGCAAGGCTGTTTCATTTCAAACTTCAACTTACTTGAAAATGGCTCAAGGAGTCAAAAGAAGTAAAGGGCTCAAAGGGAAGTAGATAACGGCAATTTGCAATTAATTAGAACACATTTCAGGTTGAAACAAGATTAGTGGTGGGTTTCGTAGGAATACAGAATAATAAGGCTGTGCTAAATAACTGTATTGAAGTATTTGGAGTAGGTAGTTTACGACAAATTTTACATTTTAATGGTTGGTTAAGTTAACTATATTAAAAATATTGTTAATTCTTTTGAATAGTCAGATTTGGTAAGGTTAGGTAAACTTTATTTAAAATACTGGAAATACATGTTAATAATTGTTAAGGTTAGTTCAGCTTCATTAATTATTACATATTTATTTTGTATTAAATATGTTTTATTAGTGTAGTTGATGTAACTCAACAAACATTTTTTTTATGCAAGAACCAGTTTTGCATGTGAAAATATAACCTCGGACCCATACCTAAATGAAACAAAATAATAATCACTAATATAAATAAATACAAATAACTCACCTTTGCAACGACTTAAAACCACTCTAAACAATGTGGTAACATTTTGTTCCAAGTATTCAACATGTTGGAAATTATATTGTTTCATGAATGTGCAACTTGAAAATAAATGTCTTATGTAACAAAATACCTAATACACTAGGTATAGCTTTGCAGTTTTATAGAACAATTAGTAAAATGTCTAGAAGTTAATAGCCTAATGCTTTTTCTGAGATTTTTATCTGAATGTTTATACCTTAAATATTTTTGGTTAAATAAGTATTTTCCTTATTTCAATCAAACAATAGTTAATACTGAAATTTAAATGTTCTGTGACAATCTCTTTACAAGATAAGAAGCTTGTACACAATGGAGGTATTAGCCACAACAATAAGGTTCTGTTGAACTGAGTGTCGTAGTTTAATTTCATCATGAAAAATGATGAATGGTATAAAAAAATTTTTAAATTTAGAAGTTAAAAAAACAAACTATTATTTATAAAAATAAAAAATATATATATATTCTTTAATATACAGTAATGTACAGTTTGTTTGTATATATGTATATATTTGTATTAATTGACTTGTTCTATATCCCGGAGTCCTTACCTCCATATGGGATCTACAGAACAAAAATTGAATAAATTGAAATAAATTGAAAATTATTCAAAAAAAAAACATGTGTGCCTTTCTGGAAATGGTTTCTACGATACTCATTGTTGAGGAATGCAGGTTGTGAGGACAGGGGCGAGCGACGCGGCACCGGTGGAGAGTGGCTGATGGTGTGAGCGTGTGCGTGCGTGCAGGTGGGCACGCTGGACCAGCTGGTGGGGCTCTCGGACGACCTGGGCAAGCTGGACGGCTTCGTGGAGCAGGTGACGAGGAAGGTGGCGGCGTACCTGGGCGAGGTGCTGGAGGACCACCGCGACAAGCTGCACGAGAACCTGCTGGCCAACAACAGTGAGTCTCCTTGGCCCCGTCGTGTTGGTTCTTCTGTCTCTCTCTCTCGTCGATTGATACGCTTGATTACTAACATGATTTAAAGATTAATCTTGATTATGCTTGCGATAAAAGTTTGGTAGTCTTATTATAATAATTCAGTTTTAATGTGGAGAGTAACATTTTGATTGTATTTCAACGTATTTGCCATTGTGAGAGCATGGTCATTAGTAACTCCACGAGGCACAAGCGTGAAGGTTGTTTGTGGCCCCGGGCGTGTGTCGGGCTGCGAGCCCACGGCGTGTGGTTTCTCGGCAGGCGACCTGCCCACGTACATCACGAGATTCCAGTGGGACCTGGCCAAGTACCCCATCAAGCAGTCCCTGCGCAACATCGCGGACATCATCAGCAAGCAGGTGGGGCAGATCGACGCCGACCTCAAGACCAAGAGCTCGGCGTACAACAGCCTGAAGGGCAACCTGCAGAACCTGGAGAAGAAGCAGACGTGAGTGTTGCACCCCCGGGCACCAGCAGGAGGCTGCAAGGAAAATGTCTAGTGCGCAGTAGATGTCATATTTAATGGTGTAAATAACTTCAACTTTGCATGCGAATAATTTGTAGAAATAAAATGATTAAAGGAGTGGAGTGATATAACTATGGTTTTTGAACAATAAATTTAATCAAAGAAAAAAAATTAAATTAATACTTAATTTTTAATATTAATAAAAAAATTGTTTATAATATTAATTATTTAATTTAGTAAGATAAGAAATTTTTTAATTAATAATAAAAATTGATAAATATGCAGAATGTTTATTCTAATTTATTAGTTTTAATTATTTATTAAATAATGTAATAATTTATAATGTAGTAGGTACATCAAGAGACCCTGAAAGTAACTAAAACTTAAATTTCACAATGTAAACAAATTATGTCACAAGTTGTGTAAATTGTTTTGTTGGTATTCAACTTACGATCATAATTCATTCGTCACAATTTTTTTTCTTTTATGTCCAGGATCTTTCCGGGTACTAAATTAAAACAGCAAGTTTCGTGTACCGCAGGATCATGACATCGGGATTAAGAGATGAACTTGGACACATCATGACAGTAAACCTTTATCAAATATGTATCTCTAGGAACGTGAATGAACCCGGTGGGGCAGGGCAGCTCCCTGAGCGCCGGGTTCCCTCGTCCCTTCTGCAGTCGGCGGAACGCTGCGCCTGTTCTCCCGAGAGTGTCGCGTTGTTATCGCGTGTCGCAGGGGGAGCCTCCTGACGCGCAATCTCGCGGACCTGGTGAAGAAGGAGCACTTCATCCTGGACTCGGAGTATCTCACCACGCTGCTCGTCATCGTGCCCAAGTGAGTGCTCGCGTCCTCACTCGCTCGACTGCGGGCTTATTCGCAGCCGCGCTCTTGAAACCAAGGTCCCACGAGTGTGCAGTGAAACATGAACAACTCGCATTGCGTTTTCACTCTAAAAACTTAGCTTGGGTTATTGTAAGGTATCTCAGTGTATAACATCAAAATGATAATATAAAATGTCATGTAAATACTATATTTACTCGTGTGTGTGGGTCTTACATTTTATGCAGATTTTTTTTTTGATGACACGTAGAGCGACCCTAATGCAAGTTGTCCTTGTGGGTAAAAAAAAAATTAACTTTGCACTGTGTTGTTGAATATGTGCTTAAATAACCAGCCTGTTTTGGATTTCAATAAATTGGTTACAATTAGGTTTGAGTTTAATTAAAATATCTCAGCAGTGCGTGTAAAGCATCGTGAAATATGCCGTTAGGCTGGTCTGCCACCTGTTGGGCGGCTACCCGGCCACTGCAGGTAAGTGACGTGGGTGACTGCTGCCTTGCTGACCTTCGGCAAGAGAGGAAAATCGAAAAATAAACCAGTCAGATTGAGAAAGAGGGGGAGTGTGTGTGTGAGAAGCGTGCATGTGGCCATGCAACAGTGTTTGTGGTTCGTCCTCCCTTTCTCATTGTTGTAAATGTCTGTGAACTGGCTTCATACAAAATCACCATGTGTCTTACCTCGACAGGTTTTTGTGACGCAACTGTGTTCAAACATAGTTTTTGGCATGAGATTTCCCACTTTATCTACTGCAACATTTAAAGGGCGTTCTTATTTTTATGGAAGGAACTGACAAACAAAATTGACAAGTAATAGTAGCATGCCATCATTTCTGTCTTGGGGAAGGGAATGGGTAAAAAATATATTAATAATAAACGGGAAGGAAAACACAGGTATAAAAATAGTATTATTTTACTTTGTATTTTTGTTATATAGTATGGGGGGAGGGGTATAAGAAAGAAGGGCCATAAAGGATTGAGAGGGGACACGAATGACCGAGGATAAACTTCAGTGCCTTGTTTCTTATGCAGCAATAAGCTGAGACACAGACCGTAAATACTTCACTTATATTCTACTGGAGACATGTGGTGTGTACCATGTTCGAGGGCGACTTATGGCAAACATTTTGGATTTTTATGACCCAAATTATAGGTGCTACCCTTCTGCGGTTACTTAGCGGTATGAATTATGCATTTAACGTTTATTCAGCATACGTTACTAGATAGAATGGAAACTAAATTAATTTGTTAGTTAAAGGTATGTGGTTCATGTCCCAACCATAAACCAAGTACCACAAACATTTGAAACACATTCCTGGAGACTTCAGAGTGCAGCGTTCAGTATGGATACAAGTGCCTGCAGCCAGCAGAAACTGGTACAGTTGCTTCGTGTGCAGTCTGTTTGCAACAGACGTATGTTTTACTGGAAGTACGGTGCATAGTTTTGTGCAAATAGTTTCGTGTAACAGTTGTGCTTGATGATTGTAAATATTATGAATAAACTGAGTTTGATCACTATTGACTATCTGGCTGCGTGGCCCGCCTGCGTAGTTGCAGTCTGCCCTGTGCGATGTCCGACAGTGCGTTGAGGCACGCGCGTGTTTCCCCGCAGGGCCAGCGTCCACGACTGGAACACCAACTACGAGAAGCTGACGGACATGATAGTGCCGCGGTCCAGCGTGCTCGTCACCCAGGACTCGGACTACGCCCTCTTCACCGTCACGCTCTTCAAGAAGGTGGTGGAGGAGTTCAAGCTCCACGCTCGTGAGAAGAAGTGAGTCCGCCTGCCTGCTCCGTGTCTGTGTGCAGACTCTGGATGACCTATTGCCAGTGTTCATTTACTGTAAAAGTGCTTTCATTTACCCAAATACAGGTCAAGGTTTCCATTCTTATGAACCGTCCATAAAAACATAGGTCGGCCAAAGGATTGCACACCAAGATAATCCCAAGTAGTTTCAATCGTAAAGAAAAAATTTAAATTGTGTAAATATACTGGAAAACCCATAGTACTTAGGGGTGTGCGAATATTCAAAAACATATTCTGTAATTGTGAATAATTTGATATTAAAATTTCATGAATAATTTGATATTCAGTCCAACGTTTCAAATTTAATATTTTAAAAATTATTTGTTACCAATAGATACATCAAGCTGTACTTATTCACAAAAAAAATTATTTAAAAAAATGTAACATGAATAAGGCTGAGAAATTTAGATGTCTTTCTGCAACTTTATACATACATTATTTTTATATTCAACCAATAATCTGTAATTATGATTTAAATTATTAATAATGCTCTATATTTAAGTGTATAATTATTTGGATCTACAAAAGAATATTGAAATGTAAAATTTTACTGCCCGCCTGCTCTCAGCGGTGGGCACGCTATGTTACTGCTCGTGGGGTCTTGAGGCGCCCCACACACCTCCGTCTCTGTGCTGGGAAACTCGTGGTCGAGAATTAAGTGCAACGAGTCTTGTGAATATTGAGCTTTATTGGCGCCGACATGTACACTCAAGACGCACACAGAAAACAGCACATAGTCCAGGTTTCTTACTGACCAGGACATTGCGTGGCCCGATCCGAAGGTATAAGTCCGCCGATTAATCCAAAACGCTCCGGGGAGCTTTAATTAATTAAGTTAAACAGTCTGCCGCCGGGGTAGGCCTCGAAGGTTGATTAAAAAAGGTTTAAAAACTAGTTACGACGGCTGATGTTAACGTATCGGTTACAAGCAAAAGTTGAAGTCGACAAGGTGCTGAGATGCGTCCTACCCCGCATGGCGAACGGAAGAGACTGCCCCAGGCCCCGGATGTCATGGCCGCAGGAAGTGCTGAAGTTACCGTTAGACTATTACCTAACTATTAAAACCTTTTAAAAATTACAAGTTAATTAATATTAAAGGATTAAATATTACAGATATTTAAGAATTACATTATTTAAAAAACATGCAGTCTCCACTGCTCCAGTTAGGGTGGGCCCAAAAGGGTTCGCGCAGTGCGACCGAACACACGCACTTGTTGGCAGGAGGTTTGAAACAGAGGTTTCGGTGGGAGGAGAGGGGTCGGCAGTGGCGTGAGGCACATCGGGCTTAGGGAGGGTGTAATATATCAATTTCCATGTGAAAATAATTATTTCACATAAAAAAACTGGTAAAAACAATTTTTAACAGAATTATTAGTGCAAGGGATAAAAAGTAGTGTTTGAAGTTCAAAAAAAAATTTTTAAGACTATCTTGTTTGCATAATATGAAATCCATTCTAAGCTGTTCAATGCTAGATGCATTGAGTTAAAAATATTTGTAATATTTTCGCTGCATATAATAGAAAAAAAAATGCAATAATGTTTTTTAATGTTCCAGATGTTTCCAGAACAATTACAGAATAAGTGGGAATACTTATAAATCTACCTATGCGTGTAGACTATGCCGAAAGGAATTTTTTTTGTAGTCATTACATTTTGTGTTTTTATTTTTATAATTAGTTACTGTAAATTTTCTGTGTTAAAATTTTTGCTTTGTATCATATATTACAAAATTTAAAAAAAAAATAATTTCTTACTCTTGTTGCAAAACCTGGGAAATCTTAGATAAAAACCTTGAATGAAACCTGTAATTTGTTATCTCAGAACAAGTGGCCAACATGGGCTAAGCTCAGCTCAAGAGCATGAGTTGTTACCTAATAGTCCCAAGCCCACTGCAGTTTGGAGGTCGCCTTAAGCCCCTGTCTGTAACGGTATGACTATTCCTTGCAGGTTTGTTGTGCGTGACTTCACGTACAACGAGGAGGAGATGGCGGCGGGCAAGAACGAGATAACGAAGCTGGTGACGGACAAGAAGAAGCAGTTTGTAAGTTTTGTGCCGTTGCCGTTCTCGTGTCTCAGAGTGTCCCGTGCGAGGGGTCCCCCCCCCCCCCCCCCCCACTCCCCCCCCACGACGTTGTTTGCGCCCGGTAGCAGCGCATGAACCCTGGTATGCCATTGTCATTGCTTGTCACCTCCCCCACTGGGAATGAAAATCCATGTTTGAGATCACTTACATATTTTCTTGTTACACATTTTTCCCTCAAATGTTTTGTTTGCTATTTTTTTATTTAAAAATAATTTATTTCTCATATTATTTGCTTGGTCTCTCCCCAGATAACTTCAGTTAGCTGTGAACTGTTTCTTCTTGCTAGTTACTGTAGTCATCATGTAGTAGGCAGTAGCAAGTACCTCCTGACGTGAGGGGCTCTCGTCGCGGCCGTCGCGCTTGCGCCAGGGGGCGGGGCAGGGCGACGGGACCGCGCCGAGCGCGACGGCACGGCGACGACCGCCCCTCCACCTGTTGTCTGCCCGTGTCGCACTACATGTTGCCCCCCTCCCCTCCCGACAGCGCTGCCTCCAGCGATTGGTCACTCAGAGCTGCGAGTGCGAGTGTCACGCCAATGACTCTCCGGAATCGCTGTCGCGAAGTTCCGACGATGACGAGGCGCGTATCTCTCACGTATGATGAAACTGTCTCTTATAGTTTGTCTCTCGCTCTCTCTGCGTGCCAAGTTTTCAAACTGGTGTTCCAGCCGAGCATTCTAACCACTTGTCGCATTTTGCCGAGTTGCCCGCACTTCGCACTCTGTCCTGTGCTAAAATTACTAATGTTTGTTTTTGAAGTACAGATAGAGGTGAATGATTTTTTCTTACTAGACTGTACTGACTTTATTAAAGCTTTGTTTGGAATGAGTGTTTGTATTCGAAAAATATTTTTAACCTGCAGGTAAACTAAATTACAACCCGAAACAATAGAAATTAGGGAAGAGTTATTGTAAAAATTAACATAGTGGTACTGCCTTCTATGAATGTTAGCCACTGCTAGTGGAAAAAATAACCAATAAATTATAAAATTTAATTTAATCAAAAGTATTGACTAATCTTAGTGTGTACATATGAGCCAACTGAAAAGTTTTGCATACACAGAACTAATATTTTTGTTTTAATGTGCTAGAAGTTTTTTATTATGAAAAATACTTAATGATATCACTATCAGTTATACTAATGTAAAACAAAACAACTAATTTTTGTTATTTTAATTGAAAATTGGATGGTTTATATCGAAGAGGGCTTTTAAGTTTTATTATTATTGAAGTGCCATTTACTGTTTTGCTTTTTGAGTATTTATTTTTTTAATATATTGTAGATGTAACTTAGCAGATGTTAAATATGTTAGTCATTTTTTTTTTTTTTTTTTGTTGAGTTTTAAATTCCATTTGAAAGGCATGTGTTGCTTGGTACACACCTGTAGACTTCTGGTTGTTGACTCAGCATGCATTAGTTTTATTGATTTGGTGTTTCTTGGTTAGAGGTGTGCATACACACACACTAGTAAATAAATAATAAAGTTTGCTTGGTACAGGCTGCTTGATTTTACTGAGGTAGCTTAGCTCTCCAATATTTCTGATATGTCGTGGATGGCTGGTGCAGAAAGGGTGGGGAGGGAACGGCATACACACACAACATGAGATGAGCGAGTGCGTGACAGACACGTCAGCATTGTGGGTCGGCCAGAGCACAGACTCCCATTATCCGCGAGTGACACAGCAGACCTCGTCGTGTAGGGCTTATCTAGCGATGAATGTAACTTGTGTTATTACATTAGTCATTAGTGCAATGATTTAAAGAATTCAGTATTACTACCTAGCTATCATCTTTACAGGTATTTTCTAGAGTTTGAGGATCATCAAAAGCTTGGTTTAGTTTTGGCCCTTGACTTCATGGTACAGTTATGAAATAACAGGACAGTAGTCATACCAAAAATTAGCTAATTAATAATAAGAAAAGCATGATTAACTTTTTGATATTAATAATGAATGAGGTATAGGGACTGTTGTCTTGCTATCCCTGTTATATAATGTTCATTAAAAACTGATATAAATGTTAAAGCATTTTTGCTAGAAAAATTTTATGCCCAAAATATTAAATTTTTTTGTCTTGCCATCTACTGTGTGGTTGGTATATGTCTATATTTCCTGGTTTATGAAGTAACTAAAGGTTGAAATGAAGATGGTTTTTTTTTGTCCTTCAGACGTATAGCTTATAGCTGCTTCTCCTCTTGCATGTTTGGTAATATCATGTGACGGTACTTTTCGCTGTTGTATGAGTCTTGAACACCATAGCTTGTTATAACCCTTGATTTCGTTCTGTGGTCAAACCCTATCTAATGGTGCAAAAAGGGGAAAGAAAAAAAAAACTCCCTCTACCTTTAGTTCAGCACGCACACACCTTTTAAAACTACACAAATTCGCACAGACCACAGCTAAGCTACATATTTCCCTTATAAAATGTCACCCAAAAATGTTTATATTGCACGTGAACAATCAAGGTTGTGCTACTTCCGCACTGCAGCCTCACGTCTCATTTGCCACGTCACATGGTCTTGTATCAGGAACTTCAGTACATTACTTGTCCATAAACTCAATTCAATTTTTTTTAAATATTTAAATGCATTTTCTGTCAGGGAAATGTGGTTAACTATTGTATTTACTCATGAAAATTCTGTACTACTTTACATTAAGTAAGATTGTATATTCCAGATGTGTCCAATTTTGACAACCCGAAATTGCAGCATGACTGAGTTCAACAGTTGAAGCTGGTATCGAGTAGTACAGACAGCACTCGTTTAGTATTGCACATATAAAAAAATAATTGTTTTTAAGTAGCATTGTGTGAATATTTGGTAGTGACATATACACAGAAAAATTTTGTAACATTTTCAATTTCCATGATAATTTATTTACAAAAGATAACAAATTATTATTTTTGTTGCATAACTTGAGAGTATGAATGTTTATTTATTTTTTGTAAAACTGGTGGATGCGCTCTAACTGTGCGTGCTTTGGTTCAGCACATTTAGTCGCTCGCGTTCAGATATTTCAAGGGTTTTCAGGCCTTTTTTAATCTCATAAAAAATGGAAGTAGTAGTGCGTAATGTCATTGCTAGCCAACAATTAAATGTAAGGGTTGTGTTGTCGCTGGTCTTAATTTATACGCCTCTAGTACAAAAAACATTGAATTGAAAAATGGTATCGGTTCATAAACGGCAGTTGCAGCGGCTTAGAACAATCGTAAACACTGCTCGTGCTGCCGCCTGTCTTGGAGGCAGGTCGGCATACAATGTCCTGCCTATCAAAACGAGGGAGGTTACCTGCTATCGGCAGTCTCTAGGTTCCCACTACTCGAGTTGCATTGCCTCGCACACAATGTTGGTCTGGCACAGCTCGGTTAGCGCCTATTTTTTACGCCTAAGGAAGTCCACATGGAAAATAAACTTTGCGCACTTATGCTTTACTTACTAGGTGATGATGAAAATGAAACTTTTTTAATATAAGACAAAATATTCTTGTCTTTGGTAAAACTTTGTTCGAAACATGTTTTAATAATAAACTTTTCTAGCAACGAACCACTGAAAAAAAAGACTTGGCGCAGGTTGGGTTGCTTGCTTAGAGCTAGGCAGGATTCCTTGTTTGTGATTTATTTTGGTCACATGGTCACGATTTAAGATCACATTTGTCATTTTATGGTAGTTCTTCAATCGGGAGATTTAAGATTGCAGATTCTACACATCTGAAAAAATTAAATTCACTACCAAATCATACTGAGTATACTTTACTACACAAACTTTATGTGAAAAATATACTGAAAATAAAATTAAGTCACCATTTAGAAATATGATTGAGGTCAGTGTGGTATTTTATTGAAACCTTGTCTTCGAAAATCTTGCACTAGATGTGTGTTTAAAGTTCTTGTATGTAGCAGGTGTTTTTGTGAAGTATGTATTTAGTTTTGGTAGCTATATTGCTTGTTGGTGATGATATTTTCAAAATCCACTAACCTAATTCTACCTTATGGTTTAAAAAATTCTTAGTAGACAACAAACTCAACATTCAAAAAGACACTAGTCTTAACAAATAGCCATTAGTTTACTTTTCTAATAATTAAATTTTTTTAAAAAATTTACTGTACGAAAATATTGTAATTCAGTTACTGAACAGCTCAAAGTACTTTACTATCCAACATTACCATAAAAATCACATGAAAAACAATATTGGATAAAATGGAGTAATGTTTGTAGTTGTATACAGACAGGGTACAGCATTGCTGCGCTCGGATGAGTACGTCTCGGAATCGTATCCCGAGGCAAGCAGCTGTCTCACGGGGAGCTGAAAGTGATCAGGTCCATGCACGGGTAACCGTGTGCTCTGGTCCGAGGGAGCGAAGTTGCACGAGACGGGCCGAACACCAGTTTGGAACGCGGCGGCGTTGCAGTAACGCAGTAATGTTGGTACTGCTGTAGGCAGCAGCGGTCGCGAGTGTGCCAGTAGTGGTTGTTGCGCGCAGCTTGGTCGCAGCAGGCGTTGCTAACAAGGCATGGCAGTAGAGCTGAGGCTTCCTCTCGTCCGCCCGCGCGTCGCCCGGTCGCGCTCACCGCTCGCCTCCCGTCTGTGCAGGGCCCGCTGGTGCGCTGGCTCAAGGTCAACTTCAGCGAGTCCTTCTGCGCCTGGATCCACGTGAAGGCCCTCCGCGTGTTCGTCGAGTCCGTCCTCAGGTAAACCCGGCCGTTGTGCTCCGACCGGTGTCGGTTGCAGGCCGCGAGAGGGCATCTCGGTGTCTGGGATTGTTGCGGGTAACTTTGCTCCGTGCATATTTCCTTATTCAGGTGCTGCTTCAGTGAGCAGTCGACAGATCAGCTAATATTGTGGCTATTCATTTAGAAAATCATATGTATCATATTTGGAAGTACATACTTTTCATTATTTCAAGGCACTTTTTTTTTGCTCTCATCATTTGAAATATAGCAAATCCCTGTTTAGAATTTTCTCAAGGTATTAAAAATTTAGACTTATTACCATGAAAGTTGTACTAAAAGGGTACAATTGAATATGTTTATAGGACTAGTGCTAAAATTTAAACTTATTTGAAGTAAATTTTCTTAAGAGGATTTATTCTAGTTAGAAAACCATCACACTGACTGAATGTGATATGTTTAAGGTGCTCATGTTGTGTGGTAGGTACTGAAGTGACGCAGGGCCGGTGAGCCAGGAGTGTGGTGCTGGTTGCAGGTACGGGCTGCCCGTCAACTTCCAGGCGGTCCTGCTCCACCCGCACAAGAAGAGCACCAAGCGGCTCAGGGACGTGCTGAACCAGCTCTACGGGCACCTGGACAGCAGCGCGCTGCAGAACTCCGGGGCGCAGGACGTGAGTGCTTACCGCGCTTGCTCTGGTAGCTCTCACCCTCGCTCTCTGTCGCCAGATGAACAACCACCGAGCACGTGTTGTTTCAGATACAGCTTTGTAATGTCATGAACATTTTGGAAATGCATTGTCCTGTTGTATTTCATCGAGTATATCATCTGATGAACAATTTTTATTTCCAAGGAAATGCAACTGAAAGAAGCCATCTTGATTTAAACTGTTTTTGCTAACAATTTTTTATAATATTTAATATTAAAATAAAGAGCGGCTTTTTTGAGATTGAGCATAGCATGTTTCATTATTTTACTTTTTATTGATAGCGACTTGACTGCTGCAAATAATTCTTTAGCTTTAAATCATTATTTCTGTCAGGATGACGACAACTGTAATAATACTATCAATAGACACTATTTTATAGTCTTAGAATAATCAACGAAGAGTGAAATAAAAATAAAACTTATGATAATTGGTGGTATGCGAAATGATACTTTTAATATTAAAAATTAGTTAGTGTAAATTTGGCAGCAGTGGTTGCAATTTACTGTGTACTGCTATCTAAGCGTGAGAGAGACTATATCTTTCATTATTATTCAAGTTATTGGCACGTTGTGCAGAAATATAATGCTACCAATATGTTGTGTCTGATGCCAACTAACAGACTTCAGCCTAAAACCTGGAGCAGATAGGGACCTTGTATGTGAGCAACTACTGAAGTCAGTGATAAGTTCCTTCTCAAAGTCTATACAATATAAAAACCTTTTTAATTGTGGTGAAATACAAAATCTGAAGGCTTAGTTGCTTTAATATTTCTTTGTAGACCCAGTTTATATAGTTGGTAAAAGAGCTGATTTTACCATTAAAACAAAAAAAAACATTCGCTAACTTTATACTATATAAAAGAATTTGGGTTTAGTCACTCAAGAACTTAATTGTGTTATTAGCAAGTTTTTTTGTTAAACTTTTTTGAATCATTGAATTCATTGCTGGATATGTACAAAAGTTTGTATGTGTATGATAAAAAAAACTAATTGCTGACTTGTGCAAAAAAATAATTATTTGTGCATAAATCTTTTACTGCATTGCTTAATGCTAGGCCTGTGTGAAAATAAAATGAAAATTATTTTTGAAGTTAAACTTCTTTGCAAAGAGGCTACAATTTTTGAGCATTACAAATATTCCTATCGCATGAGGGGAATAGTTAGGTATGGGGTGGGGGAACCGGTAGAGCAAAAGACTCCAGGGGAAAGGTAGAAATGACTGATTACTTGTACAATTGCATACTTGCAGCACAGTAGCATAATTAAGCATTCCTATACCTGCATTTATATATTATCTGCAACCTCAGCCAAAGATAATTATGTTTACGATACCTAATAATATAAGAAGTTTCACTTCTGTCGTGCATTGACTACACACTTTTTTTTTTTTTTTTTTTTTTTAAGGTTTTTTCTTAGTAACTATTTCTATTACTATGAAAAGTAAGTTTTGTTTTTAACTGAATATTATTTGTCTTATTGACTTTAATTTAGAGACTTAACAATCAAAGAGAAAAAAATAAATGTTGCATTGTTTTGAATGTTGATATGTACCACTACTGAATATTCACACTACATATTTACATTTCCTTGTGAATGGATCAGCAAGTTAATGTTGTAAAATGGAATTCAACCAGTTGTCTCTTGAGTATAAACACACAAATGTAATAACTATTTGAGCCATTCGTATTGAGACCACAATTTACATGCATTCCCTGGATGTTGAAACACTGTACTAATGGTGATGACAGAGCCTGGCTGAGTGCTTGTGTTGTGTTGTGTTGGCAGAGTGTGGACATCCCCGGCCTGGGGTTCGGCCAGTCCGAGTACTACCCGTACGTGTACTACAAGATCAACGTCGACATGATCGACACCAAGGTGTAGTGGCCTGTGGCCCGCTTGCCGCCTCATAGTATTTCTGTCGCTCGTTATATACAGTGTCTGTGTTGTCACCACCGAGCCACGCGCTCTCATCTCGCTCGTCTGGCGGCGGTAGGGGCTCGCTCCGTACTTAATCGCTTTCTTCGTGAACGTGGGACTTGCAACATCTTGATCCGCAGTGTCTGTGACTTTTGCACACGAGCGCGAGGAGAGGATTTTATGTGGAAATTCGAAATTGCATTTTAGACCGTGTATGGTCTACACGATTATACTCGGATACCTAAAGCCAGCCCTGCTGCCCCTTTCTGGTACAACCAAGATTTCCATTTCATGGCATCGTAGTACGTTTATTAGCAGACTTGGTGAAAGTACATTAAAAAGTGACTCTTGTATAAAGTTGTAGATATTTGTTTTCAGTCATTTTTTTGTGGAAAAAGTTTTTAATGTGGCAAATTGGGAAAGTGAATGAATTTTACAGTGTTTTAATATGAACAAAAATGTTCGGTGTTGTAGTTACCTTATGTCTTTTTAGATTATTTACTTGTGGGAGTATTTGAGCAATATGCATTTTATCATGGTCGTGTTTGATGGAATTTACACAATTTATATTTCTTGCTTAGTTTTCAGTGTTTGTTATATTCAAGTTTATAATTGAGAGTTTTTTTTAACAACAAAAGATACTACTTCAAAATTATCAGTTCATCACTCAAGGAAGCCATATTTATTACCTTTAAGCATTTCGTTGATGACCCTAGTGATCAGTATTTGAAGAGTTCCCACCCTCTCCCAATTTAGCTGCATTTGTAGAATACCTGTACAAATTGTTTGTAATTCATGTACATAAAGTGTCTACACCCTGCCTCTATGATATTGTTAATCTCTTGGAACGCCCCAGACCATATGTCAGGACTTTTGGTCTGTGTAAAAGCATTTTTGAAATGTTGGTTGCGATGTTAATCTTGTCATTAACTTATCTTGTGTTTTGTGAATTTTAACCAAGCTGTAGTGGGTCGGGTAATGTCTGTGCTAGACGACCAGGCTACGAGATGGTGTGTTAATAGGTTGTCGTCGGCAGCTTGTCCTGTGAACGTGTAAACTTTACATTCCGAAATGTTACCTTGTTCTAAAGTTGAAAGTAATAAATTACTTTTGTGGGGTGCCAAAGCTTGTTATATTTCAGTCCAAACCTACTTGTTGCTTGGAACGATGCTACAACCATGTACATATTAGTAGATCCCAATGTTTAAGCAGAGAAGCAAGATTTGTCATAGTATATTTTCCTTGTGTCAAAGAGATGCCTTACTACCAGGTAAGTATAGTGAAGTAATACACAAAGTAGAGAGGTGCACTTGACAAGTATGAATTGTGTACAGTTTTCAGTACGCCTGTGTGAATATTCTAATATCGAAATGTATAGTTTTATTCATATTTGATTTAATTTTGAATACAAAAATTCATGCATATTTCCCGCTTTTCCCAAAATTCAAGGCTAGTGGCCACCAGCAAGTTACATTTCACATTTTTTACTTTTGATATTCATGTTTAATATACACTGATGTTAGATAGTCTGGCAAAATTGTTATCCGACATGGCAGAGGTCTGAGCATGCCCGAGTAAGGGCCTTTCACTGTGGTATTTTGATAAGCATATTTGATTAGCGCTCTAATTGCTAGACTGAACTGAGGTGCTACTTCGAAAGGAGTGAGTACATATCATGTTCTTTATAAACAGCAGAATCCACGTACATGCACGTGTAGATAAAGCTTGCAGCAACACACATGCTGGCACAATGATCATGCAGTGAAACATCTGTAGTAATTGCCCTAAATCCAGAATAATGACACGGCAGGTGATGCTGAGGCTTCACAGTCAGTTGGCTAACACTCTTGCACAGCTCTCCACTGGGACAGACACCCGCCCCCAACGCCAGACGTGAGCGTAGCTGCGCAACTGGGTTTATTTGTGGGGCAACATCACGCTGGTCCGGACAGTTTCCTGCACAAAGAGAAGACGGTGAAAACAACCTCAGCACTGAAAATATAATGCAATAATTTCTCTGTGTACAGGTATTAACACAGTGAACCTCAAGATGGTCGTCCTGGTGTTGACATGCCATTTACAAATTGCTCCAGCTTTCTGAGAGGTGTCTGTGATGAATTACATTTAGGGCCTTTGCACTTGCCTACTCATATTTTGTTTTCTTTAACATATCACTGAAAACCTGTCATATTTCAAAATCAAATAACCTTTGAAGAGCTATTGGCAATAGTCCCAAATTGCAATATACTATTGCATTTTTTGGTCCCTGGTTGGCACACACTAAAACAACTAAGAAAGGAAGAAAAAAAACATAGTCTGTATGGTATAAGGCTCAGAAAAATGGTGCATTCCCCAAATCCATAATTACCCCAACATAACAATTTCAGCAAGAACAACCATTGTACTAGTATTAGTAAAATTTTTAAACTGTAATTTGGCTATCCTATACATGTTGTCAACCTTTTCTTTGGTTTTCAACTGCTTTCCTGTATCAATAATAAATTATTAAAAAAAAATTTCCTTTAATTTTCACCCAGACCAAATTGTTTTAGCAAAAAAAAACTTAAGACCAGCAAAGAAGGAATATTTTTTTGCTTCTCCTAAAAAATGAACTAAGGTTGTTTCTGCCAAAAACTCTTCAGTTAAAATTAGGTATGAAGCCTTAATACGTTCTAGATCATCCTAAATTTGAGGTCATCTTATATGACTGTACATTCATATATGTTTATTTGGCATTTAAGAACCAAAACCTTTAGTTCAAATATTTACCTTTTTTTTCCCCCCTAAGGAAGATATCTGGCTCCCAATTAGTAGGTATGCACTTTTCGTGCTTATTTGTTCAGAGAATTCGAGGTTATTTTTCTCTGAAAGGGAGGTTATTTTGACTACCAAAATGGATAACAGTAATACCAATTTCATATCTCACGTGTCATGAAAATTGTGCCACGTGGCAGGCAAGAGTGGTTGGACCACACACACGACTAACTTGTCACGTCCTCGGTACGCACACGAACACCGATCGCCGAACTCCGCGAGTCGCACACGACTGCTCGCGCCGAGGGGTGAAGGCCAACTGGCGCGTACTGGCAGGTCCCGTTAGGGCTCGAGTCGATCTCCGCTCTCCATGACAATCGACCTACACCCGTTCGAGACACTACCACCGACCACACACGCCGACCGGTGAGGCACCGAGGTGGCATAACGACCTGTGCGAGCCACGGGAGCACCTGGGACGACGTCACTACTTAATATTAAAAAAGATGATATTAAAAAGGTATAATTGAAATTGAATGTCCAGTATTTGGAGAAGTATGAAGTCATTTCTCATTTCTTATTTAAATACTTACTGTAGCAGGTTTCCGCATTTTTGTCAAAAAAAAAGTAACTACGGTAAATTAACGCATTTTTGTTAAAAATGTTTATTACTTCGGATAAGTATGTAGGCCTACGCCACGTAAGTATTAGAGCACAACTACCACGCCACGCAAGTTCAATTCATACCGTTTACAAGTTTGTCGTATTCAACCACGCGCGGGCACGGCCGTAAACAGCTTTGTTTTGTTGACTTCATGTGAGTGTGCGTGAGCGAGACTGCGCGCGCAGCCTACCGGCTGCCAGCTGCACTGCTGCTGCTGATTGCATCATTGTGTGAGCTCAGCGAGAAACACCGTGTTGTGTAGCTACTGCGTATTTGTTTGATGTTTTGTGTACAAGTGTATCAAACTATACTCACGTCTTTGCTTACATCGTTCAAGTTATTCAAAACATTCAATTTCGCCTCTATACAAGTTTACACCGGTTTTCTTACCATAAATACTAAAAACATCGTCACATGTTCGCGTGTGAGAGGAAGCAGCGCATCATACTCTAGATGAATTATGGCGGCCGTGTTGATTTACTAATTCTGCACCAGGTTAGGCCTATGTTACGGACTTCGTCAGAAGTGCGTATTTTTAGCATAGTTTAATCAAATAGTTATGGATATCGGGTTTATTTGTTTTCAAACGTTAAGATTCGCGTAAAAATAGTATCCTATAATGTGGATATCGGGTTTATTCTTTTTAAACTGTTAAAATTAGCGTAAAAATGATTTCATGATTATTCGCTTTATATTGTCAAAATTCGCGTAAAAAATTGTTTTATCGCAAATGCAAATTTTGCATACCCCTACCAATTAGTTAACACACAAATATACACTTAACTCAAAAAAATTTATTCATTGATTTTCACAATTAATAATATCTTAGAAAAATCTAAATGTATGAATTTTTCAATAGTAATATTGCCATTGACTATTACTCACAGCCCTTACAATAGTCTGGATGGACGTTATGCCCCAGCTCCTTGAAATGGCAAGTACAGAGAATTAGGATAGGTCCCACCTTGGGACACATACCCAAAGACACAAACAAGGTTCTGTGCGTGGTATTTTCAGTTGATTCATCCTGGGATCTGGTCAAGTTCGAAACAAATTTGTTGATCAACATTTACTTCTTGTGATACAGTTCATGATTCCATAATAGACTGGATACAGTTCATTGGGGAGTCAATGCAGCAGAGAGTATTTTATTAATTTTTCTTTCTCAAAAACTGAATAGTATAGAATCTAATAAATTTGGCAGATGCAAAATGTCATTAATGTAAGACAGACTTAAAATTCTTAGAACGTAAAAACTTACTGTCAAACAAAAAAAAAAAAAATGCAATTAGATTAGATCAAGGGTTACAGGTTTAGGATTTTGTTGTAGTGCCCTACCTAGTCGAAATACTTATACATTGACAAAAATAAATATTCTCTTATGTCACTAGGCACAGAAATGAAAAAAAAAAAAAAAAAACTACAATCTGAGGCTCACATAGGTATATGTATCACAATTGACACACAAGAATATATTATTAACGAAAAATACTAAAAAATTCAGTGTCAAGTTAATGAATGTGAAGTGTTTGCTTGGAGATCTCATTTCCGAATACAACCCGAGCAGCGTGAATACCGGCGAATGCAGCGAGTGGTGCGTGCAGCACGCACAATTTGAATTGTTTATTGCGAATATAAGTTAGGTTTCCGGAGAAGAGGGAGGAGGTACGCCTCACGGTGTCCCAGGGCGCTGCAGCACACGCTTTGGGAACCTCTGGATTAGACTGAATGTGTGGAAGCTTTGAACACCAGGAGGGGAAATGGACGGAGTGTTGCTCATCAGTCGCCTACCTTCAGGGAGTCGATGGTGGCGTCCCAGTTGCGGGCGGCGATCCGGGGCACCACGAGGGTGAACAGGCTTATCACTTTGCTCACGTTCTTGCGGAACGTGGTGAGCACGTCGTTCACAGTCACCACGTCCCGCTCCTTCCAGCAGTCGTAGTCCGTTGCCATGGCGACCGCGCAGTAGCATAGCCCCGCCTCCTTCGCCAGCACCACCTGCCACACATGCGCACCGCTTCAACATGCAGACGGTGCAGTGCAAGTCAGTGCAGAACAAGTCACAGCTGTTCCATAGTCTCGCTCAAAGTGTAGGGCATAAATTGGGAGCCATGGAATTGTCTTTTCACTCCTGACAACCCCTAAAAATATGCCTTACGAACTTTAATACGTACAGAAACAAATGGCAAATACCATTGCTGAGTATTTTTAATGGTATACTTTGTTTTAAATTTTCAGTATTTGGTATTTTTGTTATTATTGGTGGGACTTGTCGGCTGCGATTTGAATTTGTTTGATTCTGTGGACGCTTGACCCGTAATTGTTGACATAGGATACGGGCAAGCAGGTTTTCTGCGCTGCAAGCTGTGTAAAGCGGTAAAGCACGTGGTCACTCGTGGCAGGAAGCGACAGCCAGAAGTTTTGTGGGCTCAGCCCTCCCTCTCTCTGCCGAACTTTCTGTCGTGTGCGCTAGTGCCAAGCAAGATCGGTGAGGGGATTGCTGGGACTGGAGTAGAGGAAACAGTGTGGGTACTTGGACGGGCCAATGAGAGCAGGTGTAGTGTAGGATGGGGCGACACAGTGTTTTCTCTAGAGTTAAGCGGGGTTCGTCAGCCAGCTGAGGATGGAGTAGGACATGTTTTTGGGTTGATTGTCACTTTTCAGAGAGAAGAAAGGAAGGCCGCTTACAGGAAGTGGGTGAGTTCTCCTTGACTATGAGCAGAAGGTTATCAGATCGCACACTGGTGAATGCTTTTGATTTTTGAAATGTAGATCAATATTTTAAAGGCAGTCTACAGGGACCAGCTTCTCATTTTGTAATTCCTTTATAGTTTCTCTCACTGGCATACTTTGCTAACATAACTGACGTGGTTATTTCTCTACTTACCTAAGGGTTTGTGGTTTTTTTTTTTTTATCAGTAAGCCTTAAGGACTTTTAAATTAATTTTTTTCTTTTTTTTTTTTGTAACAGGAGTTAAAAAATATTTTGGTCAAGATTGTGGCTTCCATTTTTAAATTATTTTTACTATTGTAACTGTTTTTGATAATCTAACCAGCGTTTTAAAGAGGAAACGTCCATTAGGTTATTTAAGTATCCTTCTAGTGTCCTAAGGGTTTGTTTCAAGTGGTAAGTGTTAAGATATTATTTTATTCTCTTGGAGTGGTGAGTTGAAACAACTTAGGTTTGAAAAGCTGCCGGCCTACCTGTAAAGACTGTCGGCCACACCTGTTAGCTTCGGCTATGAGTAGTTAGGGCAGTCCAGTGTTTCTCTAAATAACACTACACACTTCTCTTGTCCTCTGCCACTCGTTTTGTTAAGTGTTTTTACTTGGCTGAGTAATGTCTTTTGGTTTTTTGCATTTTTATTTTCCTGATTTGATAGGGATGGTGAAGGCAATTTGTATTGATTCTGCTGAGGCTCTAGCATACTTGTGCTAGGCCTATCATAGTTGTGTGATACAGTAACGTTAGAGTAAGGCTTTGGGGAGAGTCATTAGTGCCCGGACCATCAGCCCAGTCCTTCAGAGTAATAATAATGATGTTAAGACGTTCAGGCACTGAGTTTTGAATTTTGTGTTTCATGGCCTGACAGTATGCTCATCCTGGTTGCTACTGGTTGCTACTGGTTGTTACTTTCAGAAAACCACTGGTTCAAGTGATGACCACATTTATCCTACCAGCTCGTCATACTGCCCGTGCTTCTGTTGAACATCACACCAAGCAAGAGCTTAGGAAGTTTAACAAATCTCAATTTCATGGAAAGAATTCTGTGAATTGATCATTATGTAAAGAGTGTTCTGCCATTAGGGAGCGTCCCTAAACTTCCCCATGAGTGGTGACTAAAGTCGCAGGCTCACCTCTGGCACGGTGGTCATGTTGATGACGTGGCCGCCCCAGGCGCGGAACACACGGCTCTCCGCAAGCGACGAGAAGCGCGGGCCCTCGATCACGACGCACGTTCCCGTCGGCCGGAAGTCCAGCCCCAGCTCCCGGGCGCACTCCACGACCACCTGGCGTGTGTCGGGGCAGAAGGCCGGCTCCATGGGCAGGTGGCACACGCCCGCGGGCGACCCCTCCTCCCCGTCGTAGAACGTCTGGCTGCGCACTCTCGTCCTGGGGGGAACAAGCACTCGCTGAGCACGGGGTTCACTAGCTGGCTTGCAGAGTATGAGCTGTGTGTCCATGCAGTGGCATGAATGAATGAATGGAAGTATTAATGAATACAGTTTTAATGTGTTGTTGACATCAAGGCCATAACAGATGGATTAGAGTGAAGCGGTGAGATGAACTTGCAACAACAGAATTGATCTCATTAATGAAACAAATGAGTGCTCTGAGAAAATCCACTGGCTAAATGCAATGGAGACAACTGCCATACTTTTATGTAAGACTGATAAAACTTCTACCTTTATTGCTTCAAAGGATAGATCACAACCGCAAATCACCTATCTTTATCCTCAACACTGCACTAACCAAAATTAGATTTCTGTACTTGATTAAAACATTTGAAACACATTTCAATATAACACATTATTTCATAAATACAACATTAATGTAACTATTCTCTCAACTCGTTAAATAATATCTTTCACTTCCAACATGAAGGAGCAATCGTGATGCCATGTTGAAGTAAATAATTGAACACAGGTTGGCCAACAGAGACCTCCGGGACCTCGCGGGCCGGCGAAGAGCCCCACCTGTCCACGAAGGAGTCGAGCACCACGAGGCAGCCCGGGGGGATGTCCTCCTGCAGCGAGCCGGTCGCGGTGGACGCTATCACGTGCGTGCAGCCCGCAGCGCGCAGGGCCCAGATGTTGGCACGGTAGTTCACGTTGCTGGGCATGATGGTGTGCTTGCGCCCGTGCCTGCACACAGCACCGGAACTGTCCCCGCTCCGCCCACATGCCCGCTGAGCCAGACAGCTGCACTGTCAGCTCTATATGGGCGGAAAATAGTTTAAATTAGTTTAATTCAGCGAAAGGTCTTTAATTAAACACTTTCCGGACGAAGGTCATGTAAGACTAACCCTTCTGCTGGATTATCTAATGTCAATGCAGTTTTAACAGGAAAACAAAAAATGAAATGTGATATGTAACCTGCTAGAAAACAGGAAAAATACTAAAATGAAAAATACAACAAAAATTAACTTTCAGCGAACTAAAAAATTGAGTGCATGGAGTCCACAGGCGACAGAAGTGAAACTTCTTGCTTTTTAGGCATCGATAGATAAAATATTTACATTTTCAATCACACTATTCATATAAAAATAAATGATACTTATAAAGTTAATTACACATATCAGTAACTCTTTTCCATTTTAATTAAATTAAAAGAAATGTTAGCATCAATTGTTGGCCATTACGAAAACTGAGGAATAGACAAACACAAGCTACGTTACGAGAATTCGGTAGCATCACTGCTGCATCATTTCTACCTCTCCCCAGCCATCTCCCCTTCCAGCCATTACAACTAGCATGTATATAGCATGCTACGGTAAATACCTATCCCCCCCCCCCCAATATGACTGCTAGTGCATGCATTGGAGTGCAGTGCTGCTGACACACTCTCCTTCTCTACTGGTTCCCCCACCACATACCTAACTATTCCCCACATGCAATCGGAATTAACATAATGCTCGACAACTATAGCCCCCTCAGCAAAGAAGTTTCACTTCAAAATGCTGGCAGCACAGCAATATGACCCGGCAGTCAAGATTAACACTGGAATCCCCCTGATACAATCTGAAAGCAAGCAGTCGGATTGGCGTTGGTAATAAATATATGTGCCAAACCATGGAATTGGGGATTAAAAACCTTTCACTGTAATTGATTTAATCGCAGTTAAGGTACACAAAAAATGAAAACTTTCTTGCATGCATTACTTATAACTTTTCAAGTCATACGAAGTTTATTAGTGATATATCTTCAGGGTGTCACATTCTGGAAAGTCAGGGAGAATTCAGGGAAGTAGGAATTGGTAAGGAAAAGACATGGGAATTAACTTGAATTTCTAGAACAGTCACTGAAATTTCCCAGAGATAGATTGGGGAAAAATTCATGCTCCAATCTGCCATCACTCAGAATGTGAATAAATTCTTCTTTTTTTTCCAGATAATTTTTTTAGGTCATAGTCATACACCCCCCACCCCCATATCCCTTACAACTAAAAATAACTGAAGACATGAAATAGGTAATACTTTTCAAGATGTCAGAGTTGAGTTAAATTAGCCTAAGGGGCTATTACTGGGATGTATATACCTAACTCTTACGTACGTACACCTAACATCTAAACACTACAGTCATCTGTGTTCACAGACAGCCCCCCCCCCCCCCCCGCCTATCCCAAAATTAATACTGAATGCTTAAAGGTACTTGGTAGTCAAATAGGTATTTGCATCTTGACTGTTTTCTCAATGAATATAAGAAACATATAATATTTTTTTAAAGTTAAATGTAAATAAACACATCTTTGTTAAAATTTTAAAAGAAAAAAAATAGAAAAATAACTAAAAAAAAGGCAATGTTTAAATCTTGAATGTGCTGCTAACGCAAGCGGAATGAAACAATACGCAACTGTAATCACAGTCGACATTTTTAGCTTCCACCTCGTCCAACAGTATATATAATTATATCATAATTGCGAGAAATCAGACAGAGCGCCAGTGCATGTGGGTTTTGGTCGCATGTCGGAACATAGGCAGCCAGATGGTCCAACCAGGCGCCGGGGAAGCAAGCCGCACCTGGCCAGCAAGACGCAGTCCACGCCTCTGATCTTCCCTGATATCAGCACGTCAGACGGCGGGCCATACGGGGTCTCGTACGCTTCCTCCTTCCTGCCTTCCAGGATGTTCGGATCGTCCAATCCAGAACCACCGATAATTCCTATCTGCACAAAACAAAACAATACAAAAAAGAGCTAGTAATTTAGTACTAAATGTATCTCATGTTGACACTCCCTTTAACAATAAATTAGTAAGCCAACAAAACTGGAATGTAATTAATTAACGTGTTATCCTTACATCGGTAATTAATAAAACAATATATATATATATATATATATTCCTATAATAACCTATACATTTAACTTCACCTGTCAACTTCCAGTACTCCCAAAAAAATATTAAAATGTGGCATAGTATTTATGTAAAAAAAAAAAAAATTAAAGGGCATAAATAAAGTGAGATTTTGCAAATTAAAAAAATAAACAAGACGTTATACGATTATCGACGTTTAAAATTTAAATGGAAATCTCTGTGTTTATCTCAGCACGCTTGAGACTGCTCCGGTCATGAAGCAGCCAGCAGCTACAAAATATCCAGGAATAGTGTTCCATGTTGAATGATATTTGGTTGGGTCAGCACGATTTGGGTACTGACACCCACAATTTTGGTTTCTTTGAGAAGTAGGTCATATTTTTTTTTGTTCATTCCCTGATTCCAAGTCAACGCTTTAGCAAAAGCACAAGTACGTTTCCCTCTAAATCTCCTCCTGAACTGTACACAGTTACATTCTCCTTACGAACAAGTTTATCTTCTCTTGGTTCTCCGAACTTTCCCGGAACTACAGTTCCTGCTGCGTATGCAACCTGTCTCTTGCACCACCTCTTGATACCTGAGGTGTTCGTGATCATCCATTCCGTCCCGACTCCCCACTAACCTTCACCCATCTGGCTGCTCTCCTGCTAGCTGTCGAGTGAAGAGGACTTTTTTTTAGAAAAATTAAAATGAGGCTGTGAAAAATGTGTTTGAGGTTTATTAGCATACAAAACCGTGGTTCTAAACAGCAGAGTAATAATTATTACGTGGCCTACGTACCATTCCGAATCTGTGTCATTCTGTTTCCTTAAGTGCTGGAGGGCTAACTCTAATTGCTGCGTTTTTTTTTAGTTTTAATTTTAAATAAGGGATAAAACTTGACAAGTTGAAAGATGTGCTCTGCTAACCCCCCCAGAGTCACGGTTGTTAAAAATTTGCTACTAATTTTCAAGAAATAAAATTTTAAATATAATTTTGCTGGATAATAAGGAATGAAAATTTCGAATTTTACTAATTTTTTGTTAAGCCCCTAAACTCCACATCTGCCCTCACTTCTGTACCTTCACCATCTCCTCAGACAGCGTGGACTCCAGCGTGGCTCCTTCACGATGTGCAACTCCAGGGCAATGCCTTCTCTCAACACTTGTCCTTTTTCACATCTCTTTCAACATGCTCTGCCCCTCGTTCCTAGTTCTACACAGTAGGAAACTGTTTCCTACTGCATTCAGCCAGTAAAAAGGTATTTGCAAACACGTAGAATGAAATTCTAAAATGATTTTTTCCTTACATGTATTTGAATCATTCTCTAAGGCTCTACAATGATACGTAGATGGATCACATAAATGAAGAGAATCTCCTGGAACATAAAACTCTTGCGTCTGTTGCTTCCACAAAGCACAGAAACTTAACAAATGGCAACCATGAGATTGGATTTCATGATTACAAAATATTTTTATAATTAGAAAATAACTGAGCTTTGAGATCATAACACGGGTCAGGTTATACATATATGTTAAAAATTAACCACAATTAATAACAGTACATACACAAGATATTCTTTTACTTGAAACAATTTTTGACTAACATATTTAGAACATAAACAAACATAGCCACCACCACAGCCAATAACTCTGCTTAGCTTCCATTGGTCGCACTTAATCATGTAAATGGAACAGCTTAGCACTGCCGAGCTAATCCGTACAGGGTCGTGTCCGCATGCGTGCCATTTAAATAATCCGTTTGGTAAACTCTTTTGCCTTTTATGTGATCTAAGTCATTTTAGAGCTTACTTGAGAGGGTGTTATCATACTTAAAGTAGTTCACCATTATTTTGCCATTTAAGAAATAGGTAATTTTAGTTTGGGTACAAAAAACTTAGTAAAATTGTGATAATGGTTAGTGGAGTTATAGGTAAACTATATTAAAAATACTGTAAAAACTGGTCAATGGTTGGTTAAGTTGATTTAATTTGTTACACTCACAATTGGGGTTTCACCTGGTGGCAAGAAGTCCTTCCATTTTCTAACCCCCTGCCTCCCCACCTCACTTTATTCTTCTTCTCAGGTCACTTGCATTTCTCACCCCCAACATTCCTTCTCCAGCCAATTCCACTTCCTCCCTATCCTAACTATGAAGGCGTGCCTCTCTCTTTCTGTTTCCCACAATTTACTACAGAGATTTCACCCGGTATCTCTCTGTGTACCCTAGTTCCTGCTGCCCCTAACCCCCTCAACTTAAACAGCCTAACCTTTCTACTCTCATCCTCCTCTGTAATACTTCCCACCCCACATTCTTAACCATCTCAGTTGTACTATGCATTTTTCCCTCTTGCCCTCCCCTTCTCCACATACCCACTTCGATATTCTACGCAGCTTCTTCTCCATCTCCTTTATCTCGTTTACTTGGTACTGTAAAATCGCGTGATCGGTAAGTTAGGTTAGGTTAGATTAGCTACATTGTATCTAATACAATTATTCAAAATCAAACGTACTAACCTTAACGGCGTATTTGCTCATGTTGAATTAGTTAACAGTACAAAACGATATATGGATGTCAACTATCAGCATCCACTTCTTCCAAGCAACTTCTGTCAAGCAAATCTTTTTTCACACGACTGACAATGTGGTACAGAGTTCAGTTTATTTCCACACTGTACCAAGGCATTAATTGCTTTTTTTTTTCTCCGCCTGTGTCATCTTGATATTTGACCCTGCCGTGGCCTAATAACCGATAACCCCACACTGTTACACAGTACATAAGCTGTGACAAGCAAAGAATACCAATCGCACCAAGTACAGTGAGGTTATGACTACGAGTAGCTAAAAAAATTCGGCAACCAAATGGTGAAATGTTGTTTAATCAACTAAATAATTATTGTTCATACATATTGGGATTATTCATAATCAAAATTTCATGAGAAGTTTATTTTACGATAAGACTCTTTTTAATGTTTTAAATCTCAAGGCGGCCATGCGCGCTTTAGTTGTCATAGAGTAAATAAGGGCGTGGCTTGCCGAAAAAAAGCAGGTGGTCGTTACAGCGGTCTACAACTTGTAACCGACAACTGTGGCTAAGTTACATGTTGCTGCAATACATTGAACCATGAAAAAACTCAAAATAAAATGCTAAACTGTAAAAAAAATTTAAAACTAAACGAGTTAAAAATTATGCCTACATTTATAATACAAAACTCCCTTTAACACAATGTTAATGATGGGTTTAAGTACTACTAGCGCAGTTAGTTCGCAGGCCGCCGCAAGCTTCACTAATCCGACCGAGAATGAATGTTATTTGTTAAACCTATTTATGGGAAGCCTTTTTTTCACAAACGAGAGAGCCAAAACCCGAAGTTCATGCTTTTTTTCCGTATCTTTTATGTAGCTATCCTAACCAAATCAATCGTCCACAATGTTTTAAAGTATTTATAATGTACCTAACATAACCTGACCATTAGTATCCTTTCAACATCGCCATATTTATTTACAATGAACAAAAAAAAAAAAAACCCGATGATGCATGATCTTTGGCTCTCTCGTCTGTGAAAGGAATTCCCCCTATTTTATATCACCGTGGCCGAGGCAAAATGATGGATATGAATAATTAGACAGGGTTAACAATATCCCACTATAACATATTATTTTGATATCTCTGTGGCGATACTTTATATTTTCAAAATATTAACTTCTAAAAAATTATTTTAAAAACATACGTGCTAAAAGCTGCCCCATTATTATCCCAGATTATGAAACATGTACTCACAAGTGTAATCACAATGTCATGTTGATGAACACTTAAAACACTAATAATTTTCCCTTATTTCCAAGAATCAAACAAGTCCAATTTAATTTTAATTAATTTTTATTCACAAGCAATTATTTTTCAAATGAATAATCACCACACATTGATAACACTGACATTACAGAACTGAACTGTCAGCAAACCCAAAACTCACCACATCCTAAGATTTGTAAAATCCTAAAAAGCTATGGTAATATGAAAACCACAGGGAATTACTCAATTCAGAACACAACTACTAAAATGTATTTTAGAAAATGTTTATTGCAGTAAAAAAGTTATACAAAAATTATATATATTGGTCATATTTAAGTGTTTAATACATTTTATGGTTTGCTTACAGTTTGTTTATTTAAGTATTGCTAATTAACTACCAAAAACACAGTAAAAAGCACAGAATAAGTGTCTCAAACTAAAAACAAATATTTAATGTTTGTTCACTCACAAATGCTTAACAAAGTAGAAAAATTAAAATATAAGCTTTACTTCCATTAGTAGTCCAGGAATGCACAGGAAAAGCTATGTGCAGATAAAAGCACTGCATGGCTCGGAAATAAAACTGCAGCAGTATAAGGTAGACACAGGAGAAGCAATTATAAAACTCAACAAATACCAGTGTTAATTGTAATACAAATGGTTTGTTTCACAATCAACATAACTGTACAATACACACATCAATCTCCTGTTCACAAAGAGTGTATTCACTAAGCAAATAACAAGAGCTAACCAGAGCTCTTTCAAGCACGCATTCAAATTTTCCTCCTAAATTACTAGGTATAATTATATTTGTAAATTCCCACTAACTAGTAAACAAAGTTGCATGTAGAAGATGGAATATATAAATTAAAACTAATTAATGTAGGTTTTTACATGATGTTTATGCAAAGCTTCCACATATTAATCCCAGAAAACTTAAAACTAATGTACCTTTCTTCATGCCCAGCGGCATCTGTCAGTTCACAGCAATCATTTTACAAGATGGAAGCTCACAGGGATTGTTCTTTATATCCAACAATTTAAATTTAAATTTATCCCATTTAAATCTAGGAGGTAGGTTTAATTATTTTGAACACGATTTTGACTAAAGGGAAGGAACTAGAATGAAAAAAATAACTAATGCTGACATCGTCCGGGCCTACGGCCCCCTGTAAGTCCGATATGCCACCGCCCAAACACCATCCACCCTCCATTCAAACCTCCCGCCTACCCGTGCGTACGTGTGCGTGCGTGTGTGCTCGCCCGGCAAGAGGGCGCTGTCGAGCCAGTGCGCCGTACCCCTAAAAACATAAGTATATGTAATTGTGTTGTTTGTTTTTATATTCCCTAAGTGCAACGTGACGGCAGATCGGCCAGGAGGGTTTTATGTACTTTTATTTTTTAACTTATACATTAAAATATCATAGCGTTTCCGGACATTCCCGAGGAAACCCGAAGCCAGACAATAATTAAATTTAAATCTTAATAATTATAATTTGTACAATCTTTTCAATTCATTCAAAAATTGTTACATAATTTTCAACGCTTTATTGTCATGTTAATTTAATTTCCCGTGGCACAAATTCGCTAATATCTTTTAACGGTAATTGTTTCTGCGGGAGGACGCCATGTTAGTCGAGCGAGCCATGATCTCATCCCAGTCTTCCGCCATCAACGACCGAGAGCAGACACATCAGCACTCCGGGGACCTCACCGCTTGTATTCTCTGCCAAGTAATTCTGTTAACTTTAATTTCATTTCAATCGCTTTCTTTTAGTCCTCGGAGCAGCTCTCGGTCGGGGGACTGCTTTATTAATTAATTTACGGCCAGTCTCGGTCTTTTA
Organism: Bacillus rossius redtenbacheri; assembly: GCF_032445375.1. NCBI lineage: Eukaryota > Metazoa > Arthropoda > Insecta > Phasmatodea > Bacillidae > Bacillus > Bacillus rossius. The sequence goes on from NC_086334.1 coordinate 10,624,238, forward strand.
TCTTGTACTACGTAATTCAACATGGGACCACGTGGTGGCTCATCACCTATAAACCAATTCGTGCCGCGGGCGTTTTGCATAGCCTCAACCGTGTACTTGTGTGAGCGGAATTAGCGGAATAAATCAGGTGTGTGAATTTCACGTATTATTCTTTTATTTTCAATCTGTGTGACCACGTGGAGAGTGACGGCGTGTGGGACGCCTGAGAGCCCACTTCGTAGGGAAAAGCGTGCCCGACGCTGAGAGCAGGCAGGAATTAGTGCTAGATGTTTTCAAGGGGGGATATCACGTTTCACATGGGCGACGTCACGCCCTGAGTTAGGAGTCTCACCGGGTCCACGTGCCGTACCACGTGGTGGCGCCCACTAACAATCCACCGTAAAGCCGACCGATCGACCCCCCCCCCCCCCCCCCGTGTCAATGCCAAGAAAATATAATAAACAGACAAACAGTAATATTTCAAACAAAAACAAAACAATAAGAAATCAACAATCCACCGTAAAGCCGACCAATCGACCCCCCCCCCCCCCCCCCGTGTCAATGCCAAGAAAATATAATAAACAGACAAACAGTAATATTTCAAACAAAAACAAAAATAATACAATAAGAAATCTTTCATTATTAATATTAGTTTGCACTCTTATGGAGATGCTAACTTCCATGATACGAGATTGTTATTTTAGTCAACCCAGGTATGTTCACGTGGTTGGCTCTTTCTGTGATTTGTGCTCTTTTAACGTTATTTCAGGTTCTGTTGTGTTTGTCATAATAAACAGTTATTCGTGTGTCATTCGCATCACAGGTGTGCCCCTTGTGTTCTCAAAGAGCAGTGCTTTCTGCTCTCGCTCCGGGAGACAGTCACAAAGAGCGATTGCAGGGGGGGGGGGGGGGGGGGGGGGGGGGGAAAGAACCCGTGTTCTGAAATGGGGTTTGCTATATGTTATCAATGGAACTTATTGAAGTAAGATGAAAAAAGAATGCCTGAGTTGTAGATTAAAGAAGTGATGATGCTCGGCCACCTGATTTAAGAAATGTGAAAGGTTTTATGTTATAAAAGAATACTATAAAACAATTTAAACAATACTATAAAACGATTTTTCCCACAAGATTTTACTTGCAAGTTAATTCACTTCCCTAATCCTTAAAATCTTACGAAAGCAGACAGTGCTAGCTACGTAAACAAACATATTATTCTGAATATACTCAGAGCAATTACACCAGTGCCATTAACATACAAAAACTACATTGACAACTCAACTAAGAAGATTTAACTATACAAACTTAAAACATCAGAATATAAAAAGCCCTGAAAATATAGTATATAAACATTAGTGAGCTCTCTCTATTTCATGCATTACATGAATACAACTGAACAGCTCAAACAAGACGGAAGTTCACAGTGCTACAACCTTTGGCAAATATGAAACCAAAAACAGTGCTGCTACTCATCTGCAGTCACTTAGAGCTGACCAGGACCTCTTTTTAGGAGTGGCCACTGCATGAAAACAATTAATACTCACAAGTTTGAGAAACTAATGCTCCGAGAAGCATTTGCACTCGTTCTATGAATACAGGCAAAGACACTACATCACATAATGTTGCTGAATCATAAATAATCTTTCCACTTTAGTGAAACTAAAATCTAAAATATTACAGGTTAAACATGATATCTGTTTCTCTTTGGCAACACATGTAACTAACTTACACTAGAAAGTAAACGTCAAGGGTTTAATACTTGTAAAAAAAAACACAATATTTAAAACACTATACAACCCATATCCCATTTCATGCACTATTTTGGCTTCTTCGAAATATGGACATGCATGATGACTATTTGACTTCTTATTTCCTCTTGTGCTCTCGTTTGTGGAACCTTTTCCAGTCGTATACTGAGGAAGAGAATCAAACAAGATCAGTACTCGTAATACAAATTTATTTATACATTTGTAACATGCCCACCAACAGCCGAAGGCTTTAGCAGTTTGGACGACACACACATACAAGAAACAAGTAACGAGTGGTCACTGTTTGATAGGGAATGGCAAGCAGTGGTGAGTCATCATGAGCAAGTAAAGGCCGTAACGTTACCTTATGATCAGGTAGCTGGAAGACATCTGTTTTAATGTCAGAGCTATCCATACCACTATGAGACTGAAAACTTTACGAGGGGTTCAAGAATTCTGATGCGAACAATTAGTAATTTAATCTATAAATAGTACACTTTTTAAGTTCCACTGTAATTTTTTAAAGCAAATATAAAGAAAATCAATGGATCAAATTTTTAAGTTTATGCTTTGTAATTTTCTTTACAATCTGACAGGCCCTCGTCTCACAAATGGGCTAGGATAAAGTAGGTTTAGGATGTCAGGGCTAACGCCGAGAGCGTTTCAGGAAAGAGCAAGCAGAAGAGAAAGAAAATATTCCAAATGCTGGACAGTACACAGAAGAAAGGTAAGAAAGAAGGTTTTTAAAAAAAATAAAATAAAAATGATAAAAACTTAACTGACTGTACACTGGGAGAAACTATGAGATTTAAAAGCCAGCAGGATGTTAGGATATATGAATTTATGATGATTTCTATCATTTAAGTTAGTGACCAACAAAATAAATTTTGCTTTGCGAACAAACAAATTTTGATAACTATTCCTAATAAAATCTTTAACACTGGTAAGTAACGTAACATAAAGAATCAATTGCGGCTTCAGGATGACTTTTCGGGAGGGGCTATCGCACAAAGAAAGGTCGTAGTTGCAAAAAATGAAAGTGGCCAGATATTGGCCTTGGAATATTATTTACAAATTACAGGTTTCAAATACAGAACCTTAGTAGCTCCATGCAACTTTTGATGAGATAAAAGTTTAGCAAAAGAAATTAAATATTTAAGTAAACATAAATATACACTAATCAATAAAATTAGTCTCGGAATGGGCTGCCACCCCCACCGGCCCAATTCTGGAGCCGCGCTTGTAATGAACATGAATGTACACAGATATAACACAGCTTGCTGGAGGGATAGTTGACGCACCTTGGCACTGGCGGCTGCAGTAGAACCTGGGCGTGCTGACACGCTCGACCTTGCACAGCTTGCAGATCTTGTAGTAGCCTGGCTGCGGCTCCGGCACGCTGCAGTTGGCACAACTGCGCAGGCCCTCCTCTGAAACACACATGAACACTGGAGTTTCGTCATGTTTCGTCTTGGGTAACTTGCTTCTGCTCAAGCCATAAAAGGTTTCTACATCTACTTAGCTTCAGCCATATAACTGTTTAATACCGTCTGTAGATGAGACTACCAACAGGCATTTCTTTACATTTGCACAATGCCACCATAAGTTCGGCAATGGCAATGTTGTGTCTGTACACTTCCGAGGTTGCTGGAGAGTGGCAGCTGAGAAGGTTGCACAGCAGCAGATGATGGTATAAAGAGACAGGAAAAGAAGTCATTCCTAACATTCCATGTGTTTTAGGTAAACTGAGGGGTGTGGCCTCGCAAGCAAGAAGTGAGCGGCCCCAAGCAACACTACGTTGCGAACGTGGGGCTTGTTGCTACGTACCTTGATCAACTTCGTCATCAGTGTCGGAAGACGAGCCAGCTCGACGATAGACTTCTCTCACGAAGGATCGGAACATCATCTCCTCGATGAAGTACTGCAGCAACATCATCTGGCCGCGGTTGAGATAGGAGCGCCGGTCGTCGCGGGGCGAGTGTCGGGGCGGGGGAGGGGGCGGGGGGCAAGTGTACGGCACCAAGGGCAGCGTGCCTGGTGACCCCCGCGCCAGGGCGCGCAAGTAGCTGTCTGCGTCGGCGTCCCAGGGGCTGAGCGGCGCTGCCCTGTAGGCCTCCAGCTGGGTGCCGCTGTAGAGGGGCAGCCGCCCCAGCAAGGCCTTCAGTTCCTCGGCCTGTGCACACGCGTGTGGTGTACAACACACCGCTGAGTACTGCCCGACACAAATGGCAGTAAATATGGGGTTCTGCAGACTTAACGTTAGCAAGTTTTTGAGTCATGTCAAGGACTGGATATCATCAACTCCAAGATCCACCAACAACTATTTTCATTCCCTCATTCAAAGTTGGGTTCTTGTCTTACAAAATCATTCAATGAATATACAGGATGGCCATGAATATGTGTTACCAATTGATAGGGATGGTAGATGTAGATGTTTGAAAAACATTTTATTAAGAAACCCATGTTCGGAAATGCATCCTTATACCTGAAACTGCGCGACAAAGTAACAGGGGTAGGTAGGGAACTAGGTGACAATAAGCCAGTAAAAACATGTTGTGTTGTCTTACCTACTACCCGATTTGATGATCAGTGACCGCACGAGTCACCGTGCATGTGTTACACTCGCTATTGTGGCAGTTGCAGAGGCGACATGGATGGCTACACACTGGCAGAGCTAGCCGATATGTGTAGCCATCCATGTCGCCTCTGAAACTGCCACAATAGCGAGTGTAACACATGCACGGTGACTCGTGCGGTCACTGATCGTCAAATCGGGTAGTAGGTAAGACAACACAACATGTTTTTACTGGCTTGTTGTCGCCTAGTTGCCTACCTACCCGTTACTTTGTTGCACATTTTCAGGTATAAGGATGCATTTCCGGACATGGGTTTCTTAATAAAATGTTTTTCAAACATTTACATCTACCATCCCTATCAATTTGTAACACATATTCATGGCCAGCCTGTATATTATTACGGCTCTGCAAAACCACCTGTGCCAAATGAAGTGGCGGGCACACCACCTTGTTGGAGGACTGGTTATCAGGGCCACGCAACCACCCAGAGCCCATGCTGGCCCTTTGATACTGACGCACCTGCAGTGCCAACATTTAAGATGAATTAGCAAAACCATAGTCGAAACTGAAGTTCCGGGCAGCCCAGTCAGGGCCCTGCCAAGTCTAGAGCTCTCACTGCTGTTCGGCTCAAGTAGCTCTATACTAATTGTTACAAACATAAATACTGACAGTTGTTCGCCACCAGTTTCCTGCAGTGATACCTGTATGACTTAGTAGCAATGGCAAACATGATTGTGTTAGGCAATGACATCAGCAACTGTGGAGCCAGCAACACTACTAGTCCACGTGGGGAGAATGAGACTGACCTCATTCAGCGAAGCTAGGGTTCGGAGATGCTTCTAAATAGCCCAAAGTAACATTAAGCTCAGAGCAGCGCATGAAAACATCAGAAAATTAAATGAGCATATATCCATTGCAGCCAAATTTATTCGTGAAACTACAGTTTGCATTTTATCTGTTTCGTGTACACGTATACTTGTTCATACATTACTAAAATATGTATAAAAATTTTTTTTTATAAATATACTTTAAATTAAAATACTAATGTCTGAAAATATTATTCTAAATAATAAATTAATTTTTTTTTTTCGTTACAAAAGTGCTCAATTGACTGTCATGCACAAACATGTTTCATCTAATCCAGAAAACGACTACAAACAACACAGTTGACCCTATCACTTGAAGCCCAACAACCAGGGCCGGCGCGTCCATACAGGCGAACTAGGCAACCGCCCAGGGCGCCAAGTAGCTGGGGGCAGCGCAGCACGACACACAACAGCTCATATAATATGTTTAACGATTATTGAAACTAGATGATAATGGATTTTTGTAACAGTTTGGAATGTTTATATTGATATAAGTAATTATTTAAAGTCCACGGTGACCTGTTTATGATTTGTAATAAGTAAAAAAAAAAAAAAAAAAAAAACACAAGCCTGCTTACATTTGATTGTTGAAAAAATATTAGGCTTACGTGATGTATTTTGAAGCAAGGACAATTTTTTCTTGGGTGTCTGGCCCGGGGAGGGAGGGGGGGCGGTTGGGGAAAAAAAAGGAGGGGGGGGGGGGGAAATTAAGGTTTTTCGTCTAGGGCGCCAATTTACCTTGCACCGGCCCTGCCAACAACTATTTATTAGCAATAGGGCTAGCATTCACAAAGACACTCGGAACTGCAGATCGCAAGGTCTCGGTTCAGCGTGACTCACGTCGAGGCTTGGCAGCCAGGCGATGGAGGATGCGGGCACGCCCGTCAGGCGGCCAAGGCCGTACGCCCAGCGCGTCTTCAGGCGCAGCTCGAAGGTGAGGGCGCGCGCCCGCTTGCCCTTGTCGCGCCAGTGGGCCGGCGGCGTCCACGGCGCGGCACGCCCGTCCCTCGCCGGCCCGGCCCGCTTCCAGCGCTTGAAGCACACGGCCAGCGCGCCCGCGAACCGGCTCCACAGCAGGAACACCCTCGACGTCTGGAACACGACGCGTGGCTCACTGCCGACGTACGTGATCCGTGCAAATACACAGCATTCGCATGAAGTACACCTCAGTTATAACGTTCTTGGAATAGCTCAAAAAATTAAATTTCAATGACATTCAACAAAAACCACACTGCCTACAAAAACTGAACATGCAACAAGTCACAATCATGCCTGGCTAAGATGACTTTTCTTTGCCACCTACACAACACTATTTTACCGAGATATTCTGGTGCATTTTTTATGAATTTCTTATGACAAGAAATTGGCAGGTGGACACACTCACAGGAGATGGTAAAATTATCAAGGTTTTGTCACTGCTCTCTCTCTCTCTATATACACATACACATAAATATATATTTTGCAGACGCCTCAGTGCAATGAATGTCTAGTTTGAAGAAGTGAGATGGCACTTGGACGCGCCCGCTCGCTGGCAGAGAGCGGTGGGCACAAAGAGAGAGGCTGGCATTGTCGTGCGCACGTGTGCACCTCACCTTGGCGACGTGCTCGTTCGTGCCGTACAGCCTGACGAGCGCCTGCTGTGCCTGAGGACTCGACAGCGAGGACGCCCACGGCTTGCCGCTCAGGCTTCTCAGGGCTACGAGCACAAACACAGGTACATTGCTGCCAACTGCTCGGTGCCTACCCGCACACACGCCTCGAATGTATCGTCTGAATTGGCGGCCACTGAAATTTTTCCATAAATATGCATGTGCTGATCAAAAATTTGTTGATGATTACTGGATTATGATGTTTTACAATACTTGGAGTGCATATGTGTAGCTTGATGTACAAGTTTCAAGTGCTACATCAGCAGCTAAGTTTAATTAAGGAAACATACACTGATTTACCACAACTACACACTCAGAATTATTAATTTCATTAAAGCTGTGATGTAACTCTATCATAAATTTTGTTATACACGTATCTCAAGTGACATAAATATAGACAGAAAATTTGCTTATCATGGTAAAATAAAGATTATAATTAATTTCACAGTGAAAGTATTCCTATGAATGAACCATTCCTAATATTAGTAAGAACATTTTGAGTGGCAAAACACAAAACTTGAAACATTAAAACTTACATGAAAACTGCTGACAATCTTTTACACCGTACGTGGATTGCAATATTTTAACATCAGTAAAAATTTTACTAATTCTTTTATTCCTGAAACAAATAAAATACAAAAACAATTAATACAAGTTATAGAAAAATTTCTCTGAATTAAAAGAAAAAACATTATACATTATTCACCAGATTTACACAAAATATTACTTTGATAGCCAACTTACATGTTATAAACTTATTTTATATGAAAACTTAAGAAATTTCTAAATTTTAACACAGTTTGATGTAGCTGTCTGACATATGAATTAAAATAGCTCCTTGAGGTGTTAAAATTTTCTTTGCTATGTATGTGTTACTTCATGAACAACAGACATAATTCTGTGGTGTTTTGATACAGGTCGTGTCAGAATTTTCCTGAAGTATATAATATACTTATAAATTTTTAGACCCAAAAGTGACATCATAAGGGTTGTCTGAACTATACGTGAAGTACGGTATTTCTAAGTATGTCAGTAAATTGCTGGGTATATGCAGTTTAAATAATAATGTGTTGGTCATTAAGTACTGATCGTCTTTTACTACACATGATAAACATCACACACAAACGGCAATGGCCGTGCCATACACACTATAACCGGATACAAAGAAAAAACAAGAGCGGGGGATACACCACTCGAGCCAGTTAAGGTTTAAACAATTTACAAACCAACACTTCCTCTTAAATTGTTTGAAAGTACCACAAAAAAAACCTTTCAATTCATGATATTAAAAAACAAACACACTCAATATAGGAATAAGCAAGCAATAAACAAGCTTCGACAATAAACACAAGAATTAATTTTAAATGAAGTGGTTTTTTTTTTCCTGGTTAGGGAGTTTGTCAAAATGTCTGATATCGTGTAATCTGTTATTTATAATCGACATCAATAGTTTTGTCTTGGCCATGCTCCCTAACAAAATGATGCCTGATATATGCGTTTGTATCTTTGGCTGGTTACATTGTTTTTAGCTAGATGTATTGCCCCTTTGCTGTCACAATACCTAATGGATAGCTTGCGCTCATGTTCGGGTTGCAGTTCACTGCACTGCATTCTAAACCACAAGACTTCCTAAACAGCGAAGCTGAGTGACTTGTATTCAGCTTCGACTGTGCTCAAGACAACCATTCTTTGCTTCATAATAGCCCATGAACCTTGATGCTTCAGCCAGTAATTGAGTGTGTGTTATTATCGTCACTCCTCCAATCTGCATCACTGTAGCTAAGAAAGTCACGGTTCCCTTTCATTATCAAACACTAATTTCAAGTCTGTAGCCCCTTTCAGGTATCTGAACACCCTCTACACAGCAAGCCATCATAAAGTAGTGTTGTAAATTTGTGTAACACTAATGAAGTGTTAAACATTAATAATGTCATTCAAACAATGTGAACAATTTAAGTATTTATAATATAATTTAATTGCAGAAAAAAAATAAAAGGTAAACAACCTGTTTTTGCTTGCTAGTATCGTCTGAAATGGCCAAACATTGAAACCATCCGGATTTGTCAAAGTACGCCACAAGGGCAAATGACGTACCCAAGAATGCAAGTTCACTACTACACAAGTACTAAATACTTGAATTCGGACACGTCAAAAAAACCAGTGGTGTGACATTTTTTTCTGCAATACTGTTACAGCATTATTTAAAAATGACGGTGTTTGAGAATCACTGAGCGAGCACACCTGAGCTCGCAGTCCTCCTCCGTGAGGGCGTCGAGCATGGTAACGAATGCCTGCTCCGCGAGCGCCAAGCGTTCGTCCATCCAAGCCACGTAGCCTTGCGCGTACATGTGTGCCCGGAACGTCGCCACGAACTGGATCCAGAAGCCGGTCGGCTGGAGCAAGGAGACACGGCACAGCTCCGTCAGCACTCGAAAACTGCCGTCTTGTAAAATGGCAGGGCACTGTGGATGCAATCATGGCTTCCTATGTTAGGTAGTAGCTCGATCAGATTCTCTGTTTCAAAAGTCTAGTTTTTGGGTTGTTCTCTACCGAGCAGTCAGTGATTAGGAATGCCCTGTGCTTGGAAGCAACTGGGGCAGAGCAGGACTACTGCATGAGGGCAGGGGCGCAACAACTAAATTTCCAAAGGTGGGGCAATATACCTTTTTATAAAGAATCATCGATCCCCCCTATTGAAGCGGGGGGCCCGGGGGTCCTCCCCCGGGAAAATTTGTATTTCAAGGTGGAAAATGGTGCTATTTAAGCAGTTTTATTATCTAAAAATTGATTACATAGCAATTTTTTGCCCCTGTTTGCCCCCACTTCAAGGTTTCAGAGGGGGGGCAAAATACCCTTGCCCCCCCTGTTGTTGCACCCCTGCATGAGGGGGAAGAGGGGTGCAGGGGTTCAGAGAGTGGCTGGAAACAACCAAGTGGCCTGCGTACCACACAGAGTTAAACTGCAACCCAAACTTTAACAACCTAATAGTAACAATTTAATCACAAATTTCAAAATACCTTTGCTGATTCATCATTTTCCGAAATTTCACCTTAAAAGTTGTAACACATGTGAGTATACAGTTTAAGAAAAAAAATGGTGGAATCTTACTGCACCTAAATGGTTAGTACTTTCATCTAGGTAAATTAAAATTAAATTTTAATGCAAGCTTATTATACATACTAAATTTTACACCTGAAGAAATAAAAACTAGTAGAGTTTGGTTTTATTTGGTTAAGGATATCGCTGTTATTTTCTAAATCTGTAACTCTGAATTTTGCACATTTGAATTCCTGTGGGAAAAACAGGAGAGTTGTGTGATTGTTTCAATAATACTAAGCATAACTACTAATAATTAAGATAATAAATTTTTTCTACATTCTAAAAATTGTTTCAAATATTTTAAAATAATGCAGGTTCCTCTAATGAGGCAAAATAACTGTTTAATATTAATTATTCTGAGCATATAATCAAATAGAATGAAAGAGAAGTAGTAAAAGATGGCATACTTTAAATAAAAATGTAAAAACATTTGGAATTAATCACATACTTTTCTTACTATCTTACAATGGTAAATTATCAGCAAAACCCTGTAACTTTATTAGTTAGTGTTTAATTTAACCCTTTAGTATGCTAAACTTTATATTTTCAATTAATTTAATAATAAACTTAGGACAACAGCAACTTCAAGATCCAAAGGACTGCCAACCAAGCTAAAACCACAATGCCCCTCGCTAGGGGTGCAACAGGGGGAGGGGGGGGAAGGGTATTTTGCCCCCCTTCTGAAACCTTGAAGTGAGGGCAAATAGGGGCAAAAAAGTGCTGTGTAATCAATTTTTAGATAATAAAACTGCTTAAATAGCACCATTTTCCATCTTGAAATACAAATTTTCCCGGGCCCCCCGCTTCAATAGGGGGGATCGATGATTCTTTATAAAAAGGTATATTGCCCCCCCCCCCCCTTGGAAATTTAGTTGTTGCGCCCCTGCCCCTCGCATCTACTAAGGCCCCAGCCATTGTGCATCAGAGCTGCAGATGCAGATGCAGCGGGACTCAATGGTCGAGGAAAAAACGCTAGTGAGCCCAGCGCCAGTGTGTTTGAAACTCTCGACTGGGATGGCTGCATGTGAACGCCCATTTAAAAATAATTTACCTTTTTTGCAATTTTTTGAACGGAAACAGCAAATACAGCCTGAAAATTCTCATAGCTGGCTGAGAATTATATTAAACAATGAAATTTCAAACAGAACCTTAAATACACAATTTTATTGTGTCTGACTATGCACTACAACCCAATTTGAAGGAGAAAAAAAAAAGATATTTCATAGTCTCAGTGACTGCGGACTGGACCATTAAGTTTTCCTACAAAATTACTACCACTGGGGAGTTTCCATGACTTTTCCAAGATTTAAAGTAAATTTCCTGACTTTTTCTGACCAATTTTAAATTCCTTGACTTTCCAGAATGTGGACACTCTGCTAATGATCTCTTGGCTGCAGTACCACATACCAGGCTAATGATGGTTCATATTCCACTATCCTCACAGGGTGTACTTTAAATTTGTTTTCATGAAATACAGAATTTTCTGCTGGAATAAGGTTCAGCCACACCACTTTAATTAACATTCTGATGACTCTGATGGGGGCAGTCAGGGTCCTGTTGCCCCCGACTCTTGTTGTACACCAGAATGTGGTGCAAGGCCCCGAACACAAATACAACGTTTACATTTGAAATATGTAACAAACAAACCAGAGAACACTTATATAATAATTAAAATGTTCAGCTATTCAGATCTTACCTGTGTACCTATCATTTTGTACACATACTTAGAATTCTTGTCGAATAGTATGTGGTCATTTTCTATCATTGGACAGTCAAACAAGTCATCGTCATTTTCTCGCAGAAGTATTTTCTTCATTCTACAATGTTAAACACAGCAAACATACATATAGACTGTACCAACTCTAAAATATACACAACTTTATCGACTAAAGTTTTTTAAAATTATTTACATATAACAAACCATTGTAACTTTCGTGAATGTAAACAGATTATATTCCGCATGAATATAAGAATTTTGTGTAATCTAAAAGACAGAATGGGGGCAGGAAGGTTGTTGCGACGTACCAGCTGATGAGTGGAGCATAAAGAAACGGGATGAAGTGAGGCACAGGATAAAGAGTGGGTAAAGTCTAGAAGCAGCAGGATTCATTTAATTTAATTTAAAAATATAGTTAACAATTGTTGGGATTAGCAGCTTTTGAAAAATTTTAAATTACCCACAAAAAAAGAGATCTTTTGTTGTTTCCTTGCAACACGTAAAGATACCTAAAGCAGATTTTTACCAGTATATTTAATGACGAATAGCCTATATTGAATTTGTAAATTACATATCTCCAACCAAATGGCTTGTTCAGGTGAAATCAATTTTAAGACAGTTTAGCACTACATTCCAAATCAAGCACTAATAACCAAGTTACCAATAACAGTAATTTAATAAGATACATACAAATTTACAAAAGCAAAAAAAATGGATAAATAAATAAAAAATTATAATTATAAATCAAAGTATGTCATTTGGAGTATGTTAGTTTTATCACAATGCATATGAAACAATAAAATAACAGTTATTATAGAGATGGTACCTTTACTAGAAAGGAAGCCACAAAATCCTGACCAACTACAAGAAACTAACAAATAACATATAACAGATAATTTAGTTACTTGCACCTCTGGTACTATCATGAGAGAATTGCTGGCTGGAACAAAGAAAGTTAACAAAATCTTGCATATTTGCAATCTGGAGTACATTTGCTGTTCAGTGTGGTGTGCAACACACACCTCAGCATTTAATAATTTGCGCCTCTTTACGCCTCCCTGCAAGGCTGTACAGGTTCAATTCCTGACGGAGTAAACCCAGATTCTTTGCGTGTGGAAAACGAGGCGAGTGGTCCCATGAGATGGGAGAAGGGGCCCCCTGTTTCCTTTAAAGTGAATTCTGTCACTGCTCTTTCTCATAGCTTTCACCCTTCCTCCAACTCGAAGGACTCATGTTGATAAGAAGTTAACAGTGTTCAAAATATATACACAATTTTTATTTATTTAGTTATATATTTTTTTTAAATATCTGGAGGCACTGCTTAAAACATGATTATTCTTAAATGTAAATTAAAAGATTAGTTTAACTGTATTTCTGAACAAAAATTTTCTGACCGGTCATCTTCGCTGGAGCTGGCCAGGAAATAAGTGACATGTTCACACTGGCAACTATTAAAAACTCATTCATATTCTTGTAATAATATATCTTGCATCCATCAAAAATCTTGAAAAAATTTACTTACAGAAATAAATAAAACAAATGAGGAGTGGCAGAGAGCAGTTAAAAGAGCCAAAAATTGCTAAAATAACAATTGTTACTTATAAAGGAAAATAAAGTACAGGTAACTCAAAAAAGTGTGGAACACTAGAGAGAAAAAAGGATGAAATATTGGACCATTATATTTTGAAGGAGGATCATCATTCCGACTTTCCTCTCTTAGGTACGTAGGAAAAATAGGACAACTGGAATGTCTACTTTTAAAATAAGAAATTAATTCTTATTTACAGTAGTACCTCATCAATAAATGTTATGTTAAAAATTAATCTCTACTGCCTGCATGTTATATTTTATTAATTTTTTAATTGTACTTGTTCCTGAATGTATATATTTATTTGCCAGAATAGCGTGGCACCCCTGCAGAGGCTTCACTGCACACTAGCGTGCCAGGCACAGTCCGGATCCATGATCCAGTCTCGAGTCAACCAAGTCTTGGTTCCTGCAGCTTGGGAAAACCAAGAGCCAAGAATATAGTTTGTTTTTTTTTTTTGAGCAGGAAGACACTAGTAACATTTAGCCAAAGAGTCTTCATTTTCATACAAATCACTTTTAAAATGGATATTCTTATAAACTTATAAAACAATCACATTAAAATTATTAAAAATTTTGTGTACAAACATTTGCAATGAATAAAAAAAAGTATATTTATTTTTTAATTATATGTTCCGGCCAAAGCTGTCTGCCAAATTGCATAATATTTTAACAAAAGACTTCCTCCATTTCTGTTATTAATGTGACAATCCTCATCATACTTTACTGCAGAAATGTGGATAAAAAATGCAAATAATTACTGTATTGCCATTTTGATCCAGTTTAGATAATTTTACCTCTGAATGTTAGTTATATTCTTTTTAAAAGAATCTTTACCCTAAAATATTTTTCAAAAGTACATCTTGAAGGTTTCAGCCATTTACGTTGACCTTCTGAATAGTTGCAAAGATCCCTACAGAATTGCCAATGCAGCCTTGTGTAACAAGAGTCCTTTTATGCATCCTTGTTGCCTTTGAGGGGTTTGTGATGCTATCAAAACAATCTGTTTAGCTCGTTAACTGCAGTCTATGGTCTTTTAAATTGTTTATTACTCTCAAATATTAATTCAAACATATGAAAATTAACGTTTGGCTGAAATATAAGTGTGGAAAATTTACAATTGCCAGGTTGTGTTAGCGTCAAAAGAATTCTGATATTATTTCATAGCTAATTTCTCACTGAATTAAGCCTTGAAATTAAATTATCATTTGGTTAAGGTTGCATCGGTAAATGCGACATCGTAACTATTCATAAATAGCACTTGTTATATCAACTGTACAATATGTTTAAAATATTATAACCTGCTTAATTGATTGTTTTTATAAATGTTGGACCAAATCTAATGAATTATGTGCATGTCAAAAAATGACCATAAATCTATTAGCACTACCCACTATAATTGATGTGCAATTGAGAGTCCACTACACCCATAGCAAAGTTTTATTTTAGGCGTGGATAGGAATATTTACGTTATAGTTATTATTAATTGTCTTTAACATTTCTTTTGTCTACGTTTTTAATTGGAACGGACAACACTAACCGATGAGCGAGGAAAAAGTCATAAACACAACTCGTTTTAAATCCCGAATTACAGCCGAACACTTTCAAAAAAATGTTTGATTGTAACAACCGAAGTAAGCTCTGAACATGCGAACATACCTGTAAATATGATGAATTACAAACTTTTCGGATAACAACTCGGACGAAGCAATGAAAGCATGTACGTAAAATGATATGTTCCCGGTAATCCCACACCATTGCCAACATGATAAAACATTTTTTTATAAGATGTTCCCTAGAGCTTAGCGTAGTGAACGGTAAATTAATTTTTCAAGTAGCAATATTTAAAAAAAATATCTTAATATTTTCTTCATTACAATATGTTTAAAAGGTTTCTAATATTGTAATTCCTACTAAATTTTTATTTTATTTTTAGTTTATAAGTAGCTGTAAATCTGAAAGAATCAAAACCCTAGACTGAATATTGAAGTAGAGCTGTTTTCTATTAGTAGAGTTTGGATGTAATGAAGTGAATTTATGGGGCCAACATTTATTGTGAATATAATCATTTGACAGTTTGCTTGACCAATCAGTATCAACAATATGTACCAAATAACAGCAGTTAATTGACATTATTTTTTCAATCTGCAATCTTTGTATGCCATTTGTTGTTTAACCAGGTTTAATTGGATTTAATTAGGTGATAAGTGCACTTCACATAACGTTTAGAATAGTACGGCCCGTGAACTTTCGGGGTCTCTTTATCTTAGCCCACATTGCCATCACCCGCGGTCTCGTGATCGAGACCCGGGGCGGTCCTAGAGGTTTTAGTGGCTCTTAATGAAATCTCCGGCGGGCGCCAGGTTAATTCGAGTATTAACCGAGGTGGTCGTGGGTTTTTGCCCCTGCGTGTTCCACTAGGATCGGCGGCTGTTGATGGTGGAAGGGAGTTCCTGCTTTCAAATCGCACTGGCCCTAAACAGTGTAGAGGACTGTTTCCTAACTGTTCAGGGGGCGTCTATGAAATAAAGAAAACGTTATTTCGGTGCTGATTTTTAATTCCGCATCTCACAAAGTGTGGATGGGCACAATTTACACAATTACACTTGACAATTACGCTGACATTACACACACTCGCACTGAATAATTAATTACGTGTTACGTTGCGGCACTCGCAAATGAGATCCCTACATGGGTTTGAGGGTCGTCGAAGAGTTTGAGTGGGTTAACGGCCACTCCCGTGATAAACTGGAACTAGCTTCGTGCCCGGGCTCACCTGTGTGAGTCGCGGGTCCACGAAGGTAATATTAAGAGACAAGTCTTTATGTTTGTAGTCGGCAGGCGTCTGCTCGACGAATTATATTAAGTTCTGTCCGCGGGAGTCGGCCCGGACCGTAAGGTGACTGTTTCGCGAACCGTTGTTGCGCGACGAGCAAAAATTAATGCGGCCGGATTAAGCCCTGCACCGGAAAAGGGCACGGGAGCACGCGGGGAGAGGAAAAAAGAGGTTTTAATGAAGTATAATATTTACCAGTATGAAGATCAGTAGCACAAAAGTTGAAGTCTCCCCGCGGGATCACACATCCGCCCCGGCCCGTGAGTAAATCTCTACTGCCGCTTTGTCCCGGCTTGGGAGGGGGGGAAGCGTCATGACGCGCCGACTTTCTAATGTGCCGTTATTCCAAATTTATAATTATAATTAGACATTATTATTTCTAGAACCCTCGTAACTTAATGACATCTGTCTGAATTAGCTGGTGGAAGGCTTATAATAATAATACATAATAAAATTGAGATTTATAATATTTGAAAATAGAAAGTCAAGCTGGAGACTGTCTGTCACTTGTTGACTACTCCAGTGGCTATTTGCAGGTGAAAACAGGGAGGTTAATTAGGTTGATTCATGCTGTTGTTAATTATTGGCGGAAGGCCGCAAGGGATGTTCCGAACGTTTATTAATTGCGGTTTCCCACGGGGGAAACCGCTGCACCCCTACGACGCACTTTCACTCTTCAAGGTTGTTTTGTTAATTAAAAAACACTTAATTACTGGCCCTAATTTATGAAGCATAAGAGCTGTTTGGTGGAGTTGGCATATGGGCGTAATCTATTTAAACACTCACCGACGTCGACGGCTCGCTTGACTCACGTGACCTGGGCTAGGGTTGCGTTACGTTAGCGGGGTTTAATACTGGCGGGTGGAGGCCGGGCTTTATGGCCTTCGGACGGACGACGACAACATGAGATATAATTTATTTCTTGGCCTCTTAAGCCTGTATGCCAAGACTCAAAAATAAGGGTTTAGGTGTTGAATATGCTACACCTATACTTTAACCATATTCCTAGTGCACGATAGGACATTGCCAGTCCTTTATTTTAAGGCAACGGATTTTGGTGTCCTATCCGTTGCCATTCTGTTGCCCAAATTACGCACATGCGCAGAACTGACTTTTTCGTTGATTTCGACCAGAGGTATGAACCGCATCTGGCGCCATTAACTCGAATAAAGTCATTTTTGTGATCATCGGAGACGTGCCAAGTTTCTTGGTGTGCCAAATGAAATACTACGATAGTGAAACTATCCTGGAATACATTTTTTAATCGCAACTTTAAAAATACTTGAGAAAATTAAAATTACACCATTTATTTCGCACAGTGCTGCTATATTTGAAATAGTGTTGGTGTAACAAACATATCGATGGTTGCCAAATATCCACTAGAATGCATTTAAAACAGTTTCTTAGACTCGTGCAAGGCATCATTTATTAAAACAGTTGCTTTTTTGTTATCTAACAGGGATTGTGTTTGGATACATTCTGGAATACAGCCTGCGAGTAAGGTTACAGTTGTAGTGCTTATTCGTTACCTTACCAAAATGTCTTGGAATACTGCCCTTAGTGATTATTATATATTTTGTACATTTTGGCGAGACATGTCAATATTCTGTAAGTGTTTCATAGCTAATGTTTTGTAAGTGTGTAATGTTAAGTGATGTGGTCCCATTATGCAGGTGATGACCAGCAGGCTGATGACACATGTCGGTGTTTTCTCTGCTCACATAGGCCATTATGCTATCTCGTTGCCCATTGAGTTTGCTGTCGGCCGGGGTCTCGGGTTCGAGTCCCGCGGCGAGTCTAAGGGGCTGGTGTGCTTTATGGTGTGTTTTTCCGGGAGGGCGCCAGGTTATCTCGTACATCAAACCAATGGGGTGGGTCGATCGCCCCAGCGTGCTTCCCTAGACTCGGTGGCTGTATCTTAAGGGTGGTATTAACTACTAGTAGACAATTGTGACACTACCTGTTCAGCATAAGGTGGCTGGTGCCTAACTACAGATGTAATACACGCACTGGAACTGAAAACGTGTGGTACACGTATTTATTAACAGACATATTTGGGTACACGATATTACATGACACTACTCTTTATTAATTATGATTGTCTCTCCCTCAGACAGTCCATTAGAGGGAGGAGTTCGTTGGTTGTCCTGGAGTCGGCCAGGTCCGTAAAGTGACTGACCTTAAGGTGGCCCTGTGGCCCGTGGCCTTAAGGCAGGAATTACGACGGCCGGGTTAAGCCCTGCACCGTAAAAACCGACCCGGGCTCGCGTGGGGAATTGATGTTACAAAGGATTTGGTTCATGACTATATTTACCAGAGTGAAGAATCAGTGAGTTACTAAATTGAATCAGGAATTTGCGAAAGGTACCAAGTCCACTTTTTGAGCAAATTCATGTTATATGAGATTCCGAATCTCCAAAGTGTTCTCTATGCTGTCCGCAAGAAAAGGAACCAAGTCCTGTATAAGAAATACGATAAATGGACTAGTAAATATATGTGGAACTTGCAAAAGGTACCAAGTCCTGGACTTCTATTTCTAAGTACCACCAGCTTGTGTACAAATCTGATGTGAAAGGTGTTGTTGAAGTATATGACCAGCTACAGGGGTTGGTTAATCATACCTTTCATCTCCAGCTCCCAGGACAGTTGAGACACATTGTAATGCCTACAAACAAAGCTTACAGAAATGGAACTGTACCAATTAAAAAAAAAAAACTTGAAGTAATTCGCAAGTGTTTGCAGTACATTGTAGTTCATGATGAAGCTCTCACATTCTACGACAATATACTACATTGGCCTGCCACAGACTAACAGACATGCCCATGTATGCAACAAGTGCATTATTTTGTTTATGACTTACATGATTGTTTTTGAAGGATCTGTTTTCATGTCGTTTGTAGTTATTTAAATAGCATGTACTAAGATTCAACTAATCTATACCAATGACACTACACATTCTCAGATGTGTAAATTTAATACTTAACATTTCTTTATGGGTAAATGGTATCAGATGGTGGTGTTGTAAAATATGTTTTTGTGTATCATATTATTAATTTTTGCATTATAATATACCAACACAGCACTATTATCTAACCAAAACATTATGTTTTATGTGCCATTGTTTGAATGAATGATAATTCATTTGCAAAAAGTACCAAGTCCACTAACTTTACTGATTTTTAAAATATTTCAGACAAAAGTGTATATATTTGAATTACGTTTAAAATCATCACACATCCACTATACTTTCAATTGATCAATTACTGATAACCAGTTTCATTACCAGGTCGACAATAATATGTTTTATGTTGTTTCCCAACAATCTACTTACTTGGACTTGGTACCTTTTGCAAATTCCTGATTCAATTGAAGGTTCCCCACGGAACGAATACACAAACACATCCACCCCGAGCCGCGAGCTGATCTGGACTGCCGGAGGGGGCTGTCACGCGGGGTGGGGGGAACAGTTCCGCAGCACACCAAACGACGAGTGAAGAAACAAAAATTACTGTTATTCGGTTTTTAATTGAAAACTTACTTGTTTATTGTAAATGACCCTTGTTTGAATATTAATGCTGAGATGAGATGTATTATGAAATATTGATTAAAGCTTTAGTTTAAGAAATTAAACAAATATTATTTAAAAAGATGAGTCAACTTAAAGACTACTGACTAGTTGGTAAAAACCACTGATTATGTTTATGTTTGTGGGTTTGCTCTGGATATTGCTTCAGCACCTTGTTTCTTACTTAAATTAAGGCTTTAGGCCGCGATGAGAATTAAGGGTGTTCATTAAACACTGTGCCCGGAGGGGGCTAACACTCGTGCTCTACGATGCACATTTCTTATCATGTGTTAATTTAAGGGAATGGCTTGATGAGTTTACTCCGTGAATTATTATCGGTTGTTTGCATCAGGTGCAGTTCCGTGACAAAATTTATGCATTGGGAGTACTTGCATATATACTCCGCGTTTGACCCGGGTTGAGTTTGTGAGGGGTGCGTTCCACCAGCGGGAGCCAATACTGGCGGGTAGAGGCCAGGCTTAATGGCCTCCGGTCAGTACGACTTCAAGTGGCACGAACGTGTGCTGTGCGATGCAAATGCAGTATAGTGCAGTGGGGCGGACAGCCATCATCATCAGCGAGTCGATTGCCACACAAGCGATAATCGATTAGTGTTGCAATGGTACTTTTTAATTGTAGTTTTCCTGTAATATGGCTGGTACGAATAGTATATATCCTGAATAGTATATGGATGAAGACGAAGACGAGTGGCCTCACTACTCAACCACTATGGCCCCATATACTTATCAGTAAAACTATATTTATTACTCTGGTAAAATATAGTGAGTTTTGGTGCTAATGTTTTCTTTCCGAAACAATTTTCTCAAAAAGCTCCAGCCATGCCGAAGATCAAAGATTGTTTTATGCCCGAGGTCATGATTGTAAACAGTAACGAAAGTTCTTGTTCTGTAAATTACACCAAGTGCAATTTGCAACAGCTGATTATCGTAGCTACCTACCAATCCCATTTTGATTTTGTTGCGAAGAGGGTAAATACAATAAGGAGAGGATGGAGTGTGTTTTATTGCACTGTGATGAAGGCCCTGTGCACACTGAAACCACAGGCCGCGTTTATTTTATTGAGATGCAGCGATAAATTACAGCGCTTGTTGCAAACTCGAGTCTCAAATCCTTGCTCGACCCAACTACCCCAACATATCTCGTTTACAGCCATTGAAAACAAGCCCTTTGATACGCGAGTTGCTTGTCATTATCCACAGAGTGGAGCGGGCAGAGGCGGCCATCTTGTGTGTCTGGAGGAGGGGGAACAAGTCTCGGCTAATGAGACAAAACACACGCGGCGCCGCACCGCAGTCTGGCGGCCACGCACGGCGGTGTGCACCAGCCGACTATTCGTTACACCGCAATGGAAGCTGGGTGGGGGAGAGCAGACACTAGCGCCGCCATTGTCTTCGCGCGCCGCGACCCGGCTACACATCCGCGCCATAGATAACTACCGCGAGTCGGGGCGCATTGTTGTGCGGTGCGAGAGCAGCCACTGCTGTTGCAAGCCTGTGGAAGCGACGAAACCACGGCTGCGTGCGGTTTGCTACCAACCCTGTCACCTGTCAACTACTGTAGATGAGGAAAAGAGGAAGTTCACTCTCGCAGCAAAAATAAAACACTGGAATTTGAAGAAACTCGAAAACAAACTCGAGCATCCTCAGGAACAAGCACAAACCATCTTCACAGTGTCTTATTCTAGAGGGGGGAGGGGGTGTTTATGAAGAAACAATTTTAAACCATACAACAAACAAAGTGGTTTCTCTCCCCATCCCAGGAATGAAATTCTGCGTACACTCTTTCAATGACACGCCATGCTTGATGGTTCACAGAGTATTAAATGGGGGGGGGGGGGGGGGGGGGGGAGGGGGTTGACCTGGATGTTTTGGCGTATTGAAGAAGGTGGCTCTAATGAGAGACTGCAGATGATCGCTTTGCCCACCCTCTCTAATGGATTCCCTAGATAAGTAGCAAGACATCCAGTTGTATTGGAAGTATTCATTATTTATTTATTAAGGTCATCAGAGACCGGCCAGGGAAGTGGGGAAATACATATTTGGCCAATGTCTTCTGCAAGGAAGCACCTCAGCACTTGCCTTGAGTGATAGATAATCAGAATGAATGGACGGGTTATGGCTAAACTCGAGTCCCAAGCTAACTCGCCGGCGGAAGTGCAAATGTACACGATATCTATGGCGCAATTCGTTGATGCGCCTACTTCTGTGAGAGGGTTTTGGGTCTCAATCAGGGGTAAATCGCTTATGTGCGTGGTGCTTTCAATTATTGAAATTTTTGTTTTAGTTCGGATTGTTAGCAATTACTTGACTAAACTAACGGCCAACAGCCTACAGCCAACAGACTGTGGCCTATGAGGCAACTCGTGGAGGGGAAGGTGTGAGGTCCAAAGCTGCTCAAGGACACTCCAGGGCAAGTGACTCGAACCCAGGACCTCACGTATACGAGCCAGAATCGCTTTCATGACTCTTATACTGTGTTCACTTGATCAACATATAACATTGTAATATTCAAGTACTAACAAGATATTGTGTCCATCTCCGATTTTCCTTTTCATGTCTTCCATTTTGTTGTCAAAGCTTCTTGTTCGGGATTGGTCGAAGTCAGCATTCTAGGAATAGTGTGACTAGCTCAACAGTTGCAACTGCAGCGTGAAATAATCTGTTATTTCATATATTTTGGTTGTACCCCGAAACTTGATTGCAACCGGTGGACTGTGAACGATGGGAAATATATTATCATAACAAACAGTTGAGATACAGAACTCAAATTCTCAAAATTGAAATTACAGTAATTTAATTCAAAATAGAAGACAGGAAAAACTTTTATCCCAGTAATGCCATATAAAATTTTAGACAACATTAAAAATAATAACAAATGGTTTATAAGTTTTATTTTTTTCCTCACATATTACATTACAAATTAGCAGCTACATTATTGGCGTAGTCACACAGATATTTTCCGTAATTATATACAAACAATAGGCTTGAGATTTTTTTTAAATGAAAACATAAGTTACATTAAAAAAAAAAAGACAATCATTGGCGATGTTGAAACACACCGCAACGAAGCACGTTCCCCTGAGTTACTGGATGACACTCTCGTGTGTGGCAAGCCTGCAGTGGTACAGGGCGTCTCGCAGCGAGCATGCTGGGAGCCCGCGGCCATTTTCTCAGCAGAGGGTCCTGGGTTCGGGCCTCGCCTGGTCAGGGCGCGTCTGTGTCAGTGAGGCGGGAACTAGCCGGTGCTTCTAGCGAGGTGTCTCTTCTGAAACAACTCGTTGCGGTCTTCTCGTCGTGCACAGGACAACTATCAGCTCTCCGCCATATAATGTTATGGCGGAGAAACGAAGATAAATGTGTGATGAAAGGCCTTTTGGTGCTTTAGAGAATCTGTACCGGGTGTTACATGCCTGTTCTGAAACTACCGGTTTTCAGCCCTTCAAACTCTCCATTTTTAGGAGAGTAAAAACGGAATACAGAAACAGAATTAGTCATCCGCCCTCGGCGTATACTTAAATGCTTACGGTAACCAGACCCCACTAGGATATCTCGAGCAGTCTGCACACAGCGTGTGTGCCCGGGGAGGGGGGGAGGGGGCAACGTCACGCAGGCGGCAGTATCGTCTAAACGAAGTTATGAAACGGAGGGCGAGCTGAATGTGACGTGGAACCAGCGCGGCACTCGGGCGCACGTGTCCTCGGTGACGTCACAGGGAGGGGAGAGGGGCACCCCCCGGGGGCGCTAGGCGCCGCGACGCTGCCAGCGGGGCGCCGGCCTTGTTGGCGCCACCCTCCGCCCCCTCCCCACCCCTAGCCACGTCTCGGGCCGGGCCGGATGAAGCCATGTTAACGAGTACAATCAGCAACACACTGTGCGCCTGATGGCCTCCCTCCCCCTCCCTCCCCCAACAACCCTCACGGGCCGGGCACATACGTCACAGGCTGGCTGCTGCTAGCGACACGCGCCTCAGCAGGGCAGCGACTGTACCGCGCCGCTACGTCACTGAGATACAGCCCCCCCCCCCCCCCCCCCCTGCGAGGGTCTGAAGAGGGAAGCCTTCTTTTCACAGTCGAGAGAGAGCCAAAACCCGAAGTTTCCCGAAGTTCATGTTTTTTTTTTCCGTATCTTTAATGTAGCTATCCTAACCAAATCAACGGTCCACAATGTTTTAAAGTATTTATAATGTAGCTAACCTAACCTAATTGACCATTAGTTTCATTTTATCAACACCGCCATATTTATTTACAATTAAAAAAAAAAAAAACAGAAGATGCACGATCGGGGGTTTGACTCTCTCGTATGTGAAAAGAAGGCTTCCCATCTGAAGATAGTACTGGTGGCGCTGCGTAGTGTTTCACTCACGAACCACTTGCAGGACTGTCGCGACCCACCGATCCCCGGGACACGGAGTACGCTGACGATTTATTTCTTAAATTACGCGTGATATTGCAATTATTTACTGTTCCTGTTGATTAACTATATTATTTTACTGAGAATAGTTTCTCGAAAGGGGAAAAAAATGTGTTTTAGTGGTCATGTGAATAATGCCAAGGGTGTAAAGAGAGTCAACTCTTATGTATTCAAAGCAAATGTACTTCGCTCTTCCACGCTACCAAGTAACTGAGAGTTGAATAATTTATGTCCCTGTGTTTATACATGAATATTTTTTTTATTTTTATTTTTTTTGATTTTTTGGTTTTTGTAAATTGACAGCGGAAGAAATATTATAAATAGAAAATAACATTAATAATATTATGTATAAGCTATTGGGAAGTCCGTTAATTTACGTACAAACTATGCGGAGATTATATTACTAACACGGAAATAACAAAAGCAGTGTAGGCATACAGCTTTAATCCACAAATTTCTTTCCGTCCCTCTTCAGTTAAATAAATAGACATCACAGATAATTCCTTGGAAGGAATTAGCCAGGGAAAAAAATATCATGGCACAGACGAACACAGAGGACTGAAAACGACGAGACATTGTTACTAGAAGAAGAAAAAAATTACTCACAAATGACAACATTGGGAAACACACAGGCAAACAGACGAACCCAGCGATGATTAAAAAAAAAAAAAAAACAGATGATTTGGACAACACGAGAACCCAAGGACGCTCACGCGAACACAGCGATGAAACTGGACGGCACAGAAGAACACTGTAGCGGTCAGAAGACACAACAGTTTCGGCGTGTCGGCAGCTGAGATCTGTTCCCCAAGCACAAGCAGACTGAGAGATAGAGCATATAGCCTCGACCCCTCTCTCCAGGCGCGGCCAATGACAACTTGTATTCATCTTCCGGGGGAGCTGAATTGTTGCCCCTTGGAAGGGCAGCCCATCAGGATTTTTCTGACAGTAGTGTTTTTGAAAGGTTGTCTGAATTGTTGCCCCTTGGATGGGCAGCCCTTCAGGATTTTTCTGACAGTGGTTAGTTTGTAAAGCGACTGGAAGGGCAGCCATTCCAGTATCTTAAAATGTGTCTATTTTCGTAATTTTATAATCCTGGATTGTTGCCCCTTGGAAGGGCAGCCCATCAGGATATCTTTAACGGTGGTGTTTTTGAAAGGTTGTCTGAATTGTTGCCCCTTGGAAGGGCAGCCCTTCAGGATTTTTCTGACAGTGGTTAGTTTAGGTTAGGTCAGGTTAGGTTAGGTTAGGTCACTTTACAAACTAACCACTGTCAGAAAAATCCTGAAGGGCTGCCCATCCAAGGGGCGACAATTCAAACAACCTTTCAAAAACACTACTGTCAGAAAAACCCTGATGGGCTGCCCTTCCAAGGGGCAAGTTTTCAGGATTATTTAAACACTTAAAAAGAACATGTTTTCAGTTAATTTGATGGGCTGCCCTTCCAGTCGCTGTACAAACAAACAATCGCCAGGAAAATCCTGAAGGGCTGCCCTTCCAATGGGGCAGCATTTCAGTCGCCGCCATCTTCCCCGTCCATCCCCGTGGACGATGACCAGCTATGTTTGAAACGAGCGCGAAGTGAGTAGGTTACCCGCCTGCAAGAGAGGGCTGCTGGTTCGCTTGGGAGGCCCAAGGCCGGCGAGTCCTCTGGTGGCAAGGAGGGGTGGGTGCCCAGGGGTTGGGGGAGGGACCAATGATATTAATGGCCGGGGGACGAAGCAGGGAAGCGATCGGCGGCCCGAGGGGTGTCGCGGCGGTAATCCATCATCATTACTCATTGGCCGCCTCAAACAGCACGGTCCCCGGCACGAGTGTGATTGGTGGCTGGAGCGCGCGCCGGCGGCCTCGACGAAGCGTGATCTCACCCGCGCGCAAACACGGCGCGGGAACAGACATCTGCGGGGCGGTCCGTGGCGCCGTCTCCGGTCCGTCGTCATCAGCCGCTCGCTTCCCTCGGCGGTCGCCGGCCAGAGAGGCGTCAACAGATAGCCCACAGCAAATACACGCCGGCGGGGGTCGCCGGACACCTGCCAAACTGCTCCGCATTTCGGAACGGCGTCCGTTTGCGAACACCACTGAAAACGAGAAGCCTAAGATGTACATCGAGCTCCGTCCCTGCCCGAACACGCCCGAATATTCACCTTCGGCCAACCTCGGGACTTGTTTTATTTTTGCGCAGGAAAAATGAATTCAAATATTAAAAGTGGTCTGTTAGGTCAGCTACATTAAAACACTTTAAAACACTACGGACGGTTAGTTAGGTTAGTATAGCTACATTAAAATAAACAGAGAAATATAAATATATATAACATGAAACCCGAGGTTGGCCGAAGGTGAATATTCGGGCGTGTTCGGGCAGGGACAGAGCTTGATGTACATCTTAGGCTTCCCACTAAAAACACTCGCCCGTATCGGAGAGCTAACATTCTCTCGTTTCCACTCTTAATCGCAACTATTCGAAGCCAAGGAAAAAATAAAAGGGGGTGGGGGCACGGTTGTCTGTAAAGTAGGTTTACGGACGATAATTTTTACGTGATAAGAAAACATTGATGAAAAATTGCATACTATTTAATTATCAAATATTATTTACAGTTTTTAAAATTTAATATAAAATAATTTGTTTAAATATAATCACGAACAATTAGTTAAAAAAACCCGCCTTCACTTGTTTTATATTGTAGAAGATTTTCTCGCACGGTGGTTGGGCCGGTTCTTGCACGCTCGGCTCAGGTGGAACGTGACAATTTTTTGTGCGTGCAGCCGGCGTTCATCGATTTATAAGACGTTATCACGTCAAAAGAAAAGTTGCGATCTTTTAAAAATGCTCACCGACTTGCTTTGCTGAAATGCGTTTGATATGTATTGCATTATGTATTACTAAAAGGCATAACTAACTTTTAGATATGTAATTTTTGTTTGCCATTGAAGGAATGCATTTGGTGGTGCAAATAACGCTAGTATGTGGATCCAAAAGTTTTCAAGAGTGGTTTGACACACGCCACCAGTTAGAAGCCGTTGAGCTCGACAAGCGATGAGTGCTATGAAATAACTTCATCGCGGTGTTTCCCGCCAAGCGGCACACGCGAGGAAGTAGAGGGGCGGCTCTGCGCGCGCCGCAACACGGGCAGGGCCGGGATTGGCCGTTCAGCGGTCACGTGTTCGGTTCCCATGAGCACCGCGACCCGCTGCCATCAGTCCTGCGGGCGCCGCTGTTTTGTTTCCCAAACCAACCTGACGAGTGCAATTGAAACTTCTAATTATTTTTAATCGCTACTGTTTACATTTTTATAAAGAAAAGTAAACTGATGAGGTTTTTTTTAACAACACGATTCAATTATTCTCGACTTGTTGTTCCAATACGCAGTATTTATAATTTATTTATTTGAATAATTTAATTGTATCTCGTTGCGAAGTAAATTTGAATACTACTGATATATTTTGATTCAATAAGTCAAAAAGATTAGGATATCTCACAAAAAATTTAAAAACATATAACGACAACCAACAATAAAAAAAACACGGATTTGAACATGTTGACAAAAATGCACTCGAGGAAATGCTTGACGGTTTTTATCTATGCAAACTTTACTAATTTTTTTTGAAGGAAAAAAAAAGGGCTGGTCGTAACTGTGCCGAGAAATAATACAAACAAAGAGCACCGCCGCTACGGGTTGTCGAAGATGAGACAGCAACGCCTGCGCGTTGGGCAACCAGTCGGGGTTTCCAGCGCAGCGGGTGTAGGACATCCAGGCGAGGCGCCTCACGAGGGGCGTGGCAAATCCCCCCCCCCTCTCTGTCCCAGCAGTCACGTGGCTCCCCCCTCCCTCCCCAGGGGCCCAAGGTGTCTCTCCGTGTAGCCACAAGCCAGCGAGACGGGCAGCAGAAACATGACATCATAAAATTAGTAAACGAATCTTCCTGCTTGGCGGAAGGGTAACCCACGCCGGACAAGGGATTATTTATTTTATTTATTTATTGCCTTATTTAAAGTGGCGAAGTTAACGCGTACCGCCTTCTCTTCCACTTAACCGCATACATCTTTACTAACTAGGTACAAGAAAAGTAATCCTGATGTATATTATAGCCCAGACATACCAAACATTGTCACAAATACATTTAAATGAAAACTGAATTTACATATCAGTAAAAATAAGAAAATAACAAAAAATTAGCATATAAGATACACACGAGCTACCTAAAGTATAATATACTATATACGTATTATAAATAGTTATTTTTAAATCTAACTAATGCTAAAGTTATAAAGATTTAAAAATATATAAAAACCTAAACTTTTATGTTAAAACTTACGAAAACACAAACAATTTAAATATATACCAATAAATTTTCTTTCAATAAATAATACATATACACGTACATTCACACATATCTGATACCACAGCTAAACTTGAATATCGGAGTTAAGCAAGTACCTGAATAATGTTTCATACATTTGATTAAAAATGCATACAAACAATTTGTTCATGAATGACTTCAACATAGAATATAAAAAAAAAATATTTAAATGTTGATGATGACTTTATTACGGCACTAAGATATCGACAGAAAGCATGCAACGTCACAGAAGAATGCATAAAGCTTTGCAGGTCAGTGAGATAACAAACTAACACTAACCTGAACGTGCTGTGTGCAGTAGAATGTAAAGTAAAATAACAGATGTACATAATATAATTACTTAATTTTCTGACGTATTATAAAGTTCAAATTAAAGACTATAAAGTTTCAATAGCTTCCAGGTTGGTTACCATTTTATTTTATCACTTGTCACAGAATTTATTAAACTTACAACAGATGAACGTAATTTATTGCACTTAATTAAAGCTAAAAATATAATACCCTGCCAAGTCGAGGTACTTTATTATCTGAATATAAAGAATAATGTAAATACAATAATAAATCCGAGCAGAAGAGCATTTTTTGACGTGACAACGTCTAATAAATCGATGAACGCCGGCTGCACGTACGAAAAAGTGTCCCGTTACGCACATTTTCCCGTTACGCTGTGTCCCGTTACGCTCATTGTACGCTTGCGCCGATTTCGTCAATGTTTAGTTATGACGTTGTCACGTTAAACTATCGTCCGTAAACCGACTTTACAGACAACCAATTTTTTTTTTGTATCCGCAATGAATCCAGGACGAAGAAAAGAACAGAAAGCTGTTTCGATCGATGGCATAAAGTCTGCAATATCACGCCACTATCTGCGAGATAAGATAAGAGACCTGGCCTCCCCACAACACTGCAGCTCGTGCAGTCCCCGGCCCTCGAGGCTGCCAGACACACTCCTGTGGGCCGGCCCTATCTCTGGACAGCGCCCAGGCCCTTTGACGCGGGCCCCTCGCAGCGGGGGCGCTGGGGCGGAACCGCTCTTCGGGGGTGGAGCGGATAGCTTCTGGGAAAATGGTGTCTCTGGAGTAAGGAGGGAGGCGGTGTCTTTCGATATCCGCAGTGTTGCCCGCTCGAGGGGGGTGGGGTTAGGGGGTAGCCGCGCCGGGGGCGGATGAGATGAGACACTGCCAGATGAGCGAGAAACGAAGTTAGCGGAATTGGGCGCGCACTGGAGCGACTGGCTGGAAGGAGAGCCACCCTCTCTCTCACTCTCTCCCTCTCTTCTTGCCTCTCCTCGCTCCTCTACGGATAAGTCCTTCTCTCGCACGCGACCGGGCCTGCTCCCCCCCCCCCTTTTATCCGCGAGGTCGGAAATGAACGAGAATCACCCGTAAAGGAAATGGAACTAGTTCGAAAAACTCGTGCGTTTTCGGCAACACCCTCCCTCGACACCCCGACTGGAGGCTCACTCCTCCAGGAGTCGGCGAGTGGTGTCGGGCTGCGAGCAGTTCTTCAGGGACTCTCGGCTCTGATTGGCGGGCCGGGTGGTGACAGGAGCCTCACCCCCCCCCCCCCTGACGGCTAGCCTGGACGTCCTCCGGCAGACGCGCAGCGCGTGCGTGGCCGATAGCGCACAAAGGACACGGACTCCTATAATCTTCCATCTAAACATAAAAGGCTTTATAGCAAATCAAGACATTGTTACAACCCACAATTCAGGACTACAAATAGCATTCAGAGTCATGGATCTCTCTAATGGTAGTTTAATTTCATGATTTAAATTTTAACACGTATTTTTTAAAACAGCTGAAAAGGCTAATAATAATGGTGCATTAAAAGCACGGGCACATCGGCTTACTGGAGGCTGGTTTATGAGGAACTAAAGCCATTTTTAGGATTTCGAACATGAGTTATTAAATGAGTATTTTTGGTCTAGAAGTATTGTTTTGCATTAATCAAGTATCGAACCATGGAAGGATATTGGTAGAATAATTCAGTAAATAAATGAGTGATTTTTATTGATTTTTTTTTAAGTTTTCCAGTATTTATCGGTGAATTATTACGAATTTTCCAGATGGCGGTCAATATGTCATCAGAAGTTTACAAGTTCAAGTGGAACTACAACGGGTAACCAGGCAGACGCCACGACACCACCGCGTGAGGGGTGGAGCGGACCCCAGGGGAACAGCCTTCTGCCAAGTCGCTGAACGGTGTCGCCGCGTGGGTTCGCACACCTGACTGCCGTCCTGGGGCGATCACGTGACGGTGGCGAGCGAACAGGGGGTCGGCCCGCACGCAGCCCGGTCGTGTGAATTGATGACCAGTAATGGCTGTAATGACCCCTGTAACTTCTCGCGCCAACTGCCGTGCAGCAATGTGATGATGTCAGCCTATACACAGGCGCACGTCTCCACAAGAGTCTAGCGACAGGAATGCTACTTGCTGCAACTGCCGTACCTTCCCGAATTTTGCCGATCGGGAGTGCCTACCCCCCTGGAATTTTTTAAAATTTTTACGCCCACCTTTTTTTTATCACTTTTACGCGCGTGTTTTTTTCTCTCCCATATAAAATAAAGCCACATACAAAGCTTCTTGGATAAGTGCGCGTGCTTTTCAGTTGTTGCAGAGAGTGTTAAGCTACGAGTAACTGCAAGAAATTTGTATGTCAAGGGTATGAGTATAAGAGAAATCACGTGCTGAAGAAACATACCGATAAAGTTGACGTATCTTCTAACAGGTTAAAGAATTTTGATTGAAATTCAAAAATTGCGATCAATATAATCTTTGTTTAGTGCAAAAGTTGCGATAGACAATATAATATTCTTTGAAATCTAAGACACCACGAACGGAAATATTATAGCAGGGAAATTGTTAAAAAAAAGTTTCAAGTGCTCATTATGTGAGTTCAGACCTAAAGCAAAAACATCATTTCTGGAGCACCTGGAATCGGAACACAGTGCTGGTGTCAGTCCTAAGATCTCGAGTGTTCATCTTTCAAAGTTTTTGTGAACTCGAAGCAAAATTTTGAAAAGGAAACATTTTCCAGTTATGTGAAAGTGTGTGGTTACAAATGGCGTGCTGACAGTTCTATTAGGCATTATATTTAGGGTGATCGTTCAGGCTATTTCATGTGTCAAAGTAAAGGGTAGAGGCACCTTAAAACACAGGGCAGTAATTAAATAAACGGGACATGTCCTGCAAGCATACGAGTAATCGAATCTTAAGGTGGAATGTGTAAAATTAGTTACATATAAACACATGTAGGCCATCAAAATGATGTAGGCCATCTCAGTCTCTCTGATATGGAAAGATGTAATTTAGCAAAAGACCTTGCTTACGGCTGGTCAGTAGTGGGAGCAGTGTGGTTCTGCACCACGACTTCAGCCGGTACCTGTAGACCTCGGGCAGTTAGGACGAGTGTGTAGGAGACAATAGTTGTCCCGCCAGTCCCTCGGAGAGCTAGCCCCTGCATGTTAGGCCACCCGCGCCACGGCTGGTCAGTAGTGGGAGCAGTGTGGTTCTGCACCACGACTTCAGCCGGTACCTGTAGACCTCGGGCAGTTAGGACGAGTGTGTAGGAGACTATAGTTGTCCCGCCAGTCCCGCGGAGAGCTAGCCCCTGCATGTTAGGCCACCCGCGCCACGGATGGCCAGTAGTGGGAGCATGGTGTTTCTGCACCACGACTCCAGCCGGTACCTGTAGACCTCGGGCAGTTAGGACGAGTGTGTAGGAGACTATAGTTGTCCCTCCAGTCCCGCGGTTAGCTAGCCCCTGCATGTTAGGCCACCCGCGCTACGGCTGGTCAGTAGTAGGAGCATGGTGGTTCTGCACCACGACTCCGGCCAGCCCAGCAGACTCCACTCAGTTAGGACGAGTGTGTTGTCGTGTCGCGCGCAGTCTCGCCTTCATTACCGCGCCTGATCGACGAGCGTCGCTGCGCGCTGATTTCCCCCGGGGGCAATCGATTTGAGGGGGCATCCGAGACACGTCGGCCCAGAGAGGGGCCCTGCCCCTACCCCCCTCTCACCTAGCTCCACGAAACCAGGTCTCACTGGCCCTAGGTCCGCAAAGACATCCGGTGCCTGGTCCCGGGTCTACCTACACCCACACACACATACAACCCCCGAGAAGGAAACAATGCAGTTGTGGCAGACACATGAAGCTGGATACCTTACAACCCCTTCTGAACTTAGAAAAAAAACCATAAGAAAAACAAATATGAAAGATATTAACATTCTTTAAATATGCGAGTAAATCTTCAACCCCTTTTTATTGTCTTGTAATTAAATATTTTAATGCTGTGTTTCTTAGTTATTGGGACTACAAAAAATGATAACGTGGTCCAGATAATGATTTGTGCTACGTACCTTGGTTGTACTGAGACTCACACGTCCTTGCTAATAAATTACAAATACTACCCTGGCATTCACTGTTAGTATTTTTACTTACCGCAAGATTACTTTGTGGCATGGAATAGTGCACCAAAAACCAAAATAAATGAATTGGTCATATAATTCAAGAGTCTGTGTTTTAAAGTCTGTAACGAAATTGCAATAATCGTTCTGGAGAAGCGATACTGGGGTCTTAACACATACATACTTTACATTGGAATACAGTCAAATTATATGATGGTAATGATATATTCGGGGTTAGTGTGCCGGTTATTTTGGGTGTTTGCTGTCACTAACGACTGCGTCATGCCGGTTCCCTGTGGTATGCACGTGGCCGGCAGCAACTGACCTCGTGACCTGACGTCCTGATGGTCAGATGCCGTCAGCTGCCGTCAGCTGGTTGCTCTTGCACGCGTTTCAATCATTATTTTAGTAAGTGTTTTTTATGAACTTTGAAATTTTTTCCGTATTTATAGCTAAATAAATTCAGATTTTCAAGATGGTGTCATGATTGTAAGATGACGGGCACATCGGCTTACTGGAGGCTGGTTTATGAGTAACTGAAGCCATTATTAGGATTTCGAACATGAGTTATTAAATGAGTATTTTTGGTTTAAAAGTAATTTTTTGCAATAATCAAGTATCGAACCATGGAAGGATATTAATAGAATCATTCAGTAAATAAATGAGTGATTTTTATTGATTTTTTTTAAATTTTTCCCGTATTTATCGGTGAATTGTTACGAATTTTCCAGATGGCGGTCAATATGTCATCAGACGTTTACAAGAGGTTGGTAGTAGAGGAAGTTAAATTTCTTTGAGGTCTTTCCACCATATTGTTTGAAATTATTATTTTTACATTAAATTATTATTTTTTGTTCTCGATGAAATATCGAACAAAGGACATCCACAGACATGGCGCCACAGGATTCTGTGCGGTCCTTTCTGTTAAGGTGCTAGGGTTGTTGAGGGGGCTCACTTGTTCACGACTTCTTCGCCTGTTTTCTTCGATAAGTTTGTTCCAGGACGATGGCTGTGAGTTCGAACCATCAACCCAGGCTGTAAACTGTCGTTGGTTTCGAGATCAGGACGTGAATACCAGATATTGAGAAGTAAGTGAGAATTTGTATTTGATCCTGTTCACTGTTCACCACAGCTAAAAAAAAATATCTAAGCTAATAAATTTTTTATAGTATAAAATCGAGCATGTTTGGTTTATTTATTACTATCTTACAATCTGCGGCTTCGCTCGCGCAATTTAAGAGTATGTGATTAATTCCAAACATTTTTACTAAATAAATATACACAGTGAATTGTTAGGTGCATAAAATATATATTTTACATAAAAACTAAGAATAAAATTTTTAAAGTGATTATGCGTAGACATTTTTAATTTTTGGTTTAAAATTAATATTTGATTTTAAAACTTCTATTTTAAAGTGTTCGAGGACATATTTTTTCTTTGATGATGTCATACCTCCTTTTCATTTCATAAATTTAAAAATTTGTTAAACGCGCACCTAATTGATTTTAAGTCAATGCAATCGCTTGCACTACTTTAATTTACTATGGTTAAAGCTATGCATAGAAAAATTGAATAATTTCAACTTAGTGCAATATATCCCATTAGTGAAGTATATTTGATACAATCACATCTTTATTTGAACTGAAGAGTTCATATATCAGATTTATTATCTAACGCATTAGTTGATTTTTAGTTTGCTTAGTATTTCTTAAACAAAATCCTCAAGTATTTTACCCCTCTCCTCTTCTCCCACAGGAATGCCAACGTAAAAATTCAGAACTACATAAATATGCCAATATCCATTAACCAAACATCCATCCATTAACCGCAGATGTTAATTGTAATAAAATTATATTTATTCTTAGTTTAAATTTCTCTTGCCAATACTGATTTAATGTATTCCATTATTTTTTTATTTTTTTAAAAATAACACTAATCCCAGTTACAATTTAAGCGGTAATATTTCGTAGAACGTTGAATAAGATAATGTAGCTGAAGGTCATAAATTAAGTTTGATCTGCGATCAGAAGATGTTATGTTCAATTTTAAAACTGTATTTACAATATTTCACGTTTTTTCTTGTAAGTGCGTGTACTTGATCGCGAGTCAGCGCGAACATTCCTGTACGAGGGATTGCGCGGGCGAGTGCTTGCTAGTGCTTCCACGTCCTTGCAAGCACGGCTGCGTCTGCGCGGGCTGTGGGCTGGCGAGTGCTTCCACGTCCTTGCAAGCACGGCTGCGTCTGCGTGGGCTGTGGGCTGGCGAGTGCTTCCACGTCCTTGCAAGCACGGCTGCGTCTGCGCGGGCTGTGGGCTGGCGAGTGCTTCCACGTCCTTGCAAGCACGGCTGCGTCTGCGTGGGCTGTGGGCTGGCGAGTGCTTCCACGTCCTTGCAAGCACGGCTGCGTCTGCGCGGGCTGTGGGCTGGCGAGTGCTTCCACGTCCTTGCAAGCACGGCTGCGTCTGCGTGGGCTGTGGGCTGGCGAGTGCTTCCACGTCCTTGCAAGCACGGCTGCGTCTGCGCGGGCTGTGGGCTGGCGAGTGCTTCCACGTCCTTGCAAGCACGGCTGCGTCTCCGTGGGCTGTGGGCTGGCGAGTGCTTCCACGTCCTTGCAAGCACGGCTGCGTCTGCGCGGGCTGTGGGCTGGCGAGTGCTTCCACGTCCTTGCAAGCACGGCTGCGTCTGCGCGGGCTGTGGGCTGGCGAGTGCACCTTCGGTTCACACACGCAGCGTCCGAGGGCCCTTCTCCCGAACTCACAGTGCTGCTGTGAAGGGGAGCGCGTCGTTTGGCCTAAAATATTTGGCCTAAAACTGTTTCAGAACATTCACTTGGCCTAAACCTTTTTTACCTAAAGTCATTAAGCTTAAAATTATTAGGCCTAAAGACGTTTGGCCTAAACATATTTGGCCTAAAACCATTTGACATAAATTTGTTTGGCCTTAAGTCATTTGACCTAAAATAGTCTTACCTAAATTCGTTTGGCATAAAGTTATTTGGCCTAAAGTCATTTGACCTAAAATTGTTTGACATAAAGTCACTTGGCCTAAAATAATTTTGTGACACTTATTTGACCTAAAATTATTTGGCCTAAAGACGTTTGGCCTAAAGTATTTGACCTAAACGTATTTGGCCTAAAGTCATTTGACCTAATATTGTTTGGTATAAAGTCAGATGGCCTAAAAATATTTATCCTAATATTAGGCCAAATTATTTTAGGCCTACTGGTGGGTACCTCTGTGATGTCTGCTCTTGATAACAACACTCACAGGAATCAGTGAATTTTCAATTTTGATAAATGCAATAATTGTCTTCACGTTGAACTATAATTGTAACAAAAATAAATTTAATATATTTCGTCCTTTTGCTATATTATATAATTTTTTGATGTATGTTTTAAAGTAACTTCAGGCATCAGTACAAGTTTGTATTCGTTCTTAAACTATTGTAATATTTATTTAATATATTAATTAAGTTAAATTTCACAGTCCTGAAAGCTTATTAAAATATTTTATTTCTTGAATCATAGAGAAGGCTCTATTTAACAAGTGTTTTACGGTTGTAGTATTTCCTGTAATTCATTTCATGAAACTTGTATGTTAACAGCAGTTCAGAGCCTTGTGAGAACGGATGTACAGCATGATCAAGTTCGTTGAACCAGTGTACATGTGCATTACTTATGTTTGTAAAAAATGTGTTGTTGAAAATAAAATAATTTTTAAGCCTAGCACTTTCCTCGCGTGTTAATAAAATATTACTCCTGGTGTTGCATCTCCTGGGGTACAGCACTGGGCAAGAGAACTGCGTTTTGTTTTTCGGAGGTGTAGTCTACCTCAATTAAGAATCTAGCAAGCTCTCAAACGGTGTGAATATTTAATACTAGTTGAAGCACCACGGCGCTCCGCTCCACAGGCAGAACTGCTCATTATGCATGCTGCTACGCCTCTGCCACGCCTCGAACAGAAAATAACATAAACAAATTACAATTTTGAAAATCAGCTAATGAAACAAAAAAAAAATATCGTTACAACTAACCTAACTGGGAAGAAGTATAAACCAAAAATGGCCATATTGGATTCAAATTTTCCCAAGGGCTTTCGATTTCACATTTATTTAAACCAAAACTACCGTGTCAGCACGATGGCAAATGTAATGCATAACGAAATACTTGACCACGATCAAAGAGCGAAAGAGGCATCAACAAATGCAGCAGCCGTTTCTACGGAGATCGTCGGGAAGAATGTGATCCGAAATAGCTCAAATGAATTAAATTAAAAAAAAAGAACTCTCTCGAAGGTGCAGACTGATCCCCCCTGGATAATCCACGTAGCACATTTTCACGGCTTCGGGCCTCGCATACTCAGCGCTACGCGAACCACAGACAGACAAGCTCTCTTGTGCAGGGCCGGATTCAGAGGTCTGGAGGCCTCGTGGCAACAGAGGAGCGGAAGCCCCCTGGCCCCAAATTATTTTCCAAATAAAATGAACTTTTTTTTTTTCAGTCGAATTTTCCAATAAATAATTTATTGTGAAATCAAGTAGATTCTCTTAGTATTAAAAAAAACATACTTAAATATAATCGGAGTCAAGAATTATATGAAATTAAATTTTAGTGTTAATGAATATTTCTGTTAATATTTAACAATAATGTAATCATGTATGTACAAAGTACTGTGGGTAAAGGTAAAACAGCGAAAAAATAATATCAAAGGAAAAGATGTTTACTAGTGTTTACTTGTCGAAATTTGAAAGATTTTTTTTCCCGAAGTCTCTATTGTGGGGGCCCTCCGTTTGTGGGGGCCCCGGGGCTATCGCCCCGGTTGCCCCGCCCCTAAATCCGGCCCTGCAGTCTTGTGTACGTATGCACGGAGAGCGACCTAGCCGAGCTCGGCGGCAGATGTCTGTCTCCCTGCACCACGCGCGACTCGCGGGGATAAGCATCGTTGTTTGCCGCGGCGCGATAAGGCCTAACGAACCCCGTGTCCCGCCCCCCTGCCCCCTGGGGGTTGAGGGGCGGCCTGTGATTGCTGTCGTTACCGGCGCGCGACCTGTCAGGGGCGACCCGCCATTGTCCGGCCGAGCAAACACCAGCGCCGACCCTGTGGGGTCCTGCCCTCAAGTATCCACTACGTCCACCTCCATTTCCTTACCCTTAACGACAACTCTTCAATACGTTTCCATTCAACACAATTTCTTGGACACGCACCATTGGAGTTTTGCACTGTTCGTCATGGGAATTTTTTTTTTTCAAGAACCTAAATTAAGAAACATACGAACATATGAATTTGCTCGTTACTGAGGTTAGATGTTTGAACATCACTGGTGAGAACTGAAAGACTCACTCACAATGATTTTTTTCCCCAGCATGTTATCATCATTAGTTCGTGCTATGAAATTGTGTATTTATATTATTGGTTTGATATAATGCACTTAAGTGTCTGTAAAAAATTTAAAGAGGATTTTTTTAGAGAGAAAATGAGTTTTTTCATTGACTTAGTGTTGTTATCATACAATATTGTGCCATGCGACGCGACAAAAATTCATAGATCTGTCTGGCAGTAGCCTCTAATGTATTTAGTATAATTGAAGATGTTTAAAATGTATCCAATAGTGTTTATTTCTTTTTAGGTTATTTTTCTGTAATGCATCGTGATTGCAGGTGACTGGTGTTGTGGGAAGAGCAGAAACGCTTTCTTTTGTCTTCTACCTCGCAGCTTTTATCCTGTACAGCAAGGCTACTCGCCATAAGCATAATTTCTTAGACACGCACCATTGGAGTTTTGCACTGTTCGTCATGGAAAAATTTTTCTTTTTCAAGAACACAAATTAAGAAATAATAAATTACCAGAGAACAAGCCTAAATCAGCTACGTCAAACAGATGAACCTATCGACCACCAAGTGTGCTCTGCGCACTCGCCATCTGGCGAGACCCACCGGGGCCGCCAGACATCACACCTCTGCTTTTGCGTTCAGCGAGCGACGACAAAGAAAAAAAAAAAAGAAGTGTAAATATACACGAATAATTTTTTTCTTTACTTGTACAACATCCAATCCACTGTGAAAATTTTAAATGTAAAAAAAAAATCTTAAGTTATTTCAAATGTGCTACATGTTAAGGGGCCCGCCTCGTCAGGGGTGTATCGTGAGGTGTGTTAGTGAGGCGGGATGATAAGCGCGACACTCGTTGGTATTTCTAGCGCGGTATAGCCTCTAAGCGCAAGGCTCTGAACTGGCGTGCAGTCTGCTCGTAGTCACAGGATAACTGTGAAATTTGAGCGGTGACCGTAACATTACATGGCGGAGAAATGAAGATAAAGGTGCAATGCAAGTCCCTTAAGTGCTTTGAAGAATCTGAATCTGTACTGGGTTGTTTACGCTTAAAATTACTCTGAAAACATGCGTTTCAGCAATTTTAACACTTAAAAAAATACAGTTTAGAAACTTAATCCGAAATCAAAAGTACTTTTCGGCTCTCAGCGAACTCTTAAATGCTTTTCGTAAGCAGACCCCACTCGGATATCTTGAGTAGATTTGAAATCGCGTTGTTTTTCCTGAAGCTCTGCTTACCGTATGTGTGTCCGGATAGGCGGAGCCCTTAACAAGGCGAGACAAAATTCCAGTAGATGAAATATTCCATTGTCAGTACACGTTACTGATCATAGCGGGAGTGTTCGAGATCATGCCGGAGTTACGTCCGGGTTGTTCCTAGAGGTCAGATTGAAGACTTGGAAGGATGTGTCGAGTTGGCGATCCACGTGCTCCGCCCCCGCCGGACCGGAGGAGGAGATTACCCCTGCGAGCACGTGTGCGCCAGGTGGAGGAGGGCCGCCACTTTGTCCACGCTCGCATTGTGCCAGGGAGCGAGGGAGGGCGGCTGAGCCCAGTCGTCAGGGGCCAGCCGCGCGCAGATAAGCGGCGCGGCGAGCATATGGCGCGCTCCCACGCGGAACTCGATAACGCACGGCAGATAACACCCTCTGGGGCCGTCGTCGCAAACATCGCCGATACCACCACCACCCCTCCTAACCTCCATCTCCTCCTGACCGCACCCGCCGCCCGGTGTGACACACGGGTCGGCGCTATCGCGAGATCTCGCAGTCGGGGCTTCGGTGAGTACAGTTCGCGTCCACTGGAGGTCTTCTCTAACAGAACAGCGGTCGATACAGAGGCTCGCTCCTTAGCGTTCCCCTTGCACCCACGATCTGTTCCCCCCCCCCCCCCCGCGTTTACCACGGGAAGTACCGTCCAGTACAATGGCAGCAGCAATCAGCTCTTCAATCCCCTGCCCCCCGCGGGGAAAAAAAAAAGGCTTCTAAAAAGAGAATACGAAGTTGTCTTGTTGTAGACAAAGGACTTCAGTTCTTTCCCGCAGTAAAATACACTTGAAGCACACGTACATCAGTTCTACTACAAATACTGGTCCACGGTTCTCTGACACGCCGTCGGAATGGCTCCGAGTCAGCAGTAAACAAGGATAGAAGATATTTGCGCAAGTCATGTTCGAACCAGTCCAAAGGATGGGAGCTTCTGATCGTGGCATCTACCAACCAGCAGTTTGCAATGACTTGAGGTTAGTTAGGACAGTAGACAAGAGGCTGTATAAAAGTTATTAATATAAATATTAATATATTTATACTGTAGAACGCTCACGACATTAAAAAAAACAGCCAAACCTTCGTCACTTGTTTGCGGAATTGTTTCTACAAGTGCTGAAGTTGAGACGTAGGCCTACATAAACCAATCACTTCTGTTCTGCATGTCGATAGTCAGACGATATTCGGAAGGTGGTGTGGAGGGGGGTTGTGGTTCTAGGCTTGTTAAGATTGCACGCCTGTATATGCACGCCTATAATGCCTATAGGCATTATTTTTTTATTTTTACTGGAAATATTTTTCTATGTAATCGTAAAACTAGATTTGATCTTGGAAATTTTAAATTATATACACGGCACAAATGTCACAATATTATGTAATTCATGAAAAAAAATTATGAACACTAACGCTGTGATATTAACAGTAAAACATTTCAAGGTGACCACTCAAATGTATTCATAATTATATGTCCCTTGACCAGTAAATTAATCGTGCTCAATTTTTCCGCAATGCGAAACTTCACAGTTCATATCTCTTTTATCTCTT
This sequence comes from Bacillus rossius redtenbacheri, assembly GCF_032445375.1. Classification (NCBI taxonomy): domain Eukaryota; kingdom Metazoa; phylum Arthropoda; class Insecta; order Phasmatodea; family Bacillidae; genus Bacillus; species Bacillus rossius. Next base: position 10,665,194 of record NC_086334.1, read on the forward strand.
CACTCACTCAGTTTCTTGGGTGTAACATTACTTTATTTCGGTTAGTATAAAAGATATAAGTGAATTCATGTAAAAAAAAAAACTGACGTCATGCGAAATAAATACGAGCTTTTGGTCACTGAAAGACTTCTGCAACTTAAATTCGCACAATTTATGTTATTAATTTATTTCATGGAAGTATATTGTATAATGATATGCATGATAAAGATTGCGAAAACACAAATTCACAAAACAAAATTATAGGCATACATACACTGACTAGTTAGAATTTTGATGCTAAAATACTTCTGAATGAAGTTATCGTCCTCAGCACTAGGCTTCTGGCTGTCTGTCACCCGGGAGGGCTTGGTTAACAATCATGGGTTCTCCGTGGCGGAGACATTACAATAGGCAACTAATGATCACTGCACTGGCTTCCAACTGCAGAGAAAGGCACAGACAGTCCAGCACTGAATACAGCCTCAGCTACTTGCGACTAAGCCACGCCTCCGGCTTAGGATCCGGTTGAAACCTGCCTCAACCGCACCCACACCAAGCTCGGCAGAGCACTAGCTCGGCCCAACACTAGCTGGGCACAGCACTAGCTCAGTCTAGAACCAGCTCGGTCCAGCACTAGCCCGGCCCAACACTAGCTTGACAGAGCACTAGTTCGGCCCAGCACTAGCTCGGCCCAGCGCTAGCTCGTTCCAAAACCAGCTCTGTCCAAAACCAGCTCTGTCCAGCACTAGCTCGGCCCAACACTAGCTGGGCACAGCACTAGCTCAGTCTAGAACCAGCTCGGTCCAGCACTAGCCCGGCCCAACACTAGCTTGACAGAGCACTAGTTCGGCCCAGCACTAGCCCGGCCCAACACTAGCTGTATTCGGGCGACGCTAGATGGGAACAGAGCAGTTTTCGGCGCCTCCTTTGTGACGGCGGGCCATCGATTATTCATCACGAGCTAATGGCTCCGCAGTTTTGACGCCCCTAATGAACACATGGCTGAGGAGGGGTTGGGTTGTGGGTTGTTGCGCTAAATTGGTTTTGGTTTGCATATCCCATCAGCGGCCCGTTTCGCGGCCCGTTGAGTGCCCGAGCGGCCAGCGCGCCGCCTCCGTGGTCCGCAACCCACTGCTCAGTTACACTTCTTTGTCTGCCAGTTCAGACGTTTCGAGGATTTCATTGATTGCACAGGGCACATGCAGGACCCCGCCCACCTGGACACACACGCGGTGCGCGCAGCTTCAGAAGAAACCACGCGATTTGAAAACTGTTCAACACTTCAGATTGGTTTCTGCTTACGAAAAGCATTTAAGAATCCACCGAGGGTGGATAAATTGTTATGTTTCCGTATTTAGTTTTTGACGTGACAACGTCTTATAAATCGATGAACGCCGGCTGCACGCACGGAAAAGTGTCCCGTTACGTACATGGTCCCGTTACGTTGTGTCCCGTTACGCTCATTGTACGCTTGCGCTGCATCTATCTCTCTTCCACTCGACTGTTTATAAAGTGAAGTGAAAAGTTAATGTGGTTTTCATTGCTTATTACAACAACAATTTCGGCAATAAAGGTTAATTATTCTTGCATTTTAAAAATCTGATTACTAGTATAATTTCAAGTATTTATTCTTTTATTATTAAAATAAAATTTATTCAATTTTATTCATAAAGTATGCAATCATTTCATCAATGTTTTGTTATGACGTTGTCTCGTTAAACTATTGTCCGTAAACCGACTTTACAGACAACCAATTTTTTTAAACAGTTTTTTTAGAAGCTTGAATATGGATATACCGCGTGATCTTAGAATAATATCTATCCGCGAAACATCTGGTACAGATTCTCGAAAGCACTCAAGGGACTTCAATTAGACCCTCAGCTTCATTTCTCCGTCAGTCCGCAGTCCTGCGGTCAGGGGACATGGCGCGCAAGAAGCACCAGCGAGCGTCCACCTGATCATTTCACCCTCACTAACAAAAGTAGGTGGGGCGCCTTAATCATCTACATCTTCGCGTGATCTCCATGATCCTGAGCCAATCGTAACCGTCAAGAGACTATTTTTGGATCACGCAACCAGCTGTCTGAGTGACGAATTATTGCCAAGGAACGAAGAAGGTACATTAAACACGAAACTTCATATGGCTATGAAATTTAAATTTGCGTATTTTTCTGGTTCTTTTTATCCCACTGTTCGCAAGATGGAAAAATTCACGTATTGATTCAGCTACAGTATAAATTTGTAACAACTAAAGTGCTGGCGACTCGAGCACCAGAGTTGCGAGTTTTGACTTAGTGACCATCCCGTTGTGAAAGAAGGCTAGCTGTTGATTCCCTGAGATGTAACAGCCACTTATACGAGGGCAGAATCAAGGAAGGGATGACGTTGGCCAGAGTGTATAGAGTAATGTAAGTCTAGCTGTATCATAACGACTTCTGAGATCGTTCTTACCCTTCACTACATGGTGTACTTAGGACGTACAAGCAATACGTCCTCATGGAGATACACATCGTGGCAGCGAGGCTGTGACATTCAGCGCAATTACTAACTACTGACACTATTGTAAAAAAAAATATAGGTCTATAAGTAGTGTTAAAGTGTTCAATAGAAGTGAATTATTCGTTTTATATGAGGATTCTGAAACATTTTGTGAGTTTGGTATTCCCTGATGGCATAATAAAAAAAAAATATATTTTTAAATATTTCCAACGAAGATTTAAATGATTCAGTATTTTATTGACTAAAATAAATCATTCCTTAGATGTGATCAGATCTGATATCCTTGAACATATTTAAAATATAACTGCACACGAGTTTCTTTAAAGGCCTTAAGGAGCAGCAAATATTCACTGCAGACGAGGGTCGTGAAACTTGTACCACAGCTGCTGTAGTCTGCCAGCCACGGCACGAGGATCAGAACAAAGCCGTCGTTGACGAAGCTCTGGTCGTGTGCTGTGCAGACAGCGATCCATCACTCGCCGCGCACACAATGCAGCGGGCGATATAATACTATTTGTCACGGGGGTTGATAATTCTGACATTTTGTCCATAACGCAAAAAAAAATATATATGTGTTTGCACCTCGTTTGCCGAGTCTACAACCGGAAGTGACAAGTGTCGATGCCAGTGAATATAGCAACGCCGTCGTTTACTCAGCGTCCGCGCTGTTGCCAAGTGCAGCGTGCCACCTGCAGGCTGGCAACAATGCAGGTCCCGACACTCGGCGACCGCGCTGTTGCCAAGTGCAGCGTGCCACCTGCAGGCTGACCACACCGCAGGTCCCAACACTCGGCGTCCGCGCTGTTGCCAAGTGCAGCGTGCCACCTGGAGACTTGCCACACCGCAGGTCCCGACACTCGGCGTCCGCGCTGTTGCCAAGTGCAGCGTGCCACCTGCAGGCTGGCCACACCGCAGGTCCTAGCACTCTGCGTCCGCGCTGTTGCCAAGTGCAGCGTGCCACCTGCAGGCTGGCCACACCGCAGGTCCCAGCACTCGGCGTCCGCGCTGTTGCCAAGTGCAGCGTTCCACCTGCAGGCTGGCCACACCGCAGGTCCTAGCACTCGGCGTCCGCGCTGTTGCCAAGTACAGCGTGCCACCTGCAGGCTGGCCACACCGCAGATCCTAGCACTCGGCGTCCGCGCTGTTGCCAAGTGCAGCGTTCCACCTGCAGGCTGGCCACACCGCAGGTCCCAGAACTCGGCGTCCGCGCTGTTGCCAAGTGCAGCGTGCCACCTGCAGGCTGGCCACACCGCAGGTCCCAGCACTCGGCGTCCGCGCTGTTGCCAAGTGCAGCGTGCCACCTGCAGGCTGGCCACACCTCTGGTCTCGACACTCGGCGTCCGCGCTGTTGCCAAGTGCAACGTGCCACCTGGAGGCTGGCCACACCTCTGGTCTCGACACTCGGCGTCCGCGCTGTTGCCAAGTGCAGCGTGCCACCTACAGGCTGGCAACAATGCTGGTCTCGACACTCGGCGTCCGCGCTGTTGCCAAGTGCAGCGTGCCACCTGCAGGCTGGCCACACCTCTGGTCTCGACACTCGGCGTCGGCGCTGTTGCCAAGTGCAGCGTGCCACCTGCAGGCTGGCCACACCGCAGGTCCCAGCACTCGGCGTCCGCGCTGTTGCCAAGTGCAGCGTTCCACCTGCAGGCTGGCCACACCGCAGATCCTAGCACTCGGCGTCCGCGCTGTTGCCAAGTGCAGCGTGCCACCTGCAGGCTGGCCACACCGCAGGTCTTAGCACTCTGCGTCCGCGCTGTTGCCAAGTGCAGCGTGCCACCTGTTGGCTGGCCACACCGCAGGTCCCAGCACTCGGCGTCCGCGCTGTTGCCAAGTGCAGCGTTCCACCTGCAGGCTGGCCACACCGCAGGTCCCAGCACTCGGCGTCCGCGCTGTTGCCAAGTGCAGCGTGCCACCTGCAGGCTGGCCACACCTCTGGTCTCGACACTCTTCGTCCGCGCTGTTGCCAAGTGCAGCGTGCCACCTGGAGGCTGGCCACACCGCAGGTCCCGACACTCGGCGTCCGCGCTGTTGCCAAGTGTAGCGTGCCACCTGCAGGCTGGCCACACCTCTGGTCTCGACACTCGGCGTCCGCGCTGTTGCCAAGTGCAGCGTGCCACCTACAGGCTGGCAACAATGCTGGTCTCGACACTCGGCGTCCGCGCTGTTGCCAAGTGCAGCGTGCCACCTGCAGGCTGGCCACACCGCAGGTCCCAGCACTCGGCGTCCGCGCTGTTGCCAAGTGCAGCGTTCCACCTGCAGGCTGGCCACACCGCAGGTCCTGGCACTCGGCGTCCGCGCTGTTGCCAAGTGCAGCGTGCCACCTGCAGGCTGGCCACACCGCAGGCTGGCCACACCTCTGGTTTCGACACTCGGCGTCCGCTCTGTTGCCAAGTGCAGCGTGCCACCTTGAGGCTGGCCGCACCGCAGGTCCCGACACTCGGCGTCCGCGCTGTTGCCAAGTGCAGCGTGCCACCTACAGGCTGGCCACACCTCTGGTCTCGACATTCGGCGTCCGCGCTGTTGCCAAGTGCAGCGTGCCACCTGCAGGCTGGCCACACCTCTGGTCTCGACACTCGGCGTCCGCGCTGTTGCCAAGTGCAGCGTGCCACCTGGAGGCTGGCCACACCGCAGGTCCCGACACTCGGCGCCCGCGCTGTTGCCAAGTGCAGCGTGCCACCTGCAGGCTGGCCACACCGCTGGTCTTGACACTCGGCGTCCGCGCTGTTGCCAAGTGCAGCGTGCCACCTGCAGGCTTTCCACACCGCTGGTCTTGACACTCGGCGTCCGCTTATTGCCAAGTGCAGCGTGCCACCTACAGGCTGGCAACAATGCTGGTCCCAATACTCGGCGCCGCTGCTGCGATAGACGAGTGACCTCGATCCCGTCACACAGATTACTTTGAGGTCCCGTCTAAGGCAAGCGTGAGTGGAGAGTTCTGTACGTCTCGGAGTTGAGGTCACGCCAGAAAACATCAACAACCACGATGAAAAAAAAAAAAAACAGAATTGTGTAAGTGTTGCACAGGCCAAACGCGCCGAATAAAAACTTCTGTGTTAACGGCTGACAAACATAAAGAAGGCGGAGAAAAATATAAAGTACGTAAGGGCAATTAAGTCAGATTTCTTTTCCCTTAAAGAACTCCTACATTTTTCCGGTATCTTTCATCAAACACCCTTCCCCCTACTGCCGACGGGGAAACAAGTGTAAAAATAAAAATAAGAATAAGAATAGAAAGAGAGAAAGAAAGATGGGGGGAGCACTTGGTGGACTCCTTACAAATTTCCTCTCATAAAAATTAAGAAAAAAAAAAACCTTAAAACTTTGATTCTACTTCTCCTCCTCCAGCGGCGCTTTGGAGAATTTTCTTTTCTTCGTCCTCTCGCTCGTGAGGTATTATTAATTTCCACCTCTCGCTCCGTCTCTTCATCGCCGCCATTTTCTCTTGTTCCCGCAGTCTTTCCGCCGCCTTTTCTTCCCCCCCCCCCCCTCTCCGCGACGGGCAGAGGCCCACGGGTCGAGGCTGACAACCCTGTCAGACACAGCCTAATTGAAGGAGATTTTCAAATTAAGTTCGCCGGGATGGAAGCTGCCAGCAGTCGGGCGCGTCGCGCGGAGTAATTACACACTTGTCGCGACGCCCGGCGTCTCGCGAGACGTCCGGTGGTCGCCGGGGGGGGGGGGGGCGTGCCCCCTCCCCCACCCCCCGGGGCACACCCCCCAGGGCGCCCCGAGACACGACAGGCGTCAGACCGGGCATGGCCAGGTTACTCCGTGAAGGGTCTCGTCACTCGGTGACCTCTGACGTTCTACTCATCTTCGCAACGGGGCTGCTGGTTCGGATCCACAACGCCCATGATTCTCGCTCACACGCATCTAGGTGCGTGTGCGTGTGCACGTGCGTTGGAAGTTATAATTACATGACGTAATAAAAAAAATTAACTTTAATTTTGCATGCAAACAATAAGTAGGAATAAAATTATAAGTTGGCTGGAGTGATATTAATAAAAACGATTGCTTAAGTATCAATTCAATGAAATTAAAAAAAAAATTAAATAAATACTCAGTATTCAAATTTAAATTAGACACGAGTATAAAATTATATATTTAGTTTAGTAAAATAATATAGATTAATTTTAATTTAAAACAAAGTCAATAAATATGCTGGACGTTTATTAGTATTTATTCATATCGATTATTAATTAAATAATAATTTTATAATTTAAAATGCAAGTAAATTATACATACAGGACCTATATAAATAACACTTGAAAAAGTTTATAAACATAATTTCTATCACTAATATTCACAATAAATAAATGTTTATTTAATTATATATATCGGTATTCAATATCAAACACTAAAGCATAAGATTTAAAGTGAAAATATCTTTTCATGATGCGCGTTCATTGAAAAAAATTTCTCTGTCATAATTTTCAATAAAGCGCCCAAAGAAGTAAAACTTCAAAAAAAAAATGTATTTATTTATTGGTGAAAGCGGAAATGCAAATCCAATAATCTATAAAAGTCATTGTTTACTGAAGTCCTCTCAGAGGAATTTTTTAAATATAAAACAGTGTTTATAAGGCGCGAATTTCGATACGCAAGGGAGAACAAGAGAAAAATAAATCATGGTAAACAGAAGGAAAAAAAAATTCAGTTGTTGATCTCCTGGGAGACCATAAGTGTTGAAGACCTCGCAAGTGTGACGTCACCAGGAGACGGACAGGTGGTTGGCTACACCCTGGTGGGCTCCGGTGTCTGATGCCCCAGTCTGCCACCCGCCCTCGGGGACCAGAATACAGCATGTCCATCAAAGAATGTCCCAGTTATAAATTTTAATAGTACCAACTGCAAGCGTTGCGGAGTTTCGGTTCAAGGTCACAATGAAACAGTAACTCAAACAGTTATTTTTTGAAGTGAAACTTCTAATGCGACTTCCAACAAGGTTGCGTTAAACGTTTAACGCTACCATGGAGGGGGTATGAAAGCACTGTTGCGTTAAACGTTCGGCGCTCCTGGGGAGGGGGAATAGAAAGAGACAGAGCGAGAGTGAATGCGCGGCACTCGAACGCATGCGCGTAGTATATATACCTGTTACAGGCCAGCGCGAGCGTTAGCAACGAGTTATATTTTTTCAATATTTCTAGTGCAAGTTCGACATCATCCAATCGATCTCCATTTCCTATCTTCGTTAAAATCGTCGAAAGTACAACATTTACAATGCTAATGTTAATAACATTTGTCTTAAAGAAACAATATGATTTCACTAAAAATCCATTTCTAGCCCTTCCTATTTTCATTTACACATTACGAAGTGTCACTTCTTCCGCGCGGAGGGACTCCACGCACTATTTTTTTTTTTTTTGTTATTTTCTCGCTTGCAGCGCCACCTACGTAAAATGACAGTTAGTAGAGGGTGAACCTGTAAACTTTATTTTGCAACAAGATGGAGCCCCTCCCCATTGGAATCTCTCTGTACGAGACGGTCAAACGTCGAAGTTCCTGACCGTTGGATTGGTCGTAATGGTCGAGACGACAGAGCTCTTTCTTTGAAATAAAGCCATCCGATTTATTTTCCTTTTGGGGATTTAAAAAGACCGTGTATACTTTAAACTGATACCTAATGATTTGCCAGAGTCGAGACACAGAACTGATTAGGCTATTGCTGCATATTACTCCGGACTTGTTAACCAAAGTGTGGGAAGAATTGGACTTTAGGTTGGATGTGTGCCGTACAACTGAAGGTCCACATATTGGACATTTATAAGAAATACTAGGTTAGTTTACCTTCAATTTGATGTATGGTTTGTTGTAAACGGTCTAGGTTAAAACTGTTATAACGTACCATTGAAACTGGGACGTGCTGATGACGTGATGATAGCACGGCTGCAGATAGCAATGGCTGCCCGGGTCTGCTTCATCGAGCAGATGCTCTGAGCTCTTCTTGCACTGCGATGGTCTACTTACTCGGTGGGTAGCCAGGATAGCTGGGAGAGGTTGGGTAGGCCTCCACCGGACCGCGGGTTCGCTGGGTGATTGAGGAGTCCCAGCGTGAGGCGGGAGACTGGGGTAGGCGCCAGAAGTGATGACAACTCCGGAGGGCTAAGGGAGCATCCAACTTTCTGGTGAGACGAGTGGGGAAGGGGGCCGGAGGTGGTGCATAAGCTGGGATGGGTAGCCTCAGCCCCTGTGTATAGCCAAAAGCTCTAACGCCCTTCCCGGTTGCGTATGCGGCGTATCCGCATCCATGCCCGTGGGGGCTCCAGGGCGGCAGGGCCTTTAGGCTAAGAGCGCTGGGTTAAAAACGAAAAGGGGGGGGGGGAAACCCTTGCCCGGCATAATCAAATAATGGCTATTGGTGGGTTGTGGGTCTGAGCGGTCCTGTGCGGGGAACTCGAGGTGCAGGATCTGCTGCCGGCTCTAGTGTCCGAGACAGGATCCTTCAGGACCACGCCGCGAATGCACAGCCTCTCGACATACCGCCTCCTCGGCGTCCCGACGCGACGGTTCAAACGAAAGAGGGCGCTGGAACGGGAATCATCGCATGACGGGTGGGTTACCAGAATGGTGTACCTATGGGCTGAATCCGCGGGCGGTTCGACTGCTGAGCCTTGTGACCGCCGGATAAGCCTTGTTTCGCTGCGGAGTCACCGAGGACCGCAGTGGAGGCAGGCCGTAGAGACGAAGGTGTTTTTCTGGCGGGAAAAACTTGGGACCAAGGAGATGCAAACCCCAGGACCTTCGAGCGCAAGCAGTCGGTCGAGCCGAGGTGACCACGAGTGCTGGCAGCAGTCTGAGCGGCGAACACAAGAGACAGAGAAGTTGGCAGTAGCGCGGGCTGATCCCGCTGAGGTCTTCTTTGTGGGCGCAGGATCGGACTGGCGTGGGTCTCGTGGTTCTTATAGCTTGGAGCAAGCTCGGAGGGTTTCTTACTTGTGAAGAGCTGACACAGCTCCGGTAACTAGCATGGACAGCTAGGAGAGAGTGAATAGGCTTCCCAGAGTGAGGTAGGAGCCAGTAAAACTGATAAGGCCTAGAGCTGACAGTCAACTGTATGGTGGTCCGAATGGGATGGGTGGCTTCAGCTGGTCAACGTAGCTCCAGTGAGGGCCAGGGCGGTAAGGGAGGTAAGGGCGGAAAGGGCGCTAAGGGCGGTAAGGGCGGTATGGGTGGTAAGGGCAGTAAGGGTGGTAAGGGCGGTAAGGGCGGTAAGGGCGGTAAGTGCTGTAAGGGTGCTAAGGGCGGAAAGGGCGGTAAGGGCGCTAAGGGTGGAAAGGGCGGTAAGGGCGGTAAGGGCGGTGAGGGCGGTAAGGTAGGTAAGGGTGGTAAGTACGGTAAGGGCGGTAAGGGCGGAAAGGGCGGTAAGGGCGGTAAGGGTGGTAAGGGCGGTAAGGGCGGTAAAGGCGGTAAGTGTGAAAGCCTGCGAGCGCCGGGTTGACGACCAACAAGCAGGAGGTCTGTGTTACTCCTAGTGGAGGGCAGTCCAAGATGGCCGCTGTCTCCGCGTGTGCGCAGGTGAGCACTCGGCACCGGCAGGCGGGGAGCGGTCAGCTGTAGCCGCAAGATGGATGGCTCGCACATTCATCACCGCCTGTCACGAGCGTGTCGACACGTGCCCGGCTGCCGGGGGGAGCGGGGAGGGTGACAATTACCATCGCACGACCGCTGCACAATGTACTACCGTGCGAACACTCAGCCGCGCACAGGGGAATGTAAACAGTAAGTTTAATTCGCATCGGTGGGGGCCGTGATATTTTGTTTGGTAGTGTGTGTTTGGTGGGAAGGAGGGGTCCATAAAACTGTTTTTTCCCCCCTGAATTCTGCAACGATGTTTAACACATTTATCAAACTTATTTGTTAGAACATTTAGAAATGCCATTGTGACAAATCAGTTTAAATAAATAAAATAAACCTAACAGATTTCAAACGGGATTCACCAATACCGAGGCACTCAGTGCTTAAACGAGCTTATATAATCAAAATTGTTCATGAATATCAAATATCAAATAATTAATGAATGGCCAATCAATGGAGTAACGTCGGGCAGTTAATACAATAGTGGTAAGTTCAAGGACACTTTATTATGTGGAACTGATTGCACTCAAGATTAAGGATCCTATAATCTCGCTGTAGGTTTCACTCCAAGGCTGCTCTCTTACACCTGCATTACAGTGTGAATTTCAATGGACACTTACTATCTGTTTACAATGCTCCATGTCTGCTATTAGCGTTGTTTTTGTTTCAGTTTATCTGTTGCCAGATATACGCAATAAAGCGGGTAATTATCAGACACAATCTTGTAAAGTACTAAAAATTGTTTACTGTATAGAAATAATTGTTTTGCAAGAGAAAATTTAGATTGAGAATTGTGGAAATACATTTTCCCGGAGTATTTCATTAAGATCATCATCTGATAATTTCCATTTTTGATGTCTAAGGACATGTAATAAAATACACCATATTTGTTTCAACCGTTTTGCCAACATATTACTTAAATTATTTATTTTTAAAAAGTTTGAATCTTTTTCGCATTGTTAACTTCCACTGAATACCCTGTTTTTAATAGTAACTGACTTCTACACATAGTTTTTCCTGTGAAATAATAATTATTTTAATCATTTAATAATGTTTTCTGTCAGGATGATAACAACTGTAATGCTACTGTCAGAAGACTATTTTATGCTCTTAGAAAAATCAAGAAATCATATATATTAAAACTTATTATGATTAACTGTGGTATACAAAATAAAACTTTAAATTTTGACAACCCGGGAAGTATCAATTTTGGCAGCAAAGTTTGTTATTTGCTCTGGACTGCAATCTAAGCGTGGAATTTAGAAAAAAGCCGTTAACGTAATTTTAAGCAGGACCGCCTTTATTTGTGACTTTCAGTCTCTTAATTATAAACACTATGTCTTGCAGCCTGAGTCTTTCAACCACTTGTTTATATCCGTTCAGTATAGTAGTGTTGCTAGTAGTGTTTATTTTGTTTCCAATGCAGGTTCCTTCAAAATAAGTGAGTCACGAGAGCCTAAGTTTGTAAATTGTTGTGAACAAAATATTTTTTAATTGGAGGCATTGTGTGTTGTGCACTGCGCCGTTTGCAGATTTTCCTCTTTTTTTTTTTTTTTGGATCATTGCCAACAAAATTGTCGACGGGGCTAAAGAGAAAAGGACGATGGACTATTTTTTTTTTCATCCATGGCTTGAAAACAGACTTAAATAAAAGCGTACAGTCGGTTATGATAAAGGTAAGACGTTAATTGGCGATGCTCAAGCACCACGTCACTCGCCGAGCGCGGCAAGGCGCATCATTACTTGGCAACACCGCAGGGGGCGGGGACACACGAACAATGAGGACCCGCGTGCAGACCGGGATCAGGCAACTCAGCCACGGGATGCCGGGAGCCGGTTAGCGTCCGCGGACAGGAGCGGGGGCAGGAGTGTACAAACAGCACCCCGCGTCTGCCGCACCGGGGCTCAGCTGACGTCAACACGACGAACAACAACTTCACACGTCACTACTCAGGTCTACTCGGGAAGATTTACAACAAGAAATATCCTACTCTAAACACACGGATTAATTATTTCTGACAGTATCCTGAAAGTAGTGTTTGCTGTATAAAAATAGAGGCTATTCTGGTTGAAAATTGATCACACATAATTGTTAAATTTGTTTTCATAAGGCATCTTTGTGGTTTTAGTTTCTACAGTATTTATTTACTTAGAAATACATGATATGTTTTATACAGATATTATGTATTTTTTTGCAAACCGTTTATCGATTCTTCAACATGCGGCAGAGAAACAAAAGTCCTTGAGTAATAAGAACGTTTGTTTTTATGGGCATACTTTTATCATTTAGGTATGGAATGAGTATTGAGTAACCTTCGGGATACCTAATAAAACTAGGGATGAAAACAGATGAAGCTGTGCTTTGACTGGCTTGTGGCCGCACACACGTCACTCGTGCTTGACTTGCGATGTTGCCAAGTCTCCACGTCACGCCGACTCTGATAGCGCCAGGACACTTTATCGGTGGTACAGCGCTGTACAAGAGTGCCTGATTCGCTTGTGGCCACACACACGTCACTCGTGCTCGACTTGCGATGTTGCCAAGTCTCCACGTCACGCCGACTCTGATAGCGCCAGGACACTTTATCGGTGGTACAGCGCTGTACAAGAGTGCCTGATTGGCTTGTGGCTGCACACACGTCACTCGTGCTTGACTTGCGATGTTGCCAAGTCTCCACGTCACGCCGACTCTGATAGCGCCAGGACACTTTATCGGTGGTACAGCGCTGTACAAGAGTGCCTGATTCGCTTGTGGCCACACACACGTCACTCGTGCTCGACTTGCGATGTTGCCAAGTCTCCACGTCACGCCGACTCTGATAGCGCCAGTACACTTTATCGGTGGTACAGCGCTGTACAAGAGTGCCTGATTGGCTTGTGGCCGCACACACGTCACTCGTGCTCGACTTGCGATGTTGCCAAGTCTCCACGTCACGCCGACTCTGATAGCGCCAGGACACTTTATCGGTGGTACAGCGCTGTACAAGAGTGCCTGATTGGCTTGTGGCCGCACACACGTCACTCGTGCTTGACTAGCGATGTTGCCAAGTCTCCACGTCATGCCGACTCTGATAGCGCCAGGACACTTTATCGGTGGTACAGCGCTGTACAAGAGTGCCTGATTGGCTTGTGGCCGCACACACGTCACTCGTGCTCGACTTGCGATGTTGCCAAGTCTCCACGTCACGCTGACTCTGATAGCGCCAGGACACTTTATCGGTGGTACAGCGCTGTACAAGAGTGCCTGATTGGCTTGTGGCCGCACACACGTCACTCGTGCTCGGCTTTACGATGTTGCCAAGTCTCCGCATCACTCCGACACTGACATACCACGACACCCTCTCGGCGGTACAGAACTGTACAAGAGTGCCGGGACGGCGGAACGCCGTTTGGGCGACCCTGTCCTCAGACGTTGTTATTTGCAAATCTCTCCTTTGTGGAGTTGTGCAGAAGGATCAGGGAATATTAGAAAGGAAAATAAACCTGCCGTACTGCGGGAAGGGGGAAGGGTGGAGTAGGGGGCGGGGGTAGAATGTGGGTAAGCTGTCGTGGGAGGATCGCGGGTGAATGGTGCATTGAGACTGCGTGCGGGTGGCCTGGTCGCCAGGGGCCCTCCCCTAACGACTGCTCCACAACACACCTCCTCCCACACAGGAGCCACACATGAGCCGCTGGTGCCCACACAGTGACACGTCTGCACGCGATAGTTACCTGCCCAGTGACGTCACTGGGGCCTCCATCTTGCACCGTTCTTACTCCTCGCAGTGGGGCCACTAGGTACAGGAGTTGTCAGTACCCCGCGAGTTGCCAGGTGAGTGGTCTCCAGGGACTACTCAGCAGAGCGAGTAGCAGCAGACATCTCACGGACCACTCCGTCCATCTTGGTGGGAGGGGGGGGGGAGGGACTTGTCTCTAGCGGGCCGCCACTCAGCACGGTAACTACTGGTGCGCAGTTTCGAAGAATGAGATTTCACATCAATTTTTACGGCAAATAGTATCCATCTTTTTACAACACTGCAACTAGAAAATATAAGCAGTGACTATTGAATGTACTATTTTTGATTTTAAAATAAAGACAAATACATTGTTAAAAAAAACAATGAACTTAATAAGTCTCTAGGTGATCTTGAATTTTACTTTTTATTCATATGTACATATCAACATTACGAGTTTGTGCCTCAAATCTATTATAAATTATTATTTTTTGTTATCTTTAAAGTTGAATGAGATTTTTAACTAAAATTAAAATTGAAAATTTAATGACTTGATTCGTTATAAAACATGACAAAAGGAAAAAAAATACAAATTTAACTCTCAAATATTACAAACCACAAAATATAATAACATCAACATTGGCAGCTATAGTAATCATAACAGACGGATATAACAAAATAGATGACAATTTTATTTGGTACAATACAGAGCGTCGGATTATTTTGTTATCTATGTGGCTTATTCATCGATGAATTTACTCATATTTTATGGTTTGATTTTCATTAATTGCTATTTGTAGCTCTGCTATTCATTTTCATTTGTTTTAAGTTCCTGTGTACCGATTATCTTTTGAAATAATTTGTTGCTTCAATTACATGTTTATTTACTGGCACTGTTTACACTCAACAATATGTGCTCGTTGTGGATAAGCCATATTTTATATTTTCTTTGATATTTTTATAATTTAAACTCTCTATTTGACTTGCAGGGGCAACGTTGTTATCTGGGCCTCAATTGTTTTGTCATGCGTCCTATTATTTGTTTTACGTGTTATATATGTAATGATAATTTAATATAATAAATTTAATTGTTTGAGAACAGGTAGAGCTCATTTGTATTCTTGTAGTTATTACTGATGGTCTGTGTTTTGTAGTATTGCTATTTCATAATTTCTTAACATAAATGCTTGCATTATAATAGTGTATAAGTATAAGTGTATAGTTCACGTTACATAGTTGTGTTAACCTAGAACAATTACTTGAATTACCATATCAGCAGATTATATATATATATATATATATATATATGTACATATGTTGTTATATATGACGTTGATAAACTCCGACACCGTTTGACCGATCACATGAAAGTTGGCACCTCTGAGTGTTGTTTTTTTTTTTTCATGGAGAAGGTTTTTTTGCCATCCACTTTGCCATAACTCACCACAGCTCATCAACTTCTACACCGTATAACCGACCGCCATGAAAATCGGTAGGTATACATAGCTATTTGAACACGGAGAATATTTTCCAAAAAAAATATTGTTCATCCACTTGAGTTACGCCAGATATTAGTGTTAGTGCGAAGTTGGTTCGATTATGTAGCGAATATTAATTTTTAAAAAATTGTAATTTATCATCAATTTATAACTGTATAAATAATATAATATATAGAGACCGGAAAAATTCGCGGATTCATTTTGTGATAGGCTGAAATTCAAACATGTGTACAATTCTGCTGGTTCTGCTATTGGCTCGCATTTTAACTGGAGCTCTCTGGGCCAATGAGAGACTATCGACCAAAGAAGCGTCGAATCACAAGCTACCCAATGGAGACGCCTCACAATTTAGTACCCAATGAACACGCGTTTTTACTTGAGAAATGCATTGGATAATGGAGGCTATCCTAGAGGTAATTGAATCCGCGAATTTTTCCGGTCCCTAATAATAGAATATTATCACTATGACTAATATTTTTTTTTCCAGAAAGATTTTCTTAAATGCTTTACAGATTCTAGATTACGTACACCCATTTCATTAAGCATGTAGAGGTAGACAAACAAACATGTGGAGGGTTCTGCTGGTGTGAAACACAATGAGGTGACGACCCAGGCCGCAATGCCGAGGCAGTTAGTGAGCTCTGGGCCATGCGGGCTTGGCGGGTCCGAAGCTCGGAAGGACTGGTTGTGACGGTGTAGGCCGCGCCCTCCCCTCCCTCGTCAGCCATCTGCCCGCCAGCTGCCCCCCCTCCCACCCTCCCTCTCTGTTTGCGCTGCTTATCACGCGCGCGGCCAGCTGCCGCCGACGCCGGCGCCGCTTGGGGCGTCGCGTCCCTCGTCAGCTGATGCGCCGTCGAGCCAGCCCTCACTGCTGCGCGAATCGCGCAGGGTGTCCGCAGTTAGTACTTCCGTGCTGGATATAGTACTTTTATAAGTTTTTTTAGAGGTCCAGTACATTTACGCTCAGATCTAGTACTTTTTTCTTCAATATAATAATATTACAATATCTCCAATATGTTTTATCATTAAGCGTAATTATTTTTGAAAACTATGGAATGTATGTGAGTGTGTGGTGTAATATTTAAGTTCGAGCATTGCAATTTCATAATAACTTCCTAAATTGTTAAAAACCGTAAAAAATTATAATTTAGTACTTTCTTTTTTTAAATCTAGTACCTTTTTTCTCTCCTAAGTTGGTACGAAATACTTTTTTTTTTCCTTGTGGACACCCTGGGCTCGCGCTGTGCTGGGATGTCGAGCCCGACACTGCCTGCGGTCGCCCCGCGTCCGAGCAGGAGACGTCGGCCGACTGTTCCCCCGTCGTCGACGTCGCGGTCGCGCGATCGCCAGCGGGTAGCTGCGACGTCGACCGGAACAGTCGCGGCTGCAAGCCCAGGAGCCGAGCGACTCCAAACACTACGCAGCGTCGCCCTTCTCCAGTCGCGCGAGCTGCGAGTCCACTTCTCCGTGTTGACGTCCTGGTCCACGCCAGACCCCCCACATCATTCTGTGGGCCCCGTTGCTAGAAGTCATGATGCCCCCCCCCCCCTTTTTTTTCTGACAGAGATAAAAAATATATATATAAATTTTTCCTTTATGTATATTGTTTTAGTTATATATTTTTTTAACCTATTCACAATTATTTTTAAAACACATTAAAACTAGTTTTAAGTCAGTGTTTATATTGCCAACGTAAATTGATTTTGAATAACGGCAAATAAATGAGTGTAAGTGTTCTGCACTGTGAACATGGTGTCACGTCAATTGGTGGTGGTTTTGTTACTCACAGTTGTAGATTCAGACACGTTCTGTACGCACAGCATGTTCCGAATAATATTACTCTGGTGTAATATTTCATCGGTGACTAAATTTAGTCCTTCCTGTTTAATTGTTTTCTATGATTTATTTAAAATTGTCTACTTTTTTGTTTTAAGTTTTTTTTATCTTTCCTTCGCAGGCCCCCTAGACCCATGGGCCCCGTTGCCATAGCAACGGTAGCACCGGCCATGTGGGGGCCCTGGTCCACGCAGTCCCCGGTCGACACGCGAGGGCCACTCCGACACGACCCGACACGGACTGCTCGCTTCCCCCCCCCCCCCCCACACACACACCGAGAGCCAACAAGCACTGGACAGTACTGGACGGTAACATAAAGAATCCTTTCAGAACCATAATACCTATACAATTTAACATTCACAAGTATAAGACTTATTTTTCTTGGACGAATAAAATTTTTAAATTCTCGAACCTTACTTACGCCCCAAGGCTGTGACTGGTTTGCAGTTTGACCCCAGCCTATTTGTTGGTTTGACGGAGGGGGGGGGGGGGGGGTCAGATGGGCCATACGCCCTCTGTCGCTCCTCCAGTCCTAAACACTTCGGGACAGTATTGAAACTTTGGTACTCATTATTAAATTATAATATATACTAGTAGAGAGATCAGTTTTCTGGAATTATCCGGCAGTTCCCTGGAAAGGTTTTTCCAAACCTGCAACATTTTCTAACGAGCTTTGGTTCCACGGATGTACAAAGATAAATTTAATCAATTTTATGTATGCCAACTGCACCTAATAAAAAAATAAACATATTATTTATTTGCTACATAATGTCTCATTTGACATTTCAGAGTAGGCTAGAACTCATGTTACCCTTGTACCAACCTATAGAAAAAAATGTTTTAACAGTACCTATCAATCTGTAGAAAATAAAGTATTGCTCAACGTTTATCAACATATCTTAAATTTGTAAATGTTTGTTAGTAATAGAAAAAAGTAAAATTTTCCGGAAAATAAATATGCTGTATTTCATAGGAATATTTTCTGAACGGAAATTTGGCATGTTACGGTGATGTTACGTTTTAAGAGTAGGTGAGAAGTAACTGAAGTTAGTACATACTAACTTATTATCAGAACCAACCAAAGGAAACAGTTTGAAGTAAAATACTACAAACCTAAAAACTAACATTTTCTTAAATCAGAGAACGTTCAGAGAAAATTTGCAAAGTAATCGACAACCTCACAACAAAAATACGAAACGTTAATAATAGCACAGCATTTTTAAAAGTTAACGCAACGAATACATTTTTACATAAGTAGTTACATTTAATTGCTTGTTAATTTATTTAGTTTACTTTTAAGTATACCGTATCGTGATCACTATGGAAACTATCCTATTTGGATTCCCAGCCAGAAATTAAAGTAATGCGTTTGATTGTGAGAGCTAAATGGGTATTTATTAAATATATCAATAATCTTTCGACCATCTTTGCTCACACACGATCAAAAAACTTTAATTGGCCATACCTGACTACCTAACAAATATTACGAAGATACAATCAACGGTTCGAAAGTCATCGTCGGACAAAGTCACATACATACAACTCCGAACTCTCTAGCTGTGACGGATTATATGCTCGCTTACAAAACCAATTTTCAATAATACTGGTTCCCGTAAAGATGTAGCCTTTATCCCAGGCACACTACGACATTACTTAAAAAAATTATGTGAATACAGAAGTCTAATATTAATAAATCAGCTACTCCATCACTCTTGCAAAATACACTGGAGCAATGCAGCGGGCGATCTGACTAACTACCACAAGCCTCAGCTGATTAACATAATCCCACGCAAAACGTTATAAATGATTCAAAAGTGGGTGACAATAAACTTACGATTTCGATCATTGATCATTGATGTTACTGTGAAATTTAACGTACAGTGTTGTAAACCTCCAAATTATTTCCTGCAATAAAGTTAACGTTGAGATACGGTAAAATATTTTCGTGCAAAACAAAATAGTAAAAGCAATGATCATGCTTCTACGGGGATGTGTCCTGTGACTGGATAGGTCTAACATCTCCGAGCATCCACCAGCATCCACCAGCATCGAGTCAAATTCTACGCCTGTGGTGCATGCAACCAGTCTTTCAAAAGACGCAGGACGCAACCACCCTAGCAGCCGCGCGCAGCGCACTGCCTGCCGCCGCACAGCCTGGGGGCTCTGCACACTGCCCCCTGCACGTCTGAACACTATTGTTTCATCGCCGGGGTGTCTGCTTCACTGTAACAGAAGGTTCGCAGCCTCGCCTCATTTTCTCTGCGTACAGCCACCATCTTTAAGTGGAGCGTATGTGCTTGCAAACGTTCGGGAACCTTGTGTCGTCGGGTGTACTGCGACTACTTCCTGCATTTCAAAACACCGAAAATGAAGCATTTTTAATATTGTGAATACGTGTTTAAGACACATTTTCTTTGGTCAAGTTTGTTTGAAACAAGAAAATGAAATTTTTTTCTTATTACCGGTCAAACATTTTTTTTAACGTTTTAAATGGGGTGCTTGCGCCTGCGCGCATGCACGCCTGTTGCCACTGCCGAGGGAAACACGAAGCAGATCTCCCTGGACCTCGGAGGCTGCACCGGGCGGGCAATGACCCCGAGCCACAGCTGCGGCAGTGACCCACATGCCGGCCAATCACGGCCGCCCGGCACGCGCGCCCTCCCGCCACGTGATCAGCGACTCGCTGGCCTCTAATTTGTTTCCGCGCCGCCCCCTCGGCGTCTTCTTGTCGCGGGTCTCCGGCGCGCGGCGAGTCACGAGGGGGGCGGGGAGGGGCGTGGGCGGGCGGGGGGGGGGGGGTGTCCAGGCTGCGCGCGCAGCTGCCGGCGTCGCCCCCCCTCCCCCGCCGCGACACCTGGGCTCGGGGCGTGGTGGACGCCGGCGTCTCCAGTGTCGCAGCGCAGCCCGTCGGAGCGCGACCCGCGTCCGTCCTGCCGTGGCGCCGCGACGCCCAGCTCACTCGGTGAGTCCGACCACGGTCCGCCGGCCCTGTCCACTCTGTCCACCCTGGGCGGTGACAGCCCGGGAGCTCTGTCCACACTGTATAGTGACAGCCCAGCAGCTCTGTCCGCTCTGGGCGGTGGCAGTCCGGCAGCTCTGTCCGCTCTGGGCAGTGACAGCCCGGCAGCTTTGTCCATACTGTATAGTGACAGTCCGGCAGCTCTGTCCACACTGGGTAGTGACAGTCTCGCTGACGCCCGCAACGTACAGACGGCTACCTTTATTTCACATTTATTTCACTTGAATGTATGCTGTGTACATAGGTAATGGTCAATGGTTGGTTAACTGCCTCGTAATTCCACCGTAACAGGTTTTGTGTACTTCTGTTTCTTGTAC
The DNA here is from genome assembly GCF_032445375.1 of Bacillus rossius redtenbacheri. Classification (NCBI taxonomy): domain Eukaryota; kingdom Metazoa; phylum Arthropoda; class Insecta; order Phasmatodea; family Bacillidae; genus Bacillus; species Bacillus rossius. Next base: position 10,685,631 of record NC_086334.1, read on the forward strand.
ACTGTATCCTAATAGAGCTAAAAGCACGCCCTCCTAATGGCTGAGTACGCGAAATAATATTTATATAAAAGCAAATATTATATAAGCAAGCATTTTATAAAAGCAATTTTAGGAACATATTTCTCATATAACAATTTTTTTGGTAGTTGTACAAACTATGTATCTAGTAATAGAACCTTCTTGCCTGCTGTTTTATTTCAAATTTCTTTCTTTTATTGGCGGAAATGGTGTAGTATTTAGGATTAATTAGGATTTTGGGGGGCTCCTGCATAAGCAGGTGTATGGGAACATCAAAATTGGACGCGGTAAGGACTGAACTCGATCCAGTCGCCTTCGTTTCAATGCATCACTCCAATCAAGACGTCCTCCCGTAGTCGATTTACGTGAAACCAAGAGAAATATCGGCATCGCTTAAACACGCCGTTTATACGAGTCGTTAACAAAAAAATATCCACAATTGATATCGTCATTTACTGTTGTTTGTCGGTGTGTTTACTGATAAAATAAAAAGTCTGGCATTACAATAATCAAACCCTTTGATCACCTTAATTTTATTTTTTTCGTATCTGTCTTCATTGCCCCTGGTTTTTTATTGCCGCAAAGATGCAGGTCTTTCGTCTGACAGTTGAAACTTCGCAACTTGACAGCAGCGCTGTGATTTCTCAGCACTGGACGAATTGTAGGCTGGTATTTCGATATTGAATTCATGAGGATTGTTGATTATTATTGTTAATTAATATTACCGTTTTATGAGCCGTGGGGGCATTGCCAGCACTCAATAATGTTGAATTGGTAATAAAAAAACAGTCTGTTCACCCCAATGACTTTACAATTGTACTCCCGAAGCAATCGCAGTTGATAAAAAGAAGAAGCAGCAAGTGCACAAATAAAACGAATTTTACTTATATTTTCATTAATAAAACTGACATTCTTTTAAAAAAGTAGGCTTGTAGCCAAATTGAAATGTATTTTTTGGTTCAAATTCTGATTACTCGTTACAATCTTTCAACAGAAAATAACGTTATATATTGTTTGCCAGTGGTTTAAGAGTGGCATATTGGCCGGGGGGTAATCATTGAATAAGTAAACCCTTATTGAGTCACTAGCTGAAGAACCAACCCTGTGTTGCCTGGGCTTACCACACCATGAAGGAAATCTCTCTTAGTCAAATAATTATTTACAAATACATAAATGCAATAGACGTTTGTCACGGAGATACAGAAAGCGTCAAAATTAAATTTAGTGAAACTTATTTTTGAAAAACGCGAAATTTTAATTTTTAACACCCCGCCACGCCCTTTGGGAGCTGATTTTTGTATAATCCGTTCTTAGTGTATGTAGGTCTTACAGTGCTGGAGAATTCGTTGTGTCAGTGAGTCAGTGAGTGGTATTTCGCTTATATACATACATATATATCATCTTGTCATTCTCTCATGGTGCAACATTGGTTTACTATTTTCTGATTAGTTTATGCAAATTATATAATGTAAGTTTGTTTACAAACAATACTCAACAAATGCTCATTTTTGTTCAATCAATAAATATAAAATGGTAATTTGAAACGCACGAATTCTTGTTAGTATTTGGAAAAGGCTGGAATGCATAAATTCGTTTTTCGTAGCCACAAAGCAAAATATAAATAAAACCCCTCGAAAGAAGCAAAACAATTTGGTTAATTTTTGATATCCAAAACTCAATAAATCCGTATATTCTAGCCAAGTAAATCAAGTGTTAGTCTGTATTCGTAAATTCGCTGAATTTTTTCACTGACGCAAACTTACGAAAATATTTCTGTCACTGAGGTAAAAAAAATTAACAGCGCAACTATTGGTTCTTTGGTGTACTACGCCATGATGATTGTGTCATTTAGATATACATCCGAAAACTTTTGTGAGCTTCTTTTATACAGAAACTAATGAAGCACCATATTTGGACTTTACTACGAATTGAATTAAGCTGAGAAGAATCCTAAAACTTTAAATTAAGATTTTTTTCCCGTGAGCCAATTTTGATGAAATAAAGCCCATATGTCGCCCCGAGCTGCGCTCGAATTACCCGTGAAAACACAATGAAAATTAATCTAGTAATATGGAGTTTTTACGGGTTCAAACAGACAAACAGAGTTTTAAAAAATACTCTTATTGTATTCTGTTACACTACCTACATCACACGAATTCAGTTTTTGCAAAATATTTTCAACGGATAAACACGACGGTTTTACAGTTTTATCAGAGAATAGATGTCAGAAAAATTTGGTTGACTGTAAAGTCGGTTTATGGACAAAAGTTTAACGTGATAACGTCATAACAAAACATTGATGAAATGATTGCATACTTTTATGAATAATATTGAATCATTTTTATTGAATTATCACTATTTTGTATGGATACAAAGAAGGAGCGAAATGAAATCTACAATTTAATTGATAAATTTACTTTTATTTGCACTCATTAATTCAAATATATTTATTACTTTAACGAAAAGATTATTTTAACTATAACTTTTATACATGTTTGCTATTTAACTTTTTCCAGTTTGTGTTATTCTGTTAAGGATAGGACGGTGATAGGAAAAGTAGGAAACGAATGGGAGTGTTTCAAGTTTAATGTGCCTCGAAAAAGTCAAATCGATGGTTGTTCCAATCGAGTGGAAGAGAGATAGATGCGGCGGAAGCGTACAATGAGCGTAACGGGACACAGCGTAACGGGACAATGTGCGTTACGGGACACTTTTTCGTGCGTGCAGCCGGCGTTCATCGATTTATTAGACGTTGTCACGTCAAAAGTAATTGCAAAACGTCACTTAGTTGCTGCAGTCAAATCAACACTTGACGGTCTCATGTGGCCGAGCCCGGGACAGCGCGGCGGGGGTCAGCCTTGTTCGGACCGAACAGTCGGGCAGGTCCCGTCCAGCCCCCGCTGTGGCACGCACGCTCCCTGCTCCCGTGTCTGCGAGCTGTGTGTGAGCGCAGACAGCACACAGCGCAGAGCTGCGACGCGTCTCCCAGTAGACACACTCTGACACCCTTCCACTTTCCCCTGCGACAGCTCCAGCCAGAACCGCGGCTGCTTCTTCACGAAGAGAGTTCAATCACACGAAACGACACAGAACTCACTTAAGCGCCTTTCCTTAAATGAAAAAAATTCTTCAGTAGAATCAAAGCCACCTCTCTGACGGGAAATGCGTTTTAAAGAATCACCACATAACACAAAATTTTGAAGGAAAAAAAAAAACGATTGTACATTTACCGTCAAAAATAAATAAATAGGACTTAACTTTCGCTGAACTATTTTTCTAGCTAAACTTTCAGACGCCGAAACAAAAAAAAAATAATCTCTCAAACTATAATCCTCAGTTTTGCAGCCGAAAATGCTTGTTTTATACAAAATAAGAGTAATTTTTTTTAACTTTATGTTAACTTCACTCTAAAATACCCGTATTAATATGATTCAACCTTAAGATGATCTCAATTCTTGACTATTCCAAGACAGGGTGATAGGAGGATCAAGCCTAAGAATGAAAGAAAATTCAATATAGAGACTTGATTTACTGTCACGTACTATTACAGTGTTAGCTGTCACCTAATTCCGACAATGATCGGGGAGCCTCGCTACCACACCTCGGCAGGTTCCTTACCCACGCTGTGCTGGGTCGCGCTCGCGGCAGGTTCTCGACGACGGACTGCGGCGGCCGAGGACCACGGCGCTCCGTGGTTCCGGTGTCGCGACTTCAGCCGTCCAGTCGCCGGTGACCAGAAGAAGCCCCTTCTCGACGGTGGCTGTCGTTTATATCCTTCTGTCCGCGTCCGTGTTGGTGTTCCGTGTTGTCCCTCTTTTCTCTCGCAGCGGCGACCCGCGTCGCTGTTTCGCTGGCGGTGTTGAAATTTTTGACACCTCGTGTTTGACCCAGGGCGAGCCTCGAAGCCGCTTGCCAGAGTGCTCAGAGCAAGTCATAACAGTATGTAGACGCTGCAAATCAAATTTCGGACACAAACTAAATCTCCGTCAGCTGGTGAAGAAAACGACAAGCGCAGATATGCGACGTAGTTCGGATTTGACCGCCGTCTGGACGCCATCTACGAGGCTGGTCGCGAACGGCCGGGCGCCCCGGCTGTGCTGCGACAGGCCAAGTCGTGTCCCGACCGAACAGCTCGAAGCGGTGGAATTCAAACAATTATTCATGTTTATTTCGTTAATCCAACTGCAGTCTTAGAGAAGGTTCATGTATGGCCTTAGCCAAAGATGCACTTGCAAAAATTAAAAAAAAAAACCTACCTACGTCAAAACATAAAAAATAATTGTAACTAAAACCAAAACGATCAGTAAGTTTAACACTAACAAAGATGGGCTCCAATTAATTAGAGAACGGAAAAATTCGCGGATTAATTTCACGACAGCCTGAAATTCAAACAGTTATACCTTAGCGTTGCCTCTGCTATTGGCTCACAACTCACCTGGATGACTCCGGGCCAGTGAGAAACACTCAACCGTAGCTGTATCGAATCACAGGCCACTACGTTGGGACACCTTCACAAGACAGCAGCCAATGAGAGGGTGGCATTTTACCGAGTGTACGTAGAACTATAAAGTTCATCCTAGAGGTAATGGAACCCGCGAATTTTTCCGGGCCCTAGCTCCAATGTATCCTGGAAACACCATACCGATTTTTGTTTTAGTTTATCTGGTTGTCACATTTACAAAACACGACACGACTGCTCGCAAATTATATCCCCCGTTCTTCACTGAACCAAGCTGTTCCAAAGCCAACTGTCCGTAGATGCTGCACCTTCCAAAGCACTTGACTTCACGGCAATCGTCCCAAGATGGGAAACAATTTCAGTGTTTTCTGGATGCTGTTTTTTTCCTTTTTTTACTTGCCGAGATTCGCTGTTGCCAATGGTGTGGCTACCAATGTTCCCAGAGTTCTCGCCTGGTTGCCCAATGAACAACAGCCAATGAAAGGTACGACTGTTTGAAGTATAGCCTGTTGTCGTATGGAAACGGTAGGGACGTACAAAATTTAATTTTCCGGGGGGGGGGGGGGATAAAAAAATGGGCAAATTACTGTACACGTGACTGAACCTCGTCAACGGCTCATGGGCTGTCGGACACACCTGGCAATGACAAACACCAAGAAAGAATCTGACCCGAAAAAATAAACAGTTTTGATTTAATTTTTAATACATAGCGTCTCTAAAAATTGTCACATAAAAGTATAAGTGTTTTAGATATAGTCCGTGACCAAACAAATGAACTGATTTTCCCTCTAACTACTTGGTGAAAAGTCAGACGTAAACAAAAAAAACTACTTTCACCACGTGTGCACGTGAATTAGTTAACAATTCCGAATCTAATAGAACCTGCCTATTTTCTTAATTCCCTAATATAATGAAGTGGTCCATTGAGTGTTAAATAAAAGGGTATAAAAGGCAAAAAAATCCGGAACTAGATGTAGTATCTTGATAATAGTTTTGGCTCAGAAGTGTGAGAAGGAAACAGAGATGCCAGTAATTCGTTATGGCATCAGCGGGAGCGCTTAAACACTGCCGCCACGCTCAGATGCGTCCCTGGTAAACAGCCGGAAATTAACGGAAAATGTAATTAAAATGGAAACGCGCCGTTAAATTAGGGAGCACAGGACTGCTCTCCGTAATTGCGCGATAGAAGCTCGCATGCTTCACTGCAGCGTATCGGTATAGCTCCAACATTGCCGGGATTGCAAAACAACCTCCATCGCCAGACCCCGCAGTAGGGCGTGACTCCAGCGCCTCCAGTGACTCCAGACCCCGCATTTGGTTGTGACTCCAGCGCCTCCAGCGACTACAGACCCCGCAGTTGGCCATGACTCCAGCGCCCTCCAATGGCTCCGGACCCAGCAGTTGGACGTGACTCCAGCGTCTCCAGTAGCTCCGTACCTCGCTCTGGCCGTGACCCCAGCGCCCTGCAGAACAGAAGTTGACCGTGACTCCAGCAGCCTACGATGGCTCCGTACTCCGCAGTTGGCCGTGACTCCAGTGCCCACCAGTGGTTGGACCCCGCAGCTGGGCGTGACTCCAGCGCCTTTCAGTGGCTCCGTACCCCGCAGTTGGCCTTGACTCCAGCGCTCTACAATGGCTCTGTACCACGAAGTTGGCCGTGACTCCAGCGCCGTATAGTGACACCGGACCCCGCTGTTGGCCGTGAAAACAGCACCTCCAGTGGCTTCGGACCACGCAATTGTCCGTGACTCCGACCTACTCCAGTGGTTCTGGACTCTGCAGTTGTCCGTGACTCCAGCGCCTTCCAGTGGCTCCAGACCCCGAAGTTGGCCGTGACTTCAGCGCCTCCAGTGACTTGAGATACCGCATTTGGCCGTGACTCCAGCGCCTTCAGTAACTTCGGACCACGCATTTGGCCGTGACTCCAGCGCCTCCAGTGGCTCCGGGCTCATTTCCTTTTCTAGAAAAGAAAATATAAGGATATGACTCTGCACCACCAATTAACAAGAAATTTAAGTGTCTACAAAGCGATATGGAAACAGGTCTTAAAAACTCAAAAGATTCTAATGAATAAACAACAATTTACAATCATGAAAAGCCCTAAACTGACTAGATTTAACTCTGATACAAAAAGCGCACCCAACTAGCGGTGCCTACGTTGAAAATGGTACTCACCTTTATAATTAGTTGTGAGACTGGCAGTCGTTGGTGTTCGGAGTAACAAGTATTGGTTAATGTCTCTCGACCAGGACAGCCAACAGTAGGTGTATGACTCGGGAAAACCTCCCCAAGACACTATTCTAATACAGCGGCTCACCCAGTCCGAACTTGGCAGCAGTTCCTGCATAACTCGTACGAAGATGTTACCACAAGCTTCTCATAGGGCGTAGGGCGTCCATACGACGCTGCTATCAACTAAGTCTCACTTCCGATCCAACCGAGTACAGGCGACTAAACAACGTCTCTTGACACTAAAAATAAAACTAAGACCTGTTACGTCAATTACGTAAACAATTGTAAACCTTCGTGTAAACCTTGAGCTAGAGCCGTTAAATTCAAGAATGTTATTCGGGAGGCCCCCATGATCTCGAATAGGCACAGCACTGATTCTCACGTAACGTAACTTAAACCTGTTCGGGTCCTTACGTATCTTCGTAAGTACTTTTAAACAACTACCGGACTCAAATCAACATCAAAGTGGTTATTTTCATCGACACTTCGCCATTCAACAGAATCGTTACCAGGCAGCCCACAAAAGTATGCCAAGTCCAAGTGTCTCTTGTTCACAGTCAGTCACTGACGTCGGAGACATCTTAAGAAAACAAGAAAGTCCCAGAAGCACCAGGCTTATGCAAATTTTATCACCCAAGCCTGCGAAAATTTTCTAAGTTGCGACTCCTGGCTCGGGGAAATAATTATATCTCCCGACTCGAATGTAGCGACGATGACATACCACAAGACACTCTCCTGCAGTGACGTACTGGGTGGCGTAGCGACCTGGAGCGAGGGCGAAGCAGCCTTCTCTTCTGCTGCTGCCCTGGAAGCGAGGTTATGTCCGACCAGCTCGTTCGGAACCACCGGCCAGAGTCGAGAAAAAACATTTCCGAGTCACGTGACACGCTGTTTACACAAGCACCATTTGTTTTTTCCATAACCGAGGCTTTTCTCTACCACTAACTTAGCATTTTTTTTTTAATGTTGCCTGGCTGGTGGCCTACCACTCAGGGTTGACGCTTTTACAACACCAATGATACAGGGGAGGGGAGACCAAAAGGTACAACACGAGTGTATAATTTTGCACTCTTTGAGAAAAAGTTACAATAAGTTAGTAATTTGGTTGTGAATTTTCAAACATCTGTATTAATAGAAAAATATTGTATTTAAATATATTTTTTCTCCTTCGCTGTTCAGAGAATGATTTACACGTGAGAGCCAAGGCTAAGACACGGCCCTATTGGCGTAGAGGTGAGTGTGTCGGATCGCGCGTAGAGCACATACGTGTGCTCTAACATCTGCCAGGGGGAGACGAGCCTAAACTTTGTTCAGCGGGACCGAAAACCACAAGGTACTGCCGTGTGCCGCCACCATACCAAACATAATACTTATATGAAACTTCAGGTGACTGAAATAATAGTGTTGTTTACATATTTGTATCCATACCTAAGCAATATCTAAATTTTTGGTGTGTTTATTTGACGATCTCAGCATTGAAAAACCGCTGACCTCTGTTCCTCGGATTCCGCCTTAGTGACAAGCTTCGTCACTGAAATGATAAGTGACGTGATGATGTTGTAAATGGAACTTAATATGTTTTAGAACGGGACTAATTTTTGATGATCAGCAAAATAATATTTGTTGCTATCTTGCAAAGTTTAATTTCATGACAGATATATTGAAAACTGAAGTGTTAGATCCCAGGTGTGTGTGTGTGTAAATAGCTACATCGAAAATTTTCTTAGAAATAGGAACATTTTGTTGTTGTGTTGTTGTGTGTTGTGTGAAACAAACCTGAATTCAACCTTTCTTTATTGTAGGTAAAAGGTTTTTTTTATAGTTTTGCCTTCGCACTACATACAAGCATACTCTACAGCTCTAAATATTAATTTTTGAATTATAAATTGTCTGCTTTTTATAAAAATGTAACATAATACTAAATTTTTCAACTAGTTGAAGTGATGTGAACACAAGATTGATATTAAATAAACTGTGTACGAGTAGGATAACAAAAAGTTCGTATTGTCATCTTTCGACGCATCTTACATACTGGCCGCCGTGGCACAGTAAAAATTGCATTTCAAACACGCAGAAAAAAATTACCGTGAAGAAGATGTTATCCAATATTAAATATTGCAAATCTATGTTGGCAATCGGAAATGCGGGAATTTTTCCCAGAAAATATTTACCCTGGAAATTTTCCCTGTTACATCTGTAGGTAATAGAAAATTGCTTTAGGAACCAAAATTAATAAATAAACTGAGGACAGTCTTTTTTCTAGGAGTTCCGCCAATTTTTGCGCAGACGGAATACTCGTAAGCTAGCCGGGAAGAGTGGTTTGTCTACAGTGAAGCTAGACAAGGAACACTCCACGCGTATTGCTACCATCACTTCACTCGAGCTACACATCACCAACGGTACATTTGTGTCCGCGAAGACTGAGGTATTTACCCCTAAAGCCATAGCGGAAACACCTTGTTTGTTCAATTTCAATCATCCAACTGCAGTGCACAGAAACAAAATGCATTCTTTCAGCTACAAACCATCACGTCAGTATGGATGCAGTATTGACGAAGTGGCTGTAGACACTGAAACATATTTTTGTTTCTGATAAATTTTTCTTGGAGAAAAATTTATTTTGTTGTCACAACAAAATATTTAATAGTGTCTGTATTGGGTATCTAAAGATAATAATTAATTTTAAAAATTTGCTAACTATGTTTCTGACAAACTGACTGGTACCTTAGTATGAAGTTTATAGTTACTCTAATTTCGACCTGACAATCGTTTCTTACCACGGGCGTACCTCTACACAGGACATGCCCATGGTACTCATTAACTTGGTTTATTATTGGTGCGCATTCCGATATCTCTCTAGGAAATCTGTTATTAATAGCTGGGAGATTGGTGATGAGCGATGTGATAATCAAAAGTGTTTATAGCACACTGTTTTGAGTCTGTCTACATTTCTAACATTTTGTACAATATTCATGTCACCGCATTCACTCTGTCTTACTGCCCCTTAACCTCGTTAAAGTGTTTCACAACAATAGTTAGTGCAAAAAACTCAATGTTCTACGAGCGCCATGTTCATCTTTAGTGAAATACATTGTCGAAAACCTCAAATTTTACAGCCAAATTCTTAATGATAATTTGCAAGTAATGGCTTCAATAGATTTGTAGTTTTTAAGATTTTTAGTCACAATAGCATAAACCCAATAGTCATGATTATTTCGCCTCAGTCAATTTGAAATTAAGGGATTAAATATCAAGTATAAACTACTTATAAGTTTCGTTACGGTATGAAATATATTTTTTTAAATTTTTTTAGTTCCTATTATTGCAAGAAATATTTAGTTTTGATATTACACAAATAAAAATTAAGCATGTGTTTTTAAATCTTATACTTTAGTGATTGATATTGAATATTGGTGCAGCAAGATGCGAGACTCATGACGACAATATCACAAACTGACGGCCCGTCACTCGGTGGCTCAGTTCGTGTCACCTGTAAGCAACAAACAAACCAACTAAAAACAAAGTTCAATAGAAAAACATACATTGGGCATGATAACTTCTCAAGTCAATGGGTCTTTTCATTATTTACTGGTGTTATTGGGGGAATAGCCTTGCAGCACCCTTCGTATCCGTTGACACGATTTCACTGCAGCAATCATTTCGCCTTGGTTTAGTCATCTGAGTGTACGGAATGGTTGGTATTTGCTGGTTTATGGTTACAGGTCTTAGATTTACCACGAGGGATTCGGAAGTTCGCGAGGCATGGAGCAGTTTGGGTGTCAGAATGTATATTCTCTTTCTGTACTTTGGTTGCATGGATGTTTATATTCTGTGAATATTGATGGACACTTATTTTGAGTATGGTACATAGAAGGTTTTAGTATGCCTTTTTTTTTCTAATGTGAGATATCCAAAATTGTATACTTTAATTCGCCTGTTCCAATGTGTAGAATTTTGTAATAAACCCAAGTGGGGACTTTCTATTAGAACATGCTTCTTAATGTAGGTCGATAAGATATTGGCATAGTTTTGTTATTACTCGGCAATTCCGCTCATCAAAGATATTTTTGGTACTTCATAGTTCGAATATCTTCTCACACATGAATACCAAGGAAGTGTTTGTCCCGCAAAAGTTAAACTGACAACTGTCATCGAGGTGTGTGCCACATGCATGCGGCATAGCCGCCTCGTGCTAGACTCTGGTCGACACCACCTCGTGGGAGTGGTGAGCCAAGACCGAGTGGAGCGAGTGTCGAGAAGCGAGTAGCTACAGTCGCACGGCGGACTTTATTCTAACTGCCTGCAGCACCTGAAACATTGTGCCGCAAATTAGGCATTTCTCTCGGCACCATTAATTATTTTTTTTTGTACTTTAATCAGTGTAACGAGGCTCATATTTAAATTTTTTTCTAACTTCTGTAACCTAAGGTGGTCCTGATAATTTAAACTTTGGCCCGATGCGATGGTTTGACGACAGGGGTCAGCCACGCTTTCTTCTTCCCAAACTGTGTCATCAGCGCGGTTACAATCGTCTCTCTGCACGCTCCTGCGTGTAGTGTTTCCCGCCTAAAGTCCTAAAAGGTTCGCCCCGTGTATTCGAGCGCCCTGCTCCCGTCGGCAAGTTTCGTCAGGCTCGCGTATCGCTTTCAAAACCACCAGAAACACGTTAGGCGTGGAGTGTCGGTCGGTGCCAGCAGTTTCCCCGCACCCCTTCAACACACCACAGTCTATCGCCGTGCTTCTCATATCTGGTCTTAGACCGAACCCCCTCCCTACCTTCGCCAGGGTTTGCCCCCTGCGCTCTCTCTCTCTCGGCCCCCTGCGAAACTAAAGTCATGCCCCTTAACTTCGCTTTTCCCCCCTAAACTCCCGTCTTCCACCGTTGTGCTATACCGCGGCGTCTCTGAGCGCCACCCAGCAGCACTGTTGCCAACTATAGGTCAGCGCTACTAAGTTTAGTTCGACTTCTCTGCCACCGAGTGCCACTGGACAGCCGATCCTCCTGTTACCACCCCCCCCCCCCCCAACCCAAACCTTGGTACCATGTTTCCTTCTCACCTTCCCGGGGCCCCTCCCAAAACCTTTAGAGACTCCACAGTCTTCTGTGGCCGTCCACCTTTACCCATCCGCGGACAATTTTCGATGTAAATTTGCCTAGTCCCCCTTTTTTTTTGCGGCCCTACGTACTGCAAATGGCGTTCGCCATAACCTCCGGCACTACTTTCGCTTCCAGGTGGAAACATACACACGGCCTGCTACCCCTCTCAGCTCTCGGCGCGATTCCAGAGAGAATCTGCCGGGTCATCGTCGTGACCGCTGCACCCGTGTGATGAGTTGCTCTCCGTATCGGCGCTCCGTGACAAGTTCGGATACGAGAAGTGGTCGGAAAACTCCCAAAAAGTTTCTTTTGTTGCAACACGTAGTTTTTGTTTACTGGTTTTTGGTTAGTTTTCCTTTGTGATCTTCCCGTGTGTCGTGCTAAGGGGCTGAGCATGGACTCCCTGGTTTTTCTTCGTTTCCTCATCATGTCTTGATCACTCTTTGACCACCCAAATAATTGTGGGTCCAATTTTCACCCAAAAATCAATGGTTTCTCCGAGAGCCCTGTTTTTGAGGCATTCCCTTCTCACCGCGTCCTGAAGATGTCTCCTCCCAGGCCGCTCCAGGCACAGGGTCGACCGTCCTTGTGCAAGGGAAGCACCTGCTTTCAGTCAAGTGAATTTATTTTTAATCTGAAATTACTGAAATTCATTTGGACTCTGAAACGACCATAAACCAAATAGTTTTATGTAATCTCATTAACTTGTCATAAAAAAACTGATGTTCAAAAATATATAATTTTTATTATGTAGTTGATAAAGTTACTGTCCTCATAATGTACAAAAAATAAAGGAAAAATATCTACAGACCAGTAAAGTATAGAGCAACAACGATAAATGTAGTTGTTTTCTTTCTTTATCAGTAGACCCTGGTCATAACTGAGGCTCAGATCCACTGAATGTTAATACTGTTTAACAAAGTAAAGTTTAATATTTGTCACGTCTCTGAACCTCTGAAACTCAGCACGTTTTCCAACATTATATACATAATAAGATACTAACAACGAGAGACATGACAAAATTTAACATCAAAAACAATGAAAGTAAAAAAAACCCAATCCCATGATGTGTGCCATTTGCATCGTAGACAACTGACAAAAAAAACATGAGTTCAAGAAATACAGTCTGTTCTTTTGTGAGGATTTATTTGGATTTAGGCGCAACCAGGAGAAGGGAATCCCAAACGTTTCAAGTAATTAGGTTGGAAAACCCACCCCATATCTAATTTAAATTGAATTCAGAGGCCGGGGCTTTTAGCTTTTATTGGAGAGCGTTCGGTCGTCGCCTCAAGGCAGGCCTTCGACCCACCACTGGCCAGGGGAAGGGGGGGGGGGAGGAGCTCGCCGAGACGACTCTTCATTTGTCTTGCCCTCCCTCCCGACACTAGTCCTGCCTCAGGCGCCAGCACTCGGCGTCTGGGCGTATCTCCTCGAGGGCACACGGGTGGAGCGGTGGAGGTCACACAGAGCCACACATGCTCGCCAGGAACACCCCTTCAGGAAGTTAACCGCACGGCAACCGATGGTACTGCGGCACAGAGTGGACTGGGAAACACTCTGGCTTTACTGACTACCGTGGTAGCAGTGAGTGCGTCAGATCACCCATGTGAGGAGCGAGGCTAGATCCTCACCATGTACCTCGGAATACCGAAATGATCAAAGGATTAGTGTCGTCTCGCAGGCGATTCATCGACACCTGTCTTTACGTGGTATAACCACGTAATAACTATCATTCTTTTCCGCAATTTGTTTTTTTGACTGGATTTGAAATTTTCGTCTCACATGTCTATGACCCCGAGCCAATGATAACTGGTTAGCGACAGATCGAGACCAAATCTAAATGTAACTAAGTGTTTCTCACACAGAACTCTGCCCGCGGAGAAGCAAAAACAACCTGGGCATGGATCACCGTGTAACAAGGTGCTTCCATGTCGCGGCATATTTCACCAGCAGGTAGGCTTCTGTAGTCCTGCACACACAGCTGTTCACTGGCAGAGGTCACTGCTCTCCTTCACAGAAGTAAATTGCGAACCGCATGTAGATACCTGAATGTTTAACACCTTTATTTGGATTTTCCGTGAAACTTCGCAGCACTGAATTTTCAACCGTACTGTTTTGGACCCTTTTTTTCACTCAGATTTTTGTAAGAAATAATTTGTATTTTCTTGTGGGTGCACATAAATCGGTTTTCTCACTGGTGGTCGTGAAGTACACCTGGAAAATCGTTGCCCAGTCAGTTCAAGTGTTTAAGTTTTAAGTTTGTTCCCAAAATAACTCGCAAGATTTCAACACAAATGAATTACTTAAGGGAAGAATGCATTAATTCTCTTCTTCATGTAACTCCCTAGCGCACACACACACACTCTCTCTAGAGGTTTCTCCATTAAGACGAATAATATTCCTGAGGGACTTCTGGTTGTTTAAGCGAAGTGTCTTACGTCTTGGTACCTCTACTGGAGTCACATTTGACCCAGGGCAGGGTCGTCTAGGCATCTAGGTCCAGACATCATTGCGGCGAACAAGAGTTCCAGATCCTCCTTGGACCAAACTGTTCTCCGAACACGTGCATGTTCCCGGCTGAGAGTTTTGGCCGGCGGACCTCCTTCGCGGCGCCTGGAGGGACAGGCAGCGCTGCTCGCGGCCAGTGAGGGCACTTAGTTTATTGGGCGTTGTTTATTTGCGCGGCTCTAGGAGGAGCAAACAGCCCGCGCTGTCCGGGGCGAGGGTCGAGCGACCACGCCCACGTCTCTCCAGGGAGAGCTGTTCCCGCCGACACTGGCTCTCTCTGTGGCGGGGAGCAGGAACTACCGCTTTCACGGACTGTTAAGTTTTCTTTCTTGCATCACAATCATTAGTGACCGGAAAAATTCTCGGATTCAATGACCTCTAGGATAGCCTTCCATTATCCTCTGCATTTCTCAAGTAAACACGCGTGTTCATTGGGTTACTAAATTGTGAGGCGTCTCCACTGGGTAGCTTGTGATTCGACGCTTCTTTGGTCGATAGTCTCTCATTGGCCCAGAGGGCTCCAGCTAAACTGCGAGCCAATAGCAGAACCAGCAGAATTGTACACATGTTTGAATTTCAGCCTATCACGAAATGAATCCGCGAATTTTTCCGGTTCTCTAACAATAATTTATCTGGACAACAAGAAATCGCTTGTTTGATGACCTCCAGGATAGACTCCGCAGTTCCCTACTCACTCATGCCACCTGATCTTTTCCAACTGACTTGCGAGACCTCACAACTGGGTTTCACGTGGTTCGAAACTTCTTTGGGGCGAAGGTTTCTCATTGGTCACAGTCCTTCCCACAAACCTAAGCCAACAGGAGAAAAAAAAGCGCGAAGACAAAACATTCATAGTTTTAGCCTATTGGGAAAGCTTTCAGACATTGGTCACCAAATATTATGGGCATAGATATTTCGGAAATAAAATGTTTTTTTTCCCCTCCCCATATATTTAATTGCCTATTCAGACCTCCCGTTGCGAGCCAGAGTCTCCCAATACTGGAGTCACTTGAGTGCGTTGTGTGGAGTACTGCTCATATTCTCCTGAAGACAGAAGCTGTCTTTTTGTTGGAAGCAACGCTTACAGCGAGTACATGGAGTACATGTGATGTCCAAAACCATTCTGCGCTCTGATTATTTCGTGGAACGTCAGTGGCTCTGTTCGTTACAATGTTATGCAAACGCAAGGATATTCAAAAAGTGTATAAACTGTCACGAAATGTATTTGCAAAATATATGGGGTTTTACTTACGTGAAAAAGCAGTCTTTTTTTTTTTTTGAAATGACTTCGATGATAAACATGTAAAAAACCATCGCTACTAACACGTGTATCACCACCATTTCACAATTGAAGTCAGCCAATTATGAATGATACAAATGAATAAATAAAAGCATCCTCATTTCGATTTAAAACCTACCAGTAGTATTAAATGATATATTTATATATATATGATTATTCAAAATATTATGAAATTGAATATTACAAATATTTGAAAGCTGTTGGAGATCACTTTGAACAGAAAGAATCGTCTGAAATTCTCCTGGATACGAAAAATTGAGATCAATATTAGTGATCAATATTGAGATCAATAAGTGATAATTTTTTTGTTGTTGCCTGGAACCATTACGGCAAATGATTAGCTACTCTATCGCCGCAGCGCCGCTCGGGGCTTGTAAGTTTCGACGCCTGCTCTTCAACCAACGAGGCGTGCCATTAACTTTCCGCGCGGGGAAGTTAGCGACGCACACTGTCTCGTCAAGTTTCAGTTTGGTTAATGAATTAAAAACTTGAAGCAAGGTAATTAATCACATTCTGCCTGACACAATAAATCCATTCGAAATTCTGGATGCGGTGTGCTGCGATATAATATACCCCCCCCCCCCCCCAAATGCATGTGCTTTTAAGAAAAAAATGTTAATGTTAAAAATTTTAGAGGAATACGAACATAATTTATAAAATTAAAAAATTCCATGTTAATTTTTAATCTATATACAATACAACGCATTTGGTTTAAGAAGCAGTAATATTACATTGAAAACATTGTTTGAACGTCGTAATTAATGCTGTCTCCAACGACTGGGTAATATTCATTATTTATTCTGGTAAGTTAAAACTATTTTTTTATATTGACTGGATCATCGTAATACTAACCTGTCAATGCAAGCAACAAATATACAGTCAGGTTTCTTTAAATTTATCTTATATTTGATCTCGAAAGTAGACTACAAATCTGCGCATCATAGAGAATAAATCATAACGCTTCATTGTCTGGAACTGTTTACAATTTGCAGACTGAAGCTGGAAGTTTATCATAGTGTCTGAGTTACAGATGTCGTGCCAAGCCATATACGGTGAAATTACAGCAGAGTTAAAGAAACTACTATCTGAAGTATTGCATATAATCGAAATAAATCCCAATATCATTTTACCTCTGCGAATATAAGTTCAGCCAAACGCTAAAAATAAACATTTTGTTCTGGCCAAAATCATGGAACGTTGTAAAGTACAGAGTTAAAATGTTTCCGTACATTTGCAAATATTCTCTCCAAACAAACAGTTTACGTTCGTAAATGAAAAGTTGTGAACTATTTTCAAACTGAACATTAATATAAAGAAGTTAATTAATAAAGTTTCAATGCGTAAAGTAAACCAGGAGCCACATAATTAACTTTGTGTGTTTAACGGCGAACTCTAAATGTAAATAATTTAAACTACAGTGTTAACAAAAATGGATGGCCAACTTATATTCTAATATTTTTTTGTAAGCTTTCCAATATTTTTTCATATTTTGTACCATTGAGGGTATTAAAACTTCAATATGAATACCTAAAATACTATACACCGTAATTTTTACTTGTGATTGTCAGTTTTGAAATCAATTATTGTAATGCGCTCAGTTATAGACCATTTCGCCCTTAGATGGCAATACCCGGCTTATGGCACGCGCTGTTGCCAAATCTCTCATACTTTACGAATTTCAGAAGATGTGTTTCTTTGGTATTCTGATTGCACCAGAAGCATTTAAAGAACTCATATAGTAATTTATAATATTTTATACTAACACGCTTATAAATTTGTAATAAATCACCACTTTCTTTTACTCTAACTTACAACAAGAAACCGTTCACACACATTTAATGATACGCATTAATACAAAATTCTAAAGTGATATTGCAAAGTGAACTTGATAAAGAAATTAATGACACAAACATTTTATTCACTATCGCTACCTCTGACCAAAGTGATACCTCTTCCATAAGAGTATTTACAGGGCTGAACAGAAGAATGGGGTTGGGAAAATGGATATGACTGGGATGAATTTGATGAGGCCAAACTTACCAAAATTCTTTCTTCGCCATCTTGAAGTTTTTCAGTTCTCCACAGCTCTTCTTCCATGTTTTTCACATTTTCTACATATTTTTTTCCATTTTTCTTTTGATACGTAGTCTTCACCTTGCGTTATTAAGGACTCCATATCACGCGCATCGAAAGTTGTGTTATTAAGTCTTTGGAACGATTTCACTTGGGCCCATACCATTTCAATAGGGTTGAGCTCGCATTGACATGGGGGCAAGCGAAGTACAGTTCGCCCTACGCTTTTGGATATTTCTTCAAGTTTGTATTTTTTTTTGTACTTATGACTTTCCCGTCCTGCTATGTGCGGCAATGACCGCCGCTTCATCATACTGACACCATGAGAAATGCTTTTCTCCGCGAGCCACTGTCTTGTATCCAAACGTTGCGCAGGAATCTACTCACACGTCCTGCTATGGTATGACGCATCAGGAGTGCTTGGCAAATGTTTTTCGGTAAACAACCAATTTCATACCCATCTGCAGTCATTTCATCGTGAGCGCCGCTGTGTTCTTTTTGTACAAGGAAGTAAGGGTGGCGTTTTGAAAAAAAAAAGTCATCTTCATTACCTGCATGCACTAATGTAAAACGCGCGCCACGTTCTTTAGGAGGTTTAAGGCTTTAGTTCAATGCCTTCAATGGCTGACTGTCAAGCGCTCTTCTCTGTTGTACTTTTACTTCTCTCAAGTGGGTATGCCGCCACCGAATTATGTCGTCACGCTCTATAAATGTCTTGTTTACCCTTCTTAAATACCCAAACCCAATGCCGCATGGTGGTACGAAAGATATCTGTGCAGTGATTTGTCACTTTTGCTAGAATAATATAATTATTTTTTTTTGGGGGGGGGGGGGGAAGCTAGCAAACAAAAAATCCCTCTTGGTACAGCCTATAGGGGTGGGCAGATTTCGAAGTGTCTGTTTCTTCTGGACACGTTCTTTTAACTTCTATAAACTTCTGGAACGATTTAAGAACGTAATGCACATGGCATCCTATATGTTGTCGAATGTTCCAAGATGATTGATGCAACTTTTCTCATATTCCATGCAGCTAAAATGTTTCGAAGGTTTTTTTTTAAATCAATGCATCCAGCATTGAATATCTTAGAGCAAATTTTATATTATGCCTACTAAGGTAGTTAGAATCTTTTTAACTTTCAAACACGATTTTTTATATCACTTGCACTAACACGTAATCGAATAAAAGTTTAGTGTAATTATAAGATGGTTTGAAATATATTCCAACAAATTTGATATAAAATAAGTTTTGAATTTTTTTTAAATTCAAAGCACTCCTTTTACCCGTTTCGTTTCATTGAAAATTGTTTCAGCCAAAGGTTTTGGATGATTTTTAAAACTTTTACAATAAATTATAACGGATTTGAAAGTATACCTACAAAAACAAGTTATATATTTTTTGTCTTTCAACCCTTGTTATTTCCACCCCTTGTAGTAATGGTTGGTTATATAAAAATTATTTCACATGAAAATCGTAGATAATATTTGAAGGTTTTACAATAAATACGAACGGATTTAATAGCGTACGTGGTACAAAAAATATGATTGTTTATTTAATTACTACACCTGCACGGGTGGAAACAAAAAAAAAACCTTCCAGGGGGGCTTCAAAATGGGTAACCCGTTTATTTTCTAGGGCTCCCCATGCGGATGCCATCCGGGGGTTTATCCGGGGTCGCGGAGTTTTGCAAAAATATTTTTATACATATTTTTTTATTCAATACACTGAACTGGCTTTATTGAATAAATTAATTATACAATAATAAATTTATTTTATACATTAATTATTTTATCTAGAAGAATAATTGAGTTAATTTTAATCAGATAATATGCAGAATGTTTATTCTAATATATTTATTGATACAATTTATTTGCTTTATGTGTACTTTCCTTAGAGTAATATTATAGCAATATTCCAGTACCGAGTTATGAACCACGTTATTATAGCTAATTAACCACACCCTACGTTATGAAGCCTGACGTTAAGTTATAAAAAAATTAAATAACTCTTTAATATGAATATTTTAGTTTACCAAGTATATTCCACGAGTTAAATCGGTGGCATTTGAAGTTATAAACATAAATAAAATAATTTAAAATACATTTTTTTGTTTAAATGCCGTATATTTTACACAGGTTGTTATATGGTTTATATTAATGTCTAAGAATCCAAAAATAATTGAGATGAATTAACAATGTTGCATTGTTTTAGGGGTAAGAGGGTCTTCTCGAGCGATCCACCTCAGCAGTCAAGGCTGAGTTAACCAATGATTTGGAAATGAGAATCACAGTGATTTGAAATACTGAATTTAGCTACAGGCTAAATTGCAACATAAATGCTGCGGCATATCTATATTAAGCTTTTCGAAAGATATTGTCGAGTTTCGAACCCTGCACCTGATCAGCTACTCATTCATATTGCTGTAAAGTTGCAGATATGACTAAACTTGTGTTCTGTAGATAAGTGCGTGCATGTATACAAACACACACGTATAGTTATATTCTCGTCGCCGTGTCGGATTGCTTCTACCAGACCCCCCTCCCCTTTCTTTGCGCGGTTCCCCCACCACGCGGCCATCGAGAGCGCAGTACCAGGCGGGGAACAGGAACGCTCTGGCTGCAACCACAAATGGGGGGGAGGGGCTTGTCTGTAAAGTTGGTTTACGGACAATAATTTTACGTGATAACGTTATAAGAAAATATCGATGAAAAATTGCATACTTTTTAATTTTTCAAATATTATTTACAGTTTTTGCAAATTTAATTAAAATATATTCACGATAAATTGGTTAAAAAGCCCGCCTTAACCTGTTTGATATTATAGAAGATTTTCTCGCACGGTGGTTGGCCGCTTATTGCACGCTCGGCTCAGGCGGAACGTGACAATGAGTCATGCTTTTTCGTGCGTGCAGCCGGCGTTCATTGATTCATCGACGTCAAAAACTAGAATATTGTCATAACAAATACAATTAGAAATTAAAAATGATGATAATAGATAAAGTTAAATTAGATAATAACGTAAAATTAAGTTTAAAATGATGTCAAAATCTACACTGTAAAAAAATTTGTACTTTTACAAGGGAAATTCTTGGAAACCCTGTTGCCAAGGATACTTCTTGCAAAACTACAAGGCAGCGCCTTGCAAAATCGCACATGGTACAAAGCTCTGCCTTGTAGTTTTACAAGTAATATTCTTGGCAACAGGGTTTCCAAGGATTTTCCTGGTAAAATATACAAAAATTTCTTTCAGTGTGGCAGAAGTTATAGGAAATAAACTAAATATTGCTGAGGGAAATTTAAGTTTTTTTTTTAAGTTGTTACTGCCGGAACTGGGCACGGCGGACTGCCCGCCAGGTGTCTCTGGGGACGCGGCGCGCTGGGAGGAGTTAATCGAGGCCACGCCCACGGCCTCTCCAATTCGCTTAATTAAGTCCGGCCGCGCTATCTCGTCCCAGAGGGAAGAGTTACTGGCTGTGCAAACCTCGCCCCTTGCTTCCCGGCCGCCCGCGAGGCAGCGCTACTGAGGAAGCCTAACATGTACATCAAGTTCTGTCCCTGCCCGAACACGCCCGAATATTCACCTTCGGCCAACCTCGGGTTTATTTATATTTCTCTGTTTATTTTAATGTAGCTATACTAACCTAACTAAACGTCCATAGTGTTTTAAAGTGTTCTAATGTAGCTAACCTAACCGACCACAATAAAACAAAATACAAAAATAAAACAAATCCCGAGGTTGGCCGAAGGTGAATATTCGGGCAGGGACAGAACTTGATGTACATCTTAGGCTTCTCGCGCTACTTTTCTTTTATAAATCTATATTATATAATACATAAATACCAAGTATACTACTTGCTTATAGAGAAAACTTATACAAATACACATATATGCCTAAGTAACACAAGCAAGCCCTGCCCGAGGCGCATACACACGTGAATAAAGCTGCAGGTGTACGGGGCAAGTCATGGAAGCAAGTATTGTACACACACAGAAAAATTCCCTTTAGAATCCATTTGCCAGCAATAAGGCGCGAACCAAGTAGGCTAACAGCGGCCATAACTTTTGTTAGAGTTCACTTTCAAAGTAAATACAAGGTGACACAGAATATGTGCAATAAATCAAAAGCTTTACAACTTGCCTTTTAAGGGGTACAACAATACAAAATCAAAAATTTGATCTATCGGGCCCACACGACACGACTCGGCCAAAACCACTGGATGAACTGAAACAAAGAATTGAAGACGGAATTCATGGTATTCCAGCGATGAATGGTGGACCTGAACAGCAGATTAGAATAATATATACGTAGGCAAGGACGCCATCTGCAGGACGTAATTATCATGTTAAGACTTAGTAGGCCTAACCTCAAAAAATGCAACTTTGTTAATTTTTTCTATCCCTCATTTATTTATGGATTTTTAGACATTATTATAACCCATAAAATAAACGGCATTGTAACAAAAATTTGTATAAATTATTTATTTTATTTATGCTTATAACCTAACTTGCCACCGTTATAACTCGTGTTAAGCTGTGTGTAAGCTGTCTACTACATAATAATATCTCGCATATTTAAATCGAAAGCGTACAAAACGATTTTATTTAAAATTATATTTATTTAGAAAAAAATTAGAGTGAATTCATACGATGCGCACACAACGCAACATGCAAGGACATTTTCATTTGTATCCACGTGTATGAGCATGGAACCAAAACGAATCATTATGATCGTGAAACTACCATTGATTATATTTGGTAGTCTAAGATATTTATAGTAAATAATTATTTAAAGTCAGGCTTCGTAACGTATTGGTTATGTTGCACGGGTAATAAGCTGTAAGAACTTGGTTCATAACTCGGTAGTGGACAAGTTTTTACATTACAGATTACTGGAACATAGAAAGTGTGCTTTAAGCAAGTACTTTTTATTTGTTCATCATCGTATTGCTATAATTACGTGTCGCAAGGATAAAAAATTTCCATTAATACGCCATATTACATATAAAATATACAGTTAATTGTGTGCGGAAACTTTGTTGTTATTATTGTGAATATTAATGATAGAAATTTTGTTTAAAATCTCATGGAAGTGAGGTTGCCGTATGAATATTTCTTTTTGCAATTATAAATTACTGTTTAAAATTAGCTTCTTTACTATACTAAATAAAATAATTAATCTATACATATTTTGTTACGATAAATAGTTCAATGTATTGCATGAAAAAAGATGAAAAATATTTTTGCAAAACTCCGTTCCCCCGGAGAAACCCCCGGAATGACCACCGCATGGGGAGCCCAAGAAAAGAAACGGGCTCCCCATTTGGAAGCCACCTGGAAGGTTTTTTTCTGTTCCACCCACCGTTTCTTTGGTAGCCTGACTTGTTACAAGGGATTGTATTCCTACCAGAGAAAATGCCACCATTTTGTCTGGGCAATCCGCCTTGGAGGAGCCGGGGCGCGAACCCGGGTCCTACAAGTCACAAGGCAGGCGCTCTACCCCAGAACCAGAGTGGTAGAGCGACATTCTGTAGTCTTCTTAACACTGACTAGATGTTATTCAAAAAGTGTACTGTAGTTATTAACACGTGTTTATTATTAGCAGTTGATATGGGAAGCAAATATGTACCTATGTAGAATATTAAAAAAAAAAAAAAAAAACATGTGAGCGTTTGTTTTATCATTCGACCAGTGATGGGTAACACCTAACTTCGGTAAACAGCAAGTTCATATGTTTTCACGTTGCAACGAAATTTAACGCAAAACTATTTAAAATAATGCTCATCGTGATATATTTCTGGATGCAAATAATATGCAGTTCCGAAGCAACTACGTCGACTGTCAACTAAAACTAAGCAATTTTCCCTTTTCATCCATCATATATGTCACATTTCCGTTCAATCATCGAAATTCCACCCATTAAATATCACTTAAATGATAAATTAATTTAATGATTAAATCGCGTCACGTCTAACGCTGAGATGTTAAACATAAAAAATTGACAGCATGAATAAACCCTACTTACATTTGTAATATACGAGTTTTTAAACTTATACTTTAGTGATTGATATTGAATACTGGTCCATATAATTTAAAACATTTATTTCTATCAATGATATCAATTGTGTTTCTAAACTTTTTAAAGTGTATGTACAACGATGTGAGGTCGCTTGTCAGCTTCCATTGTCGCTGGCAGGGAGTGTCTGTGACTGTCTGTCTGTGTGTCTGGCCAAGGTCATATAGACAGGTCTGGCAAATTCCTATCCTTTGCCTTGGCGTGTCTCGTAGCTCGCGGCGGCCTGCAAACTAACGGCACCCGTATTAGGTGTCCCTTCATCTGCATTGTGTTAAATGGGAGCTTAATTGAAAAAAATAATCCTATTTCAGTTTCAGTTTTTGATAATTTTTTCCCCACGGATTACTATTTTTTTTTCATTCGTTTACTGGGCGATGCCTAATCTGTACAGATGCCTCATAATTTTCCTGCATTTGTTATTTAAGTTGAAGTGGTGAGAGAAAATGCCTCGATGTTGTTTTGCGCCTGGCTGAAAATGAAATCAACGGAAGTAAAACCAAGTTTTTTTTTTTTTCGTTTTTATACCTACGTCGTAACAACCCGGTTAAAATAAAAGAAAAAATGACAAGCTGCATAACCAGGAAAATTAAGAGCTGAAATATTACTAAGGGAAGTGTCCTCGTCGGAGCTTACCGAATTGGCTTAAACTGCGTGAGTATAAGCATATAGTGTCTCTTTCAACGTCATAACATATCTCGCCTGTGTGGGCCTAGGAAGCGAGAAAACGCTCTTTAAAGTAAGCATGTATACATAAAAAAACCTTAGTTCGGTATTGGCAGTGGCGTAGCGCAGTGATCAAATGCTAAGCTTGTCAATCTGTGAACTAAGGTTCGATTTCTACTGAGAACCTATACTTTTTTTTTCATTTTATTTATTTCTCGCAATATTAAACTATTAATTACAGAAATGAAATATATCTAAACAGTTAAATGTAAATATTTAAACAGGATGTGTTTGATACATTTTTGTATTGCATTTCCTGTAGTGTGTGGGTTATGATTTCCACTTTTGTCCTTCAATTGCAACGTTAAGCAAATGTTATTGTTATATTTCCATTTGGTCCTTTTTTATTTATTCTCTTTTTTTCATTCAGAGCACATGGCTTTGGCAGCTGTTCCAAATCCCATGAAGTCTGTCATTACTACACCTTTTCCCCCTATAGTTTGTAACAGTCTCTACAGTTTTGAACAGCGTCTCACCACAAATATGCATTAAAATGTATTTTTAAATTGGAAAATGAAAAAAAGTATAAAGTTTATTTTGATAATAAATAAAAAAGCTGAGTTGATATTTATTTGGTAGTTTTTACTTAAATGTTTGTTTTATTTTAAAAATTCAGCTAATTATTTAACTGTTTAAATATATCTAAATTCTGTAAATAAAGGTTTTATATTGCGAGAAATATAAAAAAAATTAAAATAGAAAAGAGAGAGGCGTACTTGGTGGGAGTCAAACCTAAGTTCAACGGTTGCCTATCCATGCACCAAACCACTTAATTAGCTATCTTGAATAATTTACTATATTCTTCAAATCTTCAAATCTTTAAATAACTTTTTTCTCGCTTTCTAGGGCACAATTAGGCGAGATATTTCAGGACTTTGAGAGGAGCACCTACCTGCTTCTACTCACACAGTGAGCTCCAACTCTAACCCTCATTAGAGTAAAAAAAAAATTACTGGATTAAAAAAAATCACATTTGAATGAACGAAGTTTGCTCGAAGATTAAATGATATACCAAACGAAAATTTAAATACGCGCTTAACATTTAAAGCACATTTTCTTATGTGAGGTCCCAATTTGTGTGGGATCTACGTTCTCGACACTCCAACTAGTAACTGACAACTGCGGCAAAGTTTCCACGTTATTGCAATGCATTTAACCCCGATAAAGATCCCATATAAATTAAAAATGTTAAAATTTACACTGAAACTCCCATTTGACACTATGTTAATGATGGGTTCAACTACTACTAGCGCCGTTAGTTCGCAGGCTGCCGCAAGCTTCACTAAGCCGACAGAGAACGAATGTAGGTTGCCAGACCTATATATATGACCGTACTCCTGGTCGTTTACATGCGCGTTTGTGAGGTTATGTTCCGTTCGTATAAATTATTTGCATTATAAATTATTACAATATTATTTAATAATTAAAAAAATTTTAAATTTGGAAAACATTGGCATATTTTTTGACGTGACAACGTCTAATAAATCGATGAACCCCGGCTGCACGCACGAAAAAGTGTCCCACTACGGATGTCCCACTACGGATGTGTCCTGTTTGCTCATTGTACGCATGCGTGGCATCTCTCTTCATGCTCATTGTACGCATGCGTGGCATCTCTCTTCCACTCGATTGGAACAACCATCGATATGACTTTTCAATCATATTTTCGTCGTTTGAATTATTAATATTATGTAATTTAACGATCGTCCACCAATTTTCAGCACAATCGGTACGGTTATTTAAAAGTAATGTT
This sequence comes from Bacillus rossius redtenbacheri, assembly GCF_032445375.1. Taxonomy (NCBI): domain Eukaryota; kingdom Metazoa; phylum Arthropoda; class Insecta; order Phasmatodea; family Bacillidae; genus Bacillus; species Bacillus rossius. The sequence goes on from NC_086334.1 coordinate 10,711,865, forward strand.
GAATATTCAAATACGTTTTGAACCAACAATGGTGTTTTACAGTTACACATAATAATTCAAATTACACCCGGGATCTTTTGCACAATGTTTTAAAAAATATTGTAACACATTATAAATAAGTTTGGTGTATTTGGGATGCGTATTTGTTATAAAATCGTGTTATAAAAACGAAATAATATTATTCCCCTACCGTGAACAAAATTTTTATAACTATATATAACATTTGAAACTATTGTTTTAAAAGTATGGCCTCGTGGTCGTGTGGTCAGCATAGCTAACTAAATTAGGTAAAAGAGCACTGAGTGCTGGAATGTCATGTTGCAATAACAGGATCTGTAAAGTGTAAAAAAGTGTGTCAATAAAACCTATTGAATTGAATTGATTGAACTTCCAATCCAAAGGTTGTCGGTTCGAGTCCCAGCAGCTGCGAATTTTTTTTTTGTACTTGTAAAAATAAATACGGCGCACGCAACATTTCAAAAGTAATAAATATATTTGAATTAATGAATGCAAATAAAAGTAAATTTATTAATTAAATTGTACATTTCATTTCACTCCTTTGTATTCATACAAAATAGTGATAATTCAATAAAAATTATTCAATTTTATTCATAAAAGTATGCAGAGGTAGATTTTATCATACAAAAGATAGAATAGAATTTAAAAAAAATTTCTTCCTCAAAGAATATAATATTTTTAATGCCTAACTGGTTTGGTTGCAAAAACCTATTACGGCTCAGTCTCAGGCCGAATATGATATTTCCTTTTCTTCTGGATCAATCATTTAATCAATGTTTTGTTATGACGTTGTCACGTTAAACTATCGTCCGTAAACCGACTTTACATTCAACCAATTTTTTTTATTTTTAATATTAATTAAATTTTATACACATTTATGTTAATATTGAATGCTGAAGATTTATTTAAAGTCTTTTAAATGAATTTATAGTTATTATTTTGTTTCTAATTACTATTTGCACGTAATATAAAAGTTAGTTTTTTTTATTACGCCACTTCTAACGCGCGTACGTATCTACACTCATTTTTTAAAATTATTTTATTATTAGTTTGATGCCTGTCTCTGTAGTTAGTATTGTTTCAAATGTCTTTAAGTTATTTGATATGTAATTTATTAATACTACACTCCATTCAAACGATTGTACTGGCCGAAACTGATGTGATGGATGACTTGGTCCATGGTAATGACACACATGAGGTTTTATGTGTATATACATATACACATTATAATTTCATTAATTTCTGTAACCTACCGTCATCACAAATTATCTGTCAGACATAGCAGAAGAAATACAACTTGTTAAAAAAAGAGCTTATATATATATGTACTGCATTGTAACATGTAATTCAAAGATAAAATTTACCATTCTGACTACAAACACGCCTAAATGAACTGGAAATTATGTATAAATTGTCTATATTATAAGTGTCGTTGTGAATATAGTGTTTTTAATGCCGATTTATGTAACATTTGTTTACACTTTAGACAGGTAAAAAAACTAATATCAGTTTGAATCAATAATACATAAAAATAAACCACAAACACAAAAAAACCTTGTATTTTTTAATTTAAAACTATTTCTAATACAATCTGGTTTAGAAACGTCTGAGAAACTCTTCACCTAACAATTGCATTCATCACTTCAAATCTCCGTCGCATTTAGTTTCCTCAGTCTTGAAAATAGCACTAAGATAAAACATTCACTGTTCATTTCATTGTTAACCATTTTCAATTTTGCAACATCGAAGTCTTCTGAAATAATCTTTTCTAAGTCTGTTTTCAATCTGCAGAAGTACACATGCTTGCCCTCGCCTATTTGTTAGCTTGCAATTTTTTTTTTTTCGAACTGACTCTGGCTTTGTGAACTTAGCCACGTCATGATAGCATATTTTTTTCTCTTCCCCCCTCCAAGATAAAAAAAAACATTACCATCATAAAAATTCGCCAGAGCGTGACCTCCTTTTCACGGTGACACTAGCCGCAAACAAAACCCCTCACCCCCCCCCCCCCCCCCCCCACCACCTGTGCTGCGACCAGTACCAGCGCGCTCCAAGGGCCAGCACGCGAGTCAACCTAGGGTTTGGAAATACGCGTCCGGGTCGCTCAGACGGCGAGACAGTCGCTCCAGAGGCAGCCTTCAGAGAGCGTCAGTGGCGCGCACCTCTGTGGGTATAGGTGTGGCGCAGTGCCGGAGCACTAGCCGCCAAGTGCAACCACTGCAACCACCCCGGGTCACTGCCCGCCCTCTGCAGTCACAAGGCTCTAGCCTCTCGAAGCTGTCACTATACGGCTTACCTGCCAGAAGAACTGCCAAACTGTCATGGCGGACTCAGCTGAGGTTATCATATATGAAATGTACGGATTCAAACAACTGCTTGACATGCATGACCCCCACAAGGGTGGAGCTGGGTGAACCCCTGGGTCTCAGTGTGTGAAATAAATATACATTCTCTCTGTGGTTATTTTTAAGTAAAGTAATTTTATAAATAAAGCTTAGTTTGGACTTATAAAATAGTAACCATAATTTTACCCTGTATTTTCCGTTTAAATAACATTCTAAAAAGAGTGTAGGTAATAAATAACCATGCAATTCTAATGTAGTACGTGACTGTAAAATGGGGGGGGGGGGGGGGGGGGGTTGTATCCGATCCTGGGTCCGGGGCCCGTAATCGAACGGGGAAGCCATGTTGACATGTAATAGTTTCAACCGAAACCTGTCTCTTTTCGAGTACGATTTGTAAACAAGCACACTTGCACTTGTTACTTCAGATGGTTGTGGCGGTTCTGGTGGCGAGAATGCCAGCCTCGTGAGCAGACGTCAGGAATGTCCATGTCACAAGTCCATTCCGGCGAGCAGACACATCCCGCGCCTCGCAGCAGACACCAAACATTTCCGCGTTGTTAGAACATGTCATCTTAAAAACACAAAGTTTGCTGGCTATAAAATAATCCAGGATTCTTCGTAAATACACGAGTTCTCTGAGTTTGCTAACTATGAACACGACGGTATAGTAAACCATCTTCAAATTTTTACAAGATTCCATCACTCGTCTTCCTCCCACGTTAACAGAGATTAGAGAAAGTTAACAGATGAAGTATAAACACAGTTTGTAGGTATCTCTGCTGAAGCCAGGGGATGTAAGGGGGAAGCAGGTCGCCGCCATATTGTTCCATGAAGAAAATCGCATTTTCTCATAAGTGATGTATGTATGGTGGTGGAAAAGTGCATGAATATTAAACAAATAAAGTCTGTTGACTCGAGAAAAATGATTGTGTACAAGAGTATGTAGTAAAATACATTTCTATATACTATACAAACAAATGGCCGCCATCTTCTTACGTGAACAAACTGGCCACAGTTTTCAGAGCTTATGCTCCATCTGTAACTTTCTCTAATCTCTGCACGTTAATGATTATCCTGTTGACTACGTACATAATATGGAACAGGAAAGTCGGAGCGTAGAGTAGATGTTAAGAATAATCAGTTCCATAGATCCACGGAAAACTCGTCATTAATTGCAAATACGTTCTGTTCTTCATCGATAAGTGCGTGACGGTAACAAAACCTTCAAGAGCACACTCCTCGTTGGACGTGACTGTCGCCGGTAACTGATTCATGAGTGGCAGGGGTGTTGGCTCGATCGAGGAAAGTTTTCGGTAATGATTTTATATTATGATACACATCAATTTTTGTACGTAAATATTTTCTTCCTTGACTGGACTTAAGTTGTTCAGGTTATCTTTAAAAGATTTGTGCAATGGGAGTGCATGACTTGATGTAAGTTTTTGGACATACGCCATTGCTAAGAACTTTTTCTGTTGAAGAAAAACTAATAAATAAAATAAATAAATAAAAATACTCAAAAAAAGACAAAAAACACACAAAACTAAGCAAACAATTGCTATTGTCAACAAGGATATGAACACCACAAAATATTCCGAAACAGGAATATGGTCAGCAAACAAAGAAAAACAAAGAAAAATGTACTAAGAGAACGAAAAAATCCCCACAAATGATGACAACACAAAAATATTGAAACCCAAAATAATTCAGCACAACAGTTGAAGCGAGACAAAAAACATGACAAAACGAAAAGACAAACAAATACAATAGTTTTACCTAAACAGAAACAAGCGACGTTTCGGGAACTGCTATCTGCTCCCGTCCTCAGGCAGAGACGCACATGGTACGGAAACACAGGTGCGACTCTATTTTTGTGTTGTCATCATTTGTGGGGATTTTTTCGTTCTCTTAGTACATTTTTCTTTGTTTTTCTTTGTTTGCTGACCATATTCCTGTTTCGGAATATTTTGTGGTGTTCATATCCTTGTTGACAACAGCAATTGTTTGCTTAGTTTTGTGTGTTTTTTGTCTTTTTTTGAGTATTTTTATTTATTTATTTTATTTATTAGTTTTTCTTCAACAGAAAAAGTTCTTAGCAATGGCGTATGTCCAAAAACTTACATCAAGTTAAGTTGTTCAGCTGCGCTGTAGTCGAGCTGATTTTACTAACTTTGGAAATAGTTTTTGATTCTCGTAAAAAAAAAATCACTCACTTGAGTTACGGATATACTTACTATTACGGTAAGTACACTACCTGTATAATCTTCTCGTGTTTCAAATGGAAGTTTATTTTCGCTTATTATGTGTAATAAAATGAGCGCATAAATTTTTGAAAGAAAAAAAAATTCTTACCATTACTGCAGTCGATGAACAAATAACACGAAAATCTGTTTCTTTCAGGTTTATTTAGATCATTGGTGCAAAACAAAAAGAGGTCCTGGATCGTCCGAACCGCCATGAAGTGTGGAGTCCCGCAGAGGGAGATAACAGGGTTCCCACACCGGAGGTGGGCTGCTGAGAGGCACAGTAAACCTAGTTATTGCGAAAACCATTTCGGACTCCGTTTTGAAATGCAGATGTTTTGGCCGAGTCCATAGAGGACAGGGGGCAGTTTCCGGGGGGCGGGCGCCGCCCCTAGCTGGCCCGGGGGTGGCCGTTAAACCAGGACGAAGGGCGGGGGATCCTCCCCTGTCCACTAGGGGGGAGGAGGGGTCCCCATTGTGCGCTCTTTACGGCCGAGACTGCGGCCGCGCGCGGTGCGGTCAGCAGCTGGGCGAGAAGAGCCGCGACTCATATCTGCACAGAGAAAAAGGTTTGCTTGAATCAAACAAATATTTGTTTATATATGGCGAAACAAATATTTACTTGCTGTAAAATATAACAAAATATTTTGTTAGCTTAACCAAACTTGGTAAGTAAACAAAAATTATTTGTTACACCAAACCGAATAAACAGTTGAGTTGAAAAACAATTTTGTTGGGTCAACGGAATCTTTCCTACTACAAAATATTTATTTGGATTAACAAATTATGTTTATTTCGTCATATGCGAACAAATATTTTGTTGAGGAAAACAGTCCTTTCTCTCAGTGTGGGCACACGCGCTTTAGACTGGAACCATTAGATGTTTCGATGACCTCTAGGACGGACTCCGCTCGAGCAGGCGTCTCCTTGACAGATTTGTAACCTGGACCACCCGTGATTCGATACTTTCCATTGACGGGAATCTTTCACACAAAAATTTCGAACCAATCGTAGAAGCAGTCACAGGTAGGGCTGTTTGCTCTCTAGCCTATCCTGAAAAAAGAATCAGCGAGATCTTCAGCTCTCTACTTATTAGCAGGGTCGTGCATTTATCGCGAAAAAATAAAAAAAATTACGACCGCTCAATAGACTGCAATAAGTTATGCCCGCGCTAGCGATTTTTTCCATTGTGATTGGCGGCTGTCTGCGAGAGAAGCCACAGGCTTTAAGTGGACGGGCGTTTGCTTCCGCTCTGGGTGGCTGTGATTGTTTTTCTGACAGTAGACGTGCACCTGAAATGTATCCAGACAACCGGGAAAAACAATGTTTCAACACACAGCCGGTCTTGAAAAACCTTTTTTTCGCGAAATATCGCATGGCCATACTTAATTAGTGTTAAGCTTTGCAGGAGTTCGCGCATGACTTTCGAGCCTCTGATAATGGATGGTTGCCCGGTGAAGCTGTGTGCGCCGCGGATTGCTGGCGGCAGGACAAGTACTCAGCGACACTTCTCTCGTGCTTCTTCATTGGCCGGGGTCTGGCAGCCGACTGGCCGCGAGGCTATCGGTCGAGGCAGCACATCGCATCGCTATCTACAAACTGAAAACTATCAATCACTTGACGACACATAGAAAATAAAAATATAACAAATGAACCGGTAAAGATAAGTCCTAATTCATTACTTAATGAAACAATGCCCAAATGTTCTTAGCACGATCTCTGTGTTTAACTTACTGCTGATTTAGACACCGTGCCTCCATTAGGAACCGTTCAATTACTACACATCACAACGAGTACTTACTACCTGTATGAATATTATGCATCCGTCAACATGCAGAAATATTAGTCCAGCTGCAAAATTTAAGACATGCAATTCGGACATATAAATTCTTGTCAGGTGAATATTTTCTTTTCTTATTTTAGGGTTTATGTCGTTGAAGCACGTAAACAAGTTACTTTCACAAACTATAAATTAGGAATGAAAATAAACCAAAAAACTTTAATTTTCTTTATTTTAAGCATTTTGCAGTTTAAAGTAGCATTTCAATGTTTAAATGTGTTATCTGGATTGTGCATTCATTCTCAGTTGCATAGTGCGCACTTTTACGTCCTAGGTATCCCATGTTTATAGCACAACGGAGATTTTGAGCTTTACTTTGAATTTTGTAAGCATCATATTACGCGCACTCATTACATGTTTCGCTAATGTAAATTATTTGCTTTGTAATTTACTTAATTTGGAAATAAGGTTTATGCTTATAAGTATAAATGACTTTAAAATCCAAATACAAAGTTGGATTTATATTTTCAAGTCCAGGAGCATTTTTTAAAGCAATTCCTTGAACGTTTAAATTGCAGGAAAAACTAACATCTTTACATTTCCCATACAACATTCCCAGGTATTTTTTTTAAAATTATTTTAATACAACACTCTGCTCTATAAATTAGTTTTAAAATCCCGAAGGTTTCCAGAATCCTTCCAGAGAGCACTGCTGGCTGACGCTGAAGGGTGATTGTGCAGTGGGTCACCCTTGCCTTCGGCAGCTCTCAGCGAGGACGCCACATCCAGCCCTGAGCCAGGTGCTGCCCCTGGTTACAACTGCTGCAGCTGGTCGGACGCAGTGTGCAGGAACTAACTGTGTACGGAATATCTTACACTGGGAATATTTCGTACTTTCTCTTAGGGCCGGTTTCACCAACGTAGTTTAAGCAAATTAATCTCGATTAGTTTCAATATAAACTCGTTTAGTCGATTGTGCGTTTCACCACATGCATAATCTCGATTTTCCAGAGTAAAGCGAGATTTTATATTAACTGGCCAAGTTCTTCCAGTTTGCGCAGCTAATCTCGCTTAACGTATATAAACAAATGGCTCGAGCAGCTTACAATGTTATATTTGAAGAAGAAGAATATTCGGATGGAGAGAAAAAAAGGCCACTGCAACCAAAACAATCAGCATGAATGCCATAAAATACCTTACCTGTGCATAACGTTTCAATTCGGTTGTCGGCATGTATTTTTCTCGTCAGTTTCTCCCACGACGATTTCAGCTGGTCTGGCATTCGGTGGTATTGATTGCAAATCGAATTGAATTCGGCCGCAATAATCTCCCATTCTTTCGCCTTCTGCTTTGTGTGACAGCATCTGTACGACGATTTTCAATCACAGAGAAGTGTTGCGTTACCTGATCTAATAAAACTGTCTTCTCATGTGGCGAAAGATTTCGACTTCTTTGTCGCTTTTCTTTAACTGCAGGTGAAACTGCACCATTGCCAATCATGTTTATATGCGATATGACAATTCCCACGGTATTACTAATTTTTCAAAAAAATAAAAACAAGTTTTTTTAAGGTCAATGTGGCCACCATAAATTACGCTCGACCAAAAGCTGCATCTACAAGAGGGAAAAAAATACATATTCGGGTATCTCCTACATATATTAGGGTATATTCGCTAGGTAATGGGTGTTTTTATGTGGAAGGCATTTATAAATCGAGTTTTGGAAATCTCGATTAATTTAAACTTATGTAACGATGGTGAAACACACGTCGGAATTAAACTTAAGATTATTCTTCATCTAGTTTTGTAAATCTCGTTTTGTAACAAAATTAAACCTGCTTGGTGAAACCGGCCCTTAGTCTCGGTAAAAAAAACTCAGTTACGAATACGCGTGGACGTCACGCGTGTTAGAAGTGATCAGAGGCGTAAGTGTGTATGAACACGCGTGCGAGTGTGCGAGTGTGCTATAATGCAAACATGCCACCGAGCCTCCTCCCTCTCTCCGCCATCGAGAGCCCCGCTCGTAATCGTTACACTTTAATCTCTGGTGACGTCACTTAGAAGCCGAGCTGGCGAGGCAGACGTGTAGCGGAGACTTCCAGCCGCTGTGCCCTGTGTCGACAAACAAGCAGCGCGCAGTTGCCCCCTGGGGGCCTCGTGGGGACTCTGTTCCTCCAACTCTCTCGCACAGACTCTGCGCGGCGCGCAGTTCCCAACTCCTCCCCCCCCCCCCCTTGCACAGGATGCCCCCGCAACTACCAGCCCGAGGACCCTGTCTCCGCTCATACTGACAACTCTCCCGCATGCTTCATGTTCTGTCTCCGAAACGTTCAACACGTATTTTTTCAGCAATATCTGATAGCCACAAAATGTCCCGTAAGTTTTACAAGCCCTTTTACAGTTCGAAAAAAAAAATAAAAAATAAGTTAGTGAATGTCTGTTCAAAACATTTATGAACCGACGAAAAATGTCTGAGAGAGCTATTAGAAAGAATTCACAGGGAAATCCCTCAGTTAACAGCAACTCGGCGAGCGAAAACAAGCCTCAAGGTTTTGGCGTAATTCGCCTTGCTGAGTTTTGGTATTTGGCCAGTGAAACTGTAATTATAAAAAACTTCCGAAAATGAGATCGCAGAAACATTTTATTTTTGAGTCGTCCAGCTTTGGGAAGTCCTGATAAATTAATTTGCAGTGAAAGACCACGACAATGCGGTCAGACAACAATTGTATTATGGGTAGCTGCCAGAGTTCATACGACCAGCAATCAAGCAGCATATCTGACGACAGTTTGCTTCGGAAATCAAACGAAATGCAGCGCTCTTATAGTGGAACATCTGAAGAAGTTGTCCCAGGTGGGAGAGGGTCACATTGGAAACCAATAACTAAGATTGAATTGTTCTCACGGGCCAATACTTCAGAAGATCAGATCCATGTCGGCACAAAATGATTTATCGAAGTCCCAAATCCAGTCGAAATTCGCGTGATATGGTCAGTGATCTGGACATTCTGAAGTTAGATTTAAAACATTTCCACTCTATGCTGAATCAATAGTTAAAATGCAATTCCATTGACCCACCAGGCAATTAAATTGAAAATTAATCAATATATTTCAATAAAATGTCTTTTCTTTCAACGCTAGTACTGTGGAGCTTTGATAGCAAGACTGTATATGTACACATAAAAGCTGGGTTATTTTAAGATATTAGGGATTTTTTTTAACTGAAGAGAATATTAAAGGCTCAAGTTTTAACGGATGTAAAATATGATAGTCATGGGCAATATGTGAAATGTCCAGCGCTGGATGAGAAATCATGGCCTGGGAAACTATGAATTAAAAATTAACAACAGCAACGGAGAATTTGTAAGCAAACATTCAACTCAAAGAAGAATAATTTACATGAAAACATATACATCTGTAAACTTAGCTATCATAGATTTCAAACAAAAAAAAAGTAAAAAAAAACCTTTATAGCTGCTGAGTTGTTGAGGGATCTTGCCTACAAGTTGTAATCTAGAGAGTGGCAAGTGTTACTGACATTCACTCCGTTTAAAAAGCCTATTCATCGACTGCAGTCAGCCGGCCGCCCTATCGGCTACTGCCCGCTGAGCAAAGCGAACACCAGCAAAGTTTTTCTGGTACTCCCGGAAGTGAACGCAGCGATGTTCGTCTTCAAGCGTATTTTCGCGCCACACAATTAAAGTGTTCCAATGAAGGGTGTTTTCTTGTTATAAATTAGTCTAAATTAAAACACCCTGATCTCGCTTAATTGGACCGCTGCTCCGTCTTTCACTGCTAATTAACATCATTTCTTAGAGGTAGACATTCAGGAATTTTTCATTTGGCAGGGGAAAAACTGAGACGAGCTGTTTCTCACGTTTTCTTTTATTTTAATTACGTTTAGAACTTTTTTTCTTCAAAATTGAGAGACTGGAGTAGGTATGTGACTTATTTACTCTAGTACCTGTCTCAAAGAGAAAGGAAAAATACTTAGTAAGCTATGATGTAGTTTAAAAGCTGGTTTACAACTAAAAATCTTTTTCTACAAATTTGATACTGGTTTATTTTCAATATATTATACAGGATATTGTTTTAGATAGTATTTTGCATTTGATTTGTAATTTTATTTTAAAATTAATTATGGCTATTTTTAAACAAATATTCTTTGGTTGTAAATTAACTAAGTTGATTGTAGGCCAGTAATTTTATAGCATCATTATTTATAACGCGATATTTACATTTGAATTATATCGGGGTAAGATTTTATTGATAGTTTACTTTGAATCCATCCTGGCGCTACATCACGGCAAATAGAGGCGGACAAAGCGCAGATCCACAGGCGCATCACGGACATTCATCGCTGGAGGATCGTGATCCCGCCATGGGAGACGAGTGGCGAGACATCACTAGTTCACTGCCAGATCGCCGAAGGGTTGACAGTTACAAGATTGCAAAAATAGATACATCCTTTAAATGATTCGTGCAGTGAGGAATCACGATTGAATACAATTTCTTGGACATACGTTATTGCAATATACATACTGCAATGGGGTATATCCAAGAAATTCTACTAAATCATGCAAAAATAGAGTTTCACTCAAAAATTTAATTAAAAAAAATATATTTTACGAGCGATAATGCATTGTTCCCTTTGATTAAAAAAAAGGTTAGTATTTTTACCATTGAATATCAAATAACATGCCAGATTTACATTTTATTTCAGCACCAAAGAGCAATTTCTCTCATATTTTTGTGCTGTTTGCTGTTTATAGTTTGGATTCAGTAGCTTTTTATTCATAAAACGAACACAAATAATCCGGGAATTAAGATTTATTTGGCAGACAGGAGTGCAAGACTACGCTCCTGCAGTGTCTCCGACGGCATGGTCGTCACGCAGTCGGATGGAGTCGTGCGCCTGCGACGCGCGGAACACGCAGCCCGCAGAGCAGCGATGTGCCGCGGGCGGCCAGGTGCGCCGCGCCAGGCGCACTCCGTGTGATTGAGTGGACGGAACTTATGCGCGACTTGATGGGCAGTAAAGCTGAGGGATGGCTTTACGAGCGCGGGCCGACACCTGCCGTTAGAACCTGGGTGCGGGTATGGTCGCTCGTCCGGCACACGTTTACTGAGTTTCTGATACTCTATCAAAATTACTTCTTAAAATCGTGGAACTGTGCTCCTGAAACGTTAGGCATATTATACTAAGACGGTTATCCATATCGTACTTGAAACATTAACTTCCTTTATATGTTAGTTTGCAACAGTTTCGAGACAGGCAAATCATCAATGGTCAATTTGCCTGACTTACACTTTTCATAATTTTCTTATTATTTCGTTTTCAAAATTTCTTTTTGCGTGGTTGTAAACCTGGGAATGTGCTCAACCGGGCAGGAAAGACGGTCGCATGCGGGGCGCGCGAGTGTGTTCCAGACGAAGGGAAGCTGTCGGCTCGACTGACAGCCTGGACGCCTAGCTCGGGACCCGCACGAGCCAGGCTCGAGGCAGCTACGAGCAGAGGCTGCGCGGCGTGTGTCGTCTCGGCAGCAGATACCTGCCGGCGGCGCGCGATCCCGGCCTACACCCCCTCCCCCCTTCTCACTCTCTCTTCGGCCGTACCGCCGGCTTCCTTTCTCGCGGTAATAAGCACGCCGAGCAACATTTTAATTAACTAAGCAGCGAAAACCTCTGCCAGATACATTTCAGCTCCGCCGGTGCTTGTAAATCCGGCTCGGGCAGGGCGGGGGAGGTGGGGGGGGGGATAAATGAAAATCTCGCGTGGAGATGAAAAGTTGTTGAATATTCATTGTCTGGTGGCAACACCGCGCGTTGGAGGGGGGCAGGGAGGGGGGGGGGGGTTACCGGGTAGCAGCGGCCCGCGGAACAGCAGCGAGGGATGATAAAGACGTTGCGAGGGCAATTAGGAGCCTGGCGGCGGCTTGAGGCCTCGCCCACAGACTGTATATAGGCTGCAAGAGGACAGCTAAGGGGCGCTTCGAGCAGACATGCGGGCGGACTCTGCGCTGGTAGCTCTCCCCGAATCCGACCCTGGGGTTGTCCCCTCCACCTCGCCCGTCTCTGAGAGCCGCCCTATCGACGAGACGTAAACCTGATTGCGTCCTCTCGCTTCGAGTTGGACACAATCCACCGTGGTCAAACTATTTCGCCACATTTTCAAATCAGTTTTTGACGTGACAACGTCTAATAAATCGATGAACGCCGGCTGCACGCACGAAAAAGTGTCACGTAACGCACATTGTCCCACTACGATGTGTCCCGTTACGCTCATTGTACGCTTGCGCCGCATCTATCTCTCTTCCACTCGATTGGCCTATGCGTCCGAGGAGAAGAAAGACAGCGGCAGCACACAACTTACATCTACACGTGAACTGTTTCGTCGACTGTTTATAAAGTGAAGTGTAATGTTAATGTGGTTTTCATTGCTTACTACAACAACAATTTCGGCAATAAAGGTTTAATTATTCTTGCATTTTAAAAATCTGATTACTAGTATAATTTCAAGTATTTATTCTTTTATTATTAAAATATAAAATGATTCAATTTTATTCATAAAAGTATGCAATCATTTCATCAATGTTTTGTTATGACGTTGTCACGTTAAACTATCGTCCGTAAACCGACTTTACAGACAACCAATTTTTTTTTGTAAAATATATTCTTATCAAAGGCTAAATACGTTTCCCACGGCGGACTTGTTCTCGGTCGGAATTGAGACGGAAGGAAACGTCTATACACTTCTTCCCCAGCGCCTCGTACACGTCACGTCTATGCAGAGTAGACTTTGAAGGCCATTGATGTCCGGTCTACACTTCCTGGCGCCTGACTCCCAGGCGGAGAAATTATATGCAGAGGGGTTAAATAAATCTGGTGCAGCGTTACGAAAAATTCATTGAACTGAATGTCGATACGCGAAAAAAAAAAGAACTAAAACTGCCATTGAAAACGTTTTCACGAATTTGTTTTTTTTTAAATGTCCCTGGTAAAAGCTAATTATTAGTAAACAGTTGGTTTTTTTCCCCCCTTCAATTTTTTGTTTACACAACGAATAATAACCAAATATATGCATGATATATTCAGAAATATGTAGGGTTTCATATTTGATATTTATCGCCTCTTACGACAAACTGATTTACACATTACCTTCTTGAAAGCATAAATAATGTAAGCATGAAGGGTAAAATATCAAGGCCAAAAGTAAATTAGCTAAATAACATTGTTGCGGTAGCCTGTTTATACACTGATTAAAAGTTTTAAGTAACAAGTTTCCTAACATACATATTTGGGGATTTATTGCCTTTTTGTATTAGCAAAAAAATATTTTACTGTACTGTAAGATGTTTATATTTCATTTTGTTCACTTAGTAAGATAAACTTGCACATATGCATCGTTTCCAGCTAATAGCGAACAAAAAAATATTGAGCATTTTGCATTTAACTATGTTGTAGCCAATATTTGCTACACTTAGGGTTCGTGGTCATTCTAGTTTCGACTTCATTTGTAAACACGGAAAAAGTTGTTCATAGCCAGTAACTAACTTCTTACTGCAACTTAATGCCCGCACCTGCGAGGCCCCGCAACGAGCATGGTACGTCCCGCAGACCCCGCAACGAGCATCATGGCGCGTCGCACGGGCCCCGTACCGAGCATCATGGCGCGTCCCGTGGGCCGCGCTTCTAGCAATGTGGCTCGTCCCGCAGGCCCCACACCGAGCATCATGGCGCGTCCCACGGGGCCCCGCACCGAGCATTATGGCACGTTCCTCGGAGCCCCGCACCGAGCATCGTGGCGTGTGCCGCTATAACGCGTCGCAATACCGCGCGTCGTCGTAAAAACGGATGAACGAGGCGCGAACGTTCAAAGCGGCACTCCCGAACTTAATAAAGAAATCCCTTCCGGGAGGAGATTAAACCAGTATTTCTCTGTTAGGGGCGGGTGTTGATGGCGCGAGCGAGGGCGGTATAGCCCATTCGGCGAGCGATGGGCGCGCTTGCAGGAGTTTGGTTTTCATTTATTTCTACTTGTATTCACGTCTCGTCGACAGCAAAATCCATTAGTAGAGACCTGCGAAATTCGCGGTTTCGATGGCCTTCAGGATAGACTTCACACACCCCTGTACACTCGGGTAAATAAAGCAAGTTCATTGGCTGCCAACTTCTAAGTCATCTCAGCTGGTTTGTCTGTGATACGATCCTTCTTTGGTTGAGGGTTTATAACTGGTTGAGATTCGTCCAGATGAACAGTAGGCCAATAGCAAAATTATCTAAGAGGTATATGTGTTTGAATTCTAGCCTATCACCGAATTAATCCGCGAATTTTGCAGGTCTCTACCCATTAGATGTCATTAGAGGTGTGTAGAAATTAAACACAAAACACAATGCAAGCATACGAAGAAGGGATCGACTGTGGACTATGGTAAGTGGTTCTTGAAACCAGGACAGCTGGACATGAGCTCAAGCCCGGCTCGTTCCTTGTGTGAGTTCAGTGGTTGGCAAGGACACTCGGATGGCAGCGGCCCCCAAAGAACGGTGATCCTCATCCAGGGTGGTTCTGCCACCTCCGTGGTGGCAGCAGGAGCCGTCAATGGTGTCCACCAGTGGGAGGCTCTTCCTCGGTAGCCACAGGGACATGCACACTTAAACTGTTCGTATTTTCAAACTGCCGTTTCGCTGGCCACTCGATGAGAAGGACTGTCTGTCCTACTGAAGCTACCGCGTCCCTTATCGGCCGGGTTGATGCCAGCGGTCTGCTCTTTCTTGTCGCCTCGAACAGTCAGCCTCGAGATAAACCACAAGTACAGTTCGGAGCTGCGGCAAGGGACACAGCGATACGAATTTTTTTTTGTATCAGCCGCACGAAATATTAACGTGGAATATTTAGATGAGATGTTTGTGACTAGACAAGCAAAATCATGATAAGCAGAGACCCGGAAATTTCGCGGATTCATTTAGTCGCAAGCTAGAATGCAAACCTTCACACTCTCGCGCCGTGCTCATGATTGGCCAGCAGTTGTTTGGACACGCCCGTCTACGACCGTGAGCCAATTATGCCCAGCTAGGAGAGAAGTGAGCGAATCAGGTAGTGCCAAATGACAAGGATGAAAATGTTCTCGCTAAGAAATCAACCAATGGGAAAGTAAACATGGGTCGAGCACACCTACAACTTTGAATTATATCCTGAGGCCAGAAGAATCAGTGAAATTACCGGGTCTCTAATGATAAGTCACGTGCTTTATTACGAACGGTGGTTGGGGAAAGTATTCGCGAGGCAAAGAACTGGCCAGGAAACTGACAAACGATTATTCACGCGGAGATAACCGAAGCTTCAAAAGAGATCGGACGTTAATGGAAGTGAAGTGCTTCAATCAGCTCGTGGGCCGTCGACCGCGAGTAGCGAGGAGTCTTCAGGAGGCGCGGTGCATGCTGGGGCCCACCCCGGGTCACGGGCGATCCTTCCGACGACTGTTTGTTTGCTCGAGGGGTTTTGGTTGGGAGGGGGGTGGACGCAATCGTCCATCAGTTGCGACCTCGCGCCGATAAAAAAAATCAAGTGTTAAATTTCCGTGGTATTTGCTGGGATGATGCGCCAATTTACGAGCTGCTATAAAAAAAAAAAGAAGGCAGAAAGCAGTTAACCGCTGTTAATGTCGCTGGAATTTATGTCCCGGGGTTGGCCTTTGCGGCCTGAGTTCGCTTCGCTTGGCAAAGACCATCCGCCAGTCGTCACTCTGAACCCGGCCAGCTTTTCACTGTTCACAGAGAGAACAAATGCCCAGAGTAATCGATGGAACCCATCAATTTTAAACTATATAATAAAACGGCGCCAATAAAAGCAAAAAAAAAAGTACTTGAAAAAAAGCTAAACCCTGGATTGCGACCTGATATTTTTGACAGAGAAATTTATTGAATTACTGCTCATCTTGTTAAAATTGAATACAAAGTTAATACTATAAAACTTCCCTTTGGCCACATCCGCAACCCAGTGATTACAAATTTCGTTTCCATGCGACTTCCACCGCATTCACGAAATTACTCCTGCCAAATGCCGTACATCGAGCGCTAAGATGTGACTCGTTAAAAACCACTGATGCCGTTTGATGCTGTTTCATTTAATTTTAATTTCATTTTATTTATTTAAATACATTTGGGTAGAAATCATTTTATTTGTATTATATTAAGTGTTTTTATTTGTGGAAGTTTTCTTTTGCTCTGTTTTGTAACAAAAACTGCTGAAACACGCGAGAATTTGTTAAAAAAAATAACTTGTACCCTGCGGGAGTACGTTCATGTTTTAAGCCCGCGGGTGTAGCTCGGCTCGTGTTCCACGCCCGCGAGTGTATCCCGGCTCATGTTCCACGCCCGCGGGTGTAGCTCGGCTCGTGTTCCACACCCGCGGGTGTAGCTCGGCTCGTGTTCCACGCCCGCGAGTATATCCCGGCTCATGTTCCACGCCCGCGGGTGTAGCTCGGCTCGTGTTCCACGGCCGCGAGTGTATCCCGGCTCATGTTCCACGCCCGCGGGTGTAGCTCAGCTCGTGTTCCACGCCCGCGAGTGTATCCCGGCTCATGTTCCACGCCCGCGGGTGTAGCTCGGCTCGTGTTCCACGCCCGCGAGTGTATCCCGGCTCGTGTTCCACGCCCGCGGGTGTATCCCGGCTCATGTTCCATGCCCGCGGGTGTAGCTCGGCTCGTGTTCCACGCCCGCGGGTGTAGCTCGGCTCGTGTTCCACGCCCGCGGGTGTAGCTCGGCTCGTGTTCCACGCCCGCGGGTGTAGCTCGGCTCGCGTTCCACGCCCGCGGGTGTAGCTCGGCTCGCATTCCACGCCCGCGGGTGTAGCTCGGCTCGCGTTCCACGCCCGCGGGTGTAGCTCGGCTCGCATTCCACGCCCGCGGGTGTAGCTCGGCTCGTGTTCCACGCCCGCGGGTGTAGCTCGGCTCGCGTTCCACGCCCGCGGGTGTAGCTCGGCTCGTGTTCCACGCCCGCGGGTGTAGCTCGGCTCGCGTTCCACGCCCGCGGGTGTAGCTCGGCTCGTGTTCCACGCCCGCGGGTGTAGCTCGGCTCGCGTTCCACGCCCGCGGGTGTAGCTCGGCTCGCATTCCACGCCCGCGGGTGTAGCTCGGCTCGCGTTCCACGCCCGCTGGTGTAGCTCGGCTCGCGTTCCACGCCCGCGGGTGTAGCTCGGCTCGCGTTCCACGCCCGCGGGTGTAGCTCGGCTCGCGTTCCACGCCCGCGGGTGTATCCCGGCTCATGTTCCACGCCCGCGGGTGTAGCTCGGCTCGCGTTCCACGCCCGCGGGTGTAGCTCGGCTCGTGTTCCACGCCCGCGGGTGTAGCTCGGCTCGCGTTCCACGCCCGCGGGTGTAGCTCGGCTCGTGTTCCACGCCCGCGGGTGTACCCCGCAGCGCTTGAGAGACAGGCCGTATTGGCGGATATTGGCGGGCAAATGGCCGCGCCGCGCTATCTGGGGTGCGCGGCTGTGCGCCCACCGGGGCGTGCGGCGATTGAATTCAGCGGCAAGTGGCGCGCGCCGTGGGGAGGGCCGATAAGAGCGGGCGCCAGCTCACAAGATATATCGACACCTTTTACAACGCCGCGTGGCTCTCAAGAGGCAGACAGCCCCTGGGGTTTCCGCACCTGACTGGCTCCACACAGCAGCGCCCCAACACACGACCTGTGCGCCACAAGACGCCATTGTCGATGGGGAATCTGCAGCCGCACTACCACCGCAACTAGCCTCGCTCAAACTAAAACAGCAAACTGCAAACGTCAATGTGAATCACACATTCAAGGCTATTGGAGCCCCTGGTCAAACCTGTACGATATTTCGACTTTAAATTTCAATTTATTTCGATAGTACAGACAAGTATGAAGGACCTTGCGTACCTACATTATTGGAAAAAAGTTCGCAAAGTTATTTAATTTTAAATTTAAATTTTAAATGTAATTTTAAATTTATAGCACAATGGCCAACTCTAGGTAGACTGCATGATGCGAAGTTAGCGCAAGGTTATGTCCTTTAGATACTGCAGCGTGTGCATTCGCAAATATTAAAAAAAATTGAAATGTGAATATTTATGATATGAAAAAAAACTCATAATTGATGTGCTTACTTGGTATATAAAAATACGTATACTCACCTCACACATTTGTAATTGGAACACCCTCCTCTCCTTTTTCCATTTCATCTGCTATTTCAGCAGGTGTTACTTGTGACCTAATAAGCCCAGTTTCTTTGGCGGCTTATTAAATAATTTGTGAACTTAATTGGTATTATTACGATACAAACAACAGCTTGAATGTGCAACACGCAGGCGTTGTTTGAAACGTGTTCGAACACGCTCTCGCAGTAGCTCGCCGTGCTCGGTGGTCGCGAGGCTAGGACTTGACCCGGGCGAGGTCACACCAGCGGCAACAGGACCCTGGTGACCCCGACACCAGAGCGGGGACACCCCCTCCCCCCTCCTCCTCCCCTCCCACAACGCGCGGCACTCGCGGACGGATACAAATGACGGCAACAGGAGCGCGGGATTGATGCGGCCGGGGTTTATAGCGGCCGAGCGCTGCGACCCCTCCCCGCGCTAATGAGCTGTAATTAATGGCGGTAATGAGACAAGCGGCGCGCGGAGACGCGAGACGTGCATCCCTGCCCCCCTCTCCCTTCACCCCCTTTTGAGCCGAGGCCCGCACAGAACAGCTACTCCGTGTTCGCTGCGCCGGGCGGCCGGGCAGGATAGTCCAGTTCGCGATGTCGGAGACATGTTCATGCCGAGTGATGATTCCGACTATGACAATGTTCTGCTGGCTCTCATTACGCTATCGTAAACAAGAAACGAGTTCATGAATTTAATATAAAAACAAAAACATTTGAAGAATTTCATTTTATGAAGCAGTTTATAGTGAGTAAGAAACCAAATTTATGGATTTTTTTTCAGGATAAATTCAAATCAGTTCGAAAGCATCCTAGGCATTGTCCTGCATATCCTGACTTCTGTATTATTCCAACGGTTTATTCCATAAATATGGATATTTCCGTAATCTTTCAATTAACATTTCCGTCGCCACTTGACTATTTAAAGCATAATACTGAGAGAAATTAAACTACATAAAAAGCAAACGCTGAAGTACAGCACAATTCCGCGAGAAAACAGATATTTTTTTTTTGTTTATCTGCGCATGCGTGAAGTCAGCCATGTCTTTTTAAAAAAAAATAGCCGAGAACCAAACACCTGACCATATCGTCAACATAGCGAACATAGCGAACATAGCGAGCATAGCGAGCATAGCACCCTGTGTGGCCGTAGATTTAGTGCTCCTCCTGGCCACGGTTAGCACCGCTCAGGCTTAGCAGAGTTTGGCAACACTGCCCAGGGATAGCACATTTTGACAACACCGCATATGAATAGCAGGGATTGCACAGTCTGGCAACACCACATAGGAATAGCACATTCTGACAACACCACATATGAATAGCACAGTTTGGCAACACTGCCCAGGGATAGCACATTCTGACAACACCGCATATGAATAGCACAGTCTGGCAACACCGCCTAGGGATAGCACATTCTGACAACACCGCATATGAATAGCACAGTCTGGCAACACCGCCTAAGGATAGCACAGTCTGGCAACACCACCCAGGGTTAGTCCTGGTGGCAATAACGCCAAGGAATAGCGCACTCTGGCGCCGAAATGAGGAAGTTTTATATCTCCCTAGACTGAGCTCCACCACATGTATAACGTATAGGTGATAGATTACAACCAAAATGACACCTCCACACACTTAATCAGACGTATGAGAGAGCTGGTATGAAGTTCTCTGGTCGTCTTATATGTGAGAGGCATACCTACAGAATACAATAGAGTAGCATTTTGTTAAAAGTCACAATTTTACATTATTTACTGATAGTTCTGTGCAGTGCACTTAGTGATTATTTTCCCGTAGCCCAGCACGAGGATTTTGAGGAAACATGGACTTGGGAATAATTTTGCTCTGTCATTTAGTTACAATTTTGGTTGCCTTCAGAAGGGAGTTACAAATGTTATCAATCGAGTGGCAAGTTTAAGAATTACCACTTATCTGCACGGGATTTGTTCTTGTTCGCTTTTAAACTGACACATTTAGAAGTTTTCACCTCGGAGAAAGTCAAAGTTACTCCCAAACACGGTTTCCGAGCCAACACCAGCTGTTGCATGAAGTCGTGTAGCATAGTCCCAAGTGAACTGATGAGAAGAACCAATGAGAATGGCATCTACACGGACAAACAACGAGGAGGGTGTGTCTAAACGTCAACCATGTGTGACTCTAGGCCTTCTCCGACGAAATAGTAGCAACGTTTCGGGAACTGAAATTTGCTGTCCATCTTCAGACCCAGACAGCAGGGAGTTACCTGCTGTTCACTCCCGCCTCCTGTAGCACGAACAACTCAGCTCACTCCGAGAGTGTAGACAGCTCGACTACCTGCAGCAGTCACGTTCTGGGCTGCTATTGGCAGACCGGAGTGCCTCGCCCCACCAACCCGCGTCTTTGAACCACGTCGGCATCGCCCGCGGCCTCACCCTCCCCCTCCCCTACAAGATCACACATCTTACTAATTAGGTGAAGCATTGATAACAACGCTAAATCAGATCCACCCTCCAACCCCTTCCTTGCTCAGGAGCTACCGTCCCCATCATCTGTTTGAGGGGGAGCCTCACAATTAGAGGGATTTGACGTCACAAAGGCGGACAGCTCGGGGCTACGAGCGTCGAATACGAACCTGTTTCTGCCCCCCTCCCCTCCTTTTACAAGTTCCGTCATCCCCAACCCTAGCGACTCGCTGCAATTCCAGTCTTAGTGTCCTCCAAGCCTGTTGGCTGGAAGTACTAGCCTCGCTTAGCTGCGCTATCATGGCCGGAAACTACAACTGAAACAAGGCGTGCTTTGTCAGCTGAGTTACGCGCGTTCTATAATACAGCGACCAATCACTGCGAGGTGGACAGGAAATGGCGCAGTCATAAGTAGTGAACAATATGCCTTGAAGCCTGCAAAACAGTAAAATATTTATACTCTACTTCTCCGTCTCGTACTTTCCTGGAGTCAAGTGCAGTCCAGAAAAGGCAGTTACTTTTCTGCACAAAGAATTCTTCTACTGGAGAAACACTTATCGTATACAGTTGATAGACACGGGAAAATATAAAAGATTCGTTAAGTAAGAGACGTGATCTAAAATACAGCCACTATTTTATTTGCGCCTTGAGAAGTTGTGATCGCAGTAGAGTTTTGCAAGGCTTAAAGTAAGTTCGGTCAGAAACAAGGCAAACCCGAAATGAGAACCGACTCATGTTCTTCTCAATCGCAACTTCCAAACACAAAAATAAACCTTGGAAAACACAGCGACAAACAGGCGAACGGAAGCTTATGTTCAAAAAAATCTGCAATAACCATTCTTAATCGTTATAATAGGTTATTTTCTGTTTAAAAAAAGTCGCTATTTAAATTATTTTATGAACTTAAAAGGTAAATTCTTGTGCCATTCGTAGTATGCACTGAAATCATTATGTCACGTGGTTTACATTAACCGTTCGTTTGTAGCCTTCATCTTGAAACTGTTTGTTCTAGTATAATTATTGATATATATAATTATAATTATATATATATATAGTTATCCAATACTCTTTAAGACTCAGGTTTCTATGGCTGTGGAAAAAAAAATATTTTTTAAGACGTATATTTTTTTGGTTGAGATAATGAATGGTGTAATACGGCAGGGCAACATAGGGAAGGGGGGAGTCATCGCCAAGCTGACTACCGGAGCCGTTCCGGGACGCCACTAGGGGTGCGGGTCTCTGGAGAGTCAGGGGTGGGGGGTGGGGTATCCCCAGTCCGGAGGCTGGAGCATGGAGCATGGAGCATGGCCCTGCCTTCCCCCTTCCCCCTCTTCAACTAGGCCGGGCACAGCAGTGCAGCAAGCTCTGAGCGCTGACTGCGACCTCGTGTCAGCCACTCGCCGGCTGCCACGTGTCAACCCTAGCCCCCCCCCCCCCTTTTCCAGGTACAAACTACAGTACCTTCAGCACCTCAGGCAACTAACTCTATTGCGTAACTGTTCAACGAGCATACTTTTTGAAATTGCTTCTTTAGGCTCGTTGTGAAAAAATAATTAGTCTGAATGTTTACCATACACGCGCACCATGCAACGAAATTTCAACTGGATGAAAAATATCTACACACAAAAGATTATAAATATGCTTTTAAATCGTATTGTTTGGTGAATTAAATTTAATACTGGTCCATATCATTAAAAATTTTATTTATTGTGAATGTTAGTGATATAAATAAAGTTTATAAAATTTTCAAGTGTGTTTTCAAGTGTATTCATATAAGTGAGGTTGTGTTTCTGTATCTATAATTTATTTGTGTTTTAAATTATGATATTTTTATTGAATAAATAATAAAAATTAAAAAAAATACAATAAAGATTCAGCATATATATAGATTTTCGCTATAAATTAAATCTTATCTCAATTATTTTACTAAATTAAATAATTAATTTTATACGTGTGTTTATTTGAGTTACTGTGTATTTAATGAAATATTTTATTTTTTAAATTTTTTTTATCCAACGATATTTATAATATCTCATTAGTAATTTGATTTGACTTATATTGTTATTTGCATGCAAAAATCGAGTTATTTTTTATTGCACGTAAGTGTAGCTTGTAACGCCATAGTGATGGACTCTTGGCTGACTCGTGCGCACTGTGCGCGAGAGACGGCGCTCCGCTGCGAGCTACCCCCGCCTTGACGCCCCACTGGCGAGCTACCCCCGCCTTGACGCCCCACTGGCGAGCTACCCCCGCCTTGACGCCCCACTGGCGAGAGCAGTTGGCGGCAAGGCTAGCGAGTGGGGGGTGCTCGCAAGTGTAGCGAGTGTTCCGCTCGTCCCGTCGACGCGGCAACAAGGCTGGCCGCTGGGTCGAACCGCCGCCGCCGAGGCGAGAGACGCGCGAGGCGGAAATTGGCGCCGGGGCGCGCGCCGCCCTCCGCCGAGTGGCTTCCTGAATAACTCAGCGGGTAATCTGGCGCCACGCAGCCGGGATTACCGCGTTAGCGAGGCGTCTGCCGCGCCGGCCAGGGGGGAGAACACGCATGCGTGAATAAACAACCTGCTTCACACTCGCCCGTCCGTCTTGCGCGTGACGCGAGCATCTCGGGCACCTGCAGAGGCGACCTCAACACCTCGAGCACCTGCAGAGGCAACCTCAACACCTCGAGCACCTGCAGAGGCAACCTCAACACCTCGAGCACCTGCAGAGGCAACCTCAACACCTCGAGCACCTGCAGAGGCAACCTCAACACCTCGAGCACCTGCAGAGGCGACCTCAACACCTCGAGCACCTGCAGAGGCAACCTCAACACCTCGAGGACCTGCAGAGGCAACCTCAACACCTCGAGCACCTGCAGAGGCGACCTCAACACCTCGAGGACCTGCAGAGGCAACCTCAACACCTCGAGCACCTGCAGAGGCGACCTCAACACCTCGAGCACCTGCAGAGGCAACCTCAACACCTCGAGGACCTGCAGAGGCAACCTCAACACCTCGAGCACCTGCAGAGGCGACCTCAACACCTCGAGGACCTGCAGAGGCAACCTCAACACCTCGAGCACCTGCAGAGGCGACCTCAACACCTCGAGCACCTGCAGAGGCAACCTCAACACCTCGAGCACCTGCAGAGGCAACCTCAACACCTCGAGCACCTGCAGAGGCAACCTCAACACCTCGAGCACCTGCAGAGGCGACCTCAACACCTCGAGCACCTGCAGAGGCAACCTCAACACCTCGAGGACCTGCAGAGGCAACCTCAACACCTCGAGCACCTGCAGAGGCGACCTCAACACCTCGAGGACCTGCAGAGGCAACCTCAACACCTCGAGCACCTGCAGAGGCGACCTCAACACCTCGAGCACCTGCAGAGGCGACCTCAACACCTCGAGGACCTGCAGAGGCAACCTCAACACCTCGAGCACCTGCAGAGGCGACCTCAACACCTCGAGCACCTGCAGAGGCGACCTCAACACCTCGAGCACCTGCAGAGGCAACCTCAACACCTCGAGCACCTGCAGAGGCGACCTCAACACCTCGAGCACCTGCAGAGGCAACCTCAACACCTCGAGCACCTGCAGAGGCGACCTCAACACCTCGAGCACCTGCAGAGGCAACCTCAACACCTCGAGCACCTGCAGAGGCAACCTCAACACCTCGAGCACCTGCAGAGGCAACCTCAACACCTCGAGCACCTGCAGAGGCAACCTCAACACCTCGAGCACCTGCAGAGGCGACCTCAACACCTCGAGCACCTGCAGAGGCAACCTCAACACCTCGAGGACCTGCAGAGGCGACCTCAACACCTCGAGCACCTGCAGAGGCGACCTCAACACCTCGAGCACCTGCAGAGGCGACCTCAACACCTCGAGCACCTGCAGAGGCGACCTCAACACCTCGAGCACCTGCAGAGGCGACCTCAACACCTCGAGCACCTGCAGAGGCGACCTCAACACCTCGAGCACCTGCAGAGGCAACCTCAACACCTCGAGCACCTGCAGAGGCGACCTCAACACCTCGAGCACCTGCAGAGGCGACCTCAACACCTCGAGCACCTGCAGAGGCGACCTCAACACCTCGAGCACCTGCAGAGGCAACCTCAACACCTCGAGCACCTGCAGAGGCGACCTCAACACCTCGAGCACCTGCAGAGGCGACCTCAACACCTCGAGCACCTGCAGAGGCGACCTCAACACCTCGAGGACCTGCAGAGGCGACCTCAACACCTCGAGCACCTGCAGAGGCGACCTCAACACCTCGAGCACCTGCAGAGGCAACCTCAACACCTCGAGCACCTGCAGAGGCGACCTCAACACCTCGAGCACCTGCAGAGGCGACCTCAACACCTCGAGCACCTGCAGAGGCGACCTCAACACCTCGAGCACCTGCAGAGGCGACCTCAACACCTCGAGCACCTGCAGAGGCAACCTCAACACCTCGAGCACCTGCAGAGGCAACCTCAACACCTCGATGATCTGCAGCGGTCCAGGACATGCTCTGAAATGTTGAGTCCGGCAATTCTAGTAGAAGTGCCTGACTAAGTACTGGATATGAAGAGGTTATTATTATTTTTAATTAGTTGTAGACCGTTACTGTCCTCTTAATTTGAATGTCAATTGTGCAAGATTTCACTAAGAAATTTTTTCAAATTCTGATTGAAAAGGGCTTTGTGGAAAGGTGGTGGAGGGGTGGGAGGAAAGTAGTATTAAAAAATGTCATAATTTCAATTAAACGTTTTTAAATCACATTTCGATAGTAGTGTTATTCCTATTTTAACGTCAACTGTGAAAATTTTATTTAGGGGGGGGGGGGAATATTTATTTAATTACTAGTAAAGTGGAATGAGGATAGTTAATTCTAAATTTTATGTAGCCAGGAAAAATATACAGGTTATAAAGTTATTTCATTTTTTACATGAGATTAAAAATTTGTAATTAAGGTGTAAAAAATTATCCTTATAATGTGGGAGAGAAGGGTGAGGTAGTTTTTAGAACTGTCATGTATTTAATAAACTTTTTTTTTATGAAATTCAGATGTACGTAATTATTTTCCTCTTCTATTGAACGTCAAGTATGCAAGATGTTATCCATTTTTGTCAGTACTATACTTTAAGTGTTGCGAAAGGTAGACGGGGGTGTTTTTTAAATATTATTATAGATAATTTTATATGTATAATTTTATTTAAATATAAACGTTAATTTTCTCTTAAATTGAACGTCTAGTTTGCAAAATTTCATCAAGAAGTACCATACTACTGCTTTAGGGGTAGTAAGGTGAATTAGGGATGGTTTTTCGAAATCTCTTGTTGGACAGTGACCATCCTCGTGTTTCGAAGGTCAAATGTGCAAAGTTCCTACTCACTCGGATGAACGATGCGCGAACGCATAGAAAACTAACAAAATATAACACGAATACACATTTATTGTTATACTTAAGATTAAAAAAATATTCTATTAAAATGGGGTAGAACGCTTAAACCCCTGACAGAGCTAGGCATCGGCTATCCGCATCACCGGACTGCTTTGTAGGGTCCCCGTATCCTCTTGTTTGCAGGCGCACCAACTCACACCGGAGATTTAATCTATTATTACAGAATTATGCTCCGTGTCTATTCCACAGGGGCCGTGCATAAAAAGTAGCCTAGGTCACTATCCGACCCATAAAAAATCTCAGTGCTAAACAATCATGTTGATAAGTTAATCTGTGGTCGCGTGAAAGAGGGACAAACCAACAAACACACTTCCGCATTAATGAGATTTGTAAGTACATATCTATGCTCTGATTGGTTGTGGTGCTCGGCAGAGGCACTACTTGCTCACGAAGAAGTAGACTCATGTAATAGAAGCGCGATTAGTCTACACCAGCAGGGTTTCCTGTGTTTGGCTGCTTCGCACACGCCATCTACACAGTTCGCTGTCCCATTGGCCCAGAGTCACGCTGGGCGTGACCAGCGAGACTAACTACAGCTGTTTTAAGCCTATATTGGTCGGTTACCTGAGTGTACTCTGAAAAAATAAAACGTGTGAGAGAAGTGAAACTTCTTGATTTTTAGCTACATATAGAGATACATTATTATTTTTATTTAACAAGAGATAATAACTGAGAATCTTAAGTATGCGGGTATGATTTTTAATGAAAAATTATTGCCCTTTTCAGCAACCTGTACTCTCTCGTATACGTTCACTGGCTTTTTTTAGCGCCTCTTATGGCGGTTTATTCCCACGTTGCCTTTGATAATAACTCTTATATGCTTCTGCCTTTTTATTATTTTTAGGCATGATGTTAAATCACGGTCCTTACATTTAGCAAATATCACGCCTCGCTAAGTACCTATTCCCCCCTCCCCCAAATGTCCTTTTCTTCCAATTCCACCGCTAGCGCATGCGTTGGAGTGACGTCACTGCTGACACACTCCCCTCTTCCTCTACTGGTTCCCCCACCACGTACCTAGCTATTCCCCTCATGCGATCGGAATTTTCGTAACGCTTGAAAATTGTAGCTCCCTCAGCAAATAAGTTTCACTTCAAAAAATTGTTAGTAAAAACTTAAATTCTATATCCCACGATGTTCCAGACTGTAAACATTGTGACTAAAAAGCTGTTCTTGCCACCCATGTACTTAAACTATGGTATAGAATGTTCTGCATAAAGATAACTCTGTTACTGGTACTCAAGCTTGTTAGCAGCTGCCCTGTTGAACATATTACTCAATAGCTCTGCTCATTACCACTTGTGAGGTGGCTCCAGATCTGCTCATTCCCACGTGCAACGTGGCTCCACCTGGTCTATGGAGGGCTGGGGAGAGGGAATGTTTTCAGCCTGTCTCGTAGCATCGCCTTAATGAAGAAGTGTTCGCTTATCCTCCGTATTGATTCTCTCTCTCTTCCCCCCCCCCCCCCCCGCCCATCCCAAGATCCTGCCCTGGACGTCGTCCTGAGCCGCGGCTCTCGGCCGTCTGTGCGGTAATTTAACGCCGAATTAGGCGCAGTAATTTAGATCCCCCCTCGGGGCGAGAGAAGGTGTTGGAGGGGGTGGGGGGTTAGGGGCTAATGGCGGCGGGTCACCGCCAGACACGGTCCTGCGACTCAGGTCTGGGCTTGAAGACATAACGGCAGTCCCGTGGTGTCTGCAAACACTTACCTGCCGCGGGGAGCGACTACAGCGCTGATACACCGTCGAGGCACAACTGGGAGTAGCTGCTACACCGTCGAGGCACAACTATGAGTAGCTGCGACATCGTCGAGGCACAACTGGGAGTAGCTGCGAACCGTCGAGGCACAACTGGGAGTAGCTGCGACACCGTCGAGGCACTACTGGCAGTAGCTGCGACACCGTCGAGGCACAACTGGGAGTAGCTGCGACACCGTCGAGGCACAACTGGGAGTAGCTGCGACACCGTCGAGGCACAACTGGGAGTAGCTGCGACACCGCCGAGGCACAAATGGGAGTAGCTGCGACACGGCCGAGGCACAACTGGGAGTAGCTTGACACCGCCGAGGCACAACTGGGAGTAGCTGCGACACCGTCGAGGCACAACTGGGAGTAGCTGCGACACCGTCGAGGCACAACTGGGAGTAGCTGCGACACCGTCGAGGCACAAGTGGGAGTAGCTGCGACACGGCCGAGGCACAACTGGGAGTAGCTTGACACCGCCGAGGCACAACTGGGAGTAGCTGCGACACCGTCGAGGCACAACTGGGAGTAGCTGCGACACCGTTGAGACACAACTGTGAGTAGCTGCGACACCGTCGAGGCATAAGTGGGAGTAGCTGCGACACCGTCGAGGCACAACTGGGAGTAGCTGCGACACCGTTGAGACACAACTGTGAGTAGCTGCGACACCGTCGAGGCACAAGTGGGAGTAGCTGCGACACCGTCGAGGCACAAGTGGGAGTAGCTGCGACACCGTCGAGGCACAAGTGGGAGAAGCTGCGACACCGTCGAGGCACAACTGAGAGTAGCTGCGACACCGTCGAGGCACAAGTGGGATTAGCTGCGACACCGTCGAGGCACAAGTGGGATTAGCTGCGACACCGTCGAGGCACAACTGGGAGTAGCTGCGACACCGTTGAGACACAACTGGGAGTAGCTGCGACACCGTCGAGGCAAAAGTGGGAGTAGCTGCGACACCGTCGAGGCACAAGTGGGAGTAGCTGCGACACCGTCGAGGCACAACTGGGAGTAGCTGCGACACCGTCGAGGCACAAGTGGGAGTAGCTGCGACACCGTCGAGGCACAAGTGGGAGTAGCTGCGACACCGTCGAGGCACAACTGGGAGTAGCTGCGACACCGTTGAGACACAACTGGGAGTAGCTGCGACACCGTCGAGGCACAAGTGGGAGTAGCTGCCACACCGTCGAGGCACAAGTGGGAGTAGCTGCGACACCGTCGAGGCACAAGTGGGAGTAGCTGCGACACCGTCGAGGCACAACTGGGAGTAGCTGCGACACCGTCGAGGCACAAGTGGGAGTAGCTGCGACACCGTCGAGGCACAAGTGGGAGTAGCTGCGACACCGTCGAGGCACAAGTGGGAGTAGCTGCGACACCGTCGAGGCACAACTGGGAGTAGCTGCGACACCGTCGAGGCACAAGTGGGAGTAGCTGCGACACCGTCGAGGCACAAGTGGGAGTAGCTGCGACACCGTCGAGGCACAAGTGGGAGTAGCTGCGACACCGTCGAGGCACAACTGGGAGTAGCTGCGACACCGTCGAGGCACAACTGGGAGTAGCTGCGACACCGTCGAGGCACAACTGGGAGTAGCTACGACACCGTTGAGACACAACTGGGAGTAGCTACGACACCGTCGAGGCACAACTGGGAGTAGCTGCGACACCGTCGAGGCACAAGTGGGAGTAGCTGCGACACCGTCGAGGCACAAGTGGGAGTAGCTGCGACACCGTCGAGGCACAAGTGGGAGTAGCTGCGACACCGTTGAGGCACAACTGGGAGTAGCTGCGACACCGTTGAGGAGGCACAAGTGAGAGTAGCTGCGACACCGTCGAGGCACAAGTGGGAGTAGCTGCGACACCATCGAGGCACAAGTGGGAGTAGCTGCGACACCGTCGAGGCACAACTGGGAGTAGCTGCGACACCGTTGAGACACAACTGGGAGTAGCTGCGACACCTTCGAGGCACAAGTGGGAGTAGCTGCGACACCGTCGAGGCACAAGTGGGAGTAGCTGCGACACCGTCGAGGCACAAGTGGGAGTAGCTGCGACACCGTCGAGGCACAACTGGGAGTAGCTGCGACACCGTCGAGGCACAAGTGGGAGTAGCTGCGACACCGTCGAGGCACAAGTGGGAGTAGCTGCGACACCGTCGAGGCACAAGTGGGAGTAGCTGCGACACCGTCGAGGCACAACTGGGAGTAGCTGCGACACCGTCGAGGCACAAGTGGGAGTAGCTGCGACACCGTCGAGGCACAAGTGGGAGTAGCTGCGACACCGTCGAGGCACAACTGGGAGTAGTTGCGACACCGTCGAGGCACAACTGGGAGTAGCTGCGACACCGTCGAGGCACAATTGGGAGTAGCTGCGACACCGTCGAGGCACAACTGGGAGTAGCTACGACACCGTTGAGACACAACTGGGAGTAGCTACGACACCGTCGAGGCACAACTGGGAGTAGCTGCGACACCGTCGAGGCACAAGTGGGAGTAGCTGCGACACCGTCGAGGCACAAGTGGGAGTAGCTGCGACACCGTCGAGGCACAAGTGGGAGTAGCTGCGACACCGTTGAGGCACAACTGGGAGTAGCTGCGACACCGTTGAGGAGGCACAAGTGGGAGTAGCTGCGACACCGTCGAGGCACAAGTGGGAGTAGCTGCGACACCGTCGAGGCACAAGTGGGAGTAGCTGCGACACCGTCGAGGCACAACTGGGAGTAGCTGCGACACCGTCGAGGCACCACTGGGAGTAGCTGCGACACCGTCGAGGCACAAGTGGGAGTAGCTGCGACACCGTCGAGGCACAAGTGGGAGTAGCTGCGACACCGTCGAGGCACAAGTGGGAGTAGCTGCGACACCGTTGAGGCACAACTGGGAGTAGCTGCGACACCGTTGAGGAGGCACAAGTGGGAGTAGCTTCGACACCGTCGAGGCACAAGTGGGAGTAGCTGCGACACCGTCGAGGTACAAGTGGGAGTAGCTGCGACACCGTCGAGGCACAACTGGGAGTAGCTGCGACACCGTCGAGGCACAAGTGGGAGTAGCTGCGACACCGTCGAGGCACAAGTGGGAGTAGCTGCGACACCGTCGAGGCACAACTGGGAGTAGCTGCGACACCGTCGAGGCACAAGTGGGAGTAGCTGCGACACCGTCGAGGCACAAGTGGGAGTAGCTGCGACACCGTCGAGGCACAACTGGGAGTAGCTGCGACACCGTCGAGGCACAACTGGGAGTAGCTGCGACACCGTCGAGGCACAACTGGGAGTAGCTGCGACACCGTCGAGGCACAACTGGGAGTAGCTACGACACCGTCGAGACACAACTGGGAGTAGCTACGACACCGTCGAGGCACAACTGGGAGTAGCTGCGATACCGTCGAGGCACAAGTGGGAGTAGCTACGACACCGTCGAGGCACAACTGGGAGTAGCTGCGATACCGTCGAGGCACAAGTGGGAGTAGCTACGACACCGTCGTGGCACAACTGGGAGTAGCTGCGATACCGTCGAGGCACAAGTGGGAGTAGCTACGACACCGTCGAGGCACAACTGGGAGTAGCTACGACACCGTCGAGACACAACTGGGAGTAGCTACGACACCGTCGAGGCACAACTGGGAGTAGCTGCGATACCGTCGAGGCACAACTATGAGTAGCTGCGACACTGTCGAGGCACAACTGGGAGTAGCTGCAACAGTGTAGAAGCACGACTGGAAGTTTTAAATTCACTAAACCCATCTGGCCTGCCTTCTCGCGAACTATTATTGAAACTCGGTATGACTATCATGCTTTTAAGAAATTTAAGTTCACCTTATATGTGCAGTTGCACAAGACTACTAACAGAAGACATAAAAGACTACTCAATTGTGGCGACCATCCTCACCAGCCAGTAGCCGGCCAGTTGTCGCGCATCCGCAAGGACATGCGGACTGCTGTTTTCTGTAAACACTTCATTTACCCTGACCATTGATAAGTCTCAGGGACAATCATTCTCTTGGTTGGCATTGATTTACGAAAAGATAGTTTCTCCCTAGGGCAACTACATGTTGCTCATCACGAGTAGGAACTCCAGAAAACTAATATTTTTTTTCTACCAGAACATAAAACGAGAAGCTCTAAACTAATAGTTCTTTTGTAATAAAAATAAATATTAAAATGTTAAATAGACCGTTTGTTGTCAAAGGTTATGGGGGAATATGAATACATAATATAATTGGAATTTAAGGCAGGTTATACCGTGTGGGTCTCTGCTAGTAGTTTATAATTTAAGGGAAATTCTGGAGTTTATAGTGAATGGCTGTTTACAAGGCGAAGGCATTGGCATTTAGTTCTTTTTGTAGAGTTTGGAAATGACTATAGATGCGATATTGCTGTCAGCAGACACTTTGTAATTCACTCTTTCATTCCTTTAATGTGTGATCCATGCCTTAACGAAGGGCCCATTTTCCATGTTAAACGATAGCAAATTGTCACGGCACAACTAATGTTGAAACCAACATGTCATATCCCGCCCCCTTGAAAACAACATGCGAGCACTCCATACAGCGTGCTCGTTCATCTCCAGACGGAAATGTTCGCAGCGAGCGGTATTGACCCCGACCGGCTCCCATCCAGACATCTCGGAGCACTCTTAGGGACGCCCTCACGCCAGCGAACCGCGGGGGCTTAGCGCGGGAGATGGTATCCTCCAAGATTGCCGACATCCCATCTCTGTAAGCCGCCCGCCCGCTTGTCTCTCCGCTAGCGGGCGCCGTGCCCACTGGGGCGTGTGCAGAAATGGATGTGCTCCCCTCCCCCATTCCCCCGCACGTGCCCCTGTTTATATTGCAGGCACTGAAACTTGGCTCCACTTATTACTTCCACCATCCGCCGAGAAGAAATTCTTGCAACCTGCCGTAGCACCCCCTTTCCCCTCCCCCCGGTGAAGAAAACTTGAACCCCCCCCCCCCCCCTTCCGCCCACAGAGTCGGCGAGCCAGGAGGCTGATTACCATAGCGACTTGGAAATGCCCTCTCCCTCGTCCAAAACACGGGTCTCTACCTCCACGCCGCGACTTGCGGAGAGAAAGCTTCTTAATTAACGAACTCTGATTTAAATTATTCCCCCCCGATGGGGATTGTGGGGGGGATAGACCGTTGCGAAGGCGATACCCGTGCCGTGGGGGGAGGAGAGGTGACCTTACACTGCACAGGAGTCTGCGCGGGACACCGTGAGGACACGCCTGGTGGCTGTCGGGCACAGACGCCTCCATGCCGCGGAATTCTGTGAGTGACCGGGTGTCACGTCTACGTCCGCACTTGGGCCACAGTTTTTACCGGCACGTACTGTGGAACCTGAGTTCAGCGGTAACCTACAAGGGAAACTGTTTCCATGCGCTAGCTCGCTGACTTACATCAGAAGTAGGTACTTCTGTGCAGTGCTGGCAATACCTTGCTGTAGACACACAGTCAAATACTGCATGAAAGCGCTTTTTGCGAGCGATTTGCTGTCGCCGTTTGCTGTCCCCGAACGGTTCGGTTCCGAAAGAATTATGTTCCTTTTTTCGCTAACGAACATGACATGCGTTACAGATTATTCCGACCTTGCGGCCGGCGTACTCACGTTGGCCTCCCACATATACGCCCCATTATGGTAGGGTGGGAGTAACTTCCAGTTCTCTTAAATTTGACATTCCAGAGCTTTTAAAGTAACAGAACTGTGAGGGAACGCTCCCTGTTGTTGATCGCCATCCAGCCATTGCTACCCTCTCTGTTGCCTCTGTTATTGCGACTTGGATCCGCACAATTTCGGCTCTTTCTTGGTTTTGATTGCTGTTTGTTTACGACTTTTACCTGAGCTAGGCGGGATTACTGTATTTTCCCCAGAACATCAGGACATTGTAATAATAGTTGTTCACCAGTATTTTACCGTTTTGACTGGTTGGATTAGAGCCCCTTTACCGCACTCAGCTAACATGCGTTACATGTTTTCCGGAACATGTCCGGCTTTCCGCACCTCCTCCCTCCCTGCACCCGCACCTCAAAGGTAGAATCAGGGAACAGCTGATGGACGTGTTGGAACTAGGCCTGTCAAAGCTTCGACACAAGCTTGCTGCCCATCTCAAGGATCCGTGTTGCTGGAAAGCACGCCCCCTCCACCTGTCTGGCTGACGCCAGGCAGGTTTCTCAGGTACACGAGGGCAATCTAGGTTGCCCACGTGCACTTGCAGACTCTTTAGGCTGATGTTCTAGCCTTCTAAGCAATCCGCGTATGGTCCGGGGTGCCGCCCGCATCAACCCGGTTAAGGACGGTGAACTACTTCGTCCCGGGTCGTGAGATGCACGGGCACCCACCGCCGGCTGAGGCTCAATTCGATTGGATCGGGTGACCGGTACGTGTTGCTGCAGTGTTTCGGGGAATGTCCGCGGCACGCGCGCGTGCAGTGCCCTGGTCCCGCGAGCAGCACACCCGCGGGGTTTAATCTCCCCGCGGACGACGGCCGTAAAGCCGGTCGCCCCGCCGAGCTCTCGCTAATGGCGAGGCAGACCAACTCCGCAAGCACCCGCCCCTTTTTTTAAACCCCCGCCGTTAACCGGCAAAAACTTCCCCCCTCCCCCTTCCCCTTCCCTCGACAAGGGGCATTACGGAGCGCGTTATGCCCCCGAGTCGGCGATATTGCAGGGTTTCTTCGGCCGAGATGATGACCGCCGGCGTCTCCCGGATTAAGTCTGCGTCGGCGCTGTAACCTCGGCGCTTAAATCTCGCTAATGTGTTTGCGTTAATTAAGTGGTCCAGCTAATGATGGATGTCGGCTCCTGCTGGAGTTACGTTCCGTGTGGTACTGTCCCCGAAAAATGATTACGGACGATCATTATCACGCGCAACCTTCGTACATAAGAAGTGGTTTCTTAACCCGTCGAAACTTCTTCGTAGTCTAGATATTTCCAGGGCGTGCTCGTGTGTTGGCCAGCCGTCTAGTCTATGCGGTCAGGGCAGGTTTTGTTGTTACAAAAGTCCTGGGTTCTATTCCTGGGGTGGCATGAAGAATTGTTTTTACTTGCATATTTATTTCCCGGGTTAAGGACCCAGTGTTCAGTTGTACTTCAACTCGAGCAGCGGAAGGCTGCCACTAACATCAGTTGCCGCGATCCCACAGCTCGGCATTAAATGGGGGTCACAAATATGCATCATCGCCACTTGCACGCGCTCACCCTCTGCCCAGCGCCGCCAGCAACTCTAGAAACTCCAGCAACTCTAGAAACTCCAGCAACTCTAGAAACTCCAGCAACTCTAGAAACTCCAGCAACTCTAGACACTCCAGCAACTCCAGCAACTCTAGAAACTCCAGCAACTCTAGAAACTCCAGCAACTCTAGAAACTCCAGCAACTCTAGAAACTACAGCAACTCTAGAAACTCCAGCAACTCTAGAAACTCCAGCAACTCCAGCAACTCTAGAAACTCCAGCAACTCTAGAAACTCCAGCAACTCTAGAAACTCCAGCAACTCTAGAAACTACAGCAACTCTAGAAACTCCAGCAACTCTAGCAACTCCAGCAACTCTAGCAACTCCAGCAACTCTAGAAACTCCAGCAACTCTAGAAACTCCAGCAACTCTAGAAACTACAGCAACTCTAGAAACTCCAGCAACTCTAGCAACTCCAGCAACTCCAGCAACTCTAGCAACTCCAGCAACTCCAGCAACTCTAGAAACTCCAGCAACTCCAGCAACTCTAGAAACTCCAGCAACTCCAGCAACTCTAGCAACTGCAGCAACTGCAGCAACTCCAGAACAAGCAAGCTCCGGGCCTACCCGAGCCACAGCGCTGTTCCTTCAAGTGCGGTCTTTTCATTCATTTCCACGTCGTCTTACAGTCTTCTCGACTGCTCTCTTTATTCCGCATCTTCCCCAGTTGATGTTATTTCTCTAATCTCCTCCAGCATCACGTTCAGAACTCTATCTCGTTCCTCCTTGCGCCGCGACTCGGCCTGTCTCTCAGAGAGAGAGAGAGAGAGAGAGAGAGAGAGAGAGAGAGAGACTCTTCTCATCAGACCCTCCACTCGGATATGTGTTCCCACGGGAGCGCTGGTCTTGCCCGAACACGGACTTCGTGCTGACAAGTTCTGCTCTTTGGAGTGTTTCCCATCGGAACGGCATTCCATCTCTACAGCTCGTTCCGCGACTAATTAGACGTTTTTACAGTAACAAGTCGTTGCATGTCAGTGCACGTAGTCACGCCGGCATATAGCTAGAAAAAGGAAATAATATTTTTAGAAAGCGTTTTCTTTGAATGCTTTTTTTTTGCAGGAGGTATTGATGGATATATTTTAAATAGGGGCACATAATATGTGTTGTTCGTTACATGAACGCAAAATTGGGAAAATGTTTTTGCAAAAAAAAAACAGCCGAAATAAACATTTGCCATAAACACAAAAAAAAATTGTAATATTAAGACAGATATGCCAAAGGAATTATTAAAAAAAATATGACACATCCAAGTAGTGAGGACATAAATCATGCTCTACTGATAGTTTCCAGAAGAAACTAAGGGCAAAGGATATATAAATAGTAGTTTAGATAACTGTATTCCGTTTTACAAATGATTTATAATTTTTTTTCGCACTGGAAATGGATTCAATTTAAACTGGTTACCCTACATTAACGCAACAAAAGTACAAAATCTTAAAAGAACAACCAGAACTTTATAAGCAGGAAATTCCAACGTTAGCTATGTATAATACATTTTAAAAAATTTACAAAGTAAAAATTTGCCTCACAGCAAAAAAAATTAAGCTGTCATTTTAAAGTGTCAAATTGTGATCTAATTTTTAGTACTTGCCAGTGATGTGAAAATATCTAACCTCGGTAATGAACAAATTATTGTGTCTCATTTTGTTCATGTTGCAAATAAACTTATAATACGAAATTCGGACACAATATTTATCGTAGAATTCTTCAAAATAATACAAAGCATCTTTAAAATATTGATAAATAAAATTTTCTGTTTTTAAATAGTAAAATTCCTGGACGTGAAACACACACGTACTTCCTGCAACAAAATTACAAATTAAAATTTATTATGTAATTTCTACAAGAACAAAAAAAAAAAGCAAATTACTAGGGTTTCTCGATTTATTCAAATTTTCTTAGAAGGCGAAGCAAGTCCTTGGCATACCATGAAATGGATTTTCCAGGGTAGATATACATGACAGACGATTAACTAGCACGTCCAATAAGCGGCTCAGTCACATCCAATTTGGTTGTTTAGGAACGTCAGATAGGTTGGACAGACACATCGGTCGGTTGGTCAGGCCAAAAGGTCATTTTGGTGGCAAGGTACGTCCAGTAGGTGGGCAGCAGCCAGGAACGCACGCGCAGTAGGTGGCGAGACGCAACCAGTTGGTAGATAGGCATGTATATTCATTGTCCAAGAACGCACGTCCAATAGGTGGCAATACGCATGCACTTGGTATAGCTAGGGCATGTCTATTCAGTAGCAAAGGACCAGGTACATTCTGTTTGTGACAGCTAGGCGTGTCCAGTCAGCGACCAGGCACGACCAGTTGTCGGCTAGACACATCAAGATGGTGGCAGGGTATACCAAGTTCTTTGGCCAGGCATGTCTATTCAACGGACAGGCATGAATTTAGCGAACAGGCACATTAGAATATTTGTTTTTTGACGTGACAACGTCTAATAAATCGATGAACGCCGGCTGCACGCACGAAAAAGTGTCCCGTTACGCACATTGTTCCGTTGCGCTGTGTCCCGTTACGCTCATTGTACGCTTGCGCCGCATCTACCTCTCTTCCACTCAACTGTTTATAAAGTGAAGTGAAAAGTTAATGTGGTTTTCATTGCTTATTAGAACAACAATTTCGGCAATATAGGTTAATTATTTTTTCATTTTAAAAATCTGATTACTAGTATAATTTCAAGTATTTATTCTTTTATTATTAAAATAAAAATGATTCAATTTTATTTATAAAGTATGCAATCATTTCATCAATGTTTTGTTATGACGTTGTCACGTTAAACCGTCGTCCGTAAACCGACTTTACAGACAACCAATTTTTTTTTTTTTTTTTTTTTTTTTTTTGCTGGACACGTCAAGTCGGTGGTGAGGCGCGGCGCGCGCCAGTGGCCGCGTGGTAGCGGGTCGCGCAGTGACGTCACCGCTACCCCGGCCGGGGAATCCGGGAGACCCTGCAACTGCCGCCGGGCGCCGGGTCGGAAAAGGCGCGGTGCGGCGAGGCACAAAGTGGCAATTTGCGATGGAAACCCACCAAGCGCGCTGCCGCGTCCCCCCTTCCTTTCCCCTCCACAACCAACACGGAGCGCGGCAGAACTTCACCGCCGACTGTTTGAATGCGATACTCCCCCCCCCCCCCCCCCCGGAGCCCGGTGAGATGCTGGAACTGCCGGGGTCGCCCCTTCCTCACTCCCCCCCACCCCTCCAGGAAGTCCCAGCAACACCCGCCGATACCGCGCGGTCTTTTTTCTCCGCCGAGTTGACTGCCGAGAGCCTTTCAGCCGCCGCCGAGTTCCGCGACTGTGCTGCGACAAGTCCTCGCGAGACGCCCCGAAACCACACGGGTAGACTGCTTCCGAGCAAACTGTCGCCGCGCAATTTTTCACCAATGTTTTCTTATGACGCTATCGCGTAAAATTATCGTCCGTAAACCGACTTATACAGACAATCCCTACTGATTTCTTGCTTAAACGCTCTTCTAGCTTCCCTTTTTTTTATATAGTGATGCTTCGGTTATCTTGAGCAGTATACAGACCCGACACACGAACACCCGCGCACAGGGGGAAGGTAGCGTTTCTTCTTGTAGCATCCACGTCAACAAAATCTGGGACTAAAATTGCGAGAAACCTTTCACCTCAAACCTTCCCCCGTAAAATATTATTGGTGTATGCCTCAGATCTTGGATTCAAAAATTGCTGGGCTTGATTCCACTTCGACGGTAAAACGGCGTGACCCGAAAGAGCTGCCGGGATGCAGATGTCTTCCGACCTTGCGGCCGGCGTTCTCCCGTTCCCCTCCCACATATGCGCCCTTGAAGGGTAGGGTGGGAGTAACTTCCAGTTCTCTTGATTTTAACATTCCAGAGCTTTTAAAGTAACAGAACTGTGAGGGATCGCTCCCTGTTGTTGATTGGGAGGGTGTTAGAGCTTACTACTTTGTTTGTTCGTCCAGATGTCAACCGGTGTTTTGCTGGCATCTGGACTATTGGCCTCAGTTGTACCATATGCAAATTTTAGAATGGTGTGTACCATTATTTTGCCTCAACCAGAAACAACATATCCATTCTGTTTTAGCCGCCGTGCCTGCAGCCAGAATATAGCTTTGTCAGATTGTAAGATTTTCTTTGTCCATTTTGAATCCATCGTAAAATGTACATGACGGCTGATGTGGAAAACACTGCAGTCATTCTTTGTGGGATCTATTGCATGCCATTGCACCGGGACGGTTGCCTGTACCCGCGGGGCGACGAACATGCAAGGGCACTGACCCCACAGCCTTTCTGGGTCTTCTCGATCATTTCCTTCTGCGTCTTGTCATTTGCCTTTCCTTGTCCGTTCTGCTGATTCTTCAGCCCCATTACCACGCTCAGCTGGACTACAGTGTGAGAGCCTCTGGGCAGCGGTGTATTGACGCGAGACGCCCGCGAGGAAGGGCAATGGTTGTCCCCCAGCACGACACCTGGGTGTCCTGACGGGGCGCGCGACACTCCACGTGTCTCCCTCCGTCGCGTGATTCCCGGGGCCGCGCCCAGCG
The DNA here is from genome assembly GCF_032445375.1 of Bacillus rossius redtenbacheri. NCBI lineage: Eukaryota > Metazoa > Arthropoda > Insecta > Phasmatodea > Bacillidae > Bacillus > Bacillus rossius. The sequence goes on from NC_086334.1 coordinate 10,751,767, forward strand.
CGAGTTACGCCCGCCGATAACAGCGCGCCCCGCCCCCCGCCCCCGCCCCTGCCGTACTCTCCTCGCGGCGACACCGCTAATTAGAACCGAAAACAACCGAGGCAGCTGTATTTCAGGCACCGCAAAACACATTGCCAATTAAAATATTGGTTGTCTGTAAAGTCGGTTTACGGACGATAGTTTAACGTGACAACGTCATAACAAAACATTTATGAAATGATTGCATAATTTTATGAGTAAAATTGAATCCTTTTTATTGAATTATCACTATTTTATATGGATACAAAGAAGGAGTGAAATGAAATCTACAATTTAATTGATATATTGACTTTTATTTGCACTCATTAATTCAAATATGTTTATTACTTTAACGAAGAGTTTATTTCAACTATAACTTTTATACATGTTTGCTATTTAACTTCTTCAAATCTGTGTTATTCTGTTAAGGATAGGACGATGATAGGAAAAGTAGGAAACGAATGGGAGTGTTTTAAGTTTAATGTGCCTTGAAAAAGTCAAATCGATGGTTGTTCCAATCGAGTGGAAAAGAGATAAATGCGGCGCAAGCGTACGATGAGTGTAACGGGACACAACGCAACGGAAAAATGTGCGTAACGGGACACTTTTTCGTGCGTGCAGCCGGCGTTCATCGATTTATTAGACGTTGTCACGTCAAAAACCCATGAAAATATTGTGCCAACAATTAAATATTCTGCGAAGTCCACTAAGTGGCTTATTAGTGACAGTAAGGTATTTGTTTTTCAAATAAACAGTTGTGAATACTAAATTATTTTTTATACAACAATATGGGGTCTATATTGATAAAATCTAAGTTTATTTTTATTTTATAAGTTAATAATTAACTCCTTATTATATGAAAAAGCTTGTGTTGCAGTTTTGGAATTCAAGATTCAAATACGAACATATACGAAGTAGTTTTCATTTTCCACAACAGCGTAATAGAAAGTTTAGTTATAGTGCTACGAAGCACAATCTGGCAACACGTTTTTTCAAAGAACTCGGGCGAAATGTTTTTTACCATTCACTGTGACCGGCGTGTTCAGCCAACCGAGGCTCTTCCTGGCTTCCCTGAACGTGGCTGTCAACTGAGGCTCTTCCTGACTTTCCTGAACGTGGCTGTCAACTGAGGCTCTTCCTGACTTTCTTGAATGTGCCGGTCAACTGAGACTCTTTCTGGCTTTCCTGTATGTGCCGGTCAACTGAGGCTCTTTCTGGCTTCCCTGAACGTGCCGGTCAACTGAGGCTCTTTCTGGCTACCCTGTATCTATGTGCCGGGAAAATGAGACTCTTCCTGGATTCCCTGATAGTGCCAGACAATTGCTGGCCAACTAGTCACTTGAAATCTGCTGACTAGACGCCACTGTTCTCTGTCAACCAGCCATTTCCGTTTTTATTGATTGCTATTATCTCAAGGAAGAAAACAAGATATTCATCGTTGTGATAGGTAAAATATATATATATAGGTGGTATATATAATTTAAGATACGCATAAAAATGTATTGTGTAACCACGCCACAATTTGAATAAACCATCATTTAAATTACGAATGTTTTCATGACTATACATTTACCTACGGAGGAGTGATTCTCTGGACAGGAGACTGCTGATCCTGAGCCATCGTCAGGAACGTTATCGACCACGACGCTGTGTAAACTCGGGTCCAGCTTTAGTCTTGTCTGGACTGGACACAGCGAGAGTCCGTGAGGTTAGCCTCGACTCGTCGCTGCTGACTGGAAACAAGTCTCGCTGAAATGAAGCTGTCGCAGGACGAGTTCTGTGTCTCCCGTGTCACCAAATAAATCACAAAAAAAAAAAAAATTGTTTGAGCCAATATCAAATCATCGCCAGTATACTAAATGTAAGTATACTATACGTAATTATGCTAAAAGTAAGCCGAGGTTACCTGGGGAGTTAATATTTTATTACGTTTAACGTCCATATATATATATGTGTGTGTATATATACATATATATATTTACACATATATGTGCAGTGGACAGAGTGATTTAATACTTATTTTCATGTTTAAAAAATTAAATAAAAAGCAGTAAACGCCGTATCGTTATTATACAGACTTTTTATCTGTCCTATTATTTTTTTACTTTATTATAGATGTAACTTCACAAAATATTATTTATCTGGTTTCGCAATTAAAACATACCTTCCAACTTCATCCCAGCTCCTCTCCCCACAAAACTTCACTCTCTTGTTTCGTTTCCTGGGGCAGTAAGCTCTGCTGGCGCCACAAAGGTGGAACAATTCCATCTTAATTTTTCAACTTGGAGCTCGCTTAAAGTGGAAATCTCTTAAATTAATAATGAAGTTAAGAAGACGCCCTTTCTTGAGTAAATTCTAAGTCCACGAGGACAAAATAAATTCTTTTGTGACGCTTCCAAACGCAATTTTGGACGCATGCCGTTTAAATACGTCAAAATAATTGACATGAACTATCTGCAAAATCTATTATTTTGTGAAATAATTTGGTTTAATTCAACATAGCGGACGCCTCAATTCTGTGTGACGTCTGACCTTTAACAATAATTGATTGTTGTTATGACTGTGAGATAACAAATATATATTTTTAATTTTACTCTTTTTTCGAAATATGCAAGTTGGATTTTATACAACAGGCAGTTGAATATTACTATCGCAAATTAGACAAAGCACTTATGATTCATTGTTGGTGTTATGAACGAACCACGTTTGACACGCCACTCAGCAACAATGAGGTAATGAATGTTTAATTTATTAGTAGACAAGTAGCTGAAACTTATACAAATCAGGATAAAATCAATAGTTTTCTCAGAGATAAATCGTCACAAGTAAATAAATAAATATATCTTACGAATAAACTATGGAGAGCCAAATTGCCAAATGTATTTTGAGTACTGCGAATTCCATTCTCTACCAAATTCAACCGTAAAAATCGTGAATACGTTTTGTTCGTTATTGTTGATAAATCCATCACGCAGCTGCCTATTTGATATTTGCTGGACTGAATTCGTTCACTTTTTTAATATGGTAGAAAAGCTTGTTTTACTTGTTTGTCGTGCGTTTACTCTTTGTTTGCGATTGAACAACGAAATTGTGAACCACTTCAAAAGAAGCGATTGGATGATCGTGAGAATACTTCGCAGCCCAAAGACGTCGGTAAATTGACTTCTCTCAGAAACAATGGCGCTACGACCTCGCGTTTTACTCAGGGAACAAAGGTCTGCTATGTGCAGGGTACAAAATAACGAATGGTAGCAAAGAAATTCCTGAATGTTTGTTGCGCGCAAAACACAGATTGGTCTTGCAAGTTGCCTACTACAAGAATTGTAGGCGCCCATAGTTATTTAAGCGTTAAGAAACATCGTTAACTTATATTACTTTAGTTGAAATTCTCGTGAAATCAAAGTAAAAAGAAGCCCATTTAAATTACTAAATTGTACTTATAGAATCTAATCGAATTCCAAGAAAAGTAGTAAAATATATGTGTTAGTCTGGTGGCAGCGTCTAGGGTGAGGTTCTTCGCCTGTGACGACATGTCCGCCAGCCAGCTATCAGTAAGCCGCCAATGTCATATTGGCAGCCATTTTAAAAATCCTTAATTATCAACCAAGAAATTTGCAAAAAAAATATTCACTAATCATATAAAAAAATTATTAATATATGGATTAATTTAAAAGAATACTTTTTTTTGTTTCGAGCATTGGTAAACACTCTAAGTAATTAAAGCCCAAAATTAATTACTAATGGTATTTTTTTTCATTGCCTTTCTACGAGCATACTAATCATTTCAATACGAACAATAACTCTATACAAGACAACTGTCTCACTTAATAAAATATTTTTACGAGTGGGTAAACATAACCAGGAAGGATAGCTTAATTAATTAAATACCAATTTCATTTATTAGCTATTGTTTACGATATTAATTAGACTATGACATATTTAAAAGTCTGATAATCAATCTTTTTATTACGTCGATAATTTACTCCCCCCCCCCCTGGCGCTCTTGGTCTTCAGTGGCTCTCTCTACTGATCGCCTATTACCGCGCACCCCCCCCCCCCCCAACACACTGCCTCGCACCACTCACTCACCAGCGCACATGCAACACAGTCCAGGATTATTCAGTTCTCACCCAATGCACTCGAAGTCCGTCGCTCGTCGCCCGCTATCGCTCACCAAGTGGTCACTCACCCTCTTCACATCACCGCCCTCATATCGCTCCGGTGTCGCTAACATCCCCTGCCTCCCCCCCCCCCTATTTCCTATGCCAACCCCCCGCCAGAGTTGGGCGTTGTATTATGTACCTGAGAAGCCCGCTCTGGAAATTTCTCGTAGCCCTCGCAAATTATCGCGTCATCAAGGTCAACTAACACCCGAAGCTCGGAGATCTGGTCCTATTCATGCCATTTCGCGCAGACGGGGCCCTGGGAGCTTGGCGGACACTCGAGAGATAGTGAGAGAGGCGCCGCTCCTGATCGGATTACCGCAGAGGGACAGACGCTACCTGTCCGTGAGGTGGGGCCTTTACTGGACCTCCCCCCCCCCCCCCCCGGCCGAGCTGGCCGGCGCACCGGGCCGACTGTCCTGCCCCGTCGCCTCGTCTCTAGCATCCTCGTAACATTATGTTAATGTCATTGCGTCTACCATGGAGGTTGTATTCGGTGCACCTTGTGACTACTGCAGTACCAGTGACGGGTCTATAAGCCACGTATGAGGCCTTCTCTTTCGATACTTGGCATACCTTTCCCACCAGCCATGAACAATGTCAAGCACACTGGACAAAATCTCCTAACAAGCATAAAGTATACAGGCATGTTTTGCTGTCACTACAAGGTGTATTGCGAGTATCTAGGTCAAATATATACTAAACATATATTTTTGTTAGAAATTTTCATATTTTATTTATAAGTAATCATATTATTGTAACATTCACAGAACAGGATATATTTCAAGACTTCTATTGGTTTTCTCTGAGTGCTCCTGTTTATTTCTGGCCATAATTCTGTTGGTTTTCTCCGTATACTCCTATTTTTTTCCTGAGCAAGCCATGTACCATCGATTTCTTCTATATGAGACTTAACATAAATTGAGAATTTCGTTCGAATTGTGAATTCGTGTTACCAAAATGGAACTTAATTTTCTTTTAATCAGCTGATAATTGATTATACAAAATTATATTGACTATTGTCTTAGTAAAGATGTTAAATACTAGCACACTAGAAATATTCAAAGTCGATGTCCCTCCTATTTGGATTCTAGCGAAGACCTTTTTATATCTTGCGGCTGTAATAGAAAATCCTGCAAGACACAATACTCCTTCGCGTAAGAGTCCATACATAAAGTGATCGTGCGGATTCGACGTTCTTGAAGTTTCGATCTTCATTCATCAGCTAAAGAATAAAGTATATCACAAGTCCACACCAAATCTTTCTGGTAGCATCAACATGGTAGACGCTAAATTCCATAGCAGTCAACAAGTCTCTTAATAGTCGATGGATTTAACTTCACACAAGTACCGCAAGGAAAAAGGGGGATTAAATTCCTAATCGGCAAGTCACCGCCATCTTGGATGATGTCACGTCCGCCATATTGGTAATTCGTAATTTTATGCTAGAAAATCGGGGAAAATTCTAAAATTCATAAAAAAAAAGATTTAATTAATTTTGATGATAAAATTTATAAAACTGTACTGGATTAGAACCCGGTTAGGTTATCTGATTAAAAATGGCGATGAATCCTTCCTCCACAGAAGCCACCGGCAGACTGAACTCCCACCACTAAAGCCAAGGAAGATATTACATTAGCCAGTCAGACATCATGGCAGCCATTTTGTTTTCATCAGCTGGAGGCCATCATCTTAGATCTGACATAGTGTCTTCATATGTTATAATGCGCTGCCTCAATATTAGTTTAATTTTTACGCGCTAGAGTGCAGTTATCCAGGGCATCCGTCATCCTGTCGGACATCCTGGCCACCATATTGAAAAATTTGTAATTATTTTGTTATAAATTAGGAAAAAATTCAAAAAACTATTAAAATACTTATCCATTAAAACAATGATTCACTCTATCGCATATAGTGCTTGCTTCGATCCCTGATCAATACAAGAATGTGTATTCTAGGTAAAAACCACTTATTTAATAAATAAAATTCAAAATCCTGAAAGCGACTTAAGTTTTTCATCTACAAGCCTCCAGTAAGCCGATGATGACATAATTGCCGCCATCTTGGAAATTCGTATTCATGGACCTAGAAATTTGGAAGAAAAAAAATTCTAAAATTCATAAAATAATTCATCTATTAATGAAATAAATTATTCAATATATTTTTTCCCACGGTTTGATAGAAGGCAGCACAGAGTTAATTAAGTTGAATATGCATGTTATCGGTAGGGACCGGAAAAATTCGCGGATTCAATGACCTCTAGGATAGCCTCCACTGTCCTCTACATTTCTCAAGTAAATACGCGTGTTCATTGGGTACTAAATTGTGAGGCGTCTCCACTGGGTAGCTTGTGACTCAACGCTTCTTTGGTCGACAGTCTCTCATTGGCCCAGAGAGCTCCAGTTAAACTGCGAGCCAATAGCAGAACCAGCAGAATTGTACACATGTTTGAATTTCAGCCTATCACGAAATGAATCCGCGAATTTTTCCGGTCTCTAGTCATCGGCCGTACGCTACAGACACTGAATTGCATTACTTGCCTGTATCACTAATGAAAGAAGGCCTGATATGGTCTGTATGCTTGTATGTAGGGTTACCAGACACCGATAATAAAAAAAGGAGGACATTCATCTCGCTAAAGGAGGACATTTCACTAAAAAGGAGGACAATATATATTTTTAAAAAAAAAGTCATGAATTAATTACAATGGAGTACGATATTTTACAATGTTTTGGCATTTAATACAGTTTCAGTATAAAGAATCAAACAAACTACGCATATACAGCATATTAAAAACACGTGCTTCTGCATGTGCTGCTACCTGTCAAGCTATCATAGAACTACTTACTAGTGGGGTGACTCTGCGGACAGCGTATTAGCGCGCACCGCGCGCTTTACTCAGAGTGTAACTGCAGGAATTATCTCACTTTATAAAAAAGCCGGACATTTTGGAGTATTAAGGAAAATCCGGCCTGACGCAAAAAAATACATAAAAAGGAGGACATGTCCTCCTTTTGCCGGACGTCTGGTAACCCTACTTGTATGCTACATGCACTAGAGTGTATGGCTTTCTCGTCTTGCTAAAGGAAGAATACATGCTATGAGCTGTACGCTACATGCACTAGAGCGTATGGTTTGCCTGACTCGCTAGAGGAAGAATGCATGTTACAGACCATACACATTAGACACCAGAGATTATAACTTGTCTGTATCGCTAGAGGAAGAATGCATGTTACAGACCACACGCATTAGACACCAGAGCTTATGGCTTGCCCGTATCACTAGAGGAAGAAAGCACGTTATGGGCTCAACGCTCCAGACAATATGGGACATGTCCAGTTTGTTTCACCGAGGAAGGACGCGTGTTGCGGACTCCAGGCTCGATTAGGCGAGAGATAAAAAATAATTTTTTTCCAGGCGGTCGCACCACCGAACACTAAGTCGCATTCTGTAAAGAATATATTTCACGCCGTTCTGCCTCTCTACTCTCTGCGAGTTCCTCTCCTGGGCGCGGGTTTGGGGGAAATGCGAAAAAAAAAAAATTTAATATGCATATTTTTATCCGCGCCGCGAGGGTTGATGGCAGGTTGGGGGAGGGGGGAGAGTGTCTGGGAAGGAGGAGGTCCTACACTCTCCAGCAGACACAATGAAGAGGGTGGGAGTGGGGTTAAAGGGCGGAACGCACCCTAACTACTCCATTATGCCATGCCCTGGAGGGGAGGGAGGGGTGGCGCCTTGTCGTCGACCGGCCGGCGCCTGGCGGAATGCAATACCCCTCCCTCCCCCTCCACCATCCCCCCCCTCACCCTTGTCCAGCACTAGCGCTGCCAGGGACCTGGGCGCCAGCAGAGTCTAGAGTCTAGGCGGTCCTTTTCTGTGCTTGAGACATCGTCCACACGTGCATCGCGAGCTGTGCAGTTCTGACCCGGTAGCCAGCTTGCAGTATGCTACCTTAACATGGAGTATTAAGGTGCAAATAGGTTCCTCGAATCTTGACTGTTATCATCACAGAAACTTGTAATTTTCAGCCTGTTGGGCCCCAGGCAAGCAATGCAAGACAACGGCGGTATTGCAACAGCCACGTACGATTCGATCTGGCTGTTGTCTCGGTTCTGATGACCGAGTATTTACTTCAGCTTGTTCTAAACTAAAGTTAAAGAAAAAAAACTTTAAACATGTACACGGAAGAACCCCGAGAGGTATTTCCACGAAATTAAATAACAATTTGGAGGAGATAAGGGGAATTTTCTAAATTATAATTAAAATGTAGGTATACTTAAAAAATAAATGAGCGAGATTTTCAGCACTCTCCAGTGATGTGTGAACATATAAACTGAGTAGCGTGCAAACTCATGTGTTCTCATGTTGTTCATGATGCAAATAAAATTGAAATACGAAACCCGGACACGAAATTCAACGTGGAATTCTTTAGTATAATTCTGAGCACTGAGCTTGATAAACCAATCGATAAAATATAATATGCAATTCAAATAACAAAATTTCTGGATGCGAGTCACAAGATACTTTCTGCGCCCACCGATAGAATTCACTGCTTGAGTCGTAAATGTTGCCTGCTACCATCAAATGCAGATAACAATTAGTAGCACGAAATAACAGGAAATTTTAAACTATTAGAAACGGCTCTGATAAAACCCCCCTTTTTTGACGTGACAACGTCTAATAAATCGATGAACACCGGCTGCACGCACGAAAAAGTGTCCCGTCTCTCACATTGTCCCGTTACGCTGTGTCCCGTTACGCTCATTGTACGCTTGCGCCGCATCTATCTCTCTTCCACTCGATTGGAACAACCATCGATTTGACTTTTTCGAGGCACATTAAACTTGAAACACCCCCATTCGTTTCCTATTTTTCCTATCATCGTCCTATCCTTAACAGAATAACACAGATTGGAAGAAGTTAAATAGCAAACATGTATAAAAGCTATTGTTAAAATAATCTCTTCGTTAAAGTAATAAACATATTTGAATTAATGAGTGCAAATAAAAGTAAATTTATCAATTAAATTGTAGATTTCATTTCACTCCTTCTTTGTATCCATACAAAATAGTGATAATTCAATAAAAATTATTCAATTTTATTCATAAAAGTATGCAATCATTTCATCGATGTTTTGTTATGACGTTGTCACGTTAAACTATCGTCCGTAAACCGACTTTACAGACAACCATTTTTTTTTTTTTTTACCTGAGCGGGAGTCACCGCCGCTCACGGGTGCAGCCTGTAAGTCCCAACTCGGACTTGTCTCTCGCACAATACCTCCGGGCAGTCTCTTGGTCGTACCAAGTTCTTCTGTTGGGCTGAGACTCGGTTATACTGGAAGAGCAATGTCCGTGCAAAAGCTTTAAACCAAGCTCTATTTGAATACTAGAGGGATAGTTAGTTGCATTTAAGCTGAAGAAGAAAATGTGTGCGCGGAGTCTCCGCGCGACCAAAGTGAAACTTTTTGCTTATGATATTATTAGGTATAGGCAAGGGTATAGGAAATACAATTCTCTTTGGCTGAGGTCGCAGATGAAAAAAATGTACTTATATGCAAGTATGCTAGCTTTTAATTATGCTATTGCGTAAGTATACAAAAGTGATAGTATTCAAGTATGCAAACGTGAAAGAATGTATTAAATATGTTTTCAAATATGTCAGTGTGCTAGTATGAAGTGTGCAATTGTCAAGTATACACGTGCGCAAGTATGCAGGTTTGCATGTAAGTGTGCAAGCATGCTACGTCATTTCTACCTCTCCCCCGCCGTCTCTTCCTCTACCGGTTCCCAAACCACGTACCTAACTATTCCTCTCGTGCAAAAGGAATTTCCGTAACGCTCGAAAATTGTAGCCCCCTCAGCGAAGAATTTTCACTTCAAAGAGTGATTTTTTTTTTAAAAATTTCTTTATCCCACGTAGTTCCAAAAGTGTTCTGCGGCAGTGTGACCCGTGCCGAACACGATGTCGTGATTCAGCGACGAAGGGTGGATCGCAACTGTCCCGTACACGTACTCGCCGCCACAGAGAGAGGCGCCGAGGCGTGTGTGACCGCCGGCCAATCAGGGCCCAGACCACGTGTTTTGTTGACTGGGGGTGTGTGAGGGTTGAGGAGGGGTAGAGGGGGACGGGGCAACAGTTGACCGGACGCGGAAGGGTCGGTTTGTAGCGCGTGTCATTTGTCTTCCTGGTTCACGGTCCGCGGCAGTATTGATTGCGGGCTCTGGGAGTCCTCCCCACTTCCTCCTACCCCCCTTTCCCTTCCCTCCTTCTCCCCGGGTCACTCTCTCCCAGCATCCCCTGGACCTCCCTCGGGTTTTTCCGCTCCCGGACCCCGTTATCAATTTTCCACCAAACTTCACATCATCACAACCGCGCCATGCCTCCCTCGCCAATATGCCGTAATATATCCTCTCCGGCCCCGCAACAGCCAGCCTTTTCCCGCAGCACCACCATGCCACGCCACCTCATCAATTTTAAAACCACTGCTAAGAACTCACCCATCCATCTCACTTAACTAGTTTTAAATCGCCCGCAAATTAATAACTCAGAACCTCTTTTTTAACAGTTTCACATTACGATCCGTATTATATTACTTGTGGCGTCGTGGCGCTGGGAGGTAACTGAACCCTGGAGGAAGCCGTTGTTCGTTATATTTCAGAGGGATGGAAGTTATTTTTTTTATCCTTTTCAACAGCAGTGTTATCGCTTTTTGCCGGTGACAAACATGTGCAAGACTGCCAAACGGCCAGTCCTACTAATATTTAAAATGCGAAAGTCCTTGTACCTTTCACGCACCAACGGAGCAAAAAGGATCTACATGACTTTTTTTTTGCATAGAGATAGTTTATTAGCCGGAGAGTGACATAGGCTACTTTTTATCCCGGAAAATGCACGGTTACTGTGGGATAGATCTTCATGCTAAAATGGCTGAACGGGTTTTGTTGTTGCACCGTTGAAGCTCTATTTGTATTCACGGCAACTGTATTTTGCATTGTTGATAACTCTCGGCGTCTCCATGGCAACAGCCGTTGCAGTTTGGGTTGGATTTGTCGATTAGTTAACATCCATACTCAATTTTGACTTTCAACCTAACGCTTGACATACAATATTGTGAACAGTAGCATCTTAATGTAATGCTCTACAGTTGTATAGTTTAGCCCCGACAACTCCAGCTGGTTGTACCATATTTATAATTTGTGATGTTTATCTTTCAAAGCATTGTTGCTCTGTTATGATGTGATGATGATGTGACCCTGGCACTCGCTGTGTTAGGCGCCATTGTGCCGATGACAGAGTTCCAAGGAACACGTTTCTTAGTGGTACAGTCATCGAAATGACAGCATCTCTGGCAGACCAGGTCATTGAGGAGATTTCCAAAGAAATATGTAAAAAAAATACCAAAATCATAGCTAAAGTTAAAGCTTCAGCAACAAACACATCAAAACAAAATTTTACTTTAATCAGAGGGTGGCTTTTGTTACATGTGAATGTAAAAATGTACTACATAATCAAAAATAGCAAATATAATAATTCAAATAAACTAGGTTGGATAAATAACGAAAAAAAAAGCCTTATACGCGTACTCAGTGTGACAGCTTACCGTTAGATAGAATTTTAAGTTAAAGTTAAGTGCATTTAAACACGTATACTGCTTCCCAATGGTTTAAAAAATTTACTAAATTTGTTAAGCTTGTTTTGGGATTTTGTGATTTGGAAAGTTTGGCAAACGCTACGATGGTATAGGTGTTGGCTCCAATTTATGTTTATATCATATTTATTCTGCCAGTCCTCATTCTACTACTTCTCTATCCCTCCCTTATTTCATTCTAATTACTGGCTAAAAATAAGAAACTTGAGTAGATCATAACTCAGAATCAGCAAACACCCAATCAATGCTGACTGTGATAAAAAAAAATGTTTTCACCTGTTACATATCATAAAATCCTGACTAAGGATACAATCCAACAGTTACAAACAAAACACTTTACCGAAATTAACACTGCTGATAGTAATTGAAAGTTTTTTTTAAAGTTATACTTCTTTATGTGCGTTATGAAAAAATGATGACAGTGAAATTTTAAGATGCGCGCGCACACTGTAACACAAAATTAACAGGTCGAAGCTGCCCGCTAAACCGCTCATTAAGTCTCGAAAAAAAGCTACCAACTAAATAGAAATAGAACCTCTATTAGTCGCGCATGTTGGCACGCTCGTCGCCTCTGATCACTGTTTTCATATTTATAATATTTATCCACATGTTTCTAGTTTCTACATTCACAAAACGCGTTTTAGTTTCATAAAAGTGCGAATTATATATGTGCTAATAAATTATATTCAGTAGTGATCTAAAATGAATATTTTGATTAATATTATTTACTATTCGTAAATATTAGTAAAAAAATTGTGCCTTTATACTTTTTCAAGTGATCCAATATAATTGAGGTTAACTATTCGTATGTATTATTTATTGATATAAATTAAATTTTATTATTTAATATAATTAATACTAAATATTATTAAATTATTAATGTTAAATATTTATTATATTATATTTATTGACTGTGTTGACTATCTTTATCCAGCCCTTTTATTATTTTTTTAATTAATTATTTTCATGCATTTAAAAACTATTTTTTAATGATGCCAAAGAAGTATAACTTCTCACGCGCATACATAAGTACACGCACCCATTTTGTTTTACCGCGATTTTACAAGCTTACCTATGTATGAATGAATGGACTGTGTAATAAAATATTTCCGTTCAATTGTTACCCAAGTTTCGACGTCCGAATGTGTTGAAATTTCGCATACATATAAAGAACCTCTGCCAAAACTATTTTTTATAACTTAAGATCTTAGAGTAAAGGGGTAGTGAAGGGTCAGAGGTTAAAAAAAAAAACTAATTTGGAGCTATGGGTAATAACCATGCTTTTCGTGTATTTGTGTATTCATGAGGTAGGGGCATAATGGGAATTTTCCCTGGGGTCGACTGTGCCCCTTGGAGGTTGGGGGAGGGGGGGTTAAAAGACCCAAAATTTTGACTATTTTAAAAATCAATACTTTTTCAACTTGGAGTGTTTCCGATCCAAAAAAACTCGTGTTAGGGTGGAAAATGTGCCGAATTAAGGCCGGGGGGGGGGGGGAAGCCGTAATGCCCCTAAAATTCGAAAATTTCAAAAATATATTATTTTATATTTAGAATGTTTCCGAGATTGGGTTATGGTGGAAAATGTGCCCAGGGTTTGTTCAGAGTGTATCATTTTCTTCTATGTTTGTTTTCTGGAGTGTTTCCACAAAGTGCCATGAACCTCTGATGAGTGACTTGGGTTGGTGATCAACCTGGCGAGAGATTGAATCGGCGAGTTTTGTAGCGCTTACTGTTGGACGGAGAGGTACTTATGGGATGTCGAATTTCCGGCAATCTACACACAGCACGTGTTCTGCTTGTATTTTGGAATCAATCCCATCTTCGCTGCTTCTTCCAGTGCTGGACCTCGCCCGGGCGGGGAAATGTGGTCGCCGCTGTCTTGCGCGCTCTGGAGTGGCGAGGGGTCACTGGAACACCCCCCCCCCCCCCCACGGCATAGCGGACTTGGAGACTGGCCCTTCCTGGCGGCCCTGAGACAGTCGAGTATAGACATACTGTCCGTCACAGGGGTTTGCCCCCTTTTATTGATTAACCCGGCTCTCTTAGCCTAAAGGCCCTACCGCCCTGGGGGCCCCATGGGCATGGATGCGGATACGCCGCATACGCAACCGGGAAGGGCGTTAGAGCTTTGGCTATACACAGGGGCTGAGGAACTCATCCCATCATATGTACCACCATCGGCCCCCTACCCGACTCGGCTCACCAGAAAGTTGGATGCTCCCTTGTGTCGAGTATAGACAGGAAGAGGCCAAGTGATTGAGGTGAACGCTTCTCATTCCAAAGCTTAATGATGACTAAGCAGGGCCACGCGGTTTTTTTTTCTCTCGCAAAAAAAAGTGCCACACCGGCTGTGCGTTAAAAACTTTGCAGTATTGTTCGTGTTTCTTGGTTGGCTGGGTTTATTTCAGGAGCATGTATACTGTCCGTAGACGTCCAGCGCGGACGCAAGCGCCGCGTGTTGCAGAAGGCCGGCGACCACAATGAGACCGCCGCTGTCCTGGCCCGCCTCGCTGCAGTCTGATGAGGGATACACTCGCCTGCGCCTCTGCTCATTGCTCAAGTTGAGTGTCTGCTGAAGCGTGAAGCAGCCCCGATGTAATCTCGACACTAGTTCCACGGGAGAAAAAAAAACATACATCTTGTTGCATTCCGACAAATGTACTAGCGTTCATAACGTTTATTTATCAATTTTCTATGATCAGAGCGAGTAGTTCTCTCAGCACTTGAATCAGCCAAGGAGCATATCAATTTTTTTGCTGCTAACTATCTAATCGCCCAGTGTCATAAATATATACGTTAGGAAGGCTGCTGTGTTTTCATTCATTATTTAGAGTTTGGTATTTTAAAATTGGTGACTTAAGAGCATGAGCATTACCAATAGAGCGTTACTTTTAAAAAATTATAATGGTTAGCTGCGGTATATTTAAACACATCTGTGACCAACAATTTATTTTACGTGACATGAGGAAGAGGCCTAGTGCACAGAGAGAGTGTCGTGACAGGGCGAACCTTGACCTGCTAGTTGGACTTGGAACTTTCACGTCCACTTTTGAAACCAGCGAAGGACTCCTCCCACACTGGGCTCGGCCAATGGGAGTGGTTGCTGTGCGCGCCAGAAGATCTGTGATCCGTCTAAACGTTTCTAGTACTGCAACAGTTAGTTCGCCCAAGCAAAAATAAATAAATGAAAATCAGCCCAAGTGTTTTTGAGAAATACCGTGGCACGTAGAGCTGTAGGACTGTCGAGGGTAGAGACACAAGATGGAGGTTGGCCTGGCCTGCTCACAGCGCGCCTGGCGGCGAAGCGAGGCAACAGCCACGGGGCAGGATCGTGCTGGCAGGCGAGTGCGGGGGATTTGCCCCCCTTCCCCCCCCCCGAGACCCCCCGGGGGCTCGCCTAGCGCCCATCGATACACATTCGAGGGCTCTGCGTCCCTCCCCAGGGGAGATGCGCTCCAGTGTCTCGTGACGCGGGCCTAAACACTCGCGACAATAGAGACAAGTGGTCGCCCCGGCCTTAGCGGCGAGCCTGCAGGGCTGAAACCACCCTGCACGTTTCCCTGACAAGCTGCCGCGCGCGCTTGCACACGTAGATGTGATTTTTTTTAAATAATTAACTCTCAAAGTCACATTTTTGGTGATGATAAGATGTATTAATGAAACATTTCAGGTTAAAAGTTACAGAATAATTATAATTTACGCATGTTGGTGAAAGTAACATTTTTGTTTGAATTGCTTTACCATTAACCGTTTCTGATTCACCTGAATATTACCATTGAATACAGATAATTATCCAATATTAATATCCTAGCCTATGTTTAGGATACGGTGAACATGTTTTCCGACCTAAAAAAATACGTAAAGAACATAGCAATGTTAGTAATAGCCATGGAACGAGATTTGTTTGATAAATTAAGCGTTTTTTTTTGCCATGAGCAATAAATTTTATTTAAATTATCATGATATTAATGGATTTACTGTCATTTTAAGCCTCTACCTTGTGTTTTGAAAACCTGTGTTATTTTGAAACACACATTAAATAATAATATATTGATAACTAATATTTCCTTTAGTTATCGTATGCATTGAATTTGTAGGCAATCTAATACACATGTGTTTGTGTTTGTTGTGTGTGTGGTAAATGTGTGTGTGCGTATAAGTCACAGTAAACAGAAAAAGGCGCAATTATACCTCGTTTCAAATAAGCCACAGTGTAATTTGTGAGAGAATGAGGATAAAAATTCCCTGTTTTGAGATCTCGTCTCGTTTTTACTCCGGGAAAGAACAAAAATACAGCGCTAATATAAAATTCACGTTCAATAGATTTTCCGTTTTTCCATTTTTATTAGGCAGTTTGAATTTTTTGCGATCAGTTAAACGTGCTTTATGGCGCCATATCTTTACATTATGAACTCCGTCAGAGGGAATCATTTCGCACTCTCCGCAGCAACCTGCCGTTCTCGGACTGTAAAGACGAGTTATGCCTGTGTGAACACGGCCATGTTCGGGCTGTGAAGAGTCGTGCCTGAGTGAACATGGTCACGTAGGTACCTACGGAGTAGGTAACTTCTCCCTGGTGATGGCGACTGCAATGTCGACCGAAACGTCGGTGAATTAATTCTCCAATGACAACCCAGACGCCAGCTACTTTAGACAATGGCCGTGAAAGCCTGCGAACATTATTAAAAAGATATATAAATATAATTTTTAACATCTGCTTGAAAACATCTTTCAAACTAATTGTTGTATTAATTATTTTAGGTAACCTTTAATGCCAAATTTAACGTCCAAACGCTATAAGCAGATGCAGCAGACATGATTGCAGTTGATAAGGAAGCGACCATTGCGGGCCGCGTCACGGTGATTGGCAGTTAGGCCCCGCCGGTCATGGGACATGGGTCCTGTCTGCTTGTAGGGTCTTCATGTATTTGAAACACTTTGCTGCATATCTAATAACACGTGTAACACATTCGAGGATTTGTGACTTTTACACGCAATGAAATCTTACCTAATTATACTGCTATAAGTGAAACTGCTTATTAATATTTCATTTCTAATGATGCCTCAATTTCAAGCAGTTTCTTTCATTGAATCCTTTTATTTTTATATGATGTAAAGGGTTACTTACTTTGCATCATAACTGCATTTAAATCCAAGTGAAGGCCAGGCTATTTTGTTTTTCCTAACCTGACTAAAACTAAGTGTACTTTTCCTGTGTTGGGGAGGGTCTGGGTTAGGGAGGGACCTAGGTGCATCTCAGGCCGAAGACTATAAGCCTAGACATGCTGGGATTAACCATCGAGGGAGAGGGTCGCAT
The DNA here is from genome assembly GCF_032445375.1 of Bacillus rossius redtenbacheri. NCBI lineage: Eukaryota > Metazoa > Arthropoda > Insecta > Phasmatodea > Bacillidae > Bacillus > Bacillus rossius. The sequence goes on from NC_086334.1 coordinate 10,768,916, forward strand.
GCTTCGTGTGCTAGGATGGGATTGGCCAGCCATGGCAGCGATTGATGCCATGATTAACTTCCCTCACTCTTAATTATAGACTATAACTACTAGATGAGTTGGGCCCAGGTAATACCTGCATAGGCACAGGGAAACCCCTGGGAACTGTCATGCGGGGGGGGGGCAAGTTTGCATGCATTAAGTGCAGGAAAAAAACAGGAGACAGAGGATGGTCTGGATGAAGAGTTGGACAGAGAAGAAAAGAGTCTACCATGCGGGGGGTTGGGGCAGTTCGACCTCGTGGACCGCTTTGTATTTTAATCCAGGACTGAGTTGAGTTAAGCATAACAGGGGCCTTTATACGAAAAGCATGACACTCAGTGAGCATGCGCTAAACCAGAAGAGGGGAGGGGAAAGCACCAAGTCGGTGGTCGGGGCTAGGTAGGGTTGGAGGGGGAGAGGGGAAATGCGAGGAGGAAGGCGAAACGCCACCGAGGACACATCTTCGATCTTCAGCCCTTCGCGTCCGGTGTCATCAGTGATGTTCTTTATTCCCTCATATTTTGTTTGCGATAGAACTTTCCCCACGAGTGTACTTTTCCTAGTTTTAAAAACTCATGAAATTTATTTTCTGACTGGAATATTAAGTCTGTGTTGTCTGCGGTTCTACCCCAGTGTATTGTTTTTTTTAACTTTCACTATTTTTCTGTAAACCAGTTTGAATACAAATTAACGAGACTGCAGACCTTTAAATTGCTTCCAAGAATATTTTTAAAACTTTTCCAGAATGTAGTTTTAGTTTCTCCGTTCCATGTTTATTTTGCGACTTACGTACATCTGGTGATGGAACAGCGTGGCAAGTAAACGACCAAGCAAAAAGCAAGTTGAACGCAACGGGGATAGGCTTTCTCATAGTTCAAACTCTAATTTAGAAGGGCCGTCTGAAACACAATTTTGGGAAAAGTCAGAAAAATTTATTTTACATCGTATGCTTCTTGTGTTAGTTCAGCTCACGCACACAAGAACCGAAAAGGTTCAATCCAACATAGATAATTCTTCATGCGTGCTGTCTCGTCTGGAGCTACTAGCAGAAGAACCTAACAAGGCTGATGGTCACAATAAATTCACTTACAACAGACGTTCGCGGGTAAATAGGGGAGGGGGCTCGATGGAGGGAAATTAGGGGAATAGATACACGACCTTTGGTAAGGGGAAATGAATTGTCTCGACCCGGCAGTGACGTCACCTTGCCGAGGGTAATCCCAAATATTCGCTGAGCTCCCCTTACCGCGGCAGTCAGTTTAGTTACCCAAATATGTCATTTAATGCCACTGCACTCTTAGCTTCGCTTCCTACTTCACACTTGGGTAGAGTGGCTTTAAAGAGTGCTTTTACCAGCCTCGCGTTGTGTGTGTGTGACTTATTTAGCAACAGCTAAGATAACAACACATGTTCTTCCAACACTTGACACTAGATAGCTCTTAAACGTAGCTATAACAGTGATGGTAGAGATATGTTCTCCTAGCGTTGCAAGAACAAATTCAGCTTTTAATGCTCAGCTTATGTGGTATACAATACCTATCTAGTAACAAAATCTATATGTTTATGCTACAAGAATCAGAAAGATATCATTTAAACCCCTAACATTTTAATTTTTCTAATCTAGTATTGACTTATTAGTCGACAGTTACATTTTAGAGCTCTTAATCTTGATGAATCTACACGTGAAATATAAAACACTTTCTTTTCCACAATAAATGGATTAGTTGCAACATACGAAATGTTTTTTTTTTTTTTAATATGACATTGCTGAACTGTTGGTACTGCAATCCATATATATATATATTTTGTTTTTATAATAGTGAAACAATATTCTTGATGACAAAATTAGTTACTATTGTGTTACATAGCCAAAATATTGTAAACTCAAATAAATACCCATGACCAAATAAACCAAATATACCAAATAAATATAGCGTCTGACAATAATAATATGGTTCCTTAATGTACTCGTTGATTTAATGTTAGATGAAATTAATTTGAACCAATTTTTTTACTCAAAGGGTGTGTTGTTTACACTGTGTCAATCCTCAAAGAATTTCGCCTTATCTTTCCCATAAATTGCGACATTAGCGACTTCAGCTTGCCTCATTGTGGTACATAATTATCTAAAAAAAAAAGCAAGTAACGTGCAGGTGTTGATTATAAAGTAAAAAAAATAATTATTTGTAAACTAATACTTAACAGGTTACGATAAAAATTTCAAATATTTTTTTTTTTACCTTAAACGTTTAACATACTTTCACATCTTGTAGTTTTAGTAAGCGGTTTGTAGCCCACAGAAAAAATGTAAGTATACAGCGGGGAAATTTAAGTATGCACTGAGGGAATGTGAGTGTACATCGGGGAAATGTAAGTATACATCGGGGAAATGTTAGTATACACTAAGGAAATGTAAGCATACATCGGGGAACTGTGAGTATACATCGGGGAAATGTAAGTATACATCGGTGAAATGTAAGAATACATCGGGGAAATGTTAGTATACAATGAGGGAATGTAAATATACACTGAGGAACTGTGAGTATACATCGGGGAAATGTAAGTATACATCGGTGAAATGTAAGTATACATCGGGGAAATGTTAGTATACACTGAGGAAATGTAAGTTTACACTGGGGATATGTAAGTATACACTGTGGAAATGTAAATATACACTGAGGAAATGTATATATACATCGGGGATATGTAAGTATACACTGTGGAAATGTAAATATACACTGAGGAAATGTAAGTATACATCGGGGAAATGTGAGTATACATCGGGTAAATGTGATAAATAGATCGGGTAAATCGCCTCATTAGACTCGTGTTACTCATCACAGGGAGAGTCCATCGAGCGGAATGCGGAGAGGGGGGTTGGGTAGGGGGGTGGGAGACAGGGTGCGCACTGAGGTAGTGTCGGTTCCAGTGGCGTAGCCAGGATTTGTGTATGGGGGGTGTTAAGAAGCATGGCTCCCTCCCCCGTATTAGAGCGGGGTGGTCCGGGGGTCCTCCGCCGGGAAAATTTGGATTTTAAGGTGTAAAATAGTGCTATTTTAGCAGTTTTCGGTACTTAAATTTAAACATTGTAATGGTAAATATTTTATTAATTTTAATATGAAATTTGTTTGAGTGATGAATAAGAAATTAATTAAAGATTTGGTGCTAAAGGGGGGGGGGTTGGAACCCCTCCCCCCCCCTGGCTTCGCCACTGGTCGGTTCACGCAGCCGCCTGAATCCCGGGGCTGGGTGCTGTCCCTGAGCGACACCCACCAGACTCCGCCAGGCGCGCCGAGTGCGTCGCGAACTGCTGCGGTCTCAGAGGCCCGGCGAGCCACTTCGGTCCTGGCGACGCTCTTCCCCCGACCGAGCGGCCGGCGACAACCTCCTCCAAGACACGCGTGAGGCACCCGGGCTGCACGTCTCTGGCGCGAAGGCCAGGTTCCGAGGCTCTTCGCTTAGGGCAGTAGCGGTTCAAGTAACTGTCATTAGTAGGGACCGGAAAAAATTCGCGGGTTCAATGACCTGCAGGATGAACTCCGTAGTTCTATACGTACACCCGGTCAAATGTCACCCACTCATTCATTGGCTGCCCCCGTCTCTAGTAATTAGCCATTCAGTTGTCTTGTGCTCTTAAACAGGTTTTACGTACCATCTTAAAATACCTAAATTAAGATTCTTTAGCCGGAGGCAAAAATAAAAGTAAGTTTAGTAACGTATAACATAGGTACACATAAAAATACATGATAAATAAAATAGTTAAAATTACTTTAATTGAAGTATGCGAAAATTTCTAAGTGATGCTCATGAGATTTTGCGGAAGTTTCCCCGTGCTGAAACTCGACGCCTCGCACTGCGAGAGTGCGCACGCGCTTGTGACCACTGTTGCCACCCGAGGTTGCGGCCGGGAGTAGCAAACGATGAAAACTTATTGGAACGGGTGTGTCGCGGTCCGCTCGCGCTATCGATCTCGGAGCCTCTCCCTCGGGAATATGAACCTCCTCCCCCCCCCCAAGGGTTCTTACACGACCCTTGTCTCTTCATTACAGGCCGAGGCGTCTCCGGCGGGTCGCGTGGCTCCGCCGGCGCCGGATACCCCGTGATGACGTAGCGAACCGCGACAACAGTTGCTAATTCGACAGAGGGTCGAAGCCAGGCCCGCCCGCCCTCTGGTCTCACGACACCTGCGTGTCGCTGGTCGCTGGTTCCAGCCTCTTCGCCGTCGCTGGTCGCTGGTTCCATCCTCTTCACCGTCGCTGGTCGCTGGTTCCATCCTCTTCGCCGTCGCTGGTCGCTGGTTCCAGCCTCTTCGCCGTCGCTGGTCGCTGATTCCATCCTCTTTGCCGTTCTGGCCGCTGGTTCCAGCCTCTTCGCCGTCGCTCTCATCGCCTGTCACAACTCAGCGCAACTTACGCCCGTCATGATATAGGTGGTTGAATCCTTTTATATCTGCATTGTTACGGTAGGATTAAATTGCAATATTCAGTACAAATACGAAATTCGTTTATTATTTGCAAGTTAATTTTTTTTTAAATATTCGATTGTGTTTTTAGGTATATTTCGAAGAAATACTTCCCATTACACTACTTACCGTTCATACACACATATTGTCTTAATTTGTTTGGTTTTGGTTTCATAAATTATTTTATTTATCGGAAGTAGTTTACATATGGCATAAGCCAAGAAATACAATAACATTAAAAGTAAGTAAATAAACACTATACATACACTCAGCTGCAATGTCAGACGCTTTTTTCCATTATCTATTCTTGCAGTACATGACAAAACTAAATATACAAGGGATACCATAGCACACAGGATTACAATACACGATAAAATATACATAACAACATGGGGAAAATTAGACCAAAAAAACCCACCATATATATTATATATATAATATTTGCAAATAAAGTAATGTGTTTGCAGAAAATAAGTTTTGCAGAACTTTACTTCAAACAGTTGTCGCAGTAAGACTCAGTCTTAATTGGATTTCTCTGTCAGGTCACTGCAGCTAACAGCTCGTCCGTAGCTGGCGACAGTCGGAACGCCTGGCCGCTCTAGCTAGGCAACCCGCTGTACTTGGCGCTGCTGCGGGGTCGCCTCCCCCCACAGGCGCAGTGAGTCTCGCGTGCCATAACGACACAAGTAGCAGTCCAAGTCGACCAGCAACAATTTTCCCGTGTGCAAACACGCCTTGCTGCGAGGCAACATCTGCTCAGCCGGCGAAGGTGTGTTCCGGGCAGGCTCGCGAACATCGGGGTTAAGTCGGCACTTCAGGCAAACCGGCGCAAGTTGGCGGGTTGGTATTCCTGTCGATCCGCAGGCAAGCTAATTAGTTGTTCAAGTAGCGAGGGGAGAGCGGATAGTGAAAGTTGGCACCGCCGTCTGCGTAATCTGTGCTAACTTGGCCCAGAGTCTCACAGCGAAGGAACAACCATCATCCCTATCCCTGCAAGCAGCCACGGGCCTGGACGCCTCTTCGCAGAGGATCAGTTACGCCCTTTAGGCCAAGGCTGGCCTTCTTGGGGGTGTATCTACCAGTGAAGTAGTCATTATGAGGAAACCAAGATTCACGTTCGATGACCAGACAATCACTAGACTTCGCTGCCTCTGGAATCTTGTCCAGTATCGACTGTTCATCCACTGCTGTATTTGCAAGATATCTTTACAGGTTTGCAGCCAGATCCGGTATATCTTCATTGGTGACATCACGATTTACGTTTATCGCCGAGCAATTAGTTTTCAGGGCCTTTGTTTGAATTCAAAAGATGAAGCCGCCGTCCGCAGGACTAACAGCCAGCCCAAAGTATAGCATCCGACCCTGCTACGAGGCAGATGACGTCACCGTGCGGGCTCTCGCCGCTGTTAATGCACTCAAAAAAAGGTTTAGGCCTGTACATTCCAATGGATATCATTTCCTTCTGCCTGCTTCCTCTGATTTATTTTTGGAGAACGTTCTCATGTTTATCCTCCTGGCTCCTGTTACGCCACAGCGTGTCTCTGAGTCCTCTTCCCCTGAAACTCTAAGCCGCGCAATCTTTCTCCTGTATCAGTTCTTCGTTATATTGAAGCCTGAGACGCAACGACCCTCGTCTCTCCTTCTCTCTCTGTATCCCGGATTCCTGCCAGATTCAACTCAAAAGAGTTTCTTATTGTGTTGCTCCATATTCTATATGTGCTTCCCTCTCGCGACAAGAAAACCGTTTCCTTCCATGTCCACCATTATAGATCACAGACGTCTTAAGCGAGTGAACGGTTGATGGTTTTTACGTCCAGTTTTAAGTTCTTACGTGATAACGTCTTATAAATCTATGTACGCCGGTTGCACGCACGAAAAAATGCATGACTCATTGTCACGTTCCGCCTGAGCCGAGCGTGCAAGAACCGGCCAACCACCGTGCGAGAAAATCTTCTATGATATCAAACAGGTTAAGGCGGGCTTTTTAACTAATTGTTCGTGATTATATTCAAACAAATTATTTTAATTCAATTTGTATAAATCTGTAAATAATATTTGAAAATTAAAGAGTATGCAATTTTTCATCAATGTTCTCTTATGACGTTATCACGTAAAATTATCGTCCGTAAACAACCCCCTTTTTATTATCATAATTACAGAATTCCTTGGTATCGTGATCTTCAAGCCTAGTTCAGTCGTGAAAAACCTCAATGACTCGTTAACATCACGCCAGAGATTCTTCTCGTAGGGTAGCGGCAACTACTGCATACCTCACAACAAATCTATTTGAGTGCGGGGATATCTGTCTAATGCTGGTGTTGACGTCTCGTTGACGCGGGCATCAGAGGTGGCAATGCGGAGCGACCCGAGCTTGGGATGCTGGGACCGTGCCATAATTCTCTTGGAGGGATTGCGGTAGTCGTGTACTCCCGGCTGAACCCAGTATCACAGTCGGGTGCTCCGTGATACTAGCAGAGCGTGTCACCACTACACCGCATCTCCGTGCGAACTTCTCCCTGGATATTTCATCACGAGTTCTAGCGATTTAATTGTTTAGTTAACTATAGAATTTACACCTTGTTAGACACAAATACACAAATAAAAAAATTGATTGTCTTTAAAGTCGGTTTACGGACGATAGTTTAACGTGACGTCATAACAAAACATTGATGAAATGATTGCATACTTTTATGAATAAAATTGAATCATTTTTATTGAATTATCACTATTTTGTATTAATACAAAGAAGGAGTGAAATGAAATCTACAATTTAATTGATAAATTTACTTTTATTTGCACTCATTAATTCAAATATGTTTATTACTTTAACGAAGGGATTATTTTAACTATAAATTTTATACATGTTTGCTATTTAACTTCATCCAATTTGTGTTATTCTGTTAAGGATATGACGACGATAGGAAAAGTAGGAAACGAATAGGAGTGTTTCAAGTTTAATGTGCCTTGAAAAAGTCAAATCGATGGTTGTTCCAATCGAGTGTAAGAGAGATAGATGCGGCGCAAGTGTATAATGAACGTAACGGGACACAGCGTTACGGGACAATTTGTGCTATGGGAAATTTTTTTGTGCGTGCAGTCGGCGTTCATTGATTTATTAGACGTTGTCACGTCAATAAAATTAAAGAAATGTGGCCATAAAAAATATAACCATAAATAAAAGAGTAACAGGGATTATGTTATATACTCGCAGACGGATAACTGAGAAAATTCATTCAGTGTCAATATGACCACAAAAGCGAATATGTAAATTACAATAAGTATAATATCAATTCAGCGCTTAACTCTACACTTCAGTAAGAGTTATATATATATATATATATATATATATATATATATATATATATATATGGGCGGATAAAGGGCAGATTCATTCTAGAGGAAGATAGATATCGTCATGACAACAGCCAGTCAACAGACGAGAGTAGCGTGGGTCTGTATGGAAAGATTAATTATTGCCCGAATACGTGAGGTTTGCGGATCTAAGGTCGTGGGTTGAGCTCCACTCCGGTGGCTTTTGCACATCAGGGAGCATGAGACATTCATTGCCTTAGTCCGACTGTCTTTTGAGTTGTTGTGGCCTTAGTCAGAGTGTCTTTGTAGTGGTACGGCCTTAGTCCAAGTGTCTTGATGGTGGTAAGGCCTTAGTCTGAATGTCTTGGTGGTATGGTCACGACGGTTTTGTTGAAGCTGTCTGTTGCTTGTGCATAGGTAAATATTCTTTGAAAAACTAATTAATCAGAAAATATTGGTTGTCTGTAAAGTCGGTTTACGGACGATAGTCTAACGTGACAACGTCATAACAAAACATTGATGAAATGATTGCATACTTTTATGAATAAAATTGATACATTTTTATTGAATTATCACTATTTTGTATGGATACAAAGAAGGAGTGAAATGAACTCTACAATTTAATTGATAAATTTACTTTTATTTGCACTCATTAATTCAAATATGTTTATTACTTTAGCGAACAGATTATTTTAACTATAACTTTCATACATGTTTGCTATTTAACTTCTTCCAATCTCTGTTATTCTGTCAAGGATATGACGATGATAGGAAAAGTAGGAAACGAATGGGAGTGTTTCAAGTTTAATGTGCCTCGAAAAAGTCAAATCGATGGTTGTTCCAATCGAGTGGAAGAGAGATGGATGCGGCGCAAGCGTACAATGAGCGTAACGGGAAACCCTTTTTCGTGCGTGCAGCCGGCGTTCATCAATTTATTAGACGTTGTCACGTCAGAATAATTTCACAGGTTTTCACTTTACGTTATTCCACGAAAAATGGCAGAATTTTAGTTATAAGATTTCAAGGCATATTATATTTTAGATTATACTATGTTTTACACGTCCATCAGATCCTACAGCCTACGCAATACCTAGACCTATATTAAATGTAAGACACGGCAGTGACGATGATGGCCCTCCTCCAGGTAGACGGCGCGGAAGCCGGCAGGATCACGAGTCACGCGACGAGAGCGTGCGTGCGTGCGTGGTGCCGGGGGGGGGGGATGACGAGGCGGTCGGTGCGCCAGGAATGTCTGCATTCCGCCGGTTGCCATGACGACGGGGCTCGCTGATCCGAGGGGGGCGCGGAGGACTCGAGGGGGGTTGTCTTTTAATCCCTGGGCACCCCATCATTCATATCGCCAGAGGGGAGAGGGGGAGGGAGCGGGTCAGCGACCCCGACCCTCCCCTGCACGTCGAACAATGGCGCGCGTCTATCGCAGGACGGCCGGCGCACAAAGCCCCGCTGTCGTCGCCGGCAGGGGCGTCGGCCCGGCTCAGACGAGACCCCTCCTTGCTACCACGTGGCGCCGGTCGGGACCTGCAGCTCTGCCGAGGAGCGCTGGACCACGCCATCCCCGTGTAGCACCGGCCGAACCACGGAACTAGAGCCACCGTCTTGACTGTCTTGACTGCAGCCTCGTCCAGGACTACGACTTCCCCAGCTTGCAGCCTTCCAAAGACTGCAGCCTCATCCAGGACTGCAGCTGTGTCTGGTCTGCAGCCTTCCCCGGAACTAGAGCCACCGTCGTGACTGCAGCCTCGTCAAAGACTACGACTTCCCCAGCTTGCAGCCTTCCAAAGACTGCAGCCTCATCCAGGACTGCAGCTATGTCTGGTCTGCAGCCTTCCCCGGAACTAGAGCCACCGTCGTGACTGCAGCCTCGTCAAAGACTACGACTTCCCCAGCTTGCAGCCTTCCAAAGACTGCAGCCTCATCCAGGACTGCAGCTGCGTCTGGTCTCCAGCCTTCCCCGGGACTAGAGACACCGTCGTGACTGCAGCCTCGTCAAAGACTACGACTTCCCTGGCTTGCAGCCTCCCCAAAGACTGCATCCTCGTCCAGGACTGCAGCTTCTTCTGGTCCGCAGCCTTGACCAGGACTGCAGCTTTGTCCAGGCCTCTAGCCTTACCCTTAATTGCAGCTTCTCCAAAGGCTACAGGCTTGCCCAGAAACTGCGACAGGGGCCTGAAGGCTGCGGACAGAAATTTTATTAAGTATTTTTGATCCTGTCTTTCAGTACTTGCCAATGATGTATAAACACCTAACCTCGGTAATGAGCAAATTCTAGTGTTTTCATGGAGCACGTATACCTATAATATGTGGCACATGCTTTATTTCTTTTCTTTATTTGTTTTGTTTATAAACCTGACTTTAGAAAAATCACATGGTAAAAATGCGTCGCGCTGTTCAATGCTGAACGTGATAAATATTAACTTTACTAGTACGTCGCTAGAATTCGCTGCCTGAATAATTGTAGATGGCAGTACAGACCAGCAAAAAAACAGAAGGACATTTCAAACGATTATAAAAGGCTGTGATAAAAGTGAAAGAGACTTGAAAAAAATACTAAATCCAGGTTTTGGACCTGATTTTAGACAAGGAATTTTATTTAAAGACTGCACTTTTTTAATTCATAGTAAAGTTTCTGCACAATTTAATTGACTATGAACTATAACACCGTATTAATGTATAGTTGTACTATTATAAATTTTTATATTAATACTTATATGATTTCGTAAATATTAAATTCCTTATAAACGTAATTAATTATTTTTTTTAAGTCAAAATGAAGGATATAGGCCTGCCTAGTATGAAATAATCATTCAAATCGACTGATCTATGTATATATTAATATTATAGCAATAGGATGAACAAATAAAATTTAGTCACATATATTTGCTTAAAAAAATATTAGTATAATCCTGTAATATGGTATTAGAAAAGTAAAAAAAAATCAAGGACGAAGTTAGAACCACATCAAATATTACGCCTTGAACTTATCAACCACGCGTTCTACCAATGCGCCATCAGGACAATTGGGATAAAGAAAGGTGACCAGTACTTGAAATTACTTTTTACTATGACTATATTAGTTTACCAAATATATTCCAGGGTAGTTTCACTATCATAACGTTTCATTCTATACATCAATAAGTTTGGTATGTAACCTAATGTTAATGAAAGTGTCTATAAACAAGTTTATGTTGTTACACGTGGGTCCACCATCTTTGTGCCACTTTTATGTTCATTTACTTCTGTTCCATTTTCACGAAACTACTCCTAAAAAATTCTGTATACCAAGAGATAAGATGTTTACACATCAATAATGCAGCATTGATTTGATTTATTGACTTTTATTTTTTATCTGTTCGATTTTGTCGCATTTCTAATCAACTTGGTTACACTACGTAAATGAGATAAATGTTGGTTTTATTGAATTTTAAAGTACTTGCTCTTAGAAAAAAGTCTAAGTGTTACATGGCTTACAAGCCAAATACTTATCAGAATACTCATACAAGTTTTGGGCTCCTGAATCTCAGGCTAACAGATTTTTTTGCGCGGAACACTATGCTTTAATTTAAAAAAAAGGGGGTTGTCTGTAAAGTCAGTTTACGGAAGATAATTTTACGTGATAACGACCTATCAAATTTTTTTAAATTGCTGCTTTTAAAATGCCCGACTTAACCCTGTTTGATATTATAGAAGATGTTCTCGCACGGTGGTTGGCCGGTTCTTGCACGCTCGGCTCAGGCGGAACGTGACAATGAGTAATGCTTTTTCCGTGCGTGCAGCCGGCGTTCATCGATTTATAAGACGTTATCTCGTCAAAAAGGATGTAATTTGTAATCTGCGGAGACACAGGCAAATCATCGCGTGACAGCACTCGAGGCTGTGTGTGTGACAGCGGAGAGCGGGAAGCCTAAGATGTACATCAAGTTCTGTCCCTGCCCGAACACGCCCGAATAGTCACCTTCGACCAACCTCGGTTTCATTTATATATATTTATATTTCTCTTTTTATTTTAATGTAGCTATACTAACCTAACTAACCGTCCATAGTGTTTTAAAGTTTTTTAATGTAGCTAACCTAACCGACCACTTTTAATATTTGAATTAATTTTTCCTGCGCAAAACTAAAACGAATCCCGAGGTTGGCCGAAGGTGAATATTCGGGCGTGTTCGGGCAGGGACAGAACTAGATGTACATCTCAGGCTTCTCGCGGAGAGCTGGCGCCGCCCTGGCGGCGGTTGCGGCCAGTGTAAGCGCTCCTCGCGCAAGCGCGTGCCGCGGGAGTGACTGCTGTCGCCGGCTGGTCGTGTAACACGGGCCGTGTAATCCAGTGGCCGCTAAATGAAGCACAAAGCGGCGGCCCGTCCCAGGGCGCGGACGCGAACAGGGCGCAAAGGACGGGGCAATAATTACCGCGTCTGTTTTCCGAAAATTTTCCACCGTGTTTTCCCGCCCTTGTACACGTGTTGGGAACATCCTCCCTCCGCCAACTTTCTCGGATCAAGAGCCCGTTGCCCGCGGCGCTCCATCGAGTGGCCGGTGTTTGCCAGGGGGGTGGTGGGCGGGGCGGGGCGGGGCCAAATTATCATTAATTTCCCAAAGGAAAAAGGAAAGCCGCATTTCAAATACCTCGTGCCTCTCCCTTTAATCCCCCCCCCCCAACCCCCTGGCTGGATCCGAGCCAAGTCACATTCCAAGAAAGAGCAGGGCCAGGGAGGGGGTGAGGCCGGACCAACCAGCGAGGGAGTTTTTGAAGTGACTTCATTACCAGCGATCCAGGGCTGCGCTGGTCATAACACATGATCCCTTTCATTCCTCGTCCGACATCCACCGCGGGTTCCCAGAGGGGCGAGTAGTTTAATTAGTGCTTCTGATTAAATTAGCAAACTTGTGCCAGCGAGGGGTGTTCACCCTCAGTTCTCACGGACCTCCGATATTTTAACAAAAAATATTACAATGCAATGCGCTTCGCAAAAGACTGAAAAAAATTAACTTTGGTTATGGTTTGTGTGTTTGTAAGGCCGGTTGCTCTTAATTATTTATTCCAATATTATGCGTCTATTTCTGTTACGTTTACTACTTGTAATTGTACCACTAGTGGCATTCTAATCACAGAAGCGGCCTTTTGAAATAAACGTTATTTGAGCAAACATCAGAGTCAGCGCGGGTGTGGAAGACTCCTTGGGGCGCATCGCGAGAAGCAACTTCACGTGCTGTCGAGCTGGCATTAGCTCTTCAACCGCACTGGATATTTTTCATGTTGCGTTCGTAATTTTGTACTGCGGTAAGTTCTTTCAAATATCACTTTTTTCCCGTAGTAAGAAATAATTTATGATAACTTGAAAATTGTTAGCGATGTTTTACAATAACTTGTTTTCGTTGTTAACAATGATAATACTAATTAGATCATTATGTGTATCATTATTAGTTGTCACAGCTATTTGCAGTGACGCCTTACTTCCAAAACGCTGAGGCATGACGCGAGATTGGTGGTAACCGACCAGACATTTTGTGCTGATTTTATGAAACCACTGAAGATACGCCTCCATCAGTTTGTCGATGCTGGAGGGGAAGTACCCGCTTAGGCCATGTTTATTACTGTATACAGCTGACCACACTCCTGCCTCGTGCAACTTGCAAGTGCTCGTCAGTTGTCAGCGGGTGAGTCGAGCAGCTGTCACTGTGTCACAGACCCTTGGAGCTAGAGTCAGCACAGACTGATTCCAGGCCTGGTCAGTTAACCTCGATCCACACCAGAAGCTCCGAAGTAACTCGTTCATTTGAACGAGATGCCGTTCTTTTCTTTAATTTTTTTTGTTTGGAACAAGTAACGTATCCATTCCATTTTTCAAAAGAAGAAAGAAGTTTTTTTTGTATCATTTCACGTAAATCTACCAGACAGTATTTTTGAAATGAATGAATTATTATTTTTTAAATATATTTACCGAAGTAACTTATTGGGGCCGGGGAGTAATGTGACTTTACTAGAGCAGAAATTCGATGCTGCTCTACTGGCAAAAGTATGGTTTTGATGTTATGAGTTTTGCACGATTCTCGCTTTTAGCTTTATCTACAGCCCTCTTGCTTGTTAGTGAAACCGGCAAACCAGGGGAAACAAAACGTGAGTGAAGTTTTGAGTTCTGTACCACGGATCACGAAGAATGTATGAAACATTCACCATTGGCTGGTTTGGACAAACGGGCATTGATATTGGGTATTTACTACCAACATCACATGTCCTTGACAAGAAGCTGGCAGCGAGGGAAATAAACCTCCAAAGTACTGTTTATCTTTGTTTAAAGCTGTTATACCAGGAATCAGATAGGGGATTGAAGGCATTTGGGTGGAAAAGAAACTTGTCATTCAACATGTTTGCCACAAATATTCACGCTGGACTGGTTGGAAGATGAGGATAAAATATGAAATGCTGGCTGAAGAAAATTCTAAAGTATGGAGAAGTAGTTGAAGATGAAATACTGTTACTGATGAACTGCTGCAATATCTGAAGTCAAGCAGCAGGGAAATTAAATCCCTCTTACTTTTCCTCGTGTCTGTAGGGAATGTATTGTATTAAATAATACTGGCATGCCTTCAAGTGCAGCAGTTGAGAAGCTGTTCAGCACAGGTGGTTATATTATGCCACATAAAAGGCATTCTATCTCCGATGAGACATTTGAAAATCTTGTTTTACTTAAGCAAAACAACTGCCGGTATTAATAGTTTCTAAACATAAATTAAAAAACTGCATATAAACATAATTTTGTCCAATCCATGTTATTGTGAATTTATACTTTTATACATAATCTTTTTTCCTTTTCGCTTTGAATAAAATAAATTTATATAAATTAGGATGTAGCCTCATTTGTATCTAGAATGTTTCAATTTACATTGTACGCTAAGTTAAAATATTTTTCTTGGTGTCACCTCTTTAAATAAATAAATTTTTGTCATTATTAGTTATTTATGAGCAAAATAAAAATGTTCAGTGCAGGTGGATGTGTTATATTAGTTACATGTAAACTTATATATTTCGGTAAAAATATATATTTTATATATTTTTATATATTTTATTATTTATATTATTATTTTATTATTATTTATTATTATTTATTATCATTATATTATTTTTTATATATTTTTATATATTTTGGTAAAATTTAAGTATAAGTGTTTTACTTAATTCATCATTTTTGTAGTTTGTGTATAAAGAACATAAAAGTATGTACTGTCTGAGTGAAATAAGAAATACATTAAAAGGAAAACAGTTGCATCAGATAAGAAATAATTTTAAAAAGAAGTGCAAATGTAACTTTTATGAAATTTGTGGTTTTTTTTTTTTTTGAGGAACTTCAACTGAAATAAGATCATTTAGAATTAAGTGAACTTGAATTGGAAGTAATTACTTTTAGCATTGGGGAAATTTGAACCAGAACTAGTTCCTTTTTATGATGAACCTTTCAAGCTCTGAATTACGTACTATTACCTTAGTTCACAATCACATATGTAAATAATTTCAATAAATTGCCAGAAAGCTGGGGATAAAATAGCTGGAACCAGATGTCTTCGAAGGAACATAGATCCCAAATGTAATCCAAGCCCCACAAACCGAGAACACGACAATCGTTCACGCGACACATGCATGATATTATCAGACTATACTGACCTTGTGTGGACGAGACATTACAAACTTGGCTTCCTTACTTGAGGGTTCATGCTTGTCAGTTCGGGGGCTTGACTCAATAACTTTCTTCGAGATCAACCAACATTAATCGTTAAGTGTCTCTAGATGTGTGTATTGTGTGGTTAAAATAAATATTATATTGAACATTATAATAATTTTGTGCAGCCCTATAAGTAACCTATAAGTGTTAGCACCTCTATTGTTTGTATAAATGGAAATATTGGCAATTATGTATGACGTGCCATGGCATAAATGTCATTTTTTTTTTTGCAGATGATGAACCAACCCCGAGACGCTGATACAGCTGACAGCTATGAAAACTGACTTACGTGATTTATATGTAAGTTCAATCATTCAGTTGTTTTTAATCCATAGGTAGCTCACATTTACGTTATTAAAAAAAATCATATTTCTCATGATCCCCATTAGTTTTGGGGGAAAATGATACTATTATTTGGTTATTAAATAATGTCAAATACATATATTTACGTGCATAATTTTTATGCAGATTTAAATCCAAGAAGTGCTTGCATGACTTGGTTGGTGTGCCTGCCTCCCCCTAGCAGTGGTGAGGCAGTTGTGTCCTCAGAGTGCTTCAGTATGGTTAGACATTTGTTCGGCAAACTTAATCATAAACAAGCTTGCACCATTCGAAAGACATGGACATGACATGAACCTAGCATAAAAAAGGTAAATATCAGGTGTATAAATTATCGCATCGTTGGTAGAGACTGCATAGATCACCCGTGCGGGGTCAGTAAGGAAGGACGAAGACAATTGAACACAGAAAACATATCGGCCATCAGCAAATACTATCTCGTATACCAAATGTAAGTAAAAGGAAAAATATAAGTGTCTATAAAACCACCACACACCCATTCTGGTACTGAATTTATCTTTTATATTCTGGTATGTGCTAGCTAGTGACAACGTATAAAATGTCTGTAGGGATCATGAATTTATTTTGTTATAAAGCGTAGCTGAACTTATTGATGAACGTGAATATTTATACACATAGTTTACTGTGTTCACAAATGATCAGATGACAGACTTAGTTTGCTATTTAAAAATAAATTTCTCACGTCATTAGAACTGTAAACAACTCGCCATTAAAGAAGAGTTTCAAGTTTTACTTCACACATTGTGCGAATGATTCCTGGCTCTGAGGCGGACTCAAAGCTTGCCTGGCTCGTCTCCGTGTGGAGTTCATGGCCAGCATGCTGACGACGACAGACAGCTCACACTTTCAGACAGCTTACACATGTTTTCCTGGAAAACAATCGCGATCCTCTATATGCCTCAAAGGAGAAATCCTCATCGATGGCTTCAGCCCGGGAGCCCTGCCATCTCCGCGGATTGTTCATTTCCAATCAGCCTTTAGATGCCACTCCACCCTGGAGCCACAAAGGTAGTGAGATGCATAGTTCCTTTATTCAGACACACATGACTGTGGAATACAGCTCGGCTTGACATGAGAAGGTGTAAGACATGGGGAGTTGCCCTACATGGGGAAGTGCTTTTCATGGGGAAGTTCTCGATATTGAGAGGTGCTTAATGTAGGGAGGAGCTTTATATGGGGAGGTACTCAACATGGGGAGTGGCTCGACATGGGTAGGTGCTTGGAAAGGACAAGGGGGCGATACGGGAATGAGTCTAACGAGGGGAGGTGCTATGTGTGGGAAGGTGCTCCACACTAGGAAGTGTCCAACTTGGGGAGGTACTCAGCATGGACAGGTGCTCGACTTTATAGGTGCTCGACGTGGGAATGTGCTCGACGTGAGTATGTACTCGAAATGGGGAGGTTTTAGGTGTGGGGTGTTTAACTACATGTGGAGGTGCACATGCGTTAGATCAAGCCTTTGTCACTCTTTCCATTTCACGTAAACACAAATATTTCTGATCATTTAGTCACAGATAATGTCTTCATACATCTGCCTTTTCAGTTCATCTTTACTGAACGAACTTCATTTGATTTTCGGTTTTACATTCAGCTCATCGGGTTTATTGCAGTGTCAATTAGTAGTGATGAGAAAGAAACTGGTATAAGGCAACTAAAAACGTATTCTTTTTTACTCAAAGAACTGAGACAAAGTTACGGATAAAAAATGATTGAAGGTGGGGAGTACGAGTAGTTGAAAAAATTTCCGAATTCCCTGCTTATGTCACATGGCCTTCACTCACTTGTTAGCGGCAGAAGGACCGAACAATGGTTGGCAGCTAATTGCGATAGCAGCACGAAGAGTCGAGAGAACTTTAATAGAGGCTCACCTCTGCGTCTAGTCCACACATCGCCCCCCATCCTTCCCCCCCCCCCTTTCAGTTGTGCCGATGTATCTATCGCTTCCGGCACGCTTGTAAACTCAATCACCGCACATCCTGTCGACCACGGAGTGCGCCTCCATTACAAGTTGCTCGTCCATAGTTTTATAGCAGGCGCCTCGTCATAAGGTAAATGTCACTGCCCATGCCTCCTAGACCCGCAGTTCCCTGTCATGCACTTGGCTGGGAAGTGAGGGGACTCGCGCATGGTCGACTGCACCAACAAGAGCACGCAGAGAGATCTCGTCGCATTGAATGTTCAGAACTGCTTTAACCGAACCCCTCCCTTGTTTTCTCCCGCATTTTTTTTTTCTCCTTTTCGTTCCCTTGACTAATCTTCAATTTATTCTGGTCTTCATTGGTTCGTTGTAGAAGTCACGCTAAGCCACGCTAAAATGTTTATACAGTAGAACCTCGTTTATTCGGCCCTCGTTGATCCTGATCTACAGATAATCCTAATCAGATTTGCAGACACCTTATTTAATGTTCAAATATTTTTTTTAACTACGTTAGCAATAACGTTACTATAAGTATGCCAAAGTCTGTAGGTATACAGTTTTATTTTACACGGTCATGTCTTCATAAGTGAAGTTAATATTTGTGAATTCTTGTACATACTTGTTTTAGTATACCTTAAGTTTTATCACATTCCGAGAGAATATAACTTGCTGTGTCTTTTTCCTGTCATATAACGCAAAAAGGGGGAGTCACCTAGATCAAGGGAGGATAACTTGTATTTAAAGTTCCGTAACCAGTTAAATACTGGCTGCTGTAATTATTTATATCGAACCACTAATTATTAATTATTTGTAGTACATTCAGTAGGATATGTGTATATTTTCCTTCATCTGAGTTATTCCAACAGTCTTGCAATATTGTTAAAGTTGTTTGACTCTTCTTTTGTCGGCTGCCTAACACTTATCGCTGATCTTGTTCTTATAAGTCTGGCCTTTCCCATCTCTAACAAATCAATTGTTATAGACCTGTATGAATTGTAATTTCTCAATAGACTTAGTTCGATAGACCTTGCTTAAGGTTATACTCCTTCATATATAGTCCTCAAAGTACAATAAACCATTTTCCAGTTTGAGTGTGCAATGCTTTAAAGTTTCTGGAATAAAAAAAGAGACTTATTTTATGTGAACCTGGCATTCTCATGGAAATTTATACTATTGTCGAGGTACCCACCCAATTAGTTTATTTTTTCTATATCTTTCTCTGACCCTTTGGCAAGGAGAAGGATAGGAGCTTTCCAGACCTTACTATATTACCATGTGGCGGACATAGATAACTGACACAAACTCACTGTTTGCGTGTCTATTACCTATATCCTATGATTTTATACAGTAAATTTAAATGTACCCCGTTTCACTTCTTTAAAAATGGAATTTCATAATTATATGGAGTCTGTCACTCTCTGGCCTATCAATCCCAAGTGTATTCCTTGGTTTTTGCACCTAGTACTTTTGTGTCTGGCGCATGCATCAATTCCACCAAGTGTATGCCTTGGCTTTTGCACGCAAAACCTTTGTGTTTGGCACATACATGAATTATCTGTTAAGTTAATGCTTCTGCAAAGTCTTCTACACTTTTATTTTCTGGTTTCATAAGTACCTCTGTTTTATTGCATAGATTTTTAGAAAACTTTGATCAGTTGATCCCTTTGTGAGACTATCTTTTCCTGACCGACGTTAGTTTTACCACTTAATATCCGATGAGCATGTCAAATGTTACTATTATATGACCACTGAAGCTATCTTGTCCAACCGTCCATTTCTCAATTTTTCCTGCAAGCCTTCGATCCACTAAAGTAATATCAAATAAGATTCAGTGTCCCAAGATTGTGAGTAGAATGTAAATGCCGAAACGGGGATATCGTATTTCTTATAGGGCTATTGTTTGATGGTTTTCTTGGTGGTGACTTGCCAATCGTGAGGACTCGGCGATGTTCGGGCGTGTCCGCTGCTCGTTGCGCGGGTCATTTAGTTATCTTGTCCATTAACATTTGAGTCAGGCTAGTATCTTCTTGGCAATAAATATTTATCGGCAGGCATGTCTGTTGGTAAGCTTCTCCTCTGCGACCAGTCCCCTTCAAAGGGAGTCTTGAAGGGATCTATTGTCTATCGACCTATCGATTCATTGTGAGGAGACGCGGGAAGCATAAAGCCCTGGTGCGCCCGAGCGGGAGGAGTGTCCTGGGATGCCCGTCACGCCTCGAGGTCCCCGGGAGAGCCGGCGGGGTCCGCTGTAACTCCTCCATGGCGCGGGGCAACTGTTTCTCCTGCACGTGCCGCCGCTTAGCCCCGACTGCCCCCCGGGTGCCTCCCTGGGGCCTCCCTCAACCGTCGGCCTGATTCTTTGTCCGGAGGCCTGAACGCCCTGCATTCCCCCGCGGGTCGCGTGACGTCATCTCCGAACCCGATGAAGGCAATCTCAAGCCGCAGAGTGATTCTGTGCTACATGTGGGAAGGTGTATGTCAATGAGACTGTGCCATGTCTGCTCAGTGCTAAATGATGGTCGAGGTTCAGTCACATGTTTTGATACATTACATGCTACAGCTTGTGGAAGGGGTATGTCCATGAGACTGTGCCATGTCTGCTCAGTGCTAAATGGTGGTCGAGGTTCAGTCACATGCTGTGCTACATTACATGCTACAGCTTGTGGAAGGGGATGTCCATGAGACTGTGCCATGTCTGCTCAGTGCTAAATGGTGGTCGAGGTTCAGTCACATGCTGTGCTACATTACATGCTACAGCTTGTGGAAGGGGATGTCAATGAGACTGTGCCATGTCTGCTCAGTGCTAAATGGTGGTCGAGGTTCAGTCACATGCTGTGCTACATTACATGCTACAGCTTGTGGAAGGGGTATGTCCATGAGACTGTGCCATGTCTGCTCAGTGCTAAATGGTGGTCGAGGTTCAGTCACATGCTGTGCTACATTACATGCTACAGCTTGTGGAAGGGGATGTCCATGAGACTGTGCCATGTCTGCTTAGTGCTAAATGGTGGTCGAAGTTCAGTCACATGCTGTGATACATTACATGCTACATCTTGTGGAAGGGGTATGTCCATGAGACTGTGCCATGTCCGCTCAGTGCTAAATGGTGGTCGAAGTTCAGTCACATGCTGTGATACATTACATGCTACAGCTTGTGGAAGGGGTATGTCCATGAGACTGTGCCATGTCTGCTCAGTGCTAAATGGTGGTCGAGGTTCAGTCACATGCTGTGCTACATTACATGCTACAGCTTGTGGAAGGGGATGTCCATGAGACTGTGCCATGTCTGCTTAGTGCTAAATGGTGGTCGAAGTTCAGTCACATGCTGTGATACATTACATGCTACATCTTGTGGAAGGGGTATGTCCATGAGACTGTGCCATGTCCGCTCAGTGCTAAATGGTGGTCGAAGTTCAGTCACATGCTGTGATACATTACATGCTACATCTTGTGGAAGGGGTATGTCCAGGAGACTGTGCCATGTCTGCTCAGTGCTAAATGGTGGTCGAGGCTCAGTCACATGTCAGCTGTCTTATCTGGCGCAAGTCAGCGGCCTTGACTTCTGCCTCCGACGAGTGGAGGCCTGCAGTTGCCGACCGCACAGTTAGGGAATGTGTTTGCAACGCTCGGGCCTGTTACACTTTGCACGAAGTCTGGAATGTACCCGGCTCTTGCGCTTCCCTACGTTCCAGTATAATCGGACACAGTCACGCCCGCAGTGCTGAAAAACAGATTGCGTGCGGTTTTGTTTGGTGAATAACCGAGCGAAAACTCTCTGCGGTTAACTACTGACACGTGCGATCTGTTTTCTCTCTGAAGTTTCACAGCTGTTTAAACATTGCGAATATGCGCGCGAGCGTGTATCGTTCCAATTATTCCAATTGAGGAAAACAACCGTAAAATTTTTATTTTTCCACTGTGTGTATTTCATTAAAAAAAAAATTTCATCGGGAATATCACCTGTTCGAAAACTCTTTCGAGAAATTATAATATATAACAGCGCTGACTAATGCATTCAAAGTTACCAGGCAAATTTTAACAAACCCTTTTACGTTCGTAAATGTTTTGATTTATCATCAAAGATAGTTTAATTTCGCGAAAAAAAGTGACTACTTGTAATAAAAGGAAATTCTAAGTTATATTCATATTATCGGTGTGTGAGACTCCTTTCCAAATTGGCATCGGCCAATGAGAGTGGTCACTGTGTTATAGAAATAGAACACACAATTCCTACGAACATTAGTCAGATCTATAAAAATTTTCCATAAATCAATAGAGAAGGAATGAACTACAGTATTTTGAGAAATATATTGACATGCAAAATTGTCACGAGAAAAAAATTGTCTCTAGCTATGCAATCTGAAGTGATTATTCGTTGATCAGAGGAGTGGCTACATTAGTAATCTGACCACTTAGGAAAAGTATGAATGTAATTTGATTTCAAATATTTTCTTTACCATGCCTGTGATTAATTATTTCTTCAGAAAAAAATATTTGACATTACTCGGTGTTTGTTGAATATGATAGACTTTTTCAATGTTCGCAACTTGTTTCACGGCTGGCTTCAATATTTCAGAGAAGCTCTCTCCTCGCGCCAGTCAGAGGGTTGTTTACTGAAAATAACCACAGAAAACGATAAATAAGGTACGATGTCCTTGCAAAGTATTGTGGTGCAAAATAATTTTCCCTAAAAAAATTAAACGATGGTATCCATCAATGATTAAAGGCAAAAGTACGGCATTTGCACGGACATGACCTGGGCCAAGACGTATGTGCAAGCACCAGGTAAACCCTACGCTCGCCTTTGTGGTCGGCACAGCTAATTATTCGTACTACAAAGGTGTGGGTTTTTGCGGGCTGATTTCAGAAGACCAATCACCTTACCTGCACAATTACACGTGTGCTGAGCAAGTCTTGCCGGACGAAGCCGTGAGATGGATCAAACATCAAGAAGTCTGTCCAACGAACTAGTGGGTTTCCCAAAGCTCCAAAACTTCTTTTCTAATCGACTAGTTACGTCCGCATAAAAGATTTAGCCGCCACTATTTATCCGTGTTGATCGCCAACATCGAATACATGTGATTGGAACAATATGACTTCAAATTTACAGTTTTATTATTTCTGCTCCAATGGTTAAAGTACGAAAATAAAATCTGTAGATCCCGTATCGCTTCGCTGTATTTTCTGTGTATTTTTTTTTAATGACAAGCTAACCGCCACATTCTATAACTCGAGAACTAGTTCGTTTTACTAAACGTCCATCATTCCGATACGAAATGTTTCGTTAAAGCATTGCGTGTGTATAAAAATGAGCAGGTTGTTTCGTGGAAGGTTCTTTTTTTTTAGTTACAGTTAAACTGGTCGGCAGATAACTGAGTGACGCCGGTGTGAAGTGAGCGATTTCCCTCTCAGCCCTTCGGGATGCGTCAAATTAATTGCGGTCAGATCGCTGGAGCGATATAAACCGGCAAGTAATTGAATTTCGCCTGTCAACAAACCAAGCGTGCAGCATTTACCACCCTCGGGAAATTTATTTTACTGCTATACACCGGTGAGAAAAAAGTTAAAATTTGATTCTGTAATACACACAAAAAATTGTCTTCACTAGTAATCGAATACTTTTTTTTTAATCTTGCATTCATTTAATCTATCTCTATCCAACGGAAACAGTAAGAAAGTCTCTCATTTTGCAGATTGGTTTCAACGAAGATATGTTTGTAACACGATGGACTGGAACGTTTAAATACGATCGTAAAGAAATAGTCCTTCCATTACCTGCTGGATTATGATTACACAGCGATTTTACCACCAAAAACTACGCATCTCATCTGGTAAATATATAATAGCACAAACATTCAGTTTTGCAACGGCTGGACGTATTCACACAAGAATATTTGGAAAGAAGCACACATCTTTTGTGCGTTTTTATGACAAACACCAATGAAAACATCG
This sequence comes from Bacillus rossius redtenbacheri, assembly GCF_032445375.1. NCBI lineage: Eukaryota > Metazoa > Arthropoda > Insecta > Phasmatodea > Bacillidae > Bacillus > Bacillus rossius. The sequence goes on from NC_086334.1 coordinate 10,792,674, forward strand.
GTTTTAAGTTTTACAGTTATAACATAGAACTAATAAAGGCAAGTAATGAGCAACGTGCAGTACAAACGATTGTATGTGTACTCCACTATTGCTAAATGAATGTGCTACCTTCAACATGTTGGAGTTGGCCTATCTGCTAGGGCGAGTGCTTGAGACTGGTGGAGTCGGCCTATCTGCTAGCTGCTAGGCCGAGTACTGTGAGACTTACGGAGTTGGCCTGTCTGCTAGGCTGAGTACTGTAAGACCTCATAGGTCACGTGTTTGCTTTGACTTGCCCACGTTAAGCCTGTCGACATTCAGGGCGCTAGAGCAACTCAACACGACGTTCTGTACCTTGCCGTCTGGAAAGGCGTGGACCCAGACTGCATTAACAACCATCCCAGCATCGCCTGTAGGGCTTACGGGAATCACTCAGATTTCAACCCGATTGCAGAGTGTCGTGTGTTATCACTTACTGCCTATCGCCATTTTCCCCTTCAAATCATTTTGTTTTACACCTGGGGTTCACAGGAGGTCCCTCACGTTGGTGTCGTGGATGATCAGTTTCAAAGAAGAGGTCGTTTCCGCTCTCTCTGTGCATTCGTATCAATTATCCGGAAGATGATGGTTGCAAATGGTTGATTAACATAATTAAGGTTATGTTTACCTGTAAATATCGTCGTGTGAGGAATCACTAAGGATGACACCGGCGAGATCATCAAGTTACAGACGCCCTTACGTGCAAAAGCAGTGAGATGAAATCTTATCGCAGCGCGCCAACTTATGACCTTCAACCATCACCATATCATTCTACAGCTCGCAACAACACGACAGAGGCTTTTCCTACGTGCTTACAGTAATGTGATATTCAAACACATGAACTTTATTATCTTTGTAAAGGTCATATTCAAAATTTATTTTCATTTGGAGGTGGGGTCAGTAATTATGTGACAACTCTGAAAACAGATCTATCCTATTATTTGCATTGGATAACCATATCGGCACATTTTCAACATTATAGTTGAAACTAGTCTGCTTCATAGTATCATTTCGTGATAAATAAACTATTCGTGTATTATCCTGTCCTTCGTTCCAGGGTGATGCTGTTGTTAGTTCAATCCGATGTGTGATTGTCCCTGTTTTTCATGTTTTAACTGGCTCCAACCTGCCCCTTCCTGCGTTTCAGTTGCGTATTTCGGGGTAGTAGAGTTTTTCGACGTCTGACATTCATTCTGGCTCTCGTTCTTCCCTTCTCGCTGGTCATTGTGGTACTGTTTCCTTCCTCGGTTTATCCTTGTTGTGCCATTTTCGACGTGTATAATTTAACCTGGTCTCTGCTTCCGTTCCTCCGCTGTGACCATGGTTGGTATAATGTTGTGGAGTAACTATTGCTTCTACGCTTGTTTCCTTCCTAACTTTTGAAGTCTGTCACAAGTTATCAACTGCTCTCCAAGCCAACCCAGCGCCAAAGAAACACACCGAGCTGATAGTCTCCCGCCGCTGGTGGAAGCTGGACTCCAGCAGAGGCCTCGGGGCAGTTTCTGGCGCTGGAGGCCTGGAGGGAGGAGGGGGGGAGTTGTTTGTCGCTCGGGGTCAAGGGTCAAGCGAGGGGAGGGAGTCCCTTTGCCCGCTGGAGCGAGCCACCGCGCCCGCCTGTTCGGGAGGCTGGGGGCTTTGGCGGCCGGCGCGTTCCATTTCCGGCGCCGACGCCGGCTTCCGGCGCAGACACTTCCTGCCTCCCCTCCCCTCCTCCACCCACCACCTGCGATCATCGCTTCAGACTGACACTTAACATCTTCCCGATGACTGGCCGTGAGGACGTGGCTGACCAATTTAACACATGCACACAGTTACATTCAAATATCTTAACGAGCCCTTTTTTCTTCAGTTTGTTATGACAGGGGAAAATATTATATTTCCTTTTCTCATGTGATTACAAAGTAAAAAAAATTACATGTCTAGATGGCACGGCATGCGATAAAATTTATACTGAAAATAATTGCTAAATATCAAGAAATCGAAATTTATACCAGTGATACACCTTAAAAAGAACGAGAACATCATATTCAATCTGAACGTTTTTTTATGTCTATGACCTACGGTTTTCTGTTTACCCATGGCGATCGGTTGAAAGGTGTAGAAGTTGATGCACTGCAGCGCCATCTAGTGGTGAGATAGAGCAAAAATAGATATCGCGAAAATATCCTCAGTGTTCAAATATTACTGCATATAATTTTCATGGTGATCGATTGAACGGTTTATAAGTCAATGCGCTGCAGCGCCATCTAGTGGCGAGTTCCAAAACATGGATTACATAAAAACCTTTACCATGAAAAAACACTTCTACGTGCAAATATTCATGGTGATCTATTAAACGGTGTCGGAGGTTATCAACGTCATGCATACATACCAACATCCTATTTTATATAAATAGATAAATGCATAAATTATTCCAATTTGCAGTTACGGAAAGCAATTTGTTAATGAAAAATATACGTATAAATTTAACCTTTCTCGGGGTAATAAAGAATATCATTAGCGCAAAATAGAAATATATAGGTATAAGTACCTAAGCTTTGGAGTGAGATCACGATGGTGCTCAGAATGCCGTCACATACCGATGCCAGGTCTCCGGGGCCCACGAGAGCCCACGAGGGCCCACGAGCGGGCCGGCAGGTCCTGGGGCCCACTAGGGCTCACGAGGGCTCACTAAGGCCCACGAGGGCCCACGAAGTCCCACGAGAGGGCCTGTGGGTCCCGGACTAGATGCAGCGTGCTCGGCGCGTGTGACGTACAGCCGCGCCTTTAAGATATGGCGTCGCAGTTGGTTCCTCTCGGCGAGGGGGTGGGGCAGGGGTGAGGGAGGCAATCAAGATTTATGTCTGCGAGGAGAAGTGGCTAGGAAAGCGGTGATCCACCCCGTCATTGGGGCGGGCACTCAGCGGAATTACACAGGCGGACCCTCCGCTTTGAAGTCGGCCGCTCTGGACCCTGCCGCGGGCTGCCTCGTGAGTAGCCTCGCAGTCCGTCATGTTGGCACTCCTGCCGCGGGGTGCGAGGTACCCCTGCTCGGGTTCCCCCGCTGCAGGCCACTTTGTCTTCCAAATAAAACATTAGCAATTTAAAAAAAAATCTGTGTGCGGAGTCCCGGTACGGATATAGATAAAATATTAGTATTTTTATTAAAAAATATTATAATTGAGAAAGGTAAGGATGCAAGTATGATCTCAAATGAAACAAAAAATCATAATCTTTTTTTCCGCGACCTGTACTCTACCATCCGTTTACTGGAATTTTTTTGGCGTCTCTTTTAACGGTTAATTCCCATGTTTCCTTTGATAATGCCTCTTATCTGCTTCTTTTTTTTTTAATTATTTTTGGACTTCATGTTAAATCGTGATCTCCAGCTGAATGAAATGAAAGAACAAAAAAAAATTTCAATCGAACATAAAGTACGCTTATAAATTCTGTCTCAAATTTTAAAGCAGTGTTCACATACCAAAATAATATTTTTAGGGCTATACCTTTTTTTTTACAATTTCAAACATAATATTCACATTCAAATTAACTATACTTATAAAGTTATATTTTTAAAAAATAAGAATTTTTCATACTATTATATAAATTGTAGATACTTTAAATTAAATAAAGTAAATATGGTAACGTCAATCGTTACCTGTTATGAAAACTTAGGAGTAGACAAACACAAGCAGCGTTATGAGAATTCATTAGCATCCCTGCTGCGTCATTTCTACCTCTCTCCTGCCGTCTCTTTTTCTGCCGGTTCCCCCACCACGTACCTAACTTATCCCCTCGTGTGATCGGAACTTTCGTAACGATTGAAAATTGTAGACAAGTTTCACTTCAATGATCAGTAGCATACACGTAACTGCAACATTTTTTGACGTGACGTCTAATAAATCGATGAACGCCGGCTGCACGCACGGAAAAGGATGACCCATTGTCCCGTTACGCTCATTGTACGCTTGCGCCGCATCTATCTCTCTTCCACTCGATTGGAACAACCATCAATTTAACTTTTTCGAGGCACATTAAACTTGAAACACTCACATTCGTTTCCTACTTTTCGTATCATCGACCTATCCTTAAAAGAATAACACAGATTGGAAGAAGTTAAATAGCAAACATGTAAAAAAGTTATAGTTAAAATAATCTGTTCGTTAAAGTAATAAACATATTTGAATTAATAAGTGCAAATAAAAGTAAATTTATCAATTAAATTGTAGATTTAATTTCACTCCTTCTTTGTGTCCATACAAAATAGTGATAATTCAATAAAAAGGATTCAATTTTATTCATAAAAGTATGCAATCATTTCATCAATGTTTTGTTATGACGTTGTCACGTTAAACTATCGTCAGTAAACGGACTTTACATACTACCAATTTTTAATTTTTTTAATATACACTTACTGTATAGCTACACTCGCAAGCGGTCGACAATCGACGAGAGCTGTTGCAGTGCGCTCACATAGGGAGCGCCAGTGCTTGACCACTGCTCGCAGTTGCGCCCCTGTAAGAGGATCGGCGGGGCAGATGACGACGGCTAGAGCTCCTCCAGCCACCGGCTTAGACAAATAGAATAAAACGGGGGAAAAGCAAAAGGATAAATATTGGGTCAGGGTGGCTTTTAGATGAAGAACTGAAATTTAGCGGGGGACAGAAGTAGGGCTGGACAAGAGAGTATTTCCTCGGCCCGGGAAAGACGAAAGGCAAGGAGTAGGACTTAACCTTTCCGCAAACCAGCCCTTATTTACTCTGGGTTCGTTCCGTTGTACGGTTCTGTGCTGGTCAACACTGTTCGTTTGATGAAGCCTCGGAAACTACTAGGTGTCACTCCAGGTTAATTCCAGATCTTTTTTTGACAGGTGGACATACATCATCAGTGCAATTTTCATTCGATATATTTTTTCAGAACATTTTATTGAGAGATAAATAACTGCTCTATGACGAATGTTTTCTAAACTGTGATCACGACCTAACTGGAATTCATCACGTATGCACACAAGTATAAAATATAGGTTTGTCATCAGTGACAAATTACGTTATATGAAATTTCAATTTGTACAAGGTGGGTTTGGCGACACTTCTTCTTGCCCTAGTTTGTCGGTGGCATTTGGAGAATGGGAAACTTCGAGAGCTGAATAAACTTGCAGCTGTCACGAATGAGCACCGCGGAGCTGACATGACGGTGACTGGTGCGAGACTTGGGCCACGGCGACCAGGCGAGGGCAGCCTGTCACCTGGGACAGTCAGCAGTCGTCACTGTGACAATTAAGCTGCCAGAGTCCCGTGTTCTGGGCGTGTTTGTACATGCTTCCCCTGGTTCCGTACCTGCTTTCATCAAGCGTTGAGATCAGGTCACTATTTGTGAAAAGGACACAAATCAAATTGAGTTAATAGCAGGAGAAAAAAAACTTTACAAGACAGTTGATTTGACCTGAAATTATGTCAATTTCATATATACTTACTTTATTTTAATATATTTTCTTATTAAAATAATATTGTTCATTTACGTTATTTGAATGATTCTTGCAAAGAGGAAGTATGATATCAAAGATTTTCATGGTCATGCGCGATCGCTGGTTCCACTGTATGTCATTATGCAATCACAAGAAAGTTGAAAACACAAAAAAAAACATAGAAAAGCAGCCGATGTCAAATGTTAAACACATAAGCACAGATACTATTTATTTTAGTTGGGAGTGTGCAGTACTCACGATTTTCCTGAAGGCATATACTTTGAGAATACGTCGTAGGTATAGAAGTTCAATGAAGAAAGTAGTTCCAATCAACTGTTTAAATAAGGGCTTATCACTGGAATACATGCCACTGCAGTAACACCTGCGCTCGTGCTAGGCCGGGCGAGGTCCGCCATCTTAGCTTTCTCCCCCCCCCCCAACCCCCTTTTTCTTCAGTCTGGTCCGCTCAGCAGTGAGTCGCGCCAATTTGGAGCTGGTCTTTCTTACAATCGTCGTTTATTGCGATTCCGATTGTACAAATTCGCCATATGCCTCGGCATTGTAATTTTTTTCTCATTATTCTTCGTCATTTAGTTTCACAGTTGTTATTTTTTTTTAAGTTTTACAATCATGTTTTAAATAGTTCACTATTTTCTGCACAATATGAATTGTATTTGATTCAAATCGGTTCACTAATTTGTACAATATCTGCTCTTAAAGTAGACGAGTCACCCGGAATTGAACTATCGAGAAACTTGCTTATTACACATAGTGTCCTGCAAATAGGCGCATTGGTTAACCCTACACGTGCACAACTCTAATATACAAAACTCAGTTTGTATTTTATAATGTTTCAAAATCTATCTCGTTTTCACTATGCTCTACTTTTCCAACTGGCATCCCAACTACAAGACGTATTCTCGTCAAAAAAAACATGCAAGTGTCCGTTATTGATAGGGACATGCATATATCGCGAAAAGATCCCGAGACCAGCTGAAAGTTAAAACACTTTAGCATCGTCTGTGTATCTTGATTGTGCGAAATTCTTTCAGGTACATGTATATTTTCAGCACACCAATCACAGTGATTCAGTACGGATTAAAACTCGTCCTGAGTGGCTCGGTCAAATTAGCAAACGACCTTTCTCGCAGACGGCCGCCAATCACAAGGAAGAAACCTTGGGTGCGGGTATAACTTGTTGCAGTCTAATAGGCGATCAGATTTATTCGCGAAAAATGCCTGCCCCTAGTTATTGATCATCGCCTCTAAAACTGCGTGTGTTTCAATACTGAACTACTATAAATAACTGTGGGGACGAACTGATCAGGAGAGCGGTGTATACGTGTATCGAAATGAGAGCGAGCTAGGAGGAGCGAGACACTTCTCGCCGGGTCTGGAGTGATGGAGACGGGTTCCTTGTCGACAATGCGCGGCTGAGTGGGTCCCTTGTTCCCTGCCGATGGCAGCCGGTGCCCGGACTAGCGGGCATCCTCGCTAGTGCGCGCTGTCCGTCTGGACGAGGACCGAGAGACAGCTTTGTTTACGACACACTCTCTCCCTCTCTGCACAGCCTCGATGCCGTGTTCTTTTCCATTACTTGGTCATTAGCAGCGCCACGACGGCGGCCCCCCGGGGACTGTGTCGCCGGGACGTGCCTCCATTCGCGAGCCGCGGCTTCCCCGGCCGAGTGTCTGTTTGCCGCGGGATCGCCCGCCGCTCCCAGCTCTCGTTCTTCCAGCCGCGGCGTCGTCGCCCGATCAAATATTCATTGCGTTCGCGATAACAACCGCGCTTTATTCGCGCGTGGTTCAGGAGCAGAGACGTCGCAGGGTACTGACGACGAGCAGGCTGGGCCGAATACTCCTGTGGATGTAGAAAGGTATACGGCGCATGTTGTATGTACGTGCATCCCGCCACAGATATGGTATATTTTAATTAATTCAAGTATTGCCCATGGAATAACGCTATATTGTAATACACAACTTGGTTTTAATCTATGCAAAGGGGGGTCATTACCACAACGCCGAAATACCATAACGCCGAATGTCAAAATTGACCACAACGCCGACAGCTAGAAAACTTCTGTGTACCACAACGCCGAAATAACAACTGAATGAATTTCTGTGGTTTCTTAAATGTACCTTAACGCCGAAATACCACAATCAAACCTAACCTTACCTAACCTAACCTAGCGTAATATAACCTAACTTATCCTAGCCTATCCTAGCCTAATCTAACCTAGTCTAAACTAACCTAGTCCAACCTAACCTAGTCTAACCTAACCTAACCTTTGTGGCAGTCCTGCAATGACATTTTTCGGCGTTAGTGTATTTCGGTGTTGTGGTACACAGCAGTTTTCTAGCTGTCGGCGTTGTGGTCAATTTGGCATTTCGGCGTTGTGGTATTTCGGCGTTGTGGTGCGTCCCCTCCAAAGAGGTGTAAAATACGTGTAATTATTGAAGTAGCTTGTCTTCTGGGTTGTAGTCGTGTCCTTGGCGAATAATTCACTAACGTTTCGGTCGACATTGCAGTCACCGTCATCAGGGAGAAGTTACCTACTGAGGTTCTTACCAGTTGTCCTGCCTGATGATGGCGACTGCAATGTAGACCGAGACGTCGGTGAATTATTCGCGAAGGACACGGCTACAACCCAGAAGCCAAGCCACTTCAGGCAATGGCCGTGAAAGCCTGCGAACATTATTAACGTATAATTATTTTTTATATATTTTTACTAGTTAAAGTTTTTTTAATTAAACTTTTCTAATTACTCTTCTTTAACAACTGATTTTGTAATTACGACGTAAAGTTTGTTCGTTAGAACATTTATAAGTATGGTTCGGTCAATCGAAATAAATGAATGCATACTTAAGAGACAGAAATTGCGTCTTATATTGCTTGATTTTGTTACCACTTGAGATTTAATAAGTGAGCTTATATTGGCCAGTTTTGATGAAAATATTCAAGAAACCTTGATCTGAAAACTCTGACGCAGAAAGCATATTTACGATATTATCATTGGTGCAAACTTGAGAAACAGCTGCATGATGAACAATTGAGTTGACATCAAGAAACATTACTAGAAGCCATGAGTAATTATTTGTGAATAGTCAAATCAATAGCCACTTAGTAGTAACAACCACCAGAAGACTTATCATATCAAGAACCACTATACAGTAACTGTGAGAACTTCGAATTGGCTGTTGAAGATATACGGAAAATTTGTGGTTATTGTACTATATGCTGATTCATGTCGAGCCCCGAGAACAACATTCGTACCAGTTTATGTATTTGGAACCATCAACTATAAAAATATACTACGTCGAGCTTAAACTGATTTAGCAAACAGTTTAACACTGACCACTGAGATATTTACATGGGTTATGCTCCATTATCTGTAAATCAAAAGGTTTATAAAAGGGTAATTTATGTATGAAGGTGTTCATATATCTGTATGTGTCAGATATCAGCATCCAGATTTAATGTTTATTTAGTAAACCTATAATACTACTAAATTATATCATTTTCCTAGATACATTTTGTTTTTATTTAGTATTTTTCTTCAGATACATTTACTTACTACTACTGAGCTGCGTTTAGAGCACACTTGTAATAAAGTCAGTTTCGTAGTTTTAATGGAGAGTTATTCCGTGCTTGCCATAAATATTCTATCTGTGTGTGGCAACAGAATTAAAAGACAAATACGTATATACTGAAGTAAATGCCAAGCTGCAATTTAAAATCCCACAGTCCACGTGTTTTATAAGTTGTTTATTTTGTGCGGGCGCAGTAGATCTTTTAATTTATATTGTTAATCCCTTTAATTCTTTGTGTTCACAGCTAATGAATCATGAAGGTCATTGAACGGTATTTTGAAGTCGTCTATGGGTGCGCCAGGTCCACAAAGTTTCTCCTACGTGAAATGAAATATCATAATTTATTTTTGGTACCTCGTGTAATATGGTGAACTACGTTCATAAATGTCTAGTTTAAACCTTTGTATGGTCAAATAAAATAAAAAATTGGTTGTCTGTAAAGTCGGTTTACGGACGATAGTTTAACGTGACGTCATAACAAAACATTAATGAAATGATTTCATACTTTATGAATAAAAATGCATCATTTTTATTTTAATAATAAAAGAATAAATACTTGAAATTATACTAGTAATCAGATTTTTAAAATGCAAGAATAATTAAACTTTATTGCCGAAATTGTTGTTGTAATAAGCAACGAAAACCACATTAACTTTTCACGTCAGTTTATAAACGGTCGAGTGGAAGAGAGATAGATGCGGCGCAAGCGTACAATGAGCGTAACGGGACACAGCGTAACGGAACAATGTGCGTAACGGGACACTTTTTCGTGCGTGCAGGCGGCGTTCATCGATTCATTAGACGTTGTCGCGTCAAAAAACCTCGTATATCCTGAGTTTTAGAAGCTGTGGTGTAATCGCTTACGCATATGTACATTGATGAGACTGCCAGGACTCGACCCTAGCGAACAAACGACGTCGCGGAACTACAGGTTTCCCGTCACTAACACTCGTGAAACAAGTAGGCATGTAAGTGAAAGAGAGTGTAGCCCGGGCAGTGTTTCCTCCGCCCCTCTCTGTGACGTCATGGCGCGGCAGCAAAGGAGCAGTCACAGACTGGGAGGAGGCATCAGGGCGCATCTGCGCAGGGGTGGCCGAACAAGAGTCGGTCGTGGACTAAGGGGGTGGGAGGGGGGAGGAGAAGGAAGGAGACCAGATCACTGGAACCTGATTAGGTCTGTTTTCTGCCCAGAAGGAAGTCGCATAACGTGATTCCCCCCGCCTCCTCCTAGCCTTGCTGCTGCTGGGGCCGGGATGAAAGCAGAGATGTTATCTCATCTCGGAGATCTGTTGGCGGGCGCTCTGCACTTCCCTTGTGTTTGTACACGCCGCGCAGGGAGCGCTGCGTGCGTTTTTCACTGAAGTAACGGAGGTTTCAGTTCAGACGTGGAATAAAAATAAAACAATGAACTCTTGCCTGAACGAGTCGTACAGAACACAGACATTGTAGGCTGGGTGCGGTATGAATTTTTGCATGGCGTTAGAAATTTTCAGGAGACGGCATACTGCAACGTAATTGAAGTAATTTTTTTTTAACTTCGCCATCGCCATATTGTACCGCTCAAAACATCGCGGAAGTAATTATTGATAATTGTAAGGAGCGTAGGCAGTAGACGTCGTTGAGAACACTCACACAACAGTTCATATCATTTGCAGTGCAATACAATGACTTGGGTGAACTATTCATGAATTAAATATCTATTGCGTGAGCCCCACGTTTATCTTTTTAAAACTTAGAAGTATTTTCATAGCTATTTAAAAATTCACAATTACAAATTTTCAGTACAATCTGTATTGGGGTTATAAATGTGTATGGTGCTAGGATAAATTATTTTATACGTTTTTGTCAATTTTAGCAATGTGTCTATTGAAAAAAGTATATTAAAAATAATTGTTTGACAATTTAATCATTGTGTATTTGTGTACTAAAAACTATGTTTCTATTTTGTGCGTAAAAAAGTTTATATTTGCTATTGCAAGAAGAAAAGAGAGAAGAAGTAATAAAACAAACCAGAAAATAGCCTACCAAGTCTTGTCGTTGCAAATATTCTGCCACATTTCAAATAAATTGACAGAGGTTATTTTCACCATTTTCTCCCATTGATGTTTATTTTAAAAAAATGGAATGCAGAACCTGTCTCCTCTCGGCAAGCAAGTCGTGACGTCATCACAGACAACCTGCAGAGGGGGCTGCAGGCAAGCGTAGCGTCACCCTCTCAAGGCTAGGAGTCAGAGCTACAGGGCTTTATGACCTGATGAGCACTCGCCGGCGGTGTAGTTGTAAGCTAGTGCAGAGAGACACCAGGAGGCTAGCGCCTGGACGGACTAGCGCCTGGACGGGCTAGCGCGGTGCAGCGTTGCACGGCACGGCTCGTACAGTGTCACGTGATGCGTCCCTGCTGGCTTCACGTGTCCCTTCGGACTGATGTTCTTAGAAGTGTGACTGGCTGTGACAAGTAGTTCCTTATCTCTCCCTCTCTCGCTTTGAGTTGGTGATGGGGGGGGGGTGGAGAGGGGGCTGAGATTTGGCCTCCTACCCTCCTCTCATGGGGGCTCGGTCTGGACGAATGGGAGGCCGGGACAGCCAATCCCTGGCCTCGTGTCTCCTTATTTGCCGAGACAAGTTGATGAGAGCCCGCCCACGCCCCGCCGGCCGACGCCGACGGCACATAGCGTGACGGGGAATGCCCCCCCCCCTCCACCCCGGGACTACGGAGCTGGACCGGCCTGTGACGTCACGTGTGAGGAGAGGCGGGACTCCTGAGGTTCCGCGGTGTGGCCAAGGGGTCGTTACCACAACGCCGAACGTACAATAACGCCGAATACCATAACGCCGAATGCCAAGTTGACCGCAACGCCGACAGCTAGAAAACAGCTGTGTACCACAACGCCGAAATACAGTAACGCCGAAAAATGTTGCTGCGATGAGGAGGGGCTACAAGAGCAAAATGAAAAACAACTGAATGAATGTGTGTGTTTCTTAAATGTATCTTAACGCCGAAATACCACAACCTAAACTAACCTATGCTTGCCTAACCTAACCTTTGTGGCAGTCCTGCAATGACATTTTTCGGCGTTAATGTATTTCGGCGTTGTGGTAATTCGGCGTTGTGGTACACAGCAGTTTTCTAGCTGTCGGAGTTGTAGTCAATTTGGCATTCGGCGTTATGGTTTTCGGCGAGATTGTACGTTCGGCGTTGTGGTATTTCGGCGTTGTGGTGCGTCCCCTGGCCAAGTCTGGCGGCCCTGGCGTACAGTCGCGACTTCTCTCGTCGGCTCGTGAGCTCTGTGTGCCAAATACACTTGGACCAAGCTTGCCTGCCACAGCGAGCATCCAAGCTAGATACAAGCTATCTAGTTCACACACGACAAGCCCTGCAGAAAAGCTCGCCACGGCAAGTCTGCAAGCATGCGGCGACGGTTCGTGGATTCGAAGAATGCTTGAATCAAGCTCGATGTGCCGAGCTTGCACACGGAAAGCCAATTCGAGTACGCAGGATAAAACTTCGCACGATCTTGCGTGATTCGTGGGAACACAATGGACAGGCATTCCTTAGTTCAGGGGCGGATCATTCTGACAGTTTTACACGGCTTCTCGAACTGCGTGCAATAGCGTGTCACGAGCCCTAATCCCAGCTTCCACCGCGTGTTTATCTGAGAGGACCTCCTGTCGGCCAGACGAGTAGCTCAATGAAGTAAATGCAAAACAATCTTACGAACATACACGACTCCACTGTGCAAACGTTGCCACATCTCCCCCGCAGAGCAGCAGGCATGCACTCAGCTGGCTGCTGATAGAACAAGTACTGCGTCGCACAATCAACAGGGGAAGTGCTAATCGCAGCACAGTTCTGTACATTAGGGTTTGAGCAGCTGCTGCAGACGATCTCACAGGCAAATGTTTCTTTGTTAAACGGAAAAACCACAACATTAAAATTATTACTTCCTGTGGTTATATAAAAATGGTAGATTTACATACTTTAATTAATGTTGTTTGTTCCATCCATTAATGAACTCTACACAGTAATTGACGTTTAATAAAGTAATAATTATTCAATGTTAAAATCAGTCGAGATTAAAATTTCCTCCCATCAAATCCACTATTATGAAGTACCTACTCAAGCGCAATTAGGGCATCAGGGATACAGGTCAATGAAACAATGAAACAGAGATTAACCTATCCCCATGAATATGTAAATTAATTCCAACGTTTTATTTAAGTTCCTGCTCGTACGGGCTTATCCTTCGTGCGGTAACACGAGGCGGTGGAGAAACTGCGATGCTATTGGTGTTCCTCGACGCACTGTGGCTGTGCAGTGGCGGGCTGATACGGCCATGTTGTGGAGAGCCGTCCTGTTGTGCTCACACAATCCCCTCCATTCCTCCACAGCGTTGTCACGAGGTCGTGTCGGCGCTGGTGTAGGGGATACCTAAGATGCACATAAAGTTCTGCCATTCCCGATTACACCCGAACAATTCACCTTCGGCCAACTTCGGGATTTGTTTTATTTTTGCACAGGAAAAATGAATTCAAATATTAAAAGTGGTCGTTTAGGTTAGCTACATTAAAACACTTTAAAACACTATGGACGGTTAGTTTGGATAGTATAGCTACATCAAAATAAACAGAGAAATATAAATATTAATAAATAAACCCGAGGTTGGCCGAAGGTGAATTGTTCGGGTGTAATCGGGAATGGCAGAACTTTATGTGCATCTTAGGCTTCCCGCTGTGTAGTCATGTCACGGGGAAGAAAAAAAGACAGAAAGGAGGTCGCGCGCCAAATCAGCAGGGCGCCCCAGGCTGCCAACCTGGCCGCGACAAAGCTACTGGCGCCTCTGTTCTCTGAGCATCGCGACAATCAGCGGCGCGGTAAATATTTACAAATATTTACGAAACTTAGAATACTGCGGTGAGGGACATTGCAGTCGTTAAAGTGGTTAATCAAGTATTTGAATTCACAATATTAATATTCGCGCGAAGTTACTGCGGTAATTCCTGGTCTATATGTAACGTACATTCAGACAGCAGAAACTTTTTTTTTAAAGGGGTTGTTGTCTGTAAAGTTGGTTTACGGACGATAATTTTACGTGATAACGTCATACCAATTTTTTTTTTAATTGCTGCTTTTAAAAAAACCGCCTTAACCGCTTTGATATTATGGAAGATTTTCTCGCACGGTGGTTGGCCGGTTCTTGCACGCTCGGCTCAGGCGGAACGTGACAATGAGTCGTGCTTTCCCGTGTGTGCAGCCGGCGTTCATCGATTTATAAGTAGAGACCGGAAAAATTCGCGAATTCATTTCGCGGTATGCTAAAATACAAATAGTTATACCTCAGTGCTGCCTCTGCTTTTATCTCACAACTCGCCTGGGTGACTCTGGGCCAATGAGAAACACCCAACCAAAGCTTTATCGAATCACGGGCTGCTACGTTGGGACGTCTCACAAGACAGCAGCCAATGAGTGGGGTGGCCTTTGACCGAGTGTACGTCGAACTATGGAGTTCATCCTGGAGGTCATTGAACCCGCGAATTTTTACGGTCCCTGTTTATAAGACGTTATCACATCAAAAACTTTTTATTTGTTTTAGGCTTTGTGTAAAAGAACTGTCCACGAATGGAGAGATGCAGGCAGGTTGTTCCCGACCACGAGGACTTCACAGTGCTCGATCACAGGACGGTAGCGCCGCCCGAGGACATTAGTAACACAATCCGCGTCTCCCACCGGCGCGTCGCTTCATTACACGAGCAAACACCGGGCCGCCTGCTCCCAGCCTGGCCACGAGGCCCCGAGGCCCACTGTCCGCCGGCAAGGGCGACTGTGGCTGGTGCACCGGGCGGGCTGTCGCCTCTACGAGCAGGTCCCTCGACGGCCTGACTGTGAGGTCCGCTGCAGACTGTTATAGGACTGTCCTCCGACGACCTCGTCTGCAAGCGGGTCTTACTTCCGAGAGATAACGTATCGCCAGACACGTAACATTCTAACATATCATGTTTGAAAACGGAAGAAAAGACCTAAAACTAAAAAAACAAATATATAATAATGTTTTTTTTTTGTTTTCAGTCTGGAACGAATAGCTACAGAACTGTACCACGTTGAATTCAACCGAAACTTCCTTTAGAAAGCATATGTAAATTCGGTTGCCATGTAAAATGCTCTATTTAATATTCTGAATTAATATGTGTTATTAAAAAAGTAAAGAGCGCGTGTAACCCAGTACATGTGATGAAAAGGAGTGAAATTTCTTTGGCAATTCAAACCTCGACTCGTTTGTGTATCGTAAAGGGTAAAATGGCGGAGAGAGAGAGAGAACGAAGACAATTTTTTAAATAAATGTGAATTAACTAAACTAGTTCTCACTTCCAAATAACTGCTCAGGATATCAATAAGTATTGATCAATCAATACTGATTAATTAACAATAAATGTTACTCACTGTTAAAATACTCACACCATAACGAAAATTTGTTTGGTAAAATTTAAAGTTAGGATTGTTTTAAAAATTTGTATTATTTAATTATATATTATGTATAGGTTATATGTGATTCTTCTAGACTGATTTGGTATTTCTGCAAATATCACCTTATATTTAGTTCCGGTGCAACAGATTCTGCCAACAGGGTACACTGGCATATTGCAATGCATTCATAGGCATTGATAATGTTCTGCCGTCGAATGAACGAACAATGACCAAATGTCCACCACTCCGCAATGCGAAAACTAAATGGTAACCTCACGGTAATTTTTACAGTGTAACCATATTACCACAAAGTGAAAATAAAAACAATTAATATTCCACGCACGGGATTTGATTGAACATTTGATAAAATAGCATATTCTTAGTTGGATTTAACATATTCTCACGCCTGTGGTACGGTGTGTGATTTAGTTAATAAAATAATAAAACGTTACAAAATAATTCCCTTGTCCAACTAAAGCGTGAAGAGCATTATACCATCAAAAAAATATTTAGTTACACAGCTAAAAGAATACTCATAAAACACTGTGGAATTGGAAATTTGACTCCCACCGCGCCCAAATAAATTTCATTTCAAAAGATCTGATACGCTTATTTGTGAGTGCTTACTGCTGTCACTGTCTCTAGTCAAAAGGTTAAACGATAATATATATCCACATATTCAGTTTTGAACAAACCTTTGTGTTAAGCTGGTTGCCGACTATAAGTTTAATGGCTGAACTTTCTTATATATTTATATGAGCTTACTTTTATATGTACAGTTTCGGTTAACAATATCTGAAAATCAACAAGAAATCACCCTGTGCAATTAGCAATATTGGCATTTGGACCACATGATTGTCTGCGTGACAACATGTTTGACAATGCAGAGGGAATGTTCCCCGAGTGAGCCAGACCGGGCTCGGGGTGTTCCTAGTGGGGGGGGGGGGGACACACGCCCTTGCGTCCGATACCAGCGGAGTGTTCATTAAAAATAAAAGATGTGCTTTATCGAAATTGTTCTCGATCGTAGTTGCATCCCTCCGCGCTGGAAATATGAAGTAACCGACTCCGCCGCGCACCAGATGTGCCCTCGACTTTTTCGGAGTCAGGGGTCGGAACTTCCCGAGTCGGCGAGTCGCTGCCCGAGGCCCACAGAGAGGGTTGGAGGGGGGGGGAGGGGTTGCACGGCCGGGATGCGAGGGGGAGAAATTTATCGCCCGATGGCTGCCTTCATTTCCCAAATGAAACCCCATCAATCTACGTCCACCGCTCGGTCTCGACGCCGACCAAGAGGGCTTCTCGCCTCCTCCATCCCCCCTCCCCATCGCTGTCCACACGTGCCTGCCTGGCCACATCCTCTCTTCCGCTTCCTCCGTGGCCATGGAGGAATAATACCCTTGCCTCTTATGCCTTTATTCCTTCCCCGCCGTGGAGAGTACTGCCGCCTCTTCTTCGTCCGCGGCAATGGATGAATATTTTACCGCCGGCTTCTTCCATATTCTTATCTCTTCCACCTTAGCGGACTGGCTGTTTCCTTACTCTCTGGCCTCAGAGGAACACACGCTGTTCTTCCTCTCTGGCTATGGAGGAACGCACACTGTTCTTCCTCCCTGGCCACGGTGGAACGCACACTGTTCTTCCTCCCTGGCCACGGAGGAACGCAAACTGTTCTTCCTCCCTGGCCACGGAGGAACGTACACTGTTCTTCCTCTCTGGCCACGGAGGAACACCCACTGTTCTTCCTCCCTGGCCATGGAGGAACGCAAACTGTTCTTCCTCCCTGGCCACGGAGGAACGCAAACTGTTCTTCCTCCCTGGCCACGGAGGAACGTACACTGTTCTTCCTCCCTGGCCACGGAGGAACGCAAACTGTTCTTCCTCCCTGGCCACGGAGGAACGTACACTGTTCTTCCTCTCTGGCCACGGAGGAACGTACACTGTTCTTCCTCCCTGGCCACGGAGGAACGCAAACTGTTCTTCCTCCCTGGCCACGAAAGAACACACGCTGTTCGTCCTCTCTGGCCACGGAGGAACACCCACTGTTCTTCCTCCCTGGCCACGGAGGAACGCAAACTGTTCTTCCTCCCTGGCCACGAAAGAACACACGCTGTTCGTCCTCTCTGGCCACGGAGGAACACCCACTGTTCTTCCTCCCTGGCCATGGAGGAACGCAAACTGTTCTTCCTCCCTGGCCACGAAAGAACACACGCTGTTCGTCCTCTCTGGCCACGGAGGAACACCCACTGTTCTTCCTCCCTGGCCATGGAGGAACGCAAACTGTTCTTCCTCCCTGGCCACGAAAGAACACACGCTGTTCGTCCTCTCTGGCCACGGAGGAACACCCACTGTTCTTCCTCCCTGGCCATGGAGGAACGCAAACTGTTCTTCCTCCCTGGCCACGAAAGAACACACGCTGTTCGTCCTCTCTGGCCACGGAGGAACACCCACTGTTCTTCCTCTCTGGCCACGGAGGAACACCCACTGTTCTTCCTCCCTGGCCATGGAGGAACGCAAACTGTTCTTCCTCCCTGGCCACGAAAGAACACACGCTGTTCGTCCTCTCTGGCCACGGAGGAACACCCACTGTTCTTCCTCCCTGGCCATGGAGGAACGCAAACTGTTCTTCCTCCCTGGCCACGAAAGAACACACGCTGTTCGTCCTCTCTGGCCACGGAGGAACACCCACTGTTCGTCCTCTCTGGCCACGGAGGAACACCCACTGTTCTTCCTCCCTGGCCATGGAGGAACGCAAACTGTTCTTCCTCCCTGGCCACGAAAGAACACACGCTGTTCGTCCTCTCTGGCCACGGAGGAACACCCACTGTTCTTCCTCTCTGGCCACGGAGGAACACCCACTGTTCTTCCTCCCTGGCCATGGAGGAACGCAAACTGTTCTTCCTCCCTGGCCACGGAGGAACCTCGGCGCGGCGCCTCTGGAGCAGCAGGGACAGCGCAGGCGTCTGGCGCGCAAGTGCGGACGCTCGCTCGTTACTCTCAGTAATTGCTCACTTAAGCCTAATTGGTTCGCTCACGACGAGCGCGCTGGCATTCCTCTGGCGGATCGCTCCATCGCTCAGCGTGGTCCGGCCTCGCGCCCCTGGAGACGTGGCCCCATTGCCTCGGAGACCCGCCCCGCCTGCTTTTAGAACCACGTGTGTTCTTGCCGTGCCCCTTTAGGGGTGTATGTACATATGGTATTAGGTTTGATCTAGTCAATGACGGTCAAGTAGTTTCGATTGACGTCGGGACAAACAGACAAACAAAGAGCCAAACCCCCAAAAATTAAAAAGAAATATAAGCTTTATTTTTGTTTATTAATAATTCAATTAAATATTCTCAATAGTTTTTAATGATTCATCCATTGTACAGAACGTTTACTCCAAACGGTTAAATTATTTGTTAATATGTGCGTGGCTTTCCTAAGTTGACTACACTCCCACTGCTAGGGGACAACGGGATATGTATTATTTACATGTTCTAATAGAAATTGTAAGAAAAATTTCTGGATGGTTTATATTATGTTAGCTTGTAATCCATAAACTTTGTTTAGTCTTACAGCATTACAATTATTGGCATAATGTGTATTATATCAAAAATATATTAATTGATAAGGACAATGTACAATTATGTAATATAGTTAGTATGTAACCAATAATAGGTGACGCCAGTGCAGTTTGGAAGGTTTGTTCTAGTAAGAAAAAAATATATTAATCCATCACAAATCCCGTCATGTTTAAGATGTACTCGTAATTTACTTGTAAGAGTATTTTCTGCCTGAGTGGGTCTTCTTAAAGCAATTGTAGATAACTGTAATAGTCTTGGGAGAGTTGAAACTACGAAGTGTGATTTTCAAATACAAGTGATGTAAACTACTTAGAAGCAAAGTGGTAGCCATCACACGTGGCACGCATTCTACGGCGCATAACGCTATATCACCTCTGTGGTCCGAGTTGGAGCTCGAAAGTTGACTGCCACTCAGATACATCCCCGCAACACTTCATGACTGTTTACAAAAGTTTTAAGTTACAAGTTTTCAGAGCAATTGTGTGCGCTCGGCTGTCTTAGTTCTACTTCGTACATGAGACGAGATTGCGTTTACATTACGAGGAATATTAGCAAAGTAAACTCGTTTGCTCATTAAAAATATAAACTCGTGGGAAAAAATTATTGCCAGTTTTAATTTACTACTCATCCACTACACGTTCTCACATAAACGCCATTCTGTTCCAAGCAATTTTCACGACGCTGCGCCAGTTTATTTAACCTCACTGCATAGAAGTTCGCCACCTGTAAATTAAACCAGTTGAAAATCGTATTTTTTGCTGTAACCATTGACCCAAGTTTCATAAAATCAACCAAAACGACGCCCTTTAAGTCCCGAAAAACTGTAGCCCTCTTTTTTCGACTCGAGTACGGAGATTTCTTAAACGTTTTCCGGAGATGTTTACTAAGCACCTGTACTTAGCCTAAACACATTTCATTCCAAGTCCATGATTTCTATGGCCAGGGCGACCGTTCCAACCCAGATCCAACGTAGATCCAAAAAAAAAAACTTTGAAAAATACAGTTTTACTATTATACATTCAAGAGTAGAAATGTATTGCTTTACTATTACTAACAAAGCTTTAGTTTAAAAATGTGTATTTTCTTTTCATTTGTAAGCGCTAAGCAAATATGTTTGTTGGTTTTGCATGTGAACTTGTGCACACTCGTAAACTTGTTCAGTTATCAATACTGTGGCAAGTGGACAAGGTCGTAAGGCGCCTGCCGGCTGTCGAGAAGGCAACCCGCAACGCTTCGCGGCGAGGCAAGAAGCATAACTTGGTTGGCCACGCGTATTCTTGGGGAATTAACACACATGTCACGATGTTATTGCTTGAGAATACACGTAGCTGACAAGTTTCAACGACAGCACGGAAGACATCGCCACTTCGGCACCAGTACAGCACCGCAAATCGTCCAACTGCATCGCCACAGACTGCGTTCAGCGTCGTTTGATCTCATGCTCAAACATGCTTGGCCCGTTTGTCTCAACTGTACCAGTGTTTAAAGAATGTCAAATAAATGCATACTCTTAGTTGATTCCATGCAAACGTTGAAAATAATTTAATTCTAGAAAGTTTGTAAATTAGCAAAATAATTTATCACTTTAGATCTACTCGTTGCTTATGCACACTTGAGTAATATATTTTTTTCTGAGAAGTTATCTTTAATTTGAATACAATAAACAAACTTCATAACTAGTAAAATCTTGATCTGACATTTTCAAAATGCATTTGGATTGGGCTGTGCTTGTACTTAAATTTGTTCGTAGAGGCGTAATGTTATGTTAAGATTTTACGAGGTGGTAATAACAATACTTACTCAAATAATTCGATAGCCAAAATAAAATTTCCCTTAAAAATTAATTACAGAAGTAGCCAGATTATTACATTGGCAATCAATTTTAAAAATTTATCAATCATCCGAAATCTATTTTCCACCCAAATAAAAACTAAACAAAATAATAATTTTATATTTTGGCTTGAAAAAATATTATTGTTTTATGTAGTTTTTTTTATTTTTTCTGTACGTTCCTCCAACCCAAACGTTAATCGAATATTAAACGCTTGGGGGAAAAACTGATTGCGTGACTCCAGAATAAAAACTATAATCATTGGACAGGTTTATCTGTAGGTCGGCTGCGTGACGTGTTCTGTCGAACTCTAAATGAAGTTGTAAATACAATTTTTCTGTCAACAAGCGACTAAAATGAAGTTCTTAGACACTATTGACGTCCAAAATTACTAGTAATATTTGAGCATTTAGTTTAAATTGAGTGTTTTTCATACATTGTTTTAACTTTAGGCTCTTTGCCCGAACTGATAGTCATATGTAGAATTTTTTCAAATTGTATTTTCGTTGGTTAGAACGCAAATGTGCAACATTTGAGCCCTATTATAATTAGATACTCAAAAAATCTACCTTATTGCATACGACGGAACAGCACGAATAATAATGATCATTCGTGGTTTAGACCAAGCGGTTGGTGTACTTGTAACCAAACACTGTAGGTTTAGCTGAGGAGTGGCGGTTACCCTTCAGGGGAATAACGTTCCTTTAATTAGGCGAAGATAGAAATTATAATTTCATACGAATTACTTGCGCGTACTATACAATCATATTAGGTTTTAATTTCCCCTATCATCTTAGTCATTTTTATATTTCACGTACAATTGACAGTGAAGAAGTGTTAATTACATTTCTTGTGTGAAGATATTTTGATCACGTGATGAATCGCACGCGTTGTTTCATTAAACTTGGTCATTAGGAATCCATCATGCATTCACCTCCGAAATTTATAGAGTATTTTCGTGAAAAATATGATGGATGGTCTAGATGTCAAGTCGGGTAGGAAAAAAATTTATCCTCTGTCTCATTTTTTATTGCGAGACCCGCCATAGAACTTTGTTTATAGTAACGGTAACGCTAAGTGGATTTATGACTTGGAAGAAGATTAGCCAGGCACATAACGTTTCAGAATTTGTATCCGGTTCCATCCTCACGTCTAGCTCAGTCAGGCCACACAACGCTTTAAAGCTTTCCAAGCGAAATATTTAGTGAAAAAAAAAAAGAAGTTTAAAACACTTTTATACGGAATATATGGTGTATTTTACTGCTGAACAAGCCATATGGAGTTAGTAGTAGAGCTTAGACGGTCCGAGCGCAGGAGTCGGCGTGAGGTACCGAGGTACCTACCGCCCGTCATCTTGGTTTCAGACATCACGGCGGCCATATTGGATGACATTGACCTTGACCTTTGACCTTGAAATTTGATCTTGACCCTGACCCCGATGGCCATTTTGTTTTTTTCGAAATTTTGTTTTACCACCATTTTGTTTTCCACCATTTTATTTTCCACCGTTTGTTTCTTGGAATCGAATATCCTTATTGTTATTGCCGCCATATTTAAATTTTGTATTCTTATGTTAGGCCTATAAATTGGGAAAATTTTCAAATTAATAAATTTTCATAAAAATATGTACTTATGTCATGGAGTCTGCGGTTCGAACCCAGTGGGGTCATTCAATTAACATGGTGACAGATCCCTCCTCCACAGAAGCCACCGACAGACTGACCTCCCACTACTAATGCTAAGGAATATACCTATGGTTTAGTCAAATAAAGTAGAACTAAACAGTCTCTTTCTACTCCAAAGTCCAGACACAGTCGAATCTAGGACGATAATTTCTTCAAAATTACACGCTCCACAGTGTAGTCTGGAAACTACCGATGCTTCTATGCGTCAATTTATACGTCTCAACAAACATGATATCCTTTACATAATTCCCATACATATTTCGCAAACATTATACTTTCTTGACAACTAACCTTAGGGTCTCCTAATTTCATGCCATAATTTTGTATCGGTCCAGTGGGTTTAGAAGTATGTAGAAGTATGTAGGCTTTACTACACTGCTCACCAATCAATATTTTCAGATCGAGCTAAAACTTCCAACTAAACATTCCAAACTAAGAATTTTTTTCAGTTCATAATTTTTTTTGTTTTGTGTTCAATAAAATGCCATTTTTAAACATTAATAATTTTGTAATGATATCACAATCGATCATTGAGAAATTTACTTTAGAAATAAATTTGTTACAAAGATAAATCAACCAAATAATACATTAAAATGTATATACATATTATAACAATGATTCAATTTAATTAAAATTAAAATAAAATTACTGAAAAGTTTATATGCATAATAAATTTTTATTAAAATTTTATTAATTAAAATGTTTTATAAATTTTAAAAATTTCCCAATTTTCTGGTATAAAAAATACGGATTTTTAAGAAGGCTGCTGTTACTAAAATTTTAACATTATAGAATCCAAGATTGCTCTAAAATTTTTACAAAAATTATATTAATTTTTTTTTTAATTTAATTTTGTGTGTATAGCAACTGGTTTACAAACATCATTTTGGAAGGAACTGCAGCTGATTGTGGATAAGGTTGTTTGGAGTAGCGCCTGACACGGACTCTGGATCACGTACCGGCGAGGAGATGGTGTGAGTGATGGCGGGCGAGCTGGACGAGGCAGTGACAGGGCTAGCCATGGCTGCAGTCCTCACCAGCTCCATTCAGCCGCCCGCACGAGCATCTGTACCACTGGCTCCCGTCTCCCCGCCGCCACTGCTGGTCAGTCCTGGTCGTGTGGTCAGTCTGGAGGCTTGCTGGACAATCATCACTTGGAAGGCGTGCTGGACGAGGCAGTGACAGGGCTAGCCATGGCTGCAGTCCTCACCAGCTCCATTCAGCCGCCCGCACGAGCGTATGTGCCAGCGGCTCCCGTGTACTCACCACCACTGCTGGTCGTGCGGTCAGTTGGTCCGTAGACTTGATGAAGACTCCTTAAACTTGGGGCTTTGCCACAGTAAAAAAATAAACAAACATAAGGTTAAATGTTTGCAATGAACCAATATAATTATGTGACTAGATGAATTTCAAAATAATACAAGATCTCTTGTTTTTTTTTTTCACTATACAAGTTACATTTGGTTAAGTTTTAAGCAAACTAACGCAAAAAGCGGTTTAGCACATGTTCTTGTCTAATACCAAAAAGGAACGCGAGTGAATAGCACAAATTTAATTTTATTTATTACTCTGAATATTTTATTGGAAATAAGTGGAACCATCTTCAAGTACTATAAATACTGGTCTTAATAGTTCTGGAGAACTAATAAATATTTCGCCAAAGCATTATCAAATATTTGATAGAGGTAGCAGTGTAAACGAAAATTATATCCATTACATAAGATTTGAACACTCCTGATATATCAGTCATTTTATCCAAATAAGCTCGAGCTTACTGAAGCAGGAAGTGTTCATGTTTCTGGAAGTCTGCCAGCTGTTGCGCTAGGAAGCAGAGTGTCTTCTGGAAGAAACCAGGAGTGCCCTCTTCGTGTAGACTGAAGGAATACAAGAAGGCGGATGGATGGAGGGCTACTACTCCTTGGTGTATGGTCCGACTCTCGGAAAGCTGTCACTGCAATATCTCTGCTCCGACCCTTGGAGGACTTTCACTACCTGGTGTCTGCTCCGACACTCCAAGTACTGTCACTGCAAGGTGTCTGCTCTGACACACGTATGGCTATCACTACCTGTTGTCTGCTCCGATCCTCGGAGGGCTGTCAAACCCTGGGGTCTGCTTTGACACACGTATGGCTGTCACTACCTGTTGTCTGCTTTGACACACGTATGGCTGTCACTACCTGTTTTCTGCTCCGACACTCGGAGGGCAGCCATTCCCTGGTGTCTACTCCGACTCTCTGAAAGCTGTCACTGCCTGGTGTCTGCCCCGACACTCAAAGGACTGTCACTGCAAGGTGTCTGCTCTGACACTCGAAGGGCTGTCACCTTCTGGTGTTTGCTTTGACCCTCGGAAAGAAATTGTAGATTTGTTCTAGAATATTAGAGCATGTTAAAGTAAATATATATTAGTACGTGATAAATGATTTTACTTTCAAAGTATTACATTTTAAAAACAAATTAATAAAAAAATTAAGACTGTTAAGTCACACAAATGTAATTTTGTCTCATTCACGCCGATATGATGTGATTTATTTACAAAACTGGAAACACGGTGTCGTCTGGCAGACGGCATTGATCCATGAATGACACAAGAACATGACTATAGTTTAGGAAATGAAGACAATTAAAAGGTACATAACTGTAAAAAAAATTGTCTAAAGCATAATTATTTTCACATAGTAATAAAGTTGACCGTGCTTAGTAACACACCAAAAATTTACCGCGTTAGATATTGTGCGTCACACCGAAAACATGAAGTTAAATCCTAGATGACGTTTTTTTTATTACAACCACCCTTTGAGATGTTTGCTGTTAATTTACCGCACACTTTCTGTAAAACCACCAAAATAATCCTAAAACGTTATTCTACACAACCATTTTGTAAATATTTCAAATTTTAATAATTAACATGAAGTATAGAGTGGTGACTTTATTAAGTATAATTTTTTTCGGTCACGGAAATGGAATTAAATTATGATCTGAATAAAAAATGAAGTTCCCAATGTGAAAATTGTTTAGTAAAGGGATTTTTTTTGTTCCTAAAGCTTTTAGAAGGTGTGTTCATAAATAATCTAGCGTGATGAGTGGGATCGTCAGAGTGTGCCGTGCTGCGTCTATGCTGCAGTCGCCTGGGCTGTGAATAGCCGGTGCTATGTTTGACTCACGCCACTCAGACGTGAGTGTATTTACTTTGTTTAGGGAATGCTGCAGTCACGTCATGTTTATTCGATTTTGTATATTTAGTTACATTCACGTAACTAAGATATATTTCAAAGAATTTTCTTTTGTGAAGTATTTTTGATATGGCTCCTTGCTATTAAGCTTTTTTTTCTTTTAGAACTTGTCAACAGGAACACCCTTAAAACCAAGAATAATAAACATATATACAATCTTATGTTGGTCTTTCTTTTCGTAGAGTATGTATTAAATTTTCAATTTATAATTTGACTACTGCCAATTAACAAATTTTTAGCTTCAGAGAGCAATATTCTCGATTTCGCGGGAGCGAAAGTCACCCCACCCTTTGCGATTGTAGTACTCATTGTCGCTGTACAGTACACAACACTGCTACGCTCGGAACGCTCTGCCGATCCAATCGTTTATGATAGCCTCTTGAAAATAATGTCACTTTTAAACTTAAGAAATATTCAATTATTTTTATTCATGTGAATATTACGTCAAACCCTTTATTAACATGTGAAACAAATATTTACTTCCGTGACTGAGATTAAAAATAAATAATTTTATATGTGTATCGATTTTTATCTTAACTTTAATAATAAATATTGGAATTATTTTGAGCACAGATGTGTATATTAATGTTACTAGATTATTTTAGTGGATTTATAGACAGTCTAAGATATAAATTGCGTTAATGGGAAGCATTTTAATGGACTGGTGTAAATCGCTGTCATCTAAGATATAACTGAACGTTTTCAGCGTGACACACACAAGGTCTGCAGTAGTAAACTTTTTGGTGTGTTTTGAAGCATTGTGAAGTCTACCACAGTGCAAAAAAATTCTGCTTTGGAGAAATTGTTCGCAGGTTGTGGAGCCTTTATTTGGCGGGCTATGCATCGGCGGATGACTGTCCGCGCGGGGAAGTCTGGCAACACCGCACCCGCGAGATCGATGGCGCTCCCCCTCCCCTCGGCGGGTGGGGGGGGGGTGTAAGGGGGGAGGGGCCTGTTTGCTCTCCCATTACCCAATGAGACCCGGGAACAATTGGGGGTCTCTGAAGAGTGCGGCAGGGTGAGAGACCGCTCGCTGTTTTCATTTCCTCTCGAGCGCCGAGACCGGCGGGGGGTTTTTAATGGGGCCGACGCTGTTTGCGGCGATGGTCATCGGGCCCTTGTGTCAACACCGCGAGGGCCGGCCGTCCCTCGAGTTGTGCTCACCTCTTGTGGCGCGCTCTCGCCCGGAGACGTGGCAACCAGGTCGCGTCCCCGCGCGCACAAAGGCCTCGCCTCGCCGGCGCTGTTGCCTCCCGCCCTGAGGCGAGCCGCTGGCCTGACGCTTCTCCCGGTGATAGTCCCCGCTCCAGCTCCAACCCTGGACCCGTGGAGCTCTCCAGCTACCACAGCTACCACAGTTATCACAGGACACAGAAGAATTTACTGACGTGACAACGTCTAGTAAATCGATGAACGCCGGCTGCACGCACGAAAAAGTGTCCCGTTACGCACATTATCCCGTTACGCTGTGTCCCGTTACGCTCATTGTTCCGTTACGCTTGTTCCGTTACGCTGTCGGCGAGTGCAGCAGTAATAGGTTATGTTACAATTGACTAGAAAAAATTATGGTGATTCATATAATTGAAGATAGATATTTGATTACAGTTTATTTATGTGAAAACTTGTTCATAATTATATTTAAACTTTATAGCTAAACGCCGGTTTTTTGAAATTAATTACAAGTCATCTACACGTGAACTGTTTCGTCGACTGTTTATTAAGTGAAGTGAAAAGTTAATGTGGTTTTCATTGCTTATTACAACAACAATTTCGGCAATAAAGTTTAATTATTCTTGTATTTTAAAAATCTGATTACTAGTATAATTCCAAGTATTTATTATTTTTTTATTATAATAAAAATGATTCAATTTTATTCATAAAAGTATGCAATCATTTAATTCGTGTTTTGTTATGACGTTGTCACGTTAAACTATCGTCCGTAAACCGACTTTAGAGATCACCAATTTTTATAGTAGAATATACATACTGTGGTTTTCCTATGATTGATCAATCATTTTTTTTTGTATTTTCGTTAAGAGAATCAGCGAAATGATTCAATTTTCCAGACTATTTCCCCTAGGATATCACATTTTTTAAAAAATTTGAAAGTATAGTGTCGAAACAGTAAGCGGAGTTAAATCGTTTATCTTCTTCTCACGTGAAATTTTCAATTAGTATTGTGGTGCGTAAGGCAGGGATGCATCCTTTCCAAGTCCATTAGTTGTGACATCCTTGAGATGGCACTGACATCCTTGAGTTATCCCGGTATTGAATTATAGCGGCGGATGCGGAATTACGTTTGAATACCGTTCAGAAAAATTAGTGGTTGATACTGAATACTGATTTATACAGTTAAAAACATTAATTAACTGTGAGTATTAGTAATATTAATTGTGTTGATAAACATTTCAGGTGTATATTTAAGTGTATTTATGTAAGTGAGTGTATTATCCCATATATATAATTTATTTGCATCATAAATGATAAATCGTTACATTTTTATTTAATAATTAATTTAAATTCACAAATAAGAAAAAAATTCAAAATTTTTATTGATTTTCATTGTTAATTTAAATTTATCTCTATTATTTTACTTTTTAAATAATTAACTTCATAAACATTTTAATATTAATATTTAATCCTGTGTTTATAGTTAGTATATTTTTGTTACAGTGCATTTCAGTGTCTAAAAAGTTAAGTATAACATCTAACGCGCGTACATAATTACACACACTTTAATTTTAAATTCTTGAAGGAACCTTGTTTGTTAAATGGCCTAGGGCGAAGTAATATACCAGGCTGTTAGGGATGTATATAACAAAATAATGTATTTCAAAATGATTTGTTTGCACACAGAAAATTTCCTGAGCCTTGTTGCTAAATTTGTTCAACAGCGCTCATTTCTTACGAACAAGCTGGCTGCTACTGGAAGCATGTCATCTTGACTTACTGTGGTTGAAAGGTAGACTGTTGGTCAGGCATTCGCATGCTATGTGCTTGCAGACAACAAGTCTCTCCTCCCTGGCGCTGATTGGTTCAAGAAGCCAGTTGCGCTCTTGGGTGGCTGATGAGAACGCTGCGGCAGTAATACAGAACTCCGTGGTTCGTTTGCAAATACCTGTTACTTCGACACGTAACAAGATTTTACGTGTTTAGTCAGCATAGAAATTCTTCACATGATTAACAGTGTCGAAGTTCATTATTTTCCCTGGCCACGCCCTCAGACAGCCGGTGGCCAATCAGAAACTCGGGACGTATTCCGGCGCGCCGTGAGAGCTTGTAGCCACCTCATCCGGCTCCGCGCAACTCTACAACTCTACAACTCGACGATATGTAGCACGAACCGCTGTGTAGGAAAGTCTGTGTTACGTCTTCCCATTTTGTTATTTTGTCTTTTCAGAACATTCATACTTTTAAGTCACTACTTTCATTTGGCCGTCAGTAGTTTGGCCCACCATGAAATATTCTGAGGAAAACAAAATCAACACGACTTTTGTAGAACAAATGGTCTCCCTCCATAGACATGGCCAGCAAGTGGATATTGTGCATCCTACGGGGCTCATAAAGACGTTAATGCGAGTTTGCCATACTTACCCTGAGAGGTGCTGTCCCCGGCTGCAGACGACGCCCCTCCAAACCGCCACCCCCCCTTCCCTGGCCACTTGCTGACTGTCTCGTATCAGCACGCTCATTCCCTGATGGACTGATTTGTGCCCTTGGATGTACCACGTCCCTGACTTATTTTTACAAAAGAGCTATGTTTTATAGGAGATTTCCAGTCATATGACAACAAATAAGTAATAATGAAAGAGTTTTCAATAAAATTTATCTTCAATTTACCTATATATCCTGAAAAAAAAAACATTACCTGCTCCTTTCGTTGTTAGAACTGGTCTTACAGGCATAACTTCTAGTTGATGATGGAAATAATTTACAAAACTTTTAATTTTCTCTAAAGGGGCAGGAAACGCAAATGTGTATTTTTTTTGTTGTTAGTTTGAGCATCGTGTTCGTGATAATCTAATTCGCGATCCGTCAAAAGTTGTGGTTACAATCGTCACAAGCCGTTGTGCGCATGTCCGCACGACCATCCACATGCTTGCTGCGAGAGAGAGAGGGGGGTGCAGGAGTTTTAGGAAGCCTCTATGACAACCAGGAAGTCGCTCGCAGGAACGCGACGGGAGGCTGCAAGAAGGTAGGTAGATGCGAGATCGGTTCGTTAAAGTGTCAGACCAGGAGCTACTTGCTCTCCGCGCTTCCAGCGGAGACAACCTGGCAAAACCGCAAGATGTGCTTCGTGAAAGTTCCAAAGGAAGTCTGTGTTGCGGTCACATCCTTCTTCTCCGCGTGTTGGTATCAAATTGTTGTTGTTGCGTGCGGAGTGTAGTAAAGGAATCACACTTACGTTTCAATCAACAATTAATACACCGTAATATTTAATCCGTGCAAACGCAGACATAACTCACTGGCAACAACTGAACGAACTTTTCACGATAAGGACGACCTCGTATGCACGTAAATATCAGCGTGATCACGCTCATGCGTGAACACACAAACTCAATAGCCAATCTTATGGTCAGTTAAATACATACAATCTAACATTTCTCGGTTGAGTTACTGGTTCGCTGTAAACTCGCTTCTGTGAAGTATCTCGCTCACGTGTTACAGATTAGATCCTTTCGAAGCGAAGAAAAATTAGCATTCATTCGACATAGTCATAGATCGCTTGTTACCTGATGTAAGCGAGTTACTGATCTTTCAAAAATTTTGACCGTGAGCACCAACTACTGGCGGGCGGTGAAGGGACTGCGTGTCAATATTCGTCAACTTCCATTTCAAACCGCCGACACAGTCCACGACTCCGTGGGCACAAAGACAGTTGTTGGCAGTGACGCGACCCTCGGCCGTAGCTCCACATCCACGCTGACAGTAAAACGTACTTGAGATAAACACAGCCAACCACGAAACCAACCCAATGCTACAGTGTTTTTAACCCACAGCTGGTATGGAAGTCTTTCGGGGGAAAAAAAATTCATGGCCTGACCCATAATTAGAGACCTGCAAAATTCGCGGATTCATTCGGTGATAGGCTAGAATTCAAACACATATACCTCTTAGATAATTTTGCTATCGGCTTACTGTTCATCTGGACGAATCTCAACCAGTTATAAACCCTCAACCAAATAAGGATCGAATCACAGACAAACCAGCTGAGACGACTTACAAGTCGGCAGCCAATGAACTTGTGTTATTTGCCCGAGTGTACATGGGTATGTGCAGTCTATCCTGAAGGCCATCGAAACCGCGAATTTTGCAGGTCTCTACCCATAATGCATTCGCACGACTGACCGAGGGAAGATTGTCACCCTTCTCCGCCAAGCAGTGTTGCCAAGTCTAACGAGACACGCGTGACACAGCAGCATCACTGTAGCATGCCACTTCAAGTCTCTACTAAAGTTGCATGACGGGGAAAAGTACCATGTTAGACGGGCCCCACAGTTGAACAACACCATCCCTGTATCACACAACATTCACGATTACAAGTACCACCTATAGCTTCAAGTCTACTCTGCGATTAATCTGATTTGTGAAATTTTCCGTGTTAACAAATTATTGATATTGTTCTAAGTGCATGAAAATGGTGCACGTTCAAATTTGGTTCGTGACCATCCAAAAGGAATTTTTTTTTTACCAAAAATGTTTTTGCTTGCATTTTTTTAACAGTGTCGCTGGATAATCAAGTCACCTTTTCCAGCATAGAGCCTACACTCCGCCACCCTCTGTTACCCCTTCCTCCCACCCCATCCTCCATCACCCTACACACACACACACACACACACACACACACTTCAGGGCGCATGCTTCCAACACAAGCTGGCTGATTGCAAATGAATCGTATCGGGTGGTTTTTTATTTCCACCCTTCTTGCCAGTCCTCCGTGCAATGAATCGACAGAGGTGTTGAAACAGTCGCAATTACGCTGGTTGGAAAGTAAACGGAATTGGCGCTATTCAAATTCGCAGGCACAAAAGGCTTCCCGCGAAAAAAAAAAACGTGTAGAAATAAGCCATATGCCATAGTCGTACCAAGGCAACGAGCCGCGTACCGCACCACAAAAAGCTTTACTTGAACATGCTTAAAAAAAACAAAGGTAAGTCCAATTGCAGTGGAAACAGAGCGGACACTGTGTGTGCTCACGCGCCTAATTATTTTAAACCAATGTTAAAATTGATAATAAAAAAAGTTTCAACAATGGCTTTAACAAAATTGACAGTCCCACTTCTGTAATGAGTAGGACTAGAGACGAAAGGAACTAGAGTATCGTTTGAGTAGCAGCCTGATCTTCAAGCCTGATCTTCGTCGAGGTATACCTCCTAAACCTAGAAAATGTTGATGAAAGAATGTTAATTTCACTCCAATAAACATTGTAATAAATTGGATTTTTAATCATAATGGGTTTATAGTCAATCCTGTAAATAAAGTGAAACATTGAATAAATCCTGCTATGATAGCAAATACTGCTCCTATAGATAACACATAATTGAAATGAGCTACTACATAGTAAGTACCATTTAAGGTAATGTCAATAAATGAATTAGATAGTACGATTCCTGTTAAACCTCCTAAAGTAAATAAGAATACCAAACCTAATGCTCATAAACATAATGGTCTGAATGTTAATTTTGAACCATTTTTTGTTATCGTTTAAGCTTTTACATGCCCTTAAGAAGCTGTGAAAAAACATCAAGATTTAACAAAAGATATCTGCATCTTATTTGCTTGTCATTTACAGTTATTAATTTGATTTTTTTGGTGGCTCTCGACGATTCGTAAAACAATTGAAACCCTTAATTAAAGAAGTTCCTTTATTTTCATAGATAATTACTTGTTGCGAAACATGTTAGAATGAAAGTAGTCTACGAAACACTGTAACTTATTTTTACTTAACTTGCAAAAATAATTTGGTCTTGTCTCATTTATTTTTTGGTAATTTGAGCTCTTTCAAAAACAGAGTAAGCGTGTTCTCTTTGGCCCAGTAAGAGTATAACAAGATTACTTTGTCGATCAGAGCCAAAAAAGGAGAAATATTGCAGACCAAACAAAGCCTGAACTTTTCCGATAGTAAGTCACAGTCTACTTATTCTGAATGGCCTGGTCAGAGATGGAAAATCTTTCATTGTTTCTTTTTTACAGGATGGTCAATGTAAAAAATCGATGTTCATGTGAACATTATTGAATTTTAACAAGTTATAAAGGTTTTTTTTTCTTAAAATGCCACTGCCTATTATATTAAGTATTTAGTAAAAATTTCGAGACTGAAGTTGGTTCAAAGTTAGACTCTAAAATATTTCGCATTTGGCTTTTCTGAGCATATTCCTTTTACTTTAGCTGATCTTTTTTTTTAATTAAAGGTTATAAACAGTTTAGCCCAAGGTAATCTATAGTTTTCCCTTTTGCTATGGAAACATAAACAACTTGCAGGGCCCAAAAATTTCAGTTAGTGACTTGAAACAGGCTGGGAGTTAACTATTTGAAAGTTATTACAACTTATAAAATTGAATCATCGTATGTTTTACAAGCTTATGACCTAAGTGATGCTTAGTACATTAAACTTAAAAGTATATTCACACAATTTCAAAATATCAATGCTCTTATTCAAGCACAGCGCAGTTTCAAATCTGCCCCGCTCTGCTACCACTTGCAGCGTGAGGAAGCGAGGTATCAGAGCCAGACTGATCCCCCTACTTCAACATCAGTGCGAACAGATACCCCTCTAGTTCTTTGCCCGCCGTCAGGTTCGCGAGCATCATTAGTGTCATGGCGCGGAGGAAGGTTTCGGGTTGCGCCCCGCGGCGCGCGACGCAATACCCGGGGTTCCTCGAAGTCAACACCGCCCCGCCCGCCACCTTTGACGCACTGCTGGTGCGGGGTAACGAGATCGCGAAGCGACACGCGGATACGCCATCCTTCTTCTCGGGCATCTTTGTTATGACGTGTAGCTTTCTTACGAGCACATCCAAGCCCTTTAGCCTAATTATCTATCGGGAAGTTGGGGTATTAACTGTCCTTTCTGTTATCGTCCTCGGCTTGCTATCAAAAGAAATTCTTCCCGACAAAGGCCTATTTATAGTTTATTTACATTCTATTCTTTGTGTCCTTCCTTACCATGAACCAGAACAGCGAGTTGAATTCTTCGAAGAACACTTCGAAATAAGTGCGCCTTGCAGGAGTGCTGAAAACATTTTGCATCAAGTACTCTGCACTCACAGCTCTTACTGCAGTCGGCTCACTCTAGAGACGTCTGTTGTTGTTGTCTAGGCAGTGTCGCTGCGCGAGTGCGGTACCACATGATCCTAGGAGTGGGGAGTATCCCTGCATCCTCTGGCCATGTGCGGGACTGTGCAAACACACCCTAGCCTGATACATCAAACGCAATTGTGTCGTTTGTGTCGGTGTATGGGCGTGCCCATGGAATGGTAATTTGCTGATAGAACATATTTAGATTCGGGAATCTTTAATTTGGCTGATATTGAAGTGAAATAATAGTGATGATAATACAGTACTATTATCTTAAATTGTGGAACTCAAAATTTACAAACTAGTCATGATTACGAGGAGCTTTGTCTGCATGCGGGTTTCTATTATACAGTGGTCCCTAGGTTTAATTTGGTTCGTCATACATTATGATGTACCTATTGAGCTTCTTGGTGAAGCTAATATTGCAGGTTTCATTCGTGCACCTCTTGTGTTTCTAGGGGAAAATACGTAACGGCTTAAGATGCTCAATGTTATCTTTAGTCATGTAATTTCTAATTTTTTTCATTTTCTTAATCATATATGAGGAAAAAAAACTTTTTTATAACCCTGGATTGAATATCTCCTGATAGCTGTTACCACGAGAGTGTTTAAACGGTTCTGAGGTACAAGGAACAGGAAAGTTGTGCGCTACCGAGCCTCTGAATGTGCTGTGGCCACTGAACCTCTTGCTGAGCGCGCTAGCGGTGCCCCTGTAGTGCTGGGGGTAGTTGTCCTGAAGAAGGCGCCTCCAGAGGGGGGGGGGGAGGCTGGGTGCTGGGCGCCTCGGCGCTTTAATCAGCGAGCCATCGCCGTGAGGAGCATTGTGTCGCCGCTATTGATCGCCAGTTTTCCGCCCCACGACCTGGAGGAGGGAGGGGGGGGGAAATCAATAAGGGGGCTGCAGGGGGTGGGGGGATGCTGGAGGCTCGGCACACACAACTCTCCGAGAGAATTTTTTAACAGCTCGGAGAGCCACGGCGGCGAGTCTCAGACTTGACGTGCGCCCCTCCTTCTCTGTCATGTGGCTGCCTGCTCGCGGGGTCAAGGCGACATGTACCTCTGTATGCCCCAGTCAGCTTTGCTTCTTACTGTATGAGTTCTGTGTCCTGATTACTGCGGCCAACGGTCTGCTGACAGCATAACTGGTTAGCATTGACTCGCAGGTGTTAACTAAGAGTCTGTATAATCCTGACCTGATCATTTAACGGTTAATTACTAGCCTGGTAACCTAATTAATTCGTCTCGTATAGCCAGGGCTGTGCTGGAGATAATCACTTAGCAGAGGCGAGCCTGGTTAGCGTGCGAACCAGTCGGAAGGAGGGCGTCTTGCCCGGACCTGGGTCTCCCACGAACCACGGCAGAGTAGAGAAACACTCAAGTGGAGTGTTCCTGGTGCCAGAGGAACTCTCACAAGAGCCAGGTGTTTATAATGATTGCATGATTGGACACTTGTTGAGATAATTCCGTGACTGTCTGACTTTCGGAACACTGAAACTCGTAAATCTGCGCACAAATCATACAAGTCGAATGTTTGAGTAACTATTTAAGAACTACACATTCATCCAGCAATATTTAATGCGATGTCTCAAACTGCAACTTGCAAACAAACCGCTTGAACGAAATTTTGTGTATTTAATCGTAATGTGTCAGACCCACATACAGAACAATCTAATCATAAACATAAATAAAATATATGTTTGTTTGGAGTGTGTTTTGTTGCCAAAAATAAAATAAGTGGTTTGTAACAGGGAAAAGATAAAATTCCATGATTTTTCTTCTTTTGAACTTTAACCCTACAACTTCTATTTCAGTTATAGAATTGGTATAACTCATATTGGTTATAATAAATGACTCACAAAAAATGTTAAATATTTTTTTTTTTTTAGAAATACCTACTTATGATATAGTTGCTACGTGTTACGATGTATATTTACTTATTTCAGCCACTCTCTTGTCTTTGCTAGAAAGTGAGAAGGTTTGGCTCTAGGGTTTTCCCATCTCACTCACGTTTCCTTTGGAAATGTCGCGGCGCTACAAACAAAACTCAGGTTTTTTTTTTTTTTTTTCCCCGCTGCGTCGCCAGGAAGCGTGGCTCTCTTGTTCTTGTAATGGAAATCTCTCAGCGGGAAATAAACTTTGCTTTCAAAAAGGATGTTGCTGCACGAGGGAAGGAAGGAAGAATTCCCCTGCGAGATGTTTTATTCCGGGGAGGAGTGTGCAGCTCCTGGCGAGAGACGTGTGTCCGGACCGCGGACAGCTGTCACGCCTCGTGACAGCCGCGGCCACGCCCTGGCCAGTGACAGTCCACGGCGCGTGGCGCCGGTCGAGGCCTCCTCTGGAGTCTCCCGCCAGGTCCACCTCTGACCTCGCGTTCCCGCAAACTTTCCGATTCTCCATTCAATTGTACCTATACTTTAGGCATGAATAATTGGTTTGAGTCCAGCCAATGCAGGAGTGTTATTTGAAATTAAGGAGTGTTTGTTGATCTTTGAAGAATGTTTTTGACGTGACAACGTCTAATAAATCGATGAACGCCGGCTGCACGCACGATAAAGTGTCCCGTTACGTACGTTGTCCCGTTAAGCACGTTGTCCCGTTACGCTCATTGTACGCTTGCGCCGCATCTATCTCTCTTCCACTAGATTGGAACAAACCGTCGATTTTACTTTTTCGAGACACATTTTACTTGAAACACTCCCATTCGTTTCCTACTTTTCCTATCATCGTCCTATCCTTAACATAATAACACAGATTGGAAGAAGTTAAATAGCAAATATGTATAAAATCTATAGTTCAAATAATCTCTTCGTGAAAGTAATAAACATATTTGAATTAATGAGTGCAAATAAAAGTAAATTTATCAATTAAATTGTAGATTTAATTTCACTCCTTTGTATCCATACAAAATAGTGATAATTCAATCAAAATGATTCAATTTTATTCATAAAGGTATGCAATCATTAAATCAATGTTTTGTTATGACGTTTTCACGTTAAACTATCGTCCGTAAACCAACTTTACAGACAACCAATTTTTTCTGTCAAGTCCGCCTCGCTCGCGGGGTAGGTTCCTCAGCCATACTCAGTTGAGCCCCTAACACTGCGCATTTGGCACAGATGGACTGAAACCACAAATAATTACTGGTAACATCGTTAGAAAGCGTTTTTAACAAGATGTGTGTGTGTTCGGCTGAATGTCTGATGTTTGCAACGGGGAGTCAACAGCGAGGACCAATTACAGCGGCCGCCTCCCCGCGCGTCATCAGGAGGAGGGGTGGGGGGTGGGCGTGGGTGGGGCATTAATACAGGCGGCGTGTCGCACGACCGGCCAGAGGCATTACGATGCAAACAGCTCCTGTCCCTGGGGGACTGTGTGCTCGGCAGTCGCCTGTCTCTTATCTCACGACAATTGTTGCCCCCGTCGGCAACTGTGCACCACCGTGTCCTCAAGCAAGTCTGGCGAGGCCGTGGACTGGCGAAGGCACAGACAAAGACCACTGCCATGTCACAGGCTGCGCAGTTTAACCCCCCACCCCCCCCCCCAACCCTCAAAACGAACACTGACAAACCTTTTGCAAACAAGTGCCATGTCATGAAGAACGCATACGGCATCGTTGAGCTTCTACAACCTTATAGAGCTTCGGATGTCAACGTTTCCACGCAGAAGATGTTTTTAGTGTTAAATGTCTAGTCAGTTAAAGTACCTATATGTATTGCGTCAAAATATAGATTTACGTTGATTAATTAGAGCAAAAGCGTCAGCTAGTAAAGTACCGTTCGTAAGCTAACGCACTTGGCGTGTTTGCAACAGTTGTGTGTCGGAATATCGTAGGCCTGCGCTGACCCCGTTCGCAACAGGCAATCTGTCTACGTATGAGCTTCGTCTGCTGACCCTGGGGCGGTCACGCACAGGAAAAATATTTCAAATGAACAATAAAATCTGTATATTCGTGTAACTTTCGTCAAAAATTCGTCTTGGTAGTAGGAATATATTTATGCAGAGTCCACCCAAATTTGGCTGGGAAAATTAAAATGGGGGGGACAGAGATGTGCATAATAATTGGCACTAAGAAGGACAAGTGCGGTATAGTTTATTTTATTTTTAGTTTTTTTTTAAATTGAATGATACCAGTTGCATAACAATAGAGTAAATATGTTAAAAGTTATAACTTATATCAGGTAAAAAGCACATAAAACTGGCAACCTTTGACACTGTGGTAGGCGGGGCTCTCATGATTATGTGACCCTTATGGTATCGTGCATGAGTCAGCATTAAGCATTCATTCCGTTTTGGGTATTAAAAATTCCTGGAAGTCGCTCCATAGTAACGGCTGCAATAGGTAGTAATTTCCTCGAAATCTACCTAAAATGGGTGCGTTAGAAGTTATACTTACGTGGCGTAATAAAAAAATTACTTTAATGTTTATGTAAATAATTAAAAGAAATAAAGTGAAAAAAATACGTTTTGTAATGTATAAATTTAATCAAATTTTAAAAAAATTAAATATATACTCAATATTCAATATTTATATAAATTATTTATTTAATTTAGTAAAATAATCTATTTTATTTTTAATTAATAATTAAATTCCATAAATTTGCTTACTGCATATTCTAAATTTTTAATTGTAATTATTAATTAAATATTAATGTAGGCAATTATTATCAATTTATAACGCAAATAAAATGTACATACGGGAACATAACCGCACTTATATAAACTTTAAAAAGCTTATAAACAATTTATATCAATAGTATTTACAATATATATATTTTTTTAATTATATGGATCATTATTCACTATCAATCACTAAAGTATAAGATATAAATAATTTGTATTTGTATGTAGCCTTTTTTTCATCCTGTGAAAATTTCGTTGAATGGTGCGCGCACATCGTAATAATTCACACTCATCATATTTTTTTCATAACGTGCCTAAACAAGTATAGCTACAAAAATAAAGTGTTTCCTTCTACGAATGACTCTTATTCAGGAGCCGTGCGTCCCAGCTGCTGGCTGAGACGTCCGCCAATCAGAGAGTGCCTGCAGGCTCGGTTACACTCGCACGGCGAGCTGGCCTCCACGAACCTGCAGGTGTGCCTACTCCTTGTTCGAGCCGATTCACGCCCTGCGGCTTGCACTCGGCGGGCGTGTCAAACAAAACAGACTGCCCACATCACACACGGGTGGCGCCGAGGGTAGAAACTTCACAGTTCCTCGTTAGGTTCAAAGGAAATGACTGGAGACCGGAAAAATTCGCGGATTCTTTTCGTGATGGGCTGAAATTCAAACATGTGTACAATTCTGCTGGTTCTGCTATTGGCTCGCAGTTTAACTGGAGCTCTCTGGGCCAACGAGAGACTATCGACCAAAGAAGCGTCGAATCGCAAGCTACCCAGTGGAGACGCCTCACAATAATTTAGTACCCAATGAACACGCGTGTTTACTTGAGAAATGCAGAGGATAATGGAAGTCTATCCTAGAGGTCATTGAATCCGCGAATTTTTCCGGTCCCTAGAAATGACCCATGCTGGTCTCCGCCTGTCCTTGAAGGTCCAACTGAGCAGCGGCAGTCTCCAGAGTGCCAGGTGCTCGCTGATTGGCCCACGCGCCTGACGTCACGTGTCCTCGCAGGGGGGGGAGGGACCTCCCAGATGGATGCGCGCGAGAGAGCGGGAGGTATGCAAACGGCGCCCGCCTCCTCCACTTCTAAATGGTGCTATATTTCTCGGCGAGTTTCTCCTTTCCACCCCAGCAGCGGTGGGAGCGCGGGAGGGTAGGGAAGGAGGGGGAGGGAAAGTCAGTGCAGTTGTTTTAGTTTTATTGCGCAGTGTCCCTGCGGGCACAGCAGGAGCGATCATTGCCGCGAAGGAGACGCGACAGAGAGACAGAGAGACAGAGAGACAGAGAGACAGAGAGACAGAGACACGATGCGCGGGGGGAGGGGCGAGGCAGTCGCACCACTCCAATCAGGCGGCTGGTGGGCTTGGTCCGCTCCATTTACCGCGCAATCCGGCCACCGTGGCAACACTGCGGTCCTCCTGGGGCGAGTACGAGGCGTGGCAACGTCGCCCGCCGACGACCTGCGAGACGCCTCGCTAACGGGCCTTGCTGCAGCTAGAGTCGCCGTCGATAATAATATTATTAGGGTCGTGTATTTTTTCGCGAAAAGAAAAAAAGGGGGGTTGTCTGTAAAGTCGGTTTACGGATGATAATTTTACGTGATAACGTCATAAGAAAACATTGATGAAAAATTTGCATACTTATTAATTTTCAAATATTATTTACAGTTTTTGAAAAATTTAATTTAAATAATTCGTTTAAATATAATCACGAACAATTAGTTAAAAAGCCCGCCTTAACCTGTTTGATATCATAGAAGGTTTTCTCTCACGGTGGTTGGCCGGTTCTTGCACGCTCGGCTCAGGCGGAACGCGACAATTTTTTCGTGCGTGCAGCCGGCGTTCATCGACTTATAAGACGTTATCGCGTCAAAAGACATCTGATCGCCCATTAGACTGCAACAAGGTAGCACTCGTTCCTTTTGTAATTGGCTGTCGTCTGCAAGAGAAGCCGTTCTCCTATTTGGCCGGGGAATTCAGGACTCGTTTACTTCCGCACTGGTGGGCTATGAATGGTGTGCTGACCTGAAATATCACCAGCTGATCACGATACACATTCAATGCTATAAAGAATTAACACACAGCTGGCGTGGAAATCGTTCCGTGGAAAAATGAATAGCCGTAAAATTTATACAGGCTGTTGGGTAAATTTTCCGTCCACTGGTCTTTCCAACGACACGAAACATCCAGTATTCCACCAATAGCATGGGTTTCAGGTAATGCCAAGACAAGAGTTCCTTGTTAAGGAACAAATGGCGGGAAAGTCAGACCTGCAGAGTTGCAGGTGCCAGCACACACACACACACACACACACCTTCACACCAAGCCCGTCCCCGCCACAACTGGGCGTGCTGACTGACCGACCCCCGGCATCGGTCAGCTCTAGTCAGCTCTAGTCAGCTCCTGCCTCTTCCCGCACGCATGCATTACTGGTGTTTATAGCGAGAGTCTGCACTTCGATCATAACTGCTGTTACATCACTGTGTTTCTTCTGATAATTGCTCATGCGGGAGGCTATTCGGCAAGAGAAATGAGTCTAGAAATGTACGGAAAGCTTTACGGAATTAAACTCGTGGTAAATTCACGAGGGATCCACACATAACTTAGAAACATAAAACTTTGAATAATCATAACTTAAAGTTCTGAAAAAATATCACGTGACTTAGAACTTTCATAAGTTAGAACGATCATAACTTATAAACACGTAACTTAGAATGCCAAAACACACACTTAGAAACATCGTAACTTAGACAAAAATAACTTATAACTGCCATAACTTGGAAAGAAACAACTTTGAATTGTCATAACTTATTAATACACGTAAGGAAGAAACACACAACGCAGAACCACATAAACTAGAAACATCATAACTTAGAAACACACAATTTAGAACTACAACAACTTGTAAATACAGAACATAGGGCTGTCATAACTTATAAACACACAATGCCGGACCAAGCAATGTAGAAACATCATAACTGAGAAAATCATAACTCAGAAGTACCATAACTTAGAGATATCTACACATCTTATAACTTTCATAAATTAGAAACACACAACTCAGAACTGTTATAACTTAGAAACGTCATAATTTATAAACACACAACTTATAAGTTATGCGTTCCTAACTCATAAGTAGAGACTGGAAAAATTCGCGGATTCATTTCGTGATAGGCTGAAATTTAAACATGTGTACAATTCTGCTGTTTCTGCCATTGGCTCGCAGTTTAACTGGAGCTCTCTGGACCAATGAGAGACTATCGACCAAAGAAGCGTCGAATCACAAGCTACCCAGTGGAGACGCCTCACAATTTAGTAACCCAATGAACACGCGTGTTTACTTGAGAAATGCAGAGGATAATGGAGGCTATCCTAGAGGTCATTGAATCCGCGAATTTTTTCCGGTCCCTACTCATAAGTTATGCGTCCCTAATTTGCTGGTTTCCAAGTAATGCCAGCAACCCTATCCATGAGACCGTCAGTAGCACCGTCACAATGTCGGAACTCTGGTTCTGACGGCATACACCAGTGCTGTGTGTTTGTTCCAGCACAGCTCTCCGACTGAGACGGGCGGCCGGCCCACTGCAGCTGGAGTTTCCTCGCAGCCCGGGAGTCTCCAGGTGTGGACCTCAGTGCAGAGACCGGCCCGTGTCGGGACCTGCTGCGCCATGGGTGTGTGACGCGACGTGACACTCTCGGGACAGTTGTCACCGCCGCTGCGGACACTGTCAGTCACTGCCGCGGCAGCGCCCCTCGGGGGGAGAACTACTGTTCCTCTGGGAAACGGAAAAAATCGTGACCGCTTTACACAAAAATGTTTTGTACCCTCGCAAAGATTTGCTTCATCATGCCGATATTCGAAATTCGTTCTTTAACATTTGTGCTTTGAAGAGCATTCGATTTCCAGAGCATATCTGTGTCTTCAGTTCGTTAGGAAATGTTTTAAAAAATTGGTTATCTGTAAAGTCGGTTTACGGACGATAGTTTAACGTGACAACGTCATAACAAAACATTGATGAAATGATTGCATACTTTTATGAATAAAATTTAATCATTTTTATTGAATTGTCACTATTTTGTATGGATAAAAAGAAGGAGTGAAATTAAATCTACAATTTAATTGATAAATTTACTTTTGTTTGCACTCATTAATTCAAATATGTTTATTACTTTAACGAACAGATTATTTTAACTATAACTTTTATACATGTTTGCTATTTAACTTCTTCCAATCTGTGTTATTCTGTCAAGGATAGGACGATGATAGGAAAAGTAGGAAACGAATGGGAGTGTTTCAAGTTTAATGTGCCTCGAAAAAGTCAAATCGATGGTTGTTCCAATCGAGTGGAAGAGAGATAGATGCGGCGCAAGCATACAATGAGCGCAACGGGACAATGTGCGTAACGGGATACTTTTTCGTGCGTGCAGCCGGCGTTCATCGATTTATTAGACGTTGTCACGTCAAAAAAAATTAAGAATGCGCTGATGTCGGATGATTAGTTCTGTTCCAGAATTTATTTTCTAAACAGAATTTTTTATAACATTGTAAAGACTGAGACGTATGTTTTACCAAAAGTTCTTAAGCATGACACATCCGGCTCAGGTTCTTGATAGCACACAAGGACTCGTACCACACCTTTATCTTCATTTCTCGCCATGAGATGTTATGGTCAGCGCTCAAACCTCTCAGTCGCTCTGCGCACGACGAGAATACTGCGAGTCAGCTCGGAGCCTTGCTCCTAGAGGCGACTATCGCGCTAGAAGCACCAGCTAGCCTCGCCCCACTGACACAAGAACCTGACTTACTGTCAGTCATGGCCACTGACTGCCTGTGGTGGATCACGCGTGTGCCGACGTGTGTGATTCTCGAATGTTACTTATGTATGTTAAATGGCTGAGCTGATTTAATGGGTGTTTCTCTTCGGGCGAAACGTATCATCAGAAGGTCTGTGACTGAAATATAGGTTATAATCCCTTTTGGCAGGCGTGAGCTGGA
Organism: Bacillus rossius redtenbacheri; assembly: GCF_032445375.1. Lineage (NCBI taxonomy): Eukaryota > Metazoa > Arthropoda > Insecta > Phasmatodea > Bacillidae > Bacillus > Bacillus rossius. Next base: position 10,836,413 of record NC_086334.1, read on the forward strand.
CGCTCGTGGATGAATGTTGATAATCAGGCCCTTCTCTTCTCTCTCTCTCTCTCTCTCTCCCTCTCTCTCTCTCTCTCTCTCTCTCTCTCTCTAACGTGCCTACGTACCTCTTGCTTCCTCTTGCTCGTTCAACGTCAGGGGTGGGAAGGGGTGTCCTTTCATAATGCCTGACAAAATCTGCAGTCGTAAATATTCAATATCCGCGCACCACCCGTCGTTTTTAACACGAGGCGAATGCACTTGTGGCGGAAATAAAATCAAATCAAACATCAAAGCGTTCCACACGGTCATCAAACATTTCCGGATTTTTTTTTTTTTTTTTTTTTGTTTTTTTAACAGTGCCGCGCAGCCCCGCGGGTGCGAACAGTACAATGTGAGCCCCGCGCTGTTAGTTCCGCGTTCGACCGCAGCGTAGCGCTGTGAGGCCTTCTGGGTTCCTGAGGACGAGACCCTGTACGCCTGGTGCAGTGTTGTGATACTGCTGTAATGTTACAACATCGCAATTAACACGTGAAGCCATGAACAACTCACGGACAGATGAAGCGCATCGCCGTTTAATTACTATCTGATAATTTATTTATACAGGTTTTTATTTCCATCTTCTGAAGCTCTGCTCACGTATGAGTGCCCGGGTAGGCGGCCTACTGCCCCATGGAGCTCATAGCAGCGATGAGAGGTGATGACGTGAGAATGGAGCATGAGAAGGAGGATGAAGCGGGAGCACCCAGAGAAAACCCGTGGTCATGGCAACGTCCGCCGCGTCTCCTGCTCGCGAGAGGTTCGAGTGTGACTCCGCCGTGGACCCGGGTGGGGGGGGGGGGAGGTCCTAACCCCTAAACCCTGTGGGAGTGACGTCACACAGGGCTGTTCCAGGTGACGGCGTTAATTTTGTTTCAGTATATTACTAAGTAAAAGTGTTTTTAGGAATTAAGAATAGTTTTTGAGGTGATTTTTTTTTTCAGAAATTTTAAATATTATATTAAGAAGGAGGATGAGTGCTCACAAGGAGTATGCAAGGAAATAGAGGAGAGTGCACTTGCTGGTTGTACAAAACACGGCCCTAGTCCTGCTACATGTGAACCTCAAAGCCCCCAGGTCTCTGAGAGTAATTATGACTAATATCCCATTCAAATACGTACAAACAGAACTGATTTTTTAGAGCATATAATTCTCACGAAAATATTTCGAGACAAGCTGCGAGTTAAAACACTGAATCATGGTCTGTTTTTTTCGTGATTGGTCAAGTTGTCTCTTAGGTACGTGCCCGTTTTCGGCCTAGCCAAATAAGGCGATAGCTTCTCTTGCAGACGGCCACCAAATGCTGGGCGGAAACCGCTTGCGAGGGCATACCATTTTGCAGTCTGGTGAGCGGCCATGATCAAAAGGGTCCTACTTATTTTTCATCCGTCGCTCGAAGCATCTTCTCAGATGAAATATTTTTAGCTCGTCCAAGTAAAATAGTTCAAGATCAGTAAAAAAAAATGTGTTTCTTCTTAATAACGATCGCAGTGTATCGCGCCATTTTCTGGAGTTGCTTGACTTTTGGGTTGTACACTGTTAAAAATGTTCACCTTCAATTGACGAAGAATACTGGTTACATATTATTCAGGGATCTACTTGAATTGACAGATATATCGGGAAAATTTACTGGCACTGAGTTCACTTAATTTTTAACTTGGAGCCAAAAGAAAATTCTTGGCATATAAGCAAAATATTTATAAACTTATAAATAATAAACTTATAAATTCTTCGTTGAAAAGTCCGTAAATTTTCTGCAATTTCGAACAGTGTGGCCACGTCCTAGGCGAAGAGTTCACCGACTATTTGGTTGACCTTGCAGTCGCCCTCTTCAGGGTAGCAATTATCTACAGAGTTTCTTGAAAATTCTCCTGGAAAAAAAAAAGACAGGTCCCTTCCGATTGGCCCCACAACCCAGCCAACCAGACGAGAAGAGGCCACCGATTGGCCAGCAGCCCCAACTCCAGCTCCGATTGGCCAAATCAACCAGCCAACCAGAAGATTGGAATGCTCTGATTGACCCAAAGCTTCGGCCAATCAGGAATCAACTCACCTCCCAGGCGAGAGTATTTAAAGTGAGGAGAATTTCCCAAGAACATCGGTAGGTAATTGCTACCCCGAAGATGACGACTTCTGGGTCGACCAAAAAAAGTCGGCAAAATCTTCGCCTTCGACGCGACTAGAACCCATCAGCCAAGCAAACTTAGTTTCGTTTTAAGTTTTTGATGATAGTGATAATGACATACGTTCTCAGTTGTGCTGCGTAGTAATGCCCATCTGTTTCCAGGTCCCTAGGCGCGGCAGGAGACACGACTCCAGCACAGACATCACCCGTCAGAGCTTCAAGGGAACACCTACACTAGGTGTACTTCGGCTTTCTTTATGTTCAGTGCGGTTTACAATGTTTACTATTTGTTGAGGTGCACTGTGGGGGTCTAGAACAACATGGCGTGCCCATGCTAACACTTTTCCGCAGCCGCTGCAGGTGCAAGCTTGTGTTTTGTATTCTGACTCGCAGCTATCCTGCGACACACGACGAGCGTTTGGGCACGAACTGCACTCGCCATCTTCAAGGCCGGTCCTCGCTGGCCGTGACGCTCGTGTGCTCGATCCCAGCACACCCTGGCGTGACTGCTGTACAAGCACGAGCACATGTATGTAGCCAAGTGGTTCGGAGACCACCACAACCTTGGAGGTCTCGTCGCCTTAAGCCTTTGTGCGTGGCCGTTTGGCGTCACGCCGTATCAACTTCGGGGTAGCAGTTGGTGCTTGATAGCTGAAGATAGCGCTTATAATTGTGCCCAGACATACGTATGTTGTACTGAACTAAAGCAGTTTAATCTGGACAAACAAGCACAGTCCCTGACACAAGTTTAAACCCACAAGCTTATTTTTAAAATAATAGTTTCCTAGATTAAATTTCTGTAATTTTTTGTTATTATGAATTTATCGTAAACTAAGACCTGTCTATACAGCTATAGAACTTTTCGATATGACGTTGTGATGCTTTTAGTAATTAATGTTAAAATATACGACATTTATAGAAATATAACTTTTATGATCATGCAACTAAGTTTATTTCAGTAACAATTTTTTTTTTTTCAAGAATTCTGAGTAGGTTAGATCATTAGGCAAAATTTAATTCTTCCAAAAAAAAATCCAGTTTTAATGTTCAGAAAAAGCTGGATATTTTCTTTCCTAACTTTTTCAAAACTATATTTTTTAGGTAAATAGATTTGTTGGTTTTTAATTTTTAAAATGTTGTTACACTTCTCATAATAATGGGAAATTATTGTTGCCGAAATAAGCCAAGTGTATGTATGCACACACACACCTACACACCCCTACACACACACACATATATATATAGTATCAACAATTGAATCAGGAATTTGCAAAAGGTACCAAGTCCACTTTTTGAGCAAATTCATATTATACGAGATTCCGAATCTCCAAAGTGTTCTCTTTGCTGTCAGCAGGAAAAGGAACCAAGTCCTGTATAAGAAATACGATAAACGGACTAGTAAATATATGTGGAACTTGCAAAAGTTTTGTTGAAGATATCAATCTCTGGACTTGGTATCTTTTTTTAATGAAGATGGGCAGGGCATTATAATAATGTTCATTCATCAAGGTGTTGTTGAAGTATTTGAACAGCTACAGGGGTTGGTTTATCATACTTTTCATCTCCAGCTCCCAGGACAGTTGAGACACATTGTCTAATGCCTACAAACAAAGCTTACAGAAATAGAACTGTACCAATTAAAAAAACAAAACTTGAAGACATTCACAAGTGTTTGCGGTACATGATGAAGCTCTCACATTCTACGACAATATACTACATTGGCCTGCCACAGACTAACAGACATGCCAATGTATGCCACAAGTGCACTATTTTGTTTATGACTTACATTATTGTTTTTGAAGGATCTGTTTTCATGTTGTTTGTAGTTATTTCAATAGCATGTACTAAAGTTCAGTGGCGAGGCGTGAGGTTTACATGAGGGGAAGCAATAACTCCGTTCACACCAAAACATGATGAGGTTGGTGGGGGGGGGGGGGTTTGGGGGCCCTCCGCCGGGAAAATATGGATTTCAAGGTACAAAATGGTGCTATTTAAGTAGTTTTCTTAACCGAACATTGACTATTCCACAGGTAGAAAAATTGACATTTTTTTTAAATACATTATTTTTGAAAAATAATGATTGACTTACATTATTCTGATAGTAAAATACCTACTCTACATTACTTATATACTAAGTGGGAGTGGAGTATCATCGTACGCCCACAAATCCCCCACGCACTGCCAGCCAACAGCCCACGGGAGAGATGCGCGCGCCCCGAGAGACGACCGCCGACTGAAACGCGACATCGCCACCTGCCCTGCCGAACTGTGGCGGACATAGCCGAAGCAGTCGGCGGAAAAATTCCACAGTCTGCTTCGGCCATGTTCGCTCCAGTTCGGCAAGAAAGCGTTACCTTCGTAGCTTCTACCGCGTATTTTTCCAGCCAATCCCCTCCCTGAACCTTTGTACCATGCCACCCCCCCCCTCCCGAAAGGAAACTACTGCGGCAGCCTTCCTGCTGAAAGCGGTCCTGCCAGCGCTTCTAAACCTAGCAACGCTTCTAAAACAGCATGTTTTTGTGTCAACGAGTTCTTTTTTTATAGCGCACAGCGCACAGTATTGGGTCCCAAGAAGATAGTGTAAAAAATACATACACCTAACTGCACGAGCCAAAGTAAAATACTATTCTGAAAAAAATATTTATTTAAAAAATACAATGTCTGGAAACTGCCTGGGCAAGCACTGCTTGCCTTGCTTGCCCTGACGAGACGCCACTGCTAAAGTTCCACTAATCTATACCAATGACACTATGCATTCTCAGATGTGTAAATTTAATACTTAACATTTCTTTATGGGTAAATGGTATCAGGTGGTTTTGTTGTAAAATTTGTTTTTGTGTATCATATTATTAATTTTTGCATTATAATATACCGACACTGTACTATTATCGAACCAAAACATTATGTTCTATGTGCCATTGTTTGAATGAATGATACTTCATTTGCAAAAAGTACCAAGTCCACTAACTTTATTGATTTTTAATATATTTCAGACAAAAGTGTATATATGTGAATTACGTTTAAAATCATCACACACCCACTATACTTTCAATTGATCGATTACTGATAACCTGTTTCATTACCAGGTCGACAATAATATGTTTTCTGTTGTTTCCCAACAATCTACTTACTTGGACTTGGTACCTTTTGCAAATTTCTGATTCAATTCATAACCCATACTAACCATGCGGAAGTGTGTCTATTGGTTTGTGGATTTTCCTTCTTTTACGCAGCGATGGAGCAATGAATCGACGTGATGTTTTGTTTTGCATAGAGATAGTTTATGGGCCGCAGGGTGACATAGACTTCTTTTTAGACCGAAAAAATGCACTGTTCCTATGGGATTGATCTGGAGCTTTATTTGGATTCATTCAAACGCTTTTCCATTGTTGATACATTCTGCGTTTCCATGACGATTATTTAGTTAATAACAAATTAATAACTCAATTTTGTCTTATTTTGTTTTGTTACTGGTTTGTTAAATGTTTGTAATGCCTCGCATTAGAATACTAAATAAATATACCTACTGTGAAATGTGTTTTTTTATATTGTCATTATTGTTTGTTATAAACTAAAGCTTTACGTACAACATTTTAAACAGCAGAATCTTAATGAAATGCTCTTTAGTTTTCGTTAGTAGAGCATCAATCTTGGGAACAAATGAAGGCAACAGCTATTGCATTGTAGTCTTGCTTCTGCGTCTCCATGGTAACCATGGCAACGGGCATTGCATCGTTTGATTTTGTTCTTTTCATTTGAGGCCGACAGTGGCGTACCCACAAGGAGGGGCATGTATAATGATCAGAGAGGGAGTTTTCTGCCCGTAGACTGCCGTAGCGGAGCACGGGTACTACAGCTAGAGTACAATAACGTACTGTATAGAGCTTGCTTGAACTTATATTTTACAGATTAATTTTACCGTTCTACACAAAATCGAACTTATTTCCATGCTACAGGGATTTGTGAACTCTATGCAGGCGATCTCTTTGGACCCTGTATCTATGTGTTTTGTTTGGTATAATGTTTGAACGACTAACTTTTGGGTTATAAGCTATTTAAAATATTTTGAATGGACAAAAGTTAATTGTAAACTGGCTGGAAACACCCTTGCTTCGCTCGGACAGAACCAGCCAGCTGTTATCAACCCCCATGAGTGCCGGGATTGGCTTGCGGAGTTACAAACACACGCACGGACAAACAATGTTTGCATTTATTATCTTTTTTTTATTTCATGTATTGTTATGTGTTTCATGTTAAATTAAGTATTTCCATTTCGTTAATTCTAGGTACGTAAGGCGTGGTAATTGGACAAGCTACCATCACGGTGTGGATTCTGAGTATGAATTTGGTATAATTGAATTGTTTTACATTATTGTAATATTTTAGAGCTATTGAAAAAAGAGATGGAGATTATAAAAGAGGGGCTCCATCTGTAATTGAGATGTAGTGTCATTTATCGACAAGGCCACTCGATTAGGCCATTAAGTTGGTTTTCAGCCAATATCTAGGCTGAGGACGGTGTATTTATTTAGCCCTTGGAGCCTTAGTTGTGAAATAATATTACAATTTAAGTCATTGTTGTTCTCTGTATTATTGTATTTTGTCAAGTGTATATAATAATATTTTAGTATTGGATGACTGTGTTGCTTTGTTTATGGTATAAAATTTATTTGATTTTCTTCATAAATTCAAGTTTTTTTTTTCTTTTTACACACATATATATATATATATATATATATATATATATATATATATATATATATATAAACATCATATCGCAAAGTTATTTAGCTTAGTAAGTGTCCCAGATTAAAAAATATTCTCTAAATAATTATAAAAATACCTATTTGTAACCAAGAAAATGCTATATGAAATAAGATTGTGGTCTTAAACTTAAGTTAGGGACTGTTCATAGGGAATTTTTGTGTTGTGTTGTTTTAACCTTCAAAATAAACGTTAATATTTATTTTTCAACCAAACAATTAGTCTTCTTCAGAAACAGTTATTTAATTAACATCAAATTATACATACATAAAGTTTTCAAACTTCTGTGAATTTGGTTTGGAACCTAGAAATATTTTATAACTTTCCCTTTTTTAATTTAAGTTATGTTTATAAACGTCGAATAAATTTATTTTTATACTTTGCAATCCTTTATTTAATGAATTTTTCGAGATTATTTACTCACTTCTGCAATAATAAGAGGTTTTTTTTTTCATCTTCGTACTTGATTCGGTCACTCTGTAGCTTATTGCCAGCTAATTACCACACAAATTATATCGTTTAAATGAATTTAAGAAAATCATAGCAATAACCTACACAGTTAGTATTTTAAGTCTACCCTTAAGCCTTATACATTTGAAAAATCGGCAAAAAAAAATTTGTTTCTATTTGGTAAGTCAGGCAAAACGTACGTTTATGTACAAATAAAAATAAAGTAACCTTCGAATTTAAAAAAAAATGTCAGAATCGAAAAGTAAAGCTACTTACCTGCGCACTTCATAACAAGCACTAAAAATTTATTTATGTTTGAGTCTAATGCAACTGGAGATAGTTGGATCCAAATGTAACTGGAGCGGTTGGAGCAAAAGCCAATTAAAGTATTTAAAACTAGTTGGAGCAAAATAATTCAAATGGAGAATTTGAAGATAGTTGGAGCCTAATGCATTTGTAGCATTTGAAGCTAGTTGGAACCTACACAATTAGTATTTTAAGTCTACCCTTAAGCCTTATACATTTGCAAAATCGGCAAAAAAAAAAATTTGTTTCTATTTGGTAAGTCAGGCAAAACGTACGTTTATGTACAAATAAAAATAAAGTAACCTTCGAATTTAAAAAAAAATGTCAGAATCGAAAAGTAAAGCTACTTACCTGCGCACTTCATAACAAGCACTAAAAATTTATATTGCAAGTAATCTGCCTCGCCGACGAGTTCTAGGGCCATTCAGCCGCTCGCACGGGCGAAATTCTGATCAAAGAGTATTATTAGGGATTTTTTTTTGTTCGATACTCTCAAATATAATTGGTTGAAAAAAAAATTTTTTTTGCAGTGCACAGCGGAAGTCATCTGTTTTCCCCGCCAGCGGGCTGCTTCGATGGCAACGTCTGAGTGAAGAGCTATCGCTGCCTCCAGCCCAACACCGCGGCTGCTGACAGTTTCCGACAAAGATACAGAGACATAAAAAGCATTTTGGCTTCTCTTCCTTGTACTTGCAAGGTGTTTTTTTCCATGTAATATTGATGAAATAAAACGAAACCAACCATCAGATCTTGAATTTGTGACTCCCTGGCAGCTGAGTGAGTGTCGAAAGAAAAGTCAAAAAGGTTCAGCCCCCACGTGTTTTAAAATGTGTTGGTGGATGAAAACCGCTGCCGAAATGCCAAACTCGTTAGTCAGACGAAAAGTAGCATAAACATCCACTAATATCGTAAACCAACAAAAGTGGATCGAACGAAATGCAGGCAGGCGCTGTTGCCACCTCTTCGCGACCAGAGAGGCGGCGATGCACACCACACGGAGGACTGGGGCTCTCGATGCGCGCGGCGTTTTCCCGAGCAGCAAGGCTGTACAAAGTAGCGCTAGTTGTCACCAGTGACCGTTCGTGTCAGGATAATTTTACGTATTCCTTCACAGAAAAAAACGGGGTTGTCTGCAAAGTCGGTTTACGGACGATAATATTACGTGATAACGTCATAAATAAACATTGATGAAAAATTGCATACTCTTTAATTTTCAAATATTATTTACAGTTTTTGCATATTTAATTTAAATTATTTGTTTAAATATAATCACGAACAATTAGTTATAGAAATAAACTGAAATCAAATCAATGTCAATAAATTGTTAATTTGAAATGACGAAATTGGACAAATAAATAATTTTTTTTTAATTGCTGCTTTTAAAAAGCCCGCCTTAACCTGTTTGATATTATATAAGATTTTCTCGCACGGTGGTTGGCCGGTTCTTGCACGCTTGGCTCAGGATGAACGTGATAATGAGTCATGCTTTTTTGTGCGTGCAGCTGGCGTTCATCGATTTATAAGACGTTATCACGCAAAACAAAACTAACAAAAGGATTTCTTTAGAAACGGTTACCAAGAAGTTTTTTGTGATACTACAATAAAAAATATTGTAAATTTTTACAAAATATTTCTATTGTTATTTTTGCATATTTTAAATACTTTTTTGGAAATAAAACTGAACATTTATTGTCGCGCTTACAAAAATTGGCACGTAATTTTAAATTTTGATTGATGTTTCATTCAAGCATTAAATTTTTTTTAAATATGGAAAATATAATATAATATTGAACAATCAGGCTTTATTTTGTTTTATTATTTTCTTATTAACGTGCGCAGTTAATGCTGGAAAGCTATTTTAGAACGGTTTGCAAATAATTCGAACTCATGTAGGTACTGGGACAACACAAATAAATAAATGTCCGGGCAAGAATTCTAGCCCAGTACTACTGCGAACAATTTTTTTTTGTTGCGATACAGTATCTTTCATGTAAATGGACGAATTAAAAAATATTTGTAATTTTTCATTATTCGCTAACAAAACATTTTCGCAGTGTTGCAGTAAAAAATATATATATTTCGTATTTTGATGTAAATTATGGCACATAATATGTAGCACTTGTCATCTGGTGTATTATTAACTGTTCAATATCAGCATTAGTTACGATCTTGTGTCATGTTAAGACAACTTGTAGCTCTACAGCAGGGCACTGAATGCAAACTAAGCTCTACAGTTGGCCTTGAGAAAGTTTTCTCGCAGGTAATACAGGGAGTCAGCACGGGGAGTAGTAGAGACCTCACGTGGAGACCATGGAGCACATGAAGCACATGAAGCACAGAAGCCAGAAGGAATCAGACCTTCTGAGAGCCACGACACGAGATAAACCCTTGCCTACGACACACGCACACAGGCACTCATATCACATACAGTCATACAGTAGGGTTGCTGTGGTCACGTGGAGAGAGACAGAGAGAGAGAGAGAGAGCAACGCTGGCGCATGGGGCGGGGCATCGCCCATCACAGGTTCCTGGACTGGACCCAACCCCAACACTGAAGCACTCCGAGACAACCCTCCGGCGAGAGACGTCCCGTCCTGTTCACAGTGGGAGTCCAGCCCAGCCTCAGTCGCCGCTCAAACGGGGGGATTCTTGGTGCTTGCTCTTAACTGTTAACATTCTGCACCGCCATTGGCTGCCCGATATCCCCTTGAATAACCGCGTCACAACAGGGTGGGAACCGAACATTGCTCGCTACGTGATGAGTCGCCATTACAAGCGTGCGAAGAGACGAGTGAAAGTCTCGTCCCAAACAACATCTCAACACACGTCCGAAAGTCCTCGTTCGTAAATCAACAGAGCTTGGTGAGGAAAATAACCTAGCATACTTCATTTAAATATAACTTTTATATGAGACCCATTTGTAGGGACCGGAAAAATTCGCGGATTCAATGACCTATTGGATAGCCTCCATTATCCTCTGCATTTCTCAAGTGTTCGTTGGGTACTAAATTGTGAGGCGTCTCCACTGGGTAGCTTGTGATTCGACGCTTCTTTGGTCGATAGTCTCTCATTGGCCCAGAGAGCTCCAGTTAAACTGAGAGCCAATAGCAGAACCAGCAGAATTGTACACATATTTGAATTTCAGCCTATCACGAAATGAATCCGCGAATTTTTCCGGTCTCTACCCATTTGAAATACATTACTGTTATAGTTAAAATAATTTCAGAACTCATTACAAATCCACTATAAAATTGAATTAATTAATAGTTGTATTGAAACTAAGAAATGCAAATAATATCAGTTAGGATGATTCAAAACTAATCCAACTATAAATTTAAGTGTTTCTGAATACGTAACAAAATGTCGAGGCTTCTCTTTAAACGGATCTCTCTGCTCAAAATCAACATTTTGTTGGTTTACAAACATTTAATTTGAAACCAGTTTATTAAATAAGCAAAATTATAAACGTGAATACTTATGATACATTTATGTCAAGTTAATAAATTATTTAACAAATTAGTACCCTAATCTTTAAATCCATGATAGTAACTGCGATACATAAAACATTTTTGTCTGGTATACAAAAAATAGTTGAGAGATGTAAAATACACCATATCTGAGTAACATGCACATATTTTTTTTTACTGAGTGGATGTGATTCATCCAGTATATTTCCTTCCCGAATTTAGACAGTTTTTTTTTTACAATTTACTTCTCGTAAAACTGCCAATTTTTGTATTCGCATTTAGGTGTCGGCTGCTCTAGCCATCAGGAGAAGTGAGAGTCCGTCAAATGAAGAAAAATGAGTCTCTGCTTGTTTTTTTCCTCAGTAAAATAATATTCAACAGATATTGCAGAAACATATTACATCACTAAAATAAAACAAAAGGTACCACATCTTCAATTATGTCGGATTCGTGGTATTTACTTACTCCTGACTGTTTTTTGTCTCACAATAAATTAATAAAAATACAGATGTCGGAAAGCACAGAACAAAGGACAGGCTAAAACAATGCAGCCCGGGCTCGCGACAAAGCGAGGATGAAACAAATGTTTAAGCAATAAATATCCACGACTTTCGGCTATACCCTCAGCCTATTTTGCAAAAAATTAAAAAAAATTATAATTGCAGAAAACAAATTAAATGACTACACTCGTTATTTTTGTGAAGTTTTGCTAATAAGACTCGCCGATACACAAAATAATAAGAAACTAACAAAAGTATAATATATAATCAAAACTCTTAAATTAAGGAGTATATACATTCATTAAGTCTTACAAACCGACAATATATAAACTACAAAACCAAGAAAAAATTGTAAAATACGTAACAAAAATATTATGTTTAGCAAAAATGTTATAAAACAATTAAAATATTGCACTGTCATTACAAAAAATATTTGTATTTTACAAGAAACGTTATGTTTGTTTTCTAGCTTCAACATTCATTTTAAAACCATCTTAAAAATGATTTGTACAACATTAATAAATGCGTTACAAGTACAGACCTTTGTTGAGATTTTTAAATTTGGCAAAATATATGTGAGTGAACAAACATTCAAACAATTCTATATTACAATTCATATCGTCGCTTGCAGCTTGGCCGTCCAGTAGACGAACAGTGACCAACATTTACTCTGGTGTGACTCAACTTATTTGTTACTAAACGTACTTTAAGTTTTCACTGGATATAGCTGAGTAGGGTTGTGATTTTCTCAGTACTGGCATGGGTTCACTGGGAAAAACAATTTGGAATCATTCAGTAGTATGCGATACATTAACGTGTTATTGGCGTGACAACGTCTAGTAAATCGATGAACGCCGGCTGCACGCACGAAAAGGTGTCCCGTAACGCACATTGTCCCGTTACGCTGTGTCCCGTTATGCTCAGCTTGCGCCGCATCTATCTCTCTTCCACTCGATTGGAACAACCATCGATTTTACTTTTTCGAGGCACATTAAACTTGAAACACTCCCATTCGTTTCCTACTTTTCCTATCATCGTCCTATCCTTAACAGAATAACACATATTGGAAGAAGTTTAATAGCAAACATTTATAAAAGTTATAGTTAAAATAATCTCTTCGTTAAAGTAATAAACATATTTGAATTAATGAGTGCAAATAAAAGTAAATTTATCAATTAAATTGTAGATTTAATTTCACTCCTTTGTATCCATACAAAATAGTGATAATTCAATAAAAATGATTCAATTTTATTCATAAAAGTATGCTATCATTTTTCATCAATGTTTTGTTATGACGTTGTCACGTTAAACTATCGTCCGTAAACCGACTTTAAAGACAACCAATATTTTTACTCCTGTCAGCTTCTCGAATTAAACTTTATTTTGTAATATTTAAAATAATGCATCTAAATACAACGAGAATACAAATCCATTAAAATATATAACTGTCTTTACTAGAGAATTAATTATAAGCAGCACCCTGAATACTCGTAGACTAGCCGTCACGAAGTACCTCGACGCTCATAAATTCAAGTACTGAAGCTGTGCAAAACGAAGTTTAGTCGCGAAGCCAACACCTAGCTCAGGGGCGTAACAACTAAATTTCCAAAGGGGGGGCGGCAATATAACTTTTTATAAAGAATCATCGATCCCCCCTATTGAAGCGGGGGGTCCTGGGGTCCTCCCCCGGAAAAAAATTTGTATTTCAAGGTGGAAAATGGTGCTATTTAAGCAGTTTTATTATCTAAAAATTGATTACACAGCACTTTCTTTGCCCCCGTTTGCCCCCACTTCAAGGTTTCCCTCCACACGTCATGCCGCGGCCATTATGCAGGGGCTAGCACCATCCAGGATCTACAAGCAACGCCATGGCACAAACTGTGGTTCAACACCCAGTTTAACCCACAGCGGCTGACAACTCCGTCGCTCTGTCAGGAGTTGTGTCTCAAGAAACCCCCACAAACTACAGTCATGAGCTAAATTCATTCTCAAAAAACCCTCAACTCCCTGGAACGACGGTCACAAAAAAATCAATGCATTGCCCCGTTTCATTCTAGCAAAGTTATAGTTACAGAACGACCGCGTGGATTTGGGAGAGGAAAGGGAAAAAATACATGCTTATCAATAATTTTTTTTCTTTTTATAAACCTCAAGTGCAGTTTTATTCACCAAAAACCTTAATATGGCATGAAACAGTAAATAACAAATGGCTTTTATAGTAACGATAGTGTACCTCGTGAAAAAGCTAATGACGACTATTATTATTATTAAAGAAAATATTATAACAAAATAATATTTACCTAATACTAAAATATTAATTGCTTTGAAATTTTATATTCATGCAAATTACAACATTCATAATATTTAGTATCATCATGACCAATAACGACAGCTCTATATCTACCTGCTTTAAAGAAAAACCTAGACTTCATTAAATTACCATCAACACGTTTCCTCTCATAATATCTAGTATCTGCTTATGCCTTTTTATTATTTTTATGCAGGATGTTAAATCATGATCTCCAGCTGAATAAAATGAACGAACCAAAAAAAAACACTCCTATCGAATATAAATTACACTTATAAAATCTAGCTTAACATTCTATAAGTCCTTTTGACATCTAAAATCATTGTTCACATACCAATAACAAATTACACATAAAAGCTAAACTCTCAAGTCTATACCTTTTTTTTTTCATTTTCAATCACACGTTTGCCATAAAATGAATGATACTTATAAAGTTAATTGCACAAATCAGTAACTCATTTCAACATGAAAAAAATAAATTTTGAATACTTTAAATAAAGTAAAAGATATATGGTAGCGTCAATCGTTATTAGTTACGAAATAATGAGAAGAATACAAACACAACCAGCGTTACGAGAATTCCGTAGCGTCACTGCTGCGTCATTTATACCTCTCCCCTGCCGTCACCCCTTCTGGACATTATAACTATCATATAGAATGATACGCTACGTACCTACCCCCCCCCCCCCCACCCGTTTTTTCTTACCGTCTTCCCATTCGTCTGCTAGGGCATGCGTTGGCGAGTGGCATCGCCGATGACGCACTCTCCCTATACCGCCCCCCCCCATGTACCCTAACTATTCCCCTCATCTCCTGGTCCCCCCTACCACGTATATAACTATTCCCCTCATCTCCTGGTCCCCCCCCCCCCACCACGTACTTAACTATTCCCCTTATCTCCTGGTTCCTGGTCCCCCCACCACGTACCTAACTATTCACATCATGCGATTAGAATTTTGGTAACGCTCGAAAATTGTAGTACCCTCAGCAAAGAAGTTTCACGTCAAAAAACAAATGTTCAAAGGTACAAATAATTATACTAGGTACAACAGTGAAAGAAATATTCAAATTCTGATGACAAGAAAGGTCTAGGACACTCCCAACTCTAGTTACGTTATTCAACTGCAACATGTGTTTGAAACAAATATCTTATCTGTAAGTACACACAGCTCAACTTCATTGCTAGCGGCTACCACAAATGTGATATCTTCATTGCACTGAATCCGTTACCGGTAGACCTACTGCCAGACTGCGGTAGCTCAAAGTGTTCTACTGTATGTTAGAGATACTTGAACAAGAGAACTACTTGGTCTCTACTCTCAAAAGAATATGAAGTATTACAACTTGATCGGGAAAATTTTACAAATCCATCATATGTGCGTCATTCGCCATGCACGGGTTACAGCGAATACGTAAATCTTTAACTGTCAGACTTTGGCAAATCAACCAATTGTAAAGCAGACGGTAGGAACAACACTGTGGATTATAATCTGTATAACAAATAACAGCTTGGCATGTTTCTTACGTTCCTCCTGATATAAAACAAATGTTAAATAAACAAACACTAACTCTATTTACTAGTTTAAAAGTAATATATGCAAATATTACTTTAACAAATACGTCTACTCTATCGATTATTTTATTTATTTGAAAAGTTATCTTATTATGTCTAAAAGACCAAAAATGGTTAACTCGTTTGGTTCCAATGTCCTGCAGAATATTAATGTAGTTCTTTTTTATTTTAATTTCTTCAAGAACGAAATTGACAAAAAGAACACACACACATATCCGTGCAAGAGGACGAGTGTTGCTTATCGGCGGTTGCTGCCCTTGGAAGTTGCTTGTCGAGTTGCAAACAGCTGGAGACTCGAACGTGGCTTAAGTCCCCGCAGAACAGCCACGTGGTGCGGACCTCGCAGACGGGAGGCCTTCATTTCACAGACGAGAGAGCCACACCCGAAGTTCCCCGAAGTTCATGCTCGTTTTTTTTCCCCCGTTCTATCTCATTGTATAAACCGGTGTGGCATTAAATTTTGCGGTCGATTAGGATAGGTTAGCTACATTACAAATACTTTAAAACATTGTGGATGGTTGATTATATTATGTAAGTATAGCTACATTAAAAATACTGTAAAATCATTTTATGGTTGCTTAGCAAATTACTTTTTAATATGTAGCTATCCAGCGCTAGGAAAGCGTTTAAATGATTTCGCAGTATCTTTAATGTAGCTATCCTAACCAAATCAACCGTCCACAATGTTTTGAAGTATTTATAATGTAGCTAACCTAACCTAATTGACCATTAGTTATCATGAGTTACAATGAACAAAAAAAACCGAAGATGCACGATCGGGCGTTTGGCTCTCTCGTCTGTGAAAATAAGGCTTCCTCCTCGGAGACTCTCCGACTGCCGACAGAGCAGTGTCGGCCCTGACCTCGCCAGAGTGGCCTCCACGGCTCCTCCTGTCTCCTGTCTCCTGTCTCCTGTCTCCTGTCTCGACGGCTTCAGTGTTACGAGACTGTCCCTCTTGTTTCGCCACTCATCTCGTTACGTTTCAGAACATTTGTGGGGGGGGGGGGGGGAGACAGGATTTCAGTTTCTGAACACACTGAAAAAACACCGCAGTGTTATGTGAAGAACAGTTGTGATGTAACACGTCCGGCAGTTCAGCACCAGTTTGACTCGAATCCTCGAATTTCATTTTCTCTGTTGAAAAGTCGGTGGCTACTACACAACACAACACATGAAAGTTAGATTATATTGTCGTGATTGGCTTGTTTGAGAGAGAGAGCCCTTTTTTTTACTTCGTTCACAAACATGGCAGCATTTTGTGGAAATATTGATGGAAAACTTGTAACAACAATGTTATATTGACAAACATTTTTTTTTTCAAGAGTCAGTACGCTCTCAGCTTCCACACAATGGTAGTTCGTGTCTTTTTTCAAGTTATCGTAATTTACTTGACAAAGATAACAATCTCATGCGCGGACACGAAAAGCCACAGGAATGACTGTGCCTTTAAGAGCTGTACGTTTTTTTTTCCAGTTACATATTACATAAAAGAAACCCATGTATAGTATTTAGTTTCAAATGAACACGTGTAGAAATTCTTCAAAGCATAACGAATCACCGAAGAAGGAGAACTGGCGACCCTATACAACACGGAATAAGAAGTCTCAGCCGCAGGCGTCAAACGCTCTCTCCAAATTGCCGTAAGAGCCTTACGGGAGGAGACGGAAATAAGAGTCTGCGATCTGAAACGGCGGTCAAAAACCTTCCAGGCCACTTCCTCTTGCCGTGGCTTACGACTGACTTTGACAGTCGCTGCTCTCATTAGGAGAGCGGGCATTACCGTGAATCATTTAGAACGGTCCATTAACTCTTGTGCTGTGACGCTTTGAAGAGGCTGTGTGAATTTTTCAACAAAATATCTTTCTTTCTTTTTTTTCTAACTCAGAATGTTCCACACAAATACCAGGTTTTTCAAAGTAGTTTAAAAAATATCCAATCAAAAAAAATTCTAGAAAAATGTTGAGACTTCTATTTAGACACTACAGCCATTTTTAATGTTTAAAAACAGAACGACTAGCGTTGCCTCGGTGCTTCGTCTTGGTCTGTTCAGGAACACTTCTTGTCACTAGAGCGATATGGTGTCGGCAGCGCCACCCATTATGCTCCTTATCACCTTTGTGCACCGCACAATTAAATGCTGTTAATGCAGTCGTGTGATTCAAAGTAACAAATAACAATTTTTTATCGAAGCGTACCTATTATATATATTTGTTGAATATTAAGTTCCACGATTAAAAACAACGGTATTGTCTGTTTAATCAATTTTTTGACACAAATATACATTTGGGTGATCAGTTAAGAATGTGCCAACTGTTTTGGAGGTGATTTAATTTTAATTCAGCGACCTTTTAAATATCAATAGTTAATTTAATTCAGGGAAACGTTTTTCACTTGCATTTCAATTAAAGTGACTGTAGGAATGCAGAAATGTTTGCAAACATGCAAACATATTTTTGACTACGAGGTTTTTTGTTCACATTTATTAGAGCGACGATTGGTTTACTAATTGTAACATTTCATTACATTTAAAGTTAGTCAATTAATTATAGTTCTCTTTATTTCAGAATTTTTTTCTCAAATGATAGCCTTTAGTTAATTATCAATATGGAGAATATAATTAATTATATGGAGAGTCATTTATAAAAGAAAAAATTAAGTAAACAAAATTGAAAATAAATATATTTGAATTAATTCATATATTATTATGAGCAGATTAAAATGCACACCAAGATTTTAATGGTTTAAAACGCACATATTTCCCAATATGGTTCAAACAATTAATGTTAAGAAAAGGCAAATATTTCTTATGCACTTGATTCCAGTATTTCCTTGGTTCCTTGTAGTTTTCTTTCATATTCAGTCTACGAAATTTCAAATTTTTTTGCAGAAATTAAAAATAATTTATATAATTATATTTAATATACGCCATTACTAGTTATAACTGTGTCTCGTAGAGCCAAGTTTTGTCTGTTTTCTGTGTGCTTGTGAATTTATCTTTCTTTGCCCGTTCTTCAGGTTTTCGCTATGACAGACACTGCAAACTAGCAATGGTGTATGTCCAAAATAATCATTTAAAGCAATATTTCCTATGGCAAGAATCATCCAAAGAACTTATTAGGAGGCTTTATTGTTTAATTATTTGCTCAAAGTACTTCCTCTGTACGAGCTTTGTTTGAATTAATAAATTTTCTTAATGACCCGATCAATAAAGATATGCACTAAGTAGTTTTAAGTAAGATATATTGTCACTGAGTGCTGCTATTAAGTTTAAACTTAGGTCACAAAATGTAGATATGAACTTTATAATCTTAATTATAATGACACAAGAACACAACTCTGTAAATTAGAAACAAAACTGAATAGATGCAAAGTGTAAAAAAAATAAAAACATGATTCAAATACATCCAAATAATAGTAAATATTACAGGCCAGAATGGAAAGGAAATTCTTCACGACCAAATAATAGAGGGTAACCGCAACAATAAAGTATTTACTGCCACAAGCTCAACGAATAACGGTAGAAAAAGTGTGTTGTTTAGTTACATGTCTGCAACCATCAAAACCTTATACATGCAATTTATTTAAAACATCAATAATCAGTTCCATATTTACATAAAAGAATCTTTTATATATTTTGACATAATTTTTTTCATATATTTATTTCATTATGGAATAAAAGATTATAAATATATAATTATTTATGTGATTACAAAATCACTTTTTGGCGTGATAACGTCTTATAAATCGATGAAAAAGCCGGCTGCACGCACGAAAAAGCATCACTCATTGTCACGTTCCGGCTGAGCCGAGCGTTCAAGAACCGGCCAACCACCGTGCGAGTAAATCTTCTGTGATATCAAACAGGTTAAGGCGGGCTTTTCAAAAGAAGCAATTTAAAAAAAAATTGTAATGACGTTATCACGTAAAAATTATCATCCGTAAACCGACTTTACCGACAAAAATAGTTTTTTTTTTCAAAAAATAGCTGCTAGCATTCGCCAAAATAAAATGTACCTTTAGACGGATCCAAATCATGAATGGAGTGACGTTCGTGGGAGAGGGGGTGTGTGCGGCAGGAATATGGACACGAGCGCTTGTCGGGGACCAGAATGCAGATGCAGGCAACGTTGAAGAAGGTTGAGGGCCGGCTCGCACTGTCGTGACTTGCGGCGAAGTAAAGAACTTCTCCGTTCGACTGACCTGCGGAGTTGTCGCCTGCACCTGGCTGTCCCCGACTCTGCCAGCGGCCCTCGACGTCGCAGAGAACAGCGGGGCGGGCCTCCAGAGAGCGCGGCGGGGGTCGAACCCGGGCCCCTCGCCCCAGCAGCCGTCCCAGGGGAGCGCTGAGCCGGGGCCTAATGGACGCACAGGTTTCGGGGGGCCGCCGGTTGTAAAGTAGAGTCCTTAATAAAGGCACGCGGATCAGTCTTAGGGCCAGGAGGGGTAGTTTCCCCTCCACTCTCCCTTCCCAACCGAACTGGCTTTCCCAACCAGACGTTCAAATTAAACGCTTAATCGGATTTCTTCCGGGCCGCTCTGCTCGGATTCAATTAATGACCGGCGAACCTCCTTAATTCGGTCCCGCGGATGCAGGGCAAGAAGGGGAGAGGGTGTGTGTGAGAGAGAGAGAGCTATGTTTTGAACAACCTCCTCCCCCCTCCCCTTATTCTCATCTCGCAGTCCGGGAATAAATTACTGCTCGTCTTTACTCGCCGGCAGATGGCGAGGTGTCATGGCGAGCGAGAGGCCGTTACTCGCGGCCCGCTGAACTCGCCGCGCGTCATTAACCTTAACGTCCGGACTGTAAACTGCAGCCTTAACGTCCCCCGCGCTTGTCCGCTGCTGAGCGGTCTGCAAGCACTGATGTCGACAACTGTACCGCTACAGTCGGCTGCTGTCCGCTGCAGAGTGGTCTGCAGGCACTGATGTCGACAACTGTACCGCTACAGTCGGCTGCTGTCCGCTGCAGAGTGGTCTGCAGGCACTGATGTCGACAACTGTACCGCTACAGTCGGCTGCTGTCCGCTGCAGAGTGGTATGCAGGCACTGATGTCGACAACTGTACCGCTACAGTCGGCTGCTGTCCGCTGCAGAGTGGTCTGCAGGCACTGATGTCGACAACTGTACCGCTACAGTCGGTCACTGTCCGCTGCAGAGTGGTATGCAGGCACTGATGTCGACAACTGTACCGCTACAGTCGGCTGCTGTCCGCTGCTGAGCGGTCTGCAGGCACTGATGTCGACAACTGTACCGCTACAGTCGGCTGCTGTCCGCTTCAGAGTGGTCTGCAGGCACTGATGTCGACAACTGTACCGCTACAGTCGGCTGCTGTCCGCTGCAGACCGCCTGCAAGCACTGATGTCGACTACTGTACCGCTACAGTCGGCTGCTGTCCACTGCAGAGTGGTCTGCAGGCACTGATGTCGACAACTGTACCGCTACAGTCGGCTGCTGTCCGCTGCTGAGCGGTCTGCAGGCACTGATGTCGACAACTGTGCCGCTACAGTCGGCTGCTGTCCGCTGCAGAGTGGTATGCAGGCACTGATGTCGACAACTGTACCGCTACAGTCGGCTGCTGTCCGCTGCAGAGTGGTTTGCAGGTACTGATGTCGACAACTGTACCGCTACAGTCGGCTTCTGTCCGCTGCAGAGTGGTATGCAGGCACTGATGTCGACAACTGTACCGCTACAGTCGGCTGCTGTCCGCTGCAGAGTGGTTTGCAGGTACTGATGTCGACAACTGTACCGCTACAGTCGGCTTCTGTCCGCTGCAGAGTGGTATGCAGGCACTGATGTCAACAACTGTACCGCTACAGTCGGCTGCTGTCCACTGCAGAGTGGTCTGCAGGCACTGATGTCGACAACTGTACCGCTACAGTCGGCTGCTGTCCGCTGCAGACCGCCTGCAAGCACTGATGTCGACTACTGTACCGCTATAGTCGGCTGCTGTCCACTGCAGAGTGGTCTGCAGGCACTGATGTCGACAACTGTACCGCTACAGTCGGCTGCTGTCCGCTGCAGACCGCCTGCAAGCACTGATGTCGACTACTGTACCGCTATAGTCGGCTGCTGTCCACTGCAGAGTGGTCTGCAGGCACTGATGTCGACAACTGTACCGCTACAGTCGGCTGCTGTCCGTTGCAGACAGCCTGCAAGCACTGATGTCGACAACTGTACCGCTACAGTCGGCTGCTGACCGCTGCAGAGTGGTCTGCAGGCACTGATGTCGACAACTGTACCGCTACAGTCGGCTGCTGTCCGCTGCAGAGTGGTCTGCAGGCACTGATGTCGACAACTGTACCGCTACAGTCGGCTGCTGTCCGCTGCAGAGTGGTATGCAGGCACTGATGTCGACAACTGTGCCGCTACAGTCGGCTTCTGTCCGCTGCAGAGTGGTATGCAGGCACTGATGTCGACAACTGTACCGCTACAGTCGGCTGCTGTCCACTGCAGAGTGGTCTGCAGGCACTGATGTCGACAACTGTACCGCTACAGTCGGCTGCTGTCCGCTGCTGAGCGGTCTGCAGGCACTGATGTCGACAACTGTGCCGCTACAGTCGGCTGCTGTCCGCTGCAGAGTGGTCTGCAGGCACTGATGTCGACAACTGTACCGCTACAGTCGGCTGCTGTCCGCTGCTGAGCGGTCTGCAGGCACTGATGTCGACAACTGTACCGCTACAGTCGGCTGCTGTCCACTGCAGAGTGGTCTGCAGGCACTGATGTCGACAACTGTACCGCTACAGTCGGTCGCTGTCCGCTGCAGAGTGGTCTGCAGGCACAGATGTCGACAACTGTACCGCTACAGTCGGCTGCTGTCCGCTGCTGCGCGGTCTGCAAGCACTGATGTCGACAACTGTACCGCTACAGTCGGCTGCTGTCCGCTGCAGAGTGGTCTGCAGGCACTGATGTCGACAACTGTACCGCTACAGTCGGCTGCTGTCCGCTGCAGAGTGGTATGCAGGCACTGATGTCGACAACTGTGCCGCTACAGTCGGCTTCTGTCCGCTGCAGAGTGGTATGCAGGCACTGATGTCGACAACTGTACCGCTACAGTCGGCTGCTGTCCACTGCAGAGTGGTCTGCAGGCACTGATGTCGACAACTGTACCGCTACAGTCGGCTGCTGTCCGCTGCTGAGCGGTCTGCAGGCACTGATGTCGACAACTGTGCCGCTACAGTCGGCTGCTGTCCGCTGCAGAGTGGTCTGCAGGCACTGATGTCGACAACTGTGCCGCTACAGTCGGCTGCTGTCCGCTGCTGAGCGGTCTGCAGGCACTGATGTCGACAACTGTACCGCTACAGTCGGCTGCTGTCCACTTCAGAGTGGTCTGCAGGCACTGATGTCGACAACTGTACCGCTACAGTCGGTCGCTGTCCGCTGCAGAGTGGTCTGCAGGCACAGATGTCGACAACTGTACCGCTACAGTCGGCTGCTGTCCGCTGCTGCGCGGTCTGCAAGCACTGATGTCGACAACTGTGCCGCTACAGTCGGCTGCTGTCCGCTGCAGAGTGGTCTGCAGGCACTGATGTCGACAACTGTGCCGCTACAGTCGGCTGCTGTCCGCTGCTGAGCGGTCTGCAGGCACTGATGTCGACAACTGTACCGCTACAGTCGGCTGCTGTCCACTGCAGAGTGGTCTGCAGGCACTGATGTCGACAACTGTACCGCTACAGTCGGTCGCTGTCCGCTGCAGAGTGGTCTGCAGGCACAGATGTCGACAACTGTACCGCTACAGTCGGCTGCTGTCCGCTGCTGCGCGGTCTGCAAGCACTGATGTCGACAACTGTGCCGCTACAGTCGGCTGCTGTCCGCTGCAGAGTGGTCTGCAGGCACTGATGTCGACAACTGTACCGCTACAGTCGGCTGCTGTCCGCTGCAGAGTGGTCTGCAGGCACTGATGTCGACAACTGTACCGCTACAGTCGGCTGCTGTCCGCTGCATAGTGGTCTGCAGGCATATAATAAAAATAGTAAATATTACAGGCCAAAATGTAAAGGAAACACTCCATGACCAAATAATAGAAGGTTACCCTACCAATTAAAGTAACATTTCGCAACAAGCTCAATGAATAACGGTAGAACAAGTGTGTAGTTTAGTTACATTACTGCAACCGTCAATTATACATATAATTTTTTGGAAATGCCTTAACAGCAGCTTTATAAAGGCTAATATGCTATTAATTAGTGTGCTCATTTTATTTTTATTTTTACACGTAAGAGTTTTTAAGAATTATTTAATTAAGGGTAAATTGTTGTGGTCCCGTGTTTGAAAAGCAAACTAACATGCTTGAAATTTCAAATCATAGTGTCTAAATGATTTAACTGCATAACAACGTATGTATGTGCTAGGGCTATTAAATTTTTGAATATTCTAATGTAAAAGTAATATACTAAAGTTAAATCTATTCCAAGGCGAAAATCTGAAAATTGTATATTTTACAACTATAATTCTTTGATTACCCCACAAACCTCACCTAAAAAACCTTTCAAATATTTGTTACTTGTTACAGTATTTTAAATTTAGTTAACCTAACCCAATGAACTTTACAAAATGTTTTGCAATTTTTTAAACGTAAACATAAACCACCTACGGTTTATTTTAATTCAGCTAATATATTTATTTAACAGAATAATCACAGTTATTTTTTAAAACTGAAAACACAATTTACAAACAAACAAACATTGGTCCGAAAGTGTTGTCATGTCTACGACAATACTATGATGGTTTGGTTAATTGTTTATAATTTTTCATATTTTAAAATTAAAATACCAACTTTTCAAAATTGTTCCGTGTTTTACGGGACAAGATCTGCCTACTGTCGAAATTTCAAGTTTCTAGCTTGTCTGGAAGTACGTTAGAATTTGTATAAATGAGTGAATCAGTCAGTGAGTCTCTAATCGAGGTCTGCTAAAGTGTGAAAAAAAATTATCATGTCATAACCAATAATAACGGGAAATTGGATAAGTTTTTTTATTTAAGCCTGTAGTAAAATATCACGTGAAATATTCGTATTTCAACCTATGCCTATAAACACGCAAGAATGCCTGCCATTATTAGTTGTACTTGCTACTCTGGAGTCTTACGGTAACTACATACACTTGTGCGTCATCACACCCAGTTATATATATATATATACGTATATATATATATATATATATGATTTTAGTGTAATGCGGAATTTAATTCTTGTTTTTGTTGATAAAATAATTGGTTCATTTGCAAATTACAAGACAAATAATAACTAACTTTATAGTATTTCGCGATGTATACGTTTTTACAAACAGAAAATAACAGGGAGGGCGGGGAAAGCAATGTAGGAAACTTCTCGTTTCTTGGCCGCAGATTTATTTCTTAAACCTTCGTTCAAGGAGCAACAAGGTATCGCGAGCTGTGGGCGGACGTCGCAAGGTCGCGGGTCATGGCCAATCAGACGCGAGGTTACGGCCGCGACTCCGTCGAGAGCAGGTATCAGCCCGCCCGCCGCAAATAGGGCTTTATTGTCTCGGCGGGCCCGCGTCTGCCTCGTTACCGCATAATAAACCTTCCGCAATATATTACATTCGCTTCCCTGTCCCCTTCCAGGGCCGGATCCAGGATTTTTATTTCGGAAGGGGATTTCAAAAAAAAAAAGATAAAATAAAAGTTTTTGTACTAAAAAAAAAACTTAAAAGTTTTTTTTTTTGACAGTTACATTATCACTCTCAACATGAATCACAGTATTTTGTGGTTCGTGATTGTAGGCGTGGTTAACAGCTCACTATCACCGCGTGCACCGAGATATCTATCATTAGCTTCCGTATGAGGCGTACTGTTAGTTACCATAAATTTGTATCATGTTGAAGGATTATATAGTAAACCTCTGTATTTGCTTTAATTCTTTTTTTTTTTTTGTTTTTAGTTACCAAAGACTAGCCCTTAATGTTTTTGCTACCTTTTTATGTTTACGCCCGGCTACTTGGGTAAAGAGGGATTTTTGACAATTATTATTATTTAACGTTTTTTTTTTAGATTTTTTGTTGATAGTGTAAAATTTACCCAGAGTGAGTCGGGGACGCAACCCCCCTTTCTTAGAGGAAGCAAGGCGGGTTACAGTTGATGACTGCAGGGGAGGATGTGTCCCCCCCTTGCGGCGGACCGACGCAGGAACGACAGTGCGCCTGTGTCGTCGCAGTGTCCGAGGACCTGGTGCTGGGGGCTGGACGCCCCTCGGGCCAGACACTCGCCGGCGGGTTCGTCGAGCTCGATCCACTCACGTTACATTCTTCCACAATGTGTTCCTTTGGACACTCAGCATTACACACACACTCGAGCACCACCGGTCACTGGAAGTCATCCCTAATCTGTTCTGTACAACCTAACTTTTATAGAACTGCCCTATGCGTTTTTGAAACAAAAAAAAGGGGGGTTGTCTGTAAAGTCGGTTTACGGACGATAATTTTACGTGATAACGTCATAAGAAAACATTGATGAATTTTTCATATTTTTTGATTTTCAAATATTATTTACAGTTTTTGCAAATTTAAATAATTTGTTTAAATATAATTACGAACAATTAGTTAAAAAGCCCGCCTCAACCTGTTTTATATTATAGAAGATTTTCTCGCACGGTGGTTGGCCGGTTCTTGCACGCTCGGCTCAGGTGGAACGTGACAATGAGTCATGCTTTTTTCGTGCGTGCAGCCGGCGTTCATCGATTTATAGGACTTTATCACGTCAAAAAAAAACATTTAAATAAGCATAATGTTAAGTATAACAATAAAGTTAAGTTACCTTTGTAAATTTAACCATACAAATTATATTTATTTGTATTCAACACTTTTTTTTCTGACAAAATAAATTATTGCTAACAACTTAATAAGAAAGGTTGTCTCCCATTAGTATAGCCGCGTGTGGCCTGACTTCTCGACACGATGGAGTACTGACGTGCAGGATCATGCAGCCACTCGGCGCCGTGGCGCGCCCCAGCCGGCCACACGCAGCGCGCGCCCGTCACGCGTGTTGCGTCGCGAGAGCCGGCAGGGGCGAGAGAGACGGCGCCTCTCCGGCCGGGAGCAGCAGCTACCAGACTTTTCAATTAAAAAAAGTAGCTGTGCGAGAGAGAGCGCCGCGACAAGTGATGGGGGGAGGGGATGGGAAAGAAGGGGTGAAGGGGAGGGAGCAGGAAGAGGAGGTAAAGCCGACAGCAGAGGATCCGGGCAAATGGAAGGGAAAAGTAAACCGTGCCTCAAATAAAGAAAGAGAAATCGGGCAATAAACAGCGTGTCCTGCATCTGTGTGTTGGTTCCTAGCGCCGCCGCGCGAACAATGGTGCGCGACTGTCGGCGCCGGGTCGACACGGGCGAGAACGTCGCGGCCAGCCACGGCACAGTGGCCCTTACAGTCCTTGCAGCGTGGGCTCAGCTCATTTATAGATATTATGTAACAACTTCGTTAGTACAGTAATTATAGTTCAGTGCGTCCTGTAAACACTTTACAGATATAATTTACTGTTGAAACGTAGAACGAACAATACATTTTAAAAATGTATTTTAATTTTAATTTAAAAAATACTCTTGCCTCTATATTGACGAATATTTTTTTTTATTTTTTATTTAAAACTACACCAAAAAAACGATAGTACCTACAGTTCTGTGCTGTACAACATGGTAATGCTAGACTATTGGTTATATTCTCTGATTTGTTAAATCACACATAGTTATTTTAACTTAATGCGAATTTGCACTATAGATCATACGCGCTCTTCTCGTGAAAACCACTTAAACTTTTTTTTTTGTGGTTTTTAAAGCAATTTGCTGTGTTCATCCTCTGGAAAATCCTATGCTGTAAGGATCGGCACACATGCAAGACGGTTGGCGGTTGTGCAAAGGGATGGTGCGTTAAATTTCTCCAGGAGTTTCGTCGCCAGCAATGCAGCAGTGCTTGCATGCCTGCCTACTTACAGGCGCTTTCTCCCAGTTATTAGCTGACACACTAGCAGCTGGTGCAACACAGCCCAGGTTGGCTGAACTGAGCCACGCAGGTGATCACAATGATTTATTGTTAATTTGACAAGTATAACTGTTATGTACGGATACAAAGTTTTTTTTAATTAAAGAATAAACGAAACATGTACAGACATTGTAGGCTATTTCTTAATCAGAGGAAACCTCTCGGTAATGCACTTATTTTTACTATTTTAAACACACTAAGCGATCAATAGAAGTTTTCGTATTATTAACACTATTGTAATCTTATTTGTAAATAACCCACGAACGAAAATTTTTTGAACCAAAAAGTAGCTCATTTTATGTCTTAATATATCAAAAGATGAACTCTTCTTTTAAACAGTTATCGTGGTTGTTAAAAGTCGTTTTGTCATTACCTTGATGTTTTCAAGGACGGGCCTTTTGTACACAGCAGTTGCGGACGCGACTTCGCCAGTTGTACGCAGGACAAAGTTTATCCTGAACGAAACTTTCTTTGCTAGAGTGTAAATTCTCAATGGAAAGGCTCGATAAACACAGAATAAGTAACAAATAGTGCGCTATTATGTTCCTGGTCTCTCATTGCCAGTGTTTGAAGTTTATTTCGCACAGTTGTTTGAAACGGCGGAGCGCTGTTTTTTTTTCCGAGCCCGGCGTGGGGCGAGGTGTTTCCCGTCAACGCGAGCAGCCAATGGGAGTCGCGGACACGTGGCGGCGAAGGGGGCCGGACATCGGACAGCGGTCATTTCCGGCCGAGCGACGGCGAACAACGCGAATGACGCGCCGTTCGTCTGTACGAGACCCCGCGCGGCAGAGACCACGCGCCGTGCGGTGCGGTCAGGCTGCGTGCAGCGCAACGAACACACGGGGACGCACCACGACGCCGAAATACCACAACGCCGAACGTACAATAACGCCGAAAACCGTATCGCCGAATGCCAAATTGACTACAACGCCGACAGCTAGAAAAATGCTGTGTACCACAACGCCGAATTACCACAACGCCGAAATACATTAACGCCGAAAAATGTCATTGCAGGACTGCCACAAAGGTTAGGTTAGGTTAGGTAAGGTTAGCACACAAATTCATTCAGTTGTTTTTAATTTTTGCCCCTGTGCCCCCCCCCCCCTTCCCCGCAGCAACATTTTTTCGGCGTTACTGTATTTCGGCGTTGTGGTACACAACAGTTTTCTAGCTGTCGGCGTTGCGGTCAATTTGGCATTCGGCGTTATGGTATTCGGCGTTATTGTACGTTCGGCGTTGTGGTAACACACACTCGTTCTCCCCTGCCCCCCCCCCTCGCCCTCCCGAGGGATCGCTACGTGGACAACAAACGAACAGACATCTCACCTCTCGGCAACGCCTTTTGGTGGGGAGCGACTTCGTGAATGCGACGGAAGTCAACGGACTTAAACGTGTGACGACCACGGTGCTGTCATCTGTGGCGGACGGCGCCAACCAAAGTTCACAAAGCCAAAGGAAAAATTTATAGCATTAACTGTTTGGTAAATTTTAACAATATGGCGCAGTATATAAAATTGTTTTGTCGAAAAACAGGTCCAAAGCCGGAGTTTTGTTTTTTTCTTTCTTTTTTTGCTTTTATTGGAGCCGTTAAATTATATGGTTTAAAATTTCGGTCTGCTAATCAAATGGTTCAATAATCGATATGCTGCTCCGGTAGCGAATTCTAGCGGTTGTTTATCCCCACCCCAAACAGCGCTCTCCCAAGGTATCTTCAAAGCTCTAATAACAATTCGTGAATAAAGAACATTCATGTTTATGTAAGGTTATCATTTAATCAGAGGGTGATGATATCTGATTGTATCAACCAATCTGATGTGATAACGTGTTTCAGATTTCTCACTAAAAAATCGTGACTTTCTGGCTACGCTAATAGCGCTTCAAAATATTTGTTAGTTCATCTAATTTTGTAACTCTGTGTTACGTACGTGGCCGGAGGTTTGTTTGCCTCAACAAAATATTTGTTTGTATATGGGCGAAATAAATATATTTCGTCGATTCAAGCAAATATTTTGTAGAAGGAGAGATTTTGTTGATCCAACCGAATGATTTTTTTTTATCTCGATTGTATATTTGGTTAGTTGTAACAAATTAAATTTTGTTACCGAACAAATTTTGCTAGGGCAACAAAATATTTTGTTATGGCAAATAAATGCTTGTTTCGCCATATACAAACAAATATTTGTTTTTGACATGACAAAGTCTAATAATTAGGGACTTCAAAATTCGCTGTTTCAATGACCACTAGGATAGACTAAACGATTCTCTATGCACTCGGGCAACTATCACCTGGTCATTGGCTACCGACTCGGGACACCTGTTTACTGCGATTCTTATGAATCGATACTTCTTTTGTTGAGTGTTTGCCATTGGCTCAGAGTCCTTCAGGTATATTGCGGTCCAATCACTGACGCGGCATTAAGCTAAACGAGTTTGGATTCCAGCCTGTCTCGAAAGGAATCCGCGAATTTTTCCGGTCTCTACTAATAAATCGACGTACGCCGGCTGCACGCACGAAAAAGTGTCCCGTAACGCACATTGTCCCACTACGGATGTGTCCCGTTACGCTCTTTTGTACGCATGCGCCGTATCTCTCTTCCACTCGATTGGAACAACAATTGATTTGACTTTTCAATCATTAATTATTAATATTATATAATTTAATGATCTTCCACCGTTTTTCAGCACAATCGGTACGGTTATTTAAAAGTAATGTTGAATTTTCAAATACGTTTTTAACGAACAATGGTGTTTTATTCAAACAAACATTTTTTTTTCTCTGTGCATGCAGGCTGCGGGTCACGTGGGGGGAGGGGGGAACTATGCCTACGGAACACAGAAGCGTTCTTGTCATCGAGGCGCCCGGCCTGATTCAGTTATGATAATTACTGAGGCGAGGCTCGGGTGCAAGGAGGGGTCAGCTGTACTTCCGCGAGACATCCGGCTCTCCCAAACGAGATTACTCCCCCCCCCCCCTAGTGGAGGGCTGAGGGGGGTGGGGGTGTAATTGATTCCGGCCTCGCAAGAAGATCGCTCGGCCGGAAGCTCTAAGCGACGGCATATCCTCGCACAGTTAAGACAAGTCGCAGGGCAAGTTTCGTCGTTTGCCGAAAACTACTGGCGACATAAAAGTCGCTAAATATGGATTTTGTTATACGCAACAGAATACACTACAAAATACATTTTGCCTTAAGAGGTTTATTTTCACACTGAAAATAACATTTGAAATCACGAAACGATTTTTCCTATAGAAGAAAGTTTTTTTTTTCATAGTACTGCACAAACATTACGATTCAGTTGTAAAAGTTTAACTCTAACTGGGCATTAACACTATCTTGATGTTCATAACATATTGCAACTTAAAGAACAATATTTTAATTCAGAGTTTTAATTACGTTTTCCACCAAAACTATCACTGAGCGCAAAGTATCGACAAGGAGCGATCACGCAAGAACATACTTGGTAGTAATTCAACTGGTTTTTAATAAACGAATGTCCCAATTATAACATTTGAAAGTATCGATTGTAAGCGTTTTAGAGTGTTGGTTCAAGGTCACAATTAACGAGTAACTCAAACATTTTTTTTTTTTTAGATAAGCGCACGCGCGAATATTTCTTTGTTGTTTTCTTGCAGCGCGAAAATATGGTTCTTCCCCCAATTTTTCGTAATGCTAGTCCAGGGGGTTTCAGGGACGTGTTTTTTTTTTCGTTTGATTTAAGAGAAGGATCAGCCACAGTACCAACACTTGAAACTAAACTTTCCACAGCACGCGTTACTTGTAGGGACCGGAAAAATTCGTGGATTCAATGACCTCTAGGATAGCCTCCATTGTCCTCCGCATTTCCCAAGTAAACACGCGTGTTCATTGGGTGCTAAATTGTGAGGCGTCTCCACTGGGTAGCTTGTGATTCGACGCTTCTTCGGTCAATAGTCTCTCATTGGTCCAGAGAGCTCCAGTTAAACTGCGAGCCAATAGCAGAACCAGCAGAATTGTACACATGTTTGAATTTCAGCCTATCACGAAATGAATCCGCGAATTTTTCCGGTCTCTAATTACTAGGGACTGGAAACATTCGCGGTTTCAGTGACCTCTAGGATAGACTCCATAATCCCGTACATGCCCGGGCAAATGCCACCTGCTCATTGGCTACTGACTTGTGAAACCTGTCAACTGGGACGCTTGCGGTTCGATACTTCTGTGGTTGAAGGTTTTTTGTTGGCTCAGATTCCTTCAGATAAACTGTGAGCCAATCACAGAAGCAATATGTAGGTACATGCGTTTGAATTCTAGCATAACAAGAAATGAATCCACGAATTTTTCCGGTCTCTAATCACTAGAGACCTGCAAAATTCGCGGTTTCGATGGCCTTCAGGATAGACTGCACACACACCTGTACACTTGGGCAAATAAAGCAAGTTCATTGGCTGCCGACTTCCAAGTCGTCTCAGCTGGTTTGTCCGTGATTCGATCCTTCTTTGGTTGAGGGTTTATAACTGGTTGAGATTCGTCCAGATGAACAGTAGGCCAATAGCAAAATTATCTAAGAGGTATATGTGTTTGAATTCTAGCCTATCACCGAATGAATCCGCGAATTTTGCAGGTCTCTACTAATCACTTGCAGTGTCGCCGCAGTCTACAGGTCTACAGGGGCGAGCAGGTATGCCCGCGGCTGGTTGGTCTGGGACGCCACTCCTGCCGGCGCCGGCAGCGCGAACTGGGGCAGCCAATTGGGCGCGTCACGAGACGCAGCGCCGCAGGAAGTCCGGGCCGCTGATTGGCCCGCGGCGACGACGACGACTCCGTCCGTGGTCGAACAATAAACGAGGGATCGGGACTAATTAGGAGTCACCGGGGTGGTTTATCCCCGCAAGGCCGTCTGACGTTTAAATTAGCTCCCTGGGAGCTTGTGTGGGCGGGGGTTGCCACCGGCGCTGTGCGGGCTGCAGCCCTACCCAGGGGCGCGCCTGGCCGACTGTGCCCCTCTACACTTACATCATCTTACATCACGTGATAACAAGCCCTATAAAAGAAGGCTATTCGAGAGTGAAGAGCCAGGAATAACGCGATGTGGGAAGACAGCATATGGGAATAAGAGGCTATAAATGTAGTACAGAAAACGAAGATAAATGTGATTGTGAATATAGTTGGAAGACCGGAGACTGAGGAGTGATAAAAAACCCAATGGGAGAACGTAGAAGAACTGTTTGGAAGGAAGACTACAGTAGAAGTAAGAAATTTAAAGCTATAATATGGAAAGAAGATGCTGTGGTTGCTGGGTTAAACATTGAAATATAGACTACTAACTACTGCGCGACGTATGTTTCAATGCATCATTCCATTTTTTCTCATTTGTTTGAAGTAAATACTTTTATACAAAGCATCTCTCCATATCTCTATCTAATTCTATATCTTTCTACGTATATCTCGATATACCTCAATATCTCTCTACATATATATATTATTATACATAGGTATCTATATCTATATCTCTCTATCACCATCTCTCAATTTCTGTATCTTTCTTTATCTCTCTCTGTCTCTCTTGCACCACACCTTACCTCCATTCATAAATATTTAGGTTATGAACAGAGGCAGGCGGATGCTGAAAGCTCGTGGACCAAGGCTCATGAAGTGTTTCGATGTGCGGAGGGGTTAGTTAGAGTATCAACAGGGCTGACTGGTCATGCACACTTACAATACACTATGAGAGTATTACTCAATGATTAATAAAAAAAGGAATTTCAGATAAATAATTTATTTTAATAAATTATTATAATTTTTACACCTTGACTCGCTAATCTCAATAGCATTTTAATTCTTTTGTTCACATAATACTGGTTTCAATAGTTTTATGTTATATTTTATTATATTTAAATTTTATCTTAGCGGGGGCCCCTTTACAAAAAAAAATAAAAATTTTTACACTATTAAAACAAATTAATAATTACATGATGAATCTCTTAAATAACATTTTTTTTGTTTATCAAAATATCTTTAGTCCATGTTACATTGTTTCGTTGTTTGAAAATTATATATTAAATAAAACGTTGCGTTGGTTCAAATAAATTTCTTTAAAATAGAAGAGAAAGCATGTTTGACGAGAAGTCCGATGAGGTTAAGTCCACGAAATTTTCACATAGGGTTGAAGAAAACAAAAGGTTAGTAGTTCATGCCAAAAATAAAGAAATAGACGTCGGCTTTCCTGAATTAGGTGCGGTCACATCATTTTGCTTCCGGGCTGCCGGGGACAGGCCCCAACACCACAGCACAAGTTGGTTCAAGTTTACCGCATGGCCGGTATCGTGGATTACCGCATGGCCGGTATCGTGGAACCGCTAATTAACATAAAAATAACAAGGAATATTAACACGCCCGGTGTTACAAACATTTCCCTACGTTCTTGAGAAATAAGACAACAAAACTTACCACTTAGTGCGGTTGTAGATGCTTAATGCATATTAAAAGCTTAAAATCACAATATCAAAAATTTTGGCGTTACTGCAACATGGCGTCAAGGTGCTGGAAAAGACCGTTTGTGGCCTGTAAGTGCAAGACGAAGAAGGACATTGAACATGGCACTCGTAGAGAGTACTTTTTCGAAAATCAAAAGATCGATAATACATTAATTCTATTACAAAAAAGATTGACTTATAATTTCTTAAATATACCTTCACATATTTACTATAATAATTAACTTGTAAACACATTATTCATAATAGATTCAAAAAATACATTGACACAAATAAAAAAAATTTGATGTGTTAAAACATTTAAATTACACATAATTATAATTATTACAACTTCGTTCAGAATTAACTTTTAAATATTTAAATAACATATTACCATTAACAAATACCAATATAGAACACTGAAAACGTGTGGAAACCAGTTCGCCCAAAAAAAAAAATAATAATAATTATAAATAAATAAGTTGAGCAAGTGCCACCAACATTACAACGGCACACTCTTTATCTCTATCTCGATCACTCTATCTCTCTTTATCTCTCTGTGGAGATACCAATGGAGAAGGTTCGTCCTACTCCAAGACCTGGCTGATGATTTCGGTCACGGCCTCTGACATTGTACAGCTTCGTTTGTATTCACCGGTGACTTCCTTGTTCGTCTGTGGCAGTGGTCGCGGGCTCGGGTCAGGTGCAGCGTAGATGGCTGCGATTTTTTTTCCTAACCTAACTAAAACTTAGTGTATTTTGGAGGGGTCCGGGTTAGGGAGGGACCTAGGTGCGTCTCAGGCCGAAGCCTATACGCCTAGTCATGCTGGGATTAGCCATTCAGGGAGAGGGTCGCATGCATCATGTGCTAGGAGGGGATTGGCCAGCCATGGCATCGATTGGCGCCATGACTAACTCCCCTCACTCTTAAATCTAGACTATAACTAGAGATAGGTTGGGCCCAGGTAAAACCTGCATAGACACAGGGAAAACCCTGTGCACATTCATGCGGGATGCAAATTGGTATGCATTACGTGTAGGAATTTACAGGAGACAGAGGATGGTCTGGATGAAGTGTTGGACAGAGAAGAAAAGAGTCTAACATGCGGGGGGTTGGGTACTTGGACTCGTGGTCCGCTTTTAATTTTATTTGTATCTGGAATATTTGACCAGGGACGCAAGCGCCCCCGGTGGTGAGTGGTTGCACTGACCACTCACTCCGCCGCCAGTCAGCACCTAAAAAACTAAGAAACTAAGACAAAAAAAAAGATAAATGACTTACAAACTAGGCACATAGTTACGAAATATGCAAACACCCAACTCAGGGATGGGCGTGCAGTGCTTAAGATAAAACTAGAATAATGACTATAAATATTATTTTTTGATTTTGTTTTTAATTTTTTTATTATTATTTTAGAAATATATATTTTTGATGACTATTACTTAGTAGCTAGGACTTATTACTAATTTACAAGGGCAGCGAGGATGGCTGCGAGAGTCGCCGAGTGTCGCCGAGTGTCGCCGAGTGTCGCCGAGTGTCGCCGAGGGCTTGTTTACACGCCGGGAGGCGCGGAGTGTCTGCGAGCGGCTCGCCCGATGGTCGATGATAAGCCCCCCCCCCCCCCCGGCCCCCGCGGGGCCTCCCCGTGTCTGGTAATCATATTGTCCGCGCCAGCTGACTGCCGCGTGGCCTCTCTGCGCGCAGCGGGGCGCTGACAGCCGGGCCCGGGGGAAGGAAACAAAACACTTCCTGCTCGAGGACAGCAGGAGCTTGTGGGGGGGGAGGGGGGCCTCCGAGCTGTGCGACTGGAGCCCGGCATCGCGGAGGAGCGAGGAAACACCCGCTGAAGAAGCAACGTCTACTTCAGAACACACCGTCTAGCCTGATGCCGGTTACAAGCTCTGCACTCTTGGTATCCCTGTTGTTTGTCTCATTTCGTTGAGTGTGGGTTTATAACACTTCAGCTCTTTTTTTTCCCCCTTTGTTTGTGATGGCGTCGACGATCATATCACACGTCCCACACGAGATTCTCAGGCAACATGACCTTCACTTGCGGAGCTGCTGGACAGACAGCTGAGTAGCAAGTGTAGCCGGCCAACGGCTGACTGACCAGGCACCACTCTCTCCTCTCTCTCTCTCTCTCTCTCTCTCTCTCTCTCTCTCTCTCTCTCTCTCTGTCCTGCTTGTGGCTGGTTGTTCGTCTTCCCCTTTCTTCCCACACACTCAGTCCATGTTCTGCTTCGAGGCCTATGTTTCTGCTTCCACTGAATTCGTCATCATGTCGATAGAACTTTGTTCGGTGGTAATTTATACGTGTATTTAAGTTGTTTGTCCATCTGAGGCCTGCCTCTTCCGTGCGCAAAGAGTCCGCCTCTCCCGCGGCGGCAAGAATTCAAGTAGACGTCATTAAGGCGAGGGGCGGAGGGACAGGGGGAAGAAGAAGAAGAATAAGAAGAAGAAGCGCACCACGTGACGGGCATTAGGCCCCGCCGGGCGCGTGCCCGCGGGACTAATGAGAAGCGGCCGCTATTAGCGGAGACAAATGCCGCCGGCTCCGTAATTGTCCGCCAGGGAGGAGGCTGTCGGTCTTCACTCGCTGCAGACACGAACACGTCCGCCCGCCGCGAGATGCCGCCCCACTCGCCGTCAGAGGCCGACCTCGAGCAGTTCCCGCGTCCTGCGTGCGCGCGACGTTAACACTGGTTCATGCGTCTCAAATAACACAAAAATATATATAGTCCATCGGAAATGTGATATCATGCATCGTTTTTTTCACTAGAATTAAAGTTAAATAGATGTGCTACAGCTTCGCTTCTGACAATTCCCCTCATAGTATCAGTATGTACACCAATATTTGACTAAAAATTTGACCAAAATTTTAAATTTTCACTTTTTGGTAAAAAAAAACGACCAATTTTTGGAAGTACTGTGTCTCAAGAACTATGAGACGTACAGAGCTGCAGCTAAGCTCAAATCGTGGCACGTTTAGTCTTATTTAAAAACGGAAAGAGTGATATTTTCGCTACCACATATACAGTTGAAATTATAAACGAAAAACAAAAAAAAAAGTACAAACATTTCGTTATCTCAAAACGTACCAGAATATTTAGTTCGTTAACTCCAAATTCAGATTCAGCACCCCAAAAAAAAAAAAGCATAAGGAGTGTAATTAAAACGACTACTGGAATTTTTTTGCAACGAGAGACCTTTTTTTTGACACAGTTTGCCTGGGGGTTATTTAGGTTTATACAGTAAAATTATTTAGATGTGAAACAAACAAATTTCCAGCATCGACAGTTTTTCGAAGTGTGTTTCCGTAGCCACACGCAAGTGCTGGCTCTTGTCGGAAGCAGCGCCCCGCTGGAGACTGCTAGCGACTGAGTCATCGGTGCTCGTCGTCGGACAGGCCGAGGCTGCCATTGGCTGGGGCCGCGCAGTGGAGGGGGGCAGGGCGGGGCAGGAGCGATGAACACCCAACCCTCGTCGCCCGCTCGAGCGGCCCCCGCGAGGAAGCGAGGCAGGAAGTCCGGTGGATGCAGGAAGTGCTCCGGCTGCCGTACTTCCGCCAATCGGCCGTCGAGGGGATAACCACCACGTCTTCCGTCCAGCCGGCGTCTCTCGCCGGAGTCGGAGCCGTCTTCTCTGTCGATGAGGCGCCGCCCCAACCACCGAGGAACTGATTTATAGAGACCGGAAAAATTCGCGGATTCGTTTCGCGATAGGCTGAAATACAAATAGTTATACCTCAGTGCTGCCTCTGCTATTGGCTCACAACTCACCTGGATGACTTCTGGGTACAATGAGAAACACCCAACCAAAGCTTTTATAGAATCACCGGCTGCTACGTTGGGACGTCTCACAAGACAGCAGCCAATGAGTGGGTGGCATTTGACCGAGTGTACGTGGAACTATGGAGTTCATCCTGCAGGTCACTGAACCCGCGAATTTTTCCGGTCCCTATTTATAGAGACCGGAAAAAATTGGATTCATTTCGTGATAGTCCGAAATTCAAACATGTGTACAATTCTGCTGGTTCTGCTATTGGCTCGCAGTTTAACTGGAGCTCTCTGGGCCAATGAGAGACTATCGAACCAAAGAAGCGTCGAATCACAAGCTATCCAGTGGAGACGCCTCACAATTTAGTAACCCAATGAACACGCGTGTTTACTTGAGAAATGTAGAGGATAATGGAGGCTATCCTAGAGGTCATTGAATCCGCGAATTTATCCGGTCCCTACTGATTTATCATCTCACACTCACGAGTGCAAGTCACCACCTGCATTCCCTCCTCGTGCAATATTTTACACTTGGGACTGCGCTCGGACTACAGCAACTGTCGACCTAAAACACTCCCGTTATGAGTACTGATCACACGAAACACGATATCAACGTATTAGTTTAACCATTTAATTAGTTTTAACATCAAATCAGCCGCAGTTGTGACACACTTGATAGATCAGTCTTTTTACTTGACAACGTCTAATAAATCGATGAACGCCGGCTGCACGCACGAAAAAGTGTCCCGTTACGCACATTTTCCCGTTACGCACATTGTCCCGTTACGATGTTTCCCGTTACGCTCATTGTACTCTTGCTCCGCATCTATCTCTCTTCCACTCGATTGGAACAACCATCGATTTTACTTTTTCGAGGCACATT
Organism: Bacillus rossius redtenbacheri; assembly: GCF_032445375.1. Classification (NCBI taxonomy): domain Eukaryota; kingdom Metazoa; phylum Arthropoda; class Insecta; order Phasmatodea; family Bacillidae; genus Bacillus; species Bacillus rossius. The sequence goes on from NC_086334.1 coordinate 10,875,020, forward strand.
AAACTTGAAACACTCCCATTCGTTTCCTACTTTTCCTATCATCGTCCTATCCTTAACAGAATAACACAGATTGGAAGAAGTTAAATAGCAAACATGTATAGATATTATAGTTAAAATAATCTCTTCGTTAAAGTAATAAACATATTTGAATAAATGAGTGCAAATAAAAGTAAATTTATCAATTAAATTGTAGATTTCATTTCACTCCTTCTTTGTATCCATACAAAATAGTGATAATTCAATAAAAATTATTTAATTTTATTCATAAAAATATGCAATCATTTCATCAATGTTTTGTTATTACGTCACGTTAAACTATCGTCCGTAAACCAACTTTACAGATAACCAATTTTTTAAGAAATTATATCGTAAAAAGTGGATTTTGATGGGGAGGAAGTGTTTCTCGGGCGAATAAACTCCGGACACATTCAAAGACGAGTTATTGCAAACAAAGAGCGGCGTGGCGCGATGGTGTTGCTAGCTCATGTTTCCAGAGGCGGCTGTCTGTCTCAGCGCGTGGGAGACTCGAACAGCAAGAATGGAGACCCATCGAGCCAATTAATATATTGGTAACTACATTTCTAATGATATTTAGAATTTATTTGTCTTTTTTAAAGTTATTTAATTGTTGCATTTAACAATGGCTGCCAATATGTCATCAGCGACTCATTGGCGTCTGGTACATGGGGAATTTAAGTCACTTTGAGGACTTTTCACGAAATTATTTAAATAAATAATTATTGTTAAAATAACATTTTATACATCTACCAAAGGATCTAACCAAGGACTGCAACATATTTAAATATCACTTTATTAATTGGTAATATTTTTGATGATATTTAATTTTTTTCCGAATTTCTAGGTTAATAATTATATATTTTCAATATGGTGGGCAAGATGGTCGACAAGATGACGGATACTAAGACAACTGATACTCTGGTGATTGGCACTACTGCTCGCTAGCAGGCAAAAAAAAACAATTAGTGGCAGCGCACTCTAGCAGATGATGGGTGCACTCCACAACACTAGCGCTCCTATTAGCAAGTATTGAAAACAAATATGGCTGCTCAGCCTTCAATAGGAACACGTGATGCTGTTATTTATTTATATTAAAAATAATTAAAAGTCTAATATGTGTTATATTTATGTATATATTAGTTAATATTCCGTCTGGAATGTATCTCGATGGGCATGTCGTCAAAGGCGTGTGTTTTTCATGCCATAGGTCCGAGCTCTAATGGTTTGAACCACTTTGTTTCCAATGTATTTTGTATAAAGAATTAAATTGTTATGTCTATAGGGGTCATAATAAAACTGGTATTTAGGAAAATCGACCTTACATGCATGAGACAGAGTGATGCTGGTGCACTCTAAGAACAAACAGCAGAAACAAAGATAGTGAACATTATGACATTTAAGATGTTGACAAACAACAGACAAAAAAAAATGCCGAATATAACATAATAATCCAAGATGGCGGAAGGATCGAGAAAAAATGGCGGTTGGTACATCAAAACTTGAAAACAAAATGGTGGAGATAACGTCATAATCCAAGATGGCGGAATCCAAGTTGGTGTTCGGGTTCACAGCCTCCCAAAATGGCCACCGGGGTCAAGTTCAAAGGTATTAGTTCACGGTTAAGGTCATCCAAGATGGCCGTCGTGACGTCAGACTCCAATATGGCGTACCCCGACACCTCCACTACAACAATATACCGGCCCCAAAATACATTCTCTTGACGATTTCGTTAAGATGTTACTAAAGTTGCGGCATAACGCCCTTTAACGTAATCAATATGATTTATGTTTCCAAGCTTTACTTTAGGGTTGCCTTTTTATTACTTTAATTTAGAACATCCAGTTTTCGCGGACAACATAAAGTTTGTCGGTCAAATGCAGTCTCATCCTGCATATTTCACCGGTGTTGAAATGTTCTTCTTGCTAGTGATTTATTTAAAATATTATTGCTTATGTGAATCAATAATATGTTTTATTTTTTCGTTCGGTTTCCTGATTCTCACCGACTGTACGGAAACACGGCCACAAATAGTCTTCCACGAAAAGGATCGCTGAGGATAAAATATTTTTCTTGAATGGGAAAGTGTGTTTCTTTGGGTGGTTTCTTCGTGAGACCGGATGTGAAGTAATAGCGCCGATTCGTCGCAAATCTTCAAAAGGCCACGCCCACCGAGGCCTGCTCTAAAGACCTGTGATCCGTCGACACGGCGCGGCTAGGGACTTGTTAGTCGCGGCTTGCGGGCCTGTGGTGGCCCGCATCGGCTCTCTGCCGCCTTTACCGCGCGGCAGCTCGAGCCCGCAATGACTGCTCCCATATGCTGCTGCTTTACACATTTTGATCTTTTTTTCCCTGATGGAATATTCATTCCTGGAAACGTTCAATGAAAACTCCCCCGCTTAGCGACTTCCTCTTTTTCCAAAAAAATACGCGCGCCTTCCAGTGAGATCAGCCGGGCATCAAGTAAACAGATTCTGCAACTGTTTGGAGAGCCGCAACATGTATCTTCTCTGTGCCTACGTTGAATTTTGATATGATACAAAAAAAGAGATAAAATCCAAAAAAAAATTATTCACAGATTCACATAGTCATTAAATTAATGACTACATAAGGAGAAAAAAACACGTAAATCCAAAAAAAAAAAAAAATATATATATATATATATATAGTCATTGGCAGAGACAACGGAACAAAAATAAAAAAACCTAAATTATTTTAATTAATGAATTATTTAAATAAAACAAGCACCTGGACAAATGCGGTGATGAAGGAGGCGAGCACGCAGGTTTGGTACATGCGTTGTGATTGGGCCGTTTGATTTTGTTCGGCTTTTTTTTTTTGTGTGTGCTGTGGAGCGCACTGAGTTGTGGAGCCGTGAAATCCTGTGAAGAGAGCCGCGGTCTGTCCACCCCTGGCCCAGTGCAATGGGGCACGTCACGACAGCCAACTGTGTGTGGACATGTGGAAGTTCCACGCGGTGTGGTTGTGGCGCGATGCTCGAGTGTTGGACGTTATGTTCGGATAAGATGTCCCTACAAGTCCACGCCACAATAATTAAGTTTAATGCATGCTGTTTATCCTATGATATTGTTTAGCAGTATGTGCTAAAATGTTCTTTCATCGCTTAAAGTTATGTTTGAATATCCGCTTGAGCCGTGTTAATTCAAGGAAAGTTACATCTTGGAGGAGAGAGTACACGATATGAAGATACCATCCTTGAACGTATTTCTAATTTGTTCAAGTTCACAAAAAGGCGATCAGTTTTTCCAACGAGTCTCCCGTCAGCCACAGTAATGACGCCTGGTGCGCGGCTAACAAACGCACTTATCGGGGTCGTAATCCGATTTGTTGCTTCGCATCGCCGTCATGTGGTCCGAAAATAATTAAAACCCATCTGCAAAACGTTTCGATTCAGGCACGGCGCATGCTTTTAATGGTCCGTTGGAGCGACTGCGTGGCTTATCGGCGATTTTTAATTCGGGGTTTTGGGCGCTTCGAACGAGTGGTTCCTGGAGAGTGAGGGATTAGTAGGGGTGCGGCAGTAATCCAGGGTGATGGTGCTCTCTGGGAGCTACCTCGCGAGGCACAGACCAGGGCAGCCTCACGGCTAGTCACTGCTAGATGACACTATCACTAGTGAGTGCTGCTCTCTGGGAGCTACCTCGCGAGGCACAGACCAGGGCAGCCTCACGGCTAGTCACTGCTAGATGACACTATCACTAGTGAGTGCTGCTCTCTGGGAGCTACCTCGCGAGGCACAGACCAGGGCAGCCTCACGGCTAGTCACTGCTAGATGACACTATCACTAGTGAGTGCTGCTCTCTGGGAGCTACCTCACGAGGCACAGACCAGGGCAGCCTCACGGCTAGTCACTGCTAGATGACACTATCACTAGTGAGTGCTGCTCTCTGGGAGCTACCTCGCGAGGCACAGACCAGGGCAGCCTCACGGCTAGTCACTTCTAGATGACACTATCACTAGTGAGTGCTGCTCTCTGGGAGCTACCTCACGAGGCACAGACCAGGGCAGCCTCACGGCTAGTCACTGCTAGATGACACTATCACTAGTGAGTGCTGCTCTCTGGGAGCTACCTCACGAGGCACAGACCAGGGCAGCCTCACGGCTAGTCACTGCTAGATGACACTATCACTAGTGAGTGCTGCTCTCTGGGAGCTACCTCACGAGGCACAGACCAGGGCAGCCTCACGGCTAGTCACTGCTAGATGACACTATCACTAGTGAGTGCTGCTCTCTGGGAGCTACCTCGCGAGGCACAGACCAGGGCAGCCTCACGGCTAGTCACTGCTAGATGACACTATCACTAGTGAGTGCTGCTCTCTGGGAGCTACCTCGCGAGGCACAGACCAGGGCAGCCTCACGGCTAGTCACTGCTAGATGACACTATCACTAGTGAGTGCTGCTCTCTGGGAGCTACCTCACGAGGCACAGACCAGGGCAGCCTCACGGCTAGTCACTGCTAGATGACACTATCACTAGTGAGTGCTGCTCTCTGGGAGCTACCTCGCGAGGCACAGACCAGGGCAGCCTCACGGCTAGTCACTGCTAGATGACACTATCACTAGTGAGTGCTGCTCTCTGGGAGCTACCTCGCGAGGCACAGACCAGGGCAGCCTCACGGCTAGTCACTGCTAGATGACACTATCACTAGTGAGTGCTGCTCTCTGGGAGCTACCTCGCGAGGCACAGACCAGGGCAGCCTCACGGCTAGTCACTGCTAGATGACACTATCACTAGTGAGTGCTGCTCTCTGGGAGCTACCTCGCGAGGCACAGACCAGGGCAGCCTCACGGCTAGTCACTGCTAGATGACACTATCACTAGTGAGTGCTGCTCTCTGGGAGCTACCTCGCGAGGCACAGACCAGGGCAGCCTCACGGCTAGTCACTGCTAGATGACACTATCACTAGTGAGTGCTGCTCTCTGGGAGCTACCTCGCGAGGCACAGACCAGGGCAGCCTCACGGCTAGTCACTGCTAGATGACACTATCACTAGTGAGTGCTGCTCTCTGGGAGCTACCTCGCGAGGCACAGACCAGGGCAGCCTCACGGCTAGTCACTGCTAGATGACACTATCACTAGTGAGTGCTGCTCTCTGGGAGCTACCTCGCGAGGCACAGACCAGGGCAGCCTCACGGCTAGTCACTGCTAGATGACACTATCACTAGTGAGTGCTGCTCTCTGGGAGCTACCTCGCGAGGCACAGACCAGGGCAGCCTCACGGCTAGTCACTGCTAGATGACACTATCACTAGTGAGTGCTGCTCTCTGGGAGCTACCTCGCGAGGCACAGACCAGGGCAGCCTCACGGCTAGTCACTGCTAGATGACACTATCACTAGTGAGTGCTGCTCTCTGGGAGCTACCTCGCGAGGCACAGACCAGGGCAGCCTCACGGCTAGTCACTGCTAGATGACACTATCACTAGTGAGTGCTGCTCTCTGGGAGATACCTCGCGAGGCACAGACCAGGGCAGCCTCACGGCTAGTCACTGCTAGATGACACTATCACTAGTGAGTGCTGCTCTCTGGGAGCTACCTCGCGAGGCACAGACCAGGGCAGCCTCACGGCTAGTCACTGCTAGATGACACTATCACTAGTGAGTGCTGCTCTCTGGGAGCTACCTCGCGAGGCACAGACCAGGGCAGCCTCACGGCTAGTCACTGCTAGATGACACTATCACTAGTGAGTGCTGCTCTCTGGGAGCTACCTCGCGAGGCACAGACCAGGGCAGCCTCACGGCTAGTCACTGCTAGATGACACTATCACTAGTGAGTGCTGCTCTCTGGGAGCTACCTCGCGAGGCACAGACCAGGGCAGCCTCACGGCTAGTCACTGCTAGATGACACTATCACTAGTGAGTGCTGCTCTCTGGGAGCTACCTCGCGAGGCACAGACCAGGGCAGCCTCACGGCTAGTCACTGCTAGATGACACTATCACTAGTGAGTGCTGCTCTCTGGGAGCTACCTCGCGAGGCACAGACCAGGGCAGCCTCACGGCTAGTCACTGCTAGATGACACTATCACTAGTGAGTGCTGCTCTCTGGGAGCTACCTCGCGAGGCACAGACCAGGGCAGCCTCACGGCTAGTCACTGCTAGATGACACTATCACTAGTGAGTGCTGCTCTCTGGGAGCTACCTCGCGAGGCACAGACCAGGGCAGCCTCACGGCTAGTCACTGCTAGATGACACTATCACTAGTGAGTGCTGCTCTCTGGGAGATACCTCACGAGGCACAGCGAATATAGTCCTACGGCGCTTTCCAGCCAGTTGCTACCATGTCTCCGAGAGTGTACGCACTGTGTGGCAGCCTTGAAAAAGACGTGGTACAGGGACTCAGACTCATATACTGAAATATTATACGCAGAAAAAGCCTTTCATTTCTATAATAGTTTTCTATAAATTATTATTTCGTTCCTCGTGTTTGGACGATTCGTTTTTTTATTTTTTTTATTTTTAAAGGCTTTCCTGGTATTTTTAATCTCTTGCGCCTTGTACTGGACGATTATACTACGCAACAAAAACTTTAATCCTTTTTTTTGACGTGATAACGTCTTATAAATCGATGATCGCCGGCTGCACGCACGAACAATTGTCACGTTCCGCCTGAGCCGAGCGTGCAAGAACCGGCCAACCACCGTGCGAGAAAATCTTCTATTAATATCAAACAGGTTAAGGCTGGCTGTTTTAACTAATTGTTCGTGATTATATTTAAAAAAATTATTTAGATTAAATTCTGCAAAATCTGTAAATAATATTTGAAAATTAAAAAGAACGCAATTTTTTATCATCAATGTATTCTCGTGACGTTATCACGTAAAAATTATCGTCCGTAAACCGACATTACAGACAACCTCACCCTTTTTTTTAATGAAAACCCTCTTCCGGGCGAGTGGAAGATGCCGTGTCGTGTTCTGCGCCATTGCACGGCGACTAACACAGCGCTATGGGTGACGTCTTGCTGGCGTCGGCGGGCACTTGTCGCGAGGCGACAGCCCGCCCGCCCGGCCGAGCGCGACGCGCGAATTAAAACAGATGTTAGCACGCAAATCGGTTCGTTGCCGTGCGAACGAGCAGCGACCCCTTACCCCCGGCGACGGGCGTCTCTTCCTGAGGACCCGGAGTTCTCCCTGCGGCCCCTCTTCAACACATCCGCCGCCCCATTTCCCTCGGCCTGCGGATTGGGCGCGGGGGAGGGGGAGTAATTATTCGCGGGCGGTGACGTCAGGCCCGGTCGTGCGCCATTACGTCACGTCGAGCAGAAGGGCGAGGCGGGGAGGGCAGACGCCTGGCGCCGGTGGCTGGGGCCGACCAACCAGCTAGACACGGCCCTCAGTCACCGATACCGTCTCAGTCGCCAGACGGGGCTGCAGCAACAAGGACTCATCCTCGCACGGTCGAACTCTCTCCTGCCGCCGGATCAAACTACGGAGATGAGTTGATTACGTTGTTATGGTAGGTACCCCCCCTACCTAACGATTTTGCCGCCTAAACGGGCAGGACATCTGCGCAAAGTTTGAGTCAAGAGGGTCGTACAACACCCAGGTATTGACGACTCCTGTTTATACAAGAGAATCGCTGGTGGCCACGTGCTTAGCAACAGCTAAGCGAACGGCTGTTGGGCGCTGATGCGGTCATCCGCCGAGGTCCGCGATCGGATACGAACGATGTCATTTTCTTTTCACCCGAGTATAAATAGGGGGTCTCCTGATAAGAATCAAGCAGAAGGAGCCTGGCAGTCGGCGATCGGCGAGACGTCCCTCTGCTTCCACTCCAGAGGGGAGGGGTGTCGTCTGGTCATCTCCGGATAGAACAACACCACTACTTCTTCAGTGTGCCGTGATCGTGTGGGCCGACAGATTTGCAACTCATCGCGGGCTTGTCGCTTGCGTCGATAATGCAAGTGGTACTCGCTGCGCCTGTGGGGTTAGGCGCTTCCGCAGCAGCGCCGCGTACGGCAGGTTTGCCTAGCGGCAGCGGCTAGGCGTCCTGGTGTGTAGCGCGGAGGTCGTCGAGCGGAACGTATCTCCAGGCATACTGAGGTGCTGACAATAGCTTAACAGTCCTTATAGAGAAATAGTCTATGCTACAACACGAATAAATGACTGAAATTTCTATAGAGTGGGCTGGAGTCCCGAGCTTCACAATTGGGTGAGATCGACAGCATGCGTGGAGGTCAACAACATGGGGATGAGTGAATAATTGGTAAGGTTTTCGACACGTGCCTGAAATCATCATTAGTGAAAAAAATTTCAAAGCAGTCATGAGCACCGCCGACAGAAGTTAAAACTTAAAACTATAAACAGACAGTTGTTATTTTTGGATATCCAAATTAATTGTTTGATCTTAAATTAAAACTTGTAAATCAAAGTAACTATTATTAATAAAAGAAAATACAAATATAACTTGAAAAAAGAAATACCAACTTTGTAAAATATAATTGTGTAACATAAGAAAATATTTTTTGATAAAAATCAGTGTCCAATACAATAAATACAAAGGCAATTCATAGCTCTCAAATACTTGCCTCAAGTTTCGTAGCGTTGCACTCAGTTACATGATCCAGGCTCCCTCCCTGCTTGTTTCTATCTGCTTTCTCTGCAAACACATGGCTTGACTCTCTTAATATGTACTCTGACCAAACGCCCTCCTTCCCTCCTATTGGCCTTCAGAATGCCTCGGGAAATCACAGCGACTGAGATGCAAGTAACATCATGTCGTTGGGAATTGTCAGTAGACGGCATGCTGTGACGTAGATAAAGTTACTTTTTAACCTCGCCAACCGCCATATTGGCCCGCCCAAAACATAGCGAAGATGGTGCTTGATACCGATATATGATGGTTAGTAAGTATGAATTAGAATCTCTCTCGTTAAAAAAATAAATAATCACTTTATAAAAAAAGTCGATTGAAACTTATTTCACAATGCAAAACATTACAATTCAGCCAATGTTTCAAACGTATTACCAATATGGTGCAACAACTACCTGGAGAAGAAAAAAATAGCTTCACACACTTACCATATAATCATGCGAACACGGCCACCCAGGATAGTTTCTAGAATGTTCTTCGCTAGTCTGTATTAAACTGGCTACACAAGCGATAGAGGCTGGTCTCATCTGGTTCCAAACACCCAATGCAAGCACTAACTCTTTTTACCAAATCACATGGTAAACACTTGCTTGCCCATATGGGGCATATTAAATGAAAATCAGAGGAAATAACCTAAATTCTTGATACTTTAGAACATTTTATACAATTTATTGAAGTGTAAATATCAAATAAATATAGGAAGAAACAAACTTTCCATAAAAACTACGAAATATCTATTTGATCTCATTGATTTTTCAGGTACAATGAAGTTATTATATATTTATTCTTTAATCACACGAATTGTCAAACATTTACACTGTTAAATGTGTATATATAATGTTTTTTAATGTAGAAAATTAACATGAAACGTCTAGTAACCAATAATCACTGTCACACGATAATTTATATCGGTAAGAATTCTGTTAAACTTATTCTCCTTCTCGTGGTCCCAATTCTTCACTTGTAGAGGTTGGTACCCATTCATCTGTCCTAGTGAATATTTGTGCAGAGTTCGCACAGCACCCTGCCTAAAATGTCTATGATATTTACATAACGGAACACTGTTTCTCTATGACTCGTTCAGGTGCGAGTTAATATTTCGTATGCATCTAAACAAAATGCATGTAATTGCAATAACAAAAATCAAACAACGTTCGTAATATAAATACATTGTGTGACCTTCCCTACGATCACATACATAATAGCTCAAATGTGACACATAAATTCGCGATTCGAGGTGTTAATGCTATAACAGTACTATTACAGGTTATTTGTAATTTAGATTTCCAATCTAAATGAACCTGAATATTCAGACTCTAGTATTGTTAAAAGGTTTGTGAAAAATTTTCTTCATGTAAAATTTACATATACACGGGCACGCTATTTACTCGCCACACCCAATAGCTCGGGGTCGTCACAGAAGTGCAAGTGGGACAAACTTGGCGCCTAACAGCAATGCAGTTACACCACTATCTTCCTGACCATTACACCTTCCGATACACTTGCTTCGTCACGCTACTTTTCATTGCAGTCTGAAGACAGGCTGGCGAGAGTTTTCGCTTGAAAAGGCACAGCCAAAAGAATGACTGGAATTCTGCAAAAAAATTAAAGTTTGAAGTAACCTACGTTCAAAAACAAATAATTGTAGTGGTACAGTAGCCGGTGATGATATTTGCAACACACAGTACGTGAGAGGATACACTTCCATCAACGACTGAAGAAAATTGTTTGGCGTCAAGTCCAGACTTGGAAGCAAAAGAAGCATCTGAAATCCCCATCATCTGTAGTCGCCGGAACAGACTCTTGGTCCTCGGTTCGGACACGCAGAACTATCAGACAAGTAACTCGGCTAGAGTTGGGGGAGCACAGTCCGGAAAGCTTCTCTCTCCGTGTTGCAGTGTCGGCCTGCGTGAGTGGTCAGCAGGGGGCCGCAGTGTTGACCTCGGCCTCTTGCCGGCTGGTCGCCGACCCTCCAACCCAATTAGCGACTCCGCTCGGCCGGCCCTCGCCCTGCGCGGGGAGGGGGAGAGGGGGGTTGTCTAGCAGCAGAGCCTGGCGCCGGGTCGGCGAGGCGTCAACACCACCTCCCCTCCCCCCCCCCTCCAAGACGGGTGTGAAGACCGCCTTGCTGTCGGATAACCCGGACAGTGAGATGCCGTCCCTATTCTGTGCCGCTGCCCAGACTCTGTGAGTCCCATGCACGCTAGTGAGACCTGAACCAAACCTACACGTTTTAAACTATATATCCCTCACCAGGGACATGAACCCAGAGCTCCTAGAGCCGAGTCCGGCGCTTCACTCGAGTTCAAGCAAGTGTAGTGCGTTACGTACCTGACCCTAACGCCCATGGTGTCCTTTCGGACGTGGGCGCGATTAGGGTTGGTCTGCGAGCCATCAGGCATACGTCGGTGTAGTTTATATATATTTTTAAATAAGCTAAATATTATGATCGCATCCGCCGAAGGCAGGCAAGCAGGCCGCTGGAAGCTGCCATCTGCCATCTGCCGGCTGACCGCATCTTGGGACGTGAGACCGAGACAGCTGTACGCCCCGTGGTGCTACGAGCTACGGACGAGCGTGAGACGTCTCTATGTCCAAGTCAGTACCAGATACGTCCTGACTACTCTTGCAAGGAATCCTTAAGGACATTGACCTGTTTGTCTAGCAGCAATTCGCCGGCGACCATTTCAGCAAAACCCTGCCAACATTCGTAAAAAAAATATAATGTATTCAAAAAATTATCTTCTCAATATAAATTTAATCATTTTTATAACAGTGACATTGACTAACTATTCTGCAGAAATCCACACACACAGACATCATAAATTTGTTCAGACTCTGAACTTACCTTCGTTCTTTAAAGATATATCTTTCGAATTATTATTTTCATAAACAAAACATTAAAAGATACGCATTTGAAAACATACTTTACGCCATTATTACTAACATAGAACCTGTCAATGTGCATTCTTCTTGCCAAGATTTTGACGAATGTGTTGATGGCATTGTTTGCTAAAATTCTCTGATTGGTAACAGACGGATGTAATCGGCAATCACTAACTTCCTCTAGCTCATAGCTTGGTATTGTCGTCATTCATTGGCGGAGTCAATGTTCTGATCAACTGGTCTGTGTCACCCCTGTGGCAGTTGATCGAAAGAGAAGTTCTGCAGATTCAAAAGAGAGTGTTTCATGAAAACATCACTGGCTCTAGGGATATAATTATTGAGCCATAAACAAATTATAAAAAGTTGCTTGAAACTATATGTAACCCAATCACGGCCCCGGCGCGGCTCGGTAATCGAAAAAGTTGGTCGAGCTCCGGAAGGACTGTCTGCCGTGGATCGAAGCGGAGCCCGCTCGCCGTAGCTCCGACATGTGGCGAGTGTACACTCCTTGGTGTGAGCGAGTGTACACTTCTTGGTGTGAGCGAGTGTACACTCCTTGGTGTGAGCGAGTGTACACTCCTTGGTGTGAGCGAGTGTACACTCCTTGGTGTGAGCGGGTGTACACTCCTTGATTTGAGCGAGTGTACACTGCTTGGTGTGAGCGAGTGTACACTCCTTGTGAGTGAGTGTACACTGCTTGTGAGTGTACACTCCTCGATGTGAGCGAGTGTACACTCCTTGGTGTGAGCGAGTGTACACTCCTTGGTGTGAGCGAGTGTACACTCCTTGGTGTGAGCGAGTGTACACACCTTGGTGTGAGCGAGTGTACACACCTTGGTGTGAGCGAGTGTACACTCCTTGATGTGAGCGAGTGTACACTCCTTCGTGTGAGCGAGTGTACACTCCTTGGTTTGAGCGAGTGTACACTCCTTGTGAGTGAGTGTACACTGCTTGTGAGTGTACACTCCTTGATGTGAGCGAGTGTACACTCCTTGGTGTGAGCGAGTGTACACTCCTTGGTGTGAGCGAGTGTACACTCATTGGTGTGAGCGAGTGTACACTCCTTGATTTGAGCGAGTGTACACTGCTTGGTGTGAGCGAGTGTACACTCCTTGTGAGTGAGTGTACACTGCTTGTGAGTGTACACTCCTTGATGTGAGCGAGTGTACACTCCTTGGTGTGAGCGAGTGTACACTCCTTGGTGTGAGCAAGTGTACACTCCTTGTTAGGGAGTGTACACTCCTTGGTGTGAGAGAGAGGAGGTAGTCGTGGCAAGACGATGGACGTCATAAGCCGGTTCTCACAGCGATACTAACAGGTCTGGAGTTAGAGGTTATTTAAAAATGTTGGTTGGTAAATCTATGCATGATGTTAAGAGAGCATGGAATTAAATTTTGGAAACATGTGGATTATATACATACAGACTATGAAGTAATCATAAACCAGGGACAAAGAGTGTACGGTCGTAAAAACTAGCAATTATGCACAAAGTAGTGAGGTAATTTTACTGTTTATATCTTGAAACAGGACTATCAATTAAATTATGTGATATTTTAACTGTGAAATCGGTTGATATTTTACGAAAAGAAGTCCAATAAAGTAAACCTTATTATCTAGAAATCTATGGAAAATGAAAACAAAACTAAAATAAGATGTCAGTAATCACATGTCTCAAAAAACCGGAAAAGGGATAAAATTGCAATTGCTGTATGAAAACGTGTTGGTGGTGCTTGATAATAGTGTAATCCAGGCAGTATGACAGCCAGTGTGGGTCTAAGCAAACCTGACAACACAGAATAAAAGATTTCGCAAACACCGAGTCTGCTAGCATCAGCACAGACGGCGTGACGCGTGGCCGATTGAAACAGTAAAAAAAGACAAGCTGATGGAACAGGAGACAGAGGCTGTTGTCGATAAGGTGCACCCGACACCTCGAGATCCCGGCGAGCGATGGAGGGGGCCGTAAGGGCGCGCCGGGGCCCGCCGCTGCGCGCTGCAGTCGCCCTTATCGCCTCCCACGCGCGCGCGCGCCCCTGGCCGGAAGTCGGAGCGAACCCGCACCTGATCCCCGCCGATAACAAGCTCGAGCCAATTTGCACGCCGCCTGCTCGCTAACAGGCGCCGCGACGCCACCGGGGGTGGGGAGGGGGGAGGGGAGGGCTATCTGTCGCTGATTGGTCCCGTGATACCGCGAGTCTGCCCGCCCTCTCGCTAGGAGGCGGTGATAGCGGCGACACTCCACGCCAGCAGGGTGTGTCTCCAGACAGCAGCCACGCCTCAAGCCTGGGATCTCAGCCCTCAACAGTTTACACGCTCAGACGAATTTTCGTAAGGAAAAACAAACAACTGGAAACAAAAAAATTGGTTGTCTGTAAAGTCGGTTTACGGACGATAGTTTAACGTGACGTCATAACAAAACATTGATGAAATGATTGCATACTTTTATGAATAAAATTGAATAATTCTTTATTGAATTATCATTATTTTGTATGGATACAAAGAAGGAGTGAAATGAAATCTACAATTTAATTGATAATTTTACTTTTATTTGAACTCATTAATTCAAATATGTTTATTACTTTAACGAACAGATTATTTCAACTATAACTTTTATACATGTTTGCTGTTTAACTTCTTCCAATCTGTGTTGTTATTCTGTTGAGGATAGGACGATGATAGGAAAAGTAGGAAACGAATGGGAGTGTTTCAAGTTTAATGTGCCTCGAAAACGTCAAATCGATGGTTGTTACAATCGAGTGGAAGAGAGATAGATGCGGCGCAAGCGTACAATGAGCGTAACGGGACAATGTGCGTAACGGGACACTTTTTCGTGCGTGCAGCGGGCGTTCATCGATTTATTAGACGTTTTCACATAAAAAATGGCTTTAAAGTAACAATTGGTTACTGGTTCTCACTATTCAGCTCCTTCTGAGCGATTGCGGAAACAGGGTAGACTGGGTTTCACGGGAGACAAAACTAATCTCCCAAGTCCCCATACCGGCAGGTGTGACACTCGCCATTCTTTAATTGAAACTGAAATAATAATGTTTGCAGGCTTTTCACGGCCATTGTCTCTGAAGTAGCTTGATTTTCTGGGTTGTAGCCGCTTCCTTGGCGGATAATTCACCGACGTTTCAGGTCGACGTTGCAGTCGCCATCATCAGGGAGCAGTTACCTACTGAAAGTAAAATAATCGAACACGTGCTTGAGCGTTTTCAGTAGGGTCCGCCCGGGAAGCAGTGCGGAGATTGTTTTTTGTGCTGATGTTTATCGTGACTTGATGTAAGTTTTTGGACATAAACCATTGCTAAGCACTTTTTCTGCAGAAGAAAAGTAAAAAAATAAAAGAAATACCAAAAGACAAAAATCACAAATTAAGCCAAAATTGCTGTTGTCAACAGGATATAAATACCACAAAATATTCCGTAACAGGAATATGGTCAACAAACAAAGAAAAATAAAGAAAAATGTATTAAGAGAACGAAAAAAAAAACACAAATGATGACGACACCCTCGGTGCCTGCAGACACGCCAGCGTAACGTAGAGCTAGGTCGCGTGGCCCCGACAGACACCGGCGTCAGGCTCGCTGGAGTCACGCCAGCACCTCTCTGCTGGAGCCGCCGGCACCTCTCTGCTAGAGCACGGCGCACCGTGCGTCCTCCAGGGCGCAGTTAGCAACCGCGGAGGCCCCGAGCAAAACTCCCCCCCCCCCCCCTTCCTAGGAGTTACAGGAATGGCACTTTCGACTCTTCCCGCCGTGGGCGTAAGTCCTCTCTCTCTCTCACTCACTCTCTTTCGTCATCCTCTTCTTCTATCTCCTCCCTCGCAAACCCGGGGAAAAACAGCCCCACTCGACTAATTAAGACAGACGGTCTGGCAAGTAATCATCCCCCCGGAAAATATCTACCTGCTTCCTTCCCGGGCTCGCGTTTTATCGCGAGCACTTATTTTCTTTCTCCCTCTGTTTCGGTCTTCGTCGTTGCCTCGCCCTCTCTCTCTCTCCTCCTAAGGATCTCTGGTTCGTGCTTGTGCGAGCTAGCCGGGGAAACATCACACTCGCGACCGAGCCTGTGACGCCTGCAGCGAGAGTTGTGGTTGGCCGAGCCATGGTGGGAACCAGAACGTGGCGTGGAAGTGGCTGTGGTCCGACGTCATCAGAAGGCGACGGGTTGCGTTGAGGTACTTGGTGATGGGCAGGGGAAGGGGGTGGAGGGCCGGCCCTGCGGGGGGAAGCGGAGGGGGCGGACCCTGGTAGAAGGGGAGGGGAGAAGCCCCGCCCTCCGCAGTATATCATCCGCTCGACCTCGCGGACTGACCTCCTTAATTGAGTCACCAGGGGCGACACGCGACACCGCTAACCGGAAATAAATCTACTGGCTTCTAGGGTTTCCCTCGCTTCATCCAGCCAGCCAGCCTCTCTGTTGCTAGTCCGGCACCTCCTGCATCGCCTTATTCCGTGTTCAACGTGTCCTGTTCTCTGTGCTGCGAAGCGATTCCGTACAGTGATTCCTGCTGTTGCGCTTTTAATTGTTTGCGGTCCTTTTCTGACCAAGTAGTTCTTTTAGTTTTACATTTTTTGTTATTATTTTACAATTAAATATTTAACTCCCGCTATTCTTTTCGTGCTCTAAATGTGTGTGGTTGTCGTGTTTTTTTGTCTCGTTTCAACTGTTCTGCTGAATTTTTTTGGGTTCAATATTTTTGTGCTGTCATCATTTGTGGGGTTTTTTTTCTCGTTCTCTTAGTCCATTTTTCTTTGTTTTTCTTTGTTTGTTGACCATATTCCTGTTATGGAATATTATGTGGTGTTTATATCCTGTTGACAACAGAAATTGTTTGCTTAATTTGTGTTTTTGTCTTTTGGGTATTTTTTAGTTTTCTTCTACAGAAAAAGTGCTTAGCAATGGCGTATGTCCAAAAGCTTACATCAAGTCATGCACTCCCATTGCACAAATCTTTCAAAGATAAGTTTGGGTGTGGGTTGTTTTTTTCTTAAGTAACACTTCTGACCAGTGTTCCAAAACACTTCTCTGAACACTCGTACCAGTGTTCCAAAACACTTCTTCGCGGAAGAGCAGTGCGCGGTGTGTCGCGTGGGTCGTGTTCTTAGAACACTTATCACAAATAAACAATTACAGACCAATTTTCTAACTTAACATATTGGTTTCTCGCTTAAATGAACTATGTGTGTATGGCTATTAATATGTACAAACAATTTAATTGTTTGACCACTTTTTACACTAGAATGTTCCAGTTTCAAGGGTATGTTTTAAAACTTTAAATTAGACAATTTACTACAAATCATACATCAAATCGAAGGTAAACAAAACTAGTTTTTCTTAGTAAATGTTCAATATGTGCACCTTTAGTTGTACGGCACACATCCAACCTAAAGTCCAATTCTTTCCACATTTTGGTTGATACGACCGGAGTAATGGAATCAATAGCCTCTAATTCTGTGTCTCAACTCTGGCAAATCATTAGGTAGTGGTGGAACGTAGACATGATCTTTTATAAAATCTCATGGCGTAATGTCAGGAGAACGTGGGAGTAACAGGCGATTTGCCTAAAGGCGGTTTGCCTAAACATGAATTCGTTACGGCGATTTGCCTAAAGTCATTTCGCTTAAAGGCGGTTTGCCTAACGGCGATTTTCCTAACGGCGTTTTGCCTAACGACGATTTGCCTAACCGCGATTTGCCTAACCGCGAAATGCCTAACGGCGTTTTGCCTAACTGCGTTTTGCCTAACGGGGTTTTGTCTAACGGGGTTTTGCCTAACGGCGTTTTGCCTAAACGGCGTTTTGCCTAAAATTAGGCAAAACGCCTTTAGACAAAACGACACATGCCCGAACGTGGAGGCCAGCGGAAAACAGCTCTGTCCTCTCGACCATGACGACCAAACCGACTGTCAGGGACTTCGACAATTAAACTTTAAATGAAACGCAAGTTGATCTGAAATTATAGATTCACTCTTAGCAAATTGCAGTACAGAACGCTTTACGCTCAGGAGTCGCCATTTTGCTTAGGTGGCGCTGCAAGCGAGGAAACAACAAATGAGTACTCGCGCGTGAGCTAATCTAAAACTGTTTGAGTTACTCTTCAACTAAAACTCGAACTAAAACTCGAACTAAAACTCTACAACACTTACAGTTGATTCTGCTAAAATGTATATTCTTTTACGGACATGCTGCACTATGAACACGATTTAACATTGACTTGATGTAAGCTTTTGGACATACGTCATTGCTAAGCACATGTATGTCTGTAGAAGAAAACTACAAAAAAACACAAATTAAGCAAAAAATTGCTGTTGTCAACAGGATATAAACACCATATTTTTTTGGGGTTCAATATTTTTGTGCTGTCTTCATTTGTGGGTTTTTTTTTCGTTCTGTTAGTCCATTGTTCTTTGTTTTTCTTTGTTTGTTGACCATATTCCTGTTATGGAATATTATGTGGTGTTTATATCCTGTTGACAACAGCAATTTTTTGCTTAATTTGTGTTTTTGTCTTTTGTGTTTTTTGTAGTTTTCTTCTACAGACATACATGTGCTTAGCAATGGCGAATGTCCAAAAGCTTACATGAAGTCATGCATACCCATTGCACAAATCTTTCAAAGCTAATATGATTTAACATTACTGCATGTCAAGAAGTTATTTTAAAAATTTGGACGATCTATCGCGGCGTGGCTGCGCGCAGTTGTGGAGAAGAAGAGCGCGGTCGGACAGTAGCGAGGCGGGCTGGCCCGGGTAAGACCCTTCAGCGAGAGAGGGGGGGGGGAGGTTTTGTGTCAGATTTGGCGGAGGCGGGGAAACCACTCGGCGCCAGGAGACGGTGGAAGAACAACGAAAACTGCTCACAAGGTGTTTAATTTTTAAAATTGTCTCCGGCTTTTTTTTTTTAAATTCTCTGAAGTGAATAACAGTGTCGGGTGAAAGATGGCTTGGAGCCCGCGGCGAGGCAGGTACTTCGCAGGCCAACGAACCAACTCCTTCACAGACACGCACACACACATATATATAAATTTATTTGTATGAAATGAATTTTTTTTTCCCCGAGTTGAGGGGAAAGACAAAGCCAGGGATTAACGTTTCCGCTGCCGCGTTCCTGCAGACGCGAAGAAGACAATCTCAGCGGAGTGAAGTCTCCAGAGCGGGGCGGTAAGGCGGTCCCGAGGGAGGAGATAAGTGCGGGTCGCGGCGGGCAAAGCAGGGACGAGAGCGGCTGTGCTCGACAGAGCTCCGAGTTCCGCGCCAGTCCAGCCTTTACGACCATGGACACTTGAAGCAGCTTTAAATCGTTGTCACTCCTGCTGTTTGCGCTGTGGTTACTTGTTGTGGAGGACGCACCACAACGCCGAAATACCACAACGCCGAATTACCACAACGCCGAAATACATTAACGCCGAAATATTTCATTGCAGGACTGCCACAAAGGTTAGGTTAGGTTAGGCTAGGTTAGGTTAGGTTAGGTTAGGTTAGGTTAGGTTAGGCTAGCCTAGGTTAGGTTAAGTTGTGGTATTTCGGCGTTAAGATACATTTAAGAAACACACACAAATTCATTCTGTTGTTTTTCATTTTGCTCCTGTGGCCGCTCCTCCCCGCAGCAACATTTTTCGGCGTTGTGGTACACAGCAGTTTTGTAGCTGTCGGCGTTGTGGTCTATTTGGCATTCGCCTTTATGGTATTCGGCGTTATGGTATTCGGCGTTATTGTACGTTCGGCGTTGTGGTATTTCGGCGTTGTGGTAACGACCCCTTGTTGTGTAGCAATCACGGATTCTTAATCATGAATGCATCGAAACACACGTCAAGAATCAGAGGTGTTAGAATATCTGCGAGGTTATTTTTATATACTATTTGTTCTACATCTCAAATGTGTAATATTATGTGCATCTATTAGTGATGAATTCGTATCACACAGAGTACCTCGAACATATCTCTCAAATCCGAATCTAGGTGTCAAGTATCAAAAAATAGATAAGGTCCGATAAATAAAAGATATATTATCTACGGTGTTGCGTGTTGAAACGTTCTACGCCTTAAACGGTTGTTTCACAAACTAAGGTTCTAGAAACAATTCATATTGTAATTTTACTTATATAATTACATGTAAAAAGTACAATATCTTGCGAAATGGTACCATAATAGGTATTAAGAACAAAATTGACCTAGTAAACTTCAGAGGGTATCAGTCCTGACATTATTTTATTTTGCTTTATTTCCTCTAATATTTTTCTGCGAATATTTTTCCTTGAATATCAGATCCTTCGAATACTAAGAATCTGATGATATTTGAGGATTTTATATGTTTGTCTGATTCCTAGTATCTGTATATGTTATGGGTAATGGGAATTATTAAGACTTCTGGTACGCCTTTACCTTCAGTTTGGAAAATAAGAAAATGCTACACTCAAATAAATGCAGCTACCGATGTTTCACACTCTCACCACAGACTTACTTCCTCACAGTTCAGGTGGACCAGTCTCTGTGGCGCCCGGGTATCGTTGGATGTCCCAGTGAAGCTCCGCGGCCTGGCGTTATGCAACCCGCGCCGCGCGGGGTAGGGGCGGCACGCAGCCCGCCGAGCGCGCGTGTGTGGCGGGCGGTGTGCCCGTGTCGCGGCAGGCGGATACTTAACTGCTCGTGACACGTCATTTCCCGGGCGGGCAGGCGCGCGATGAGGCGTGCGGGACGCCTACCCGCCAGGCTGACAGCTCCGCGGGGGGGGGGGGGGGGGGGGGGGGGGGGTCTCCTGACGTACCACCCCACCCACGGCCTGGTCGGGACGCACGTGTTTACCATTTGCATGCGCAACGTTTCTGCAATGCTATCTGCGACGGGAAACCATTTGCAAGACATTTCATACCGTACGTAGCTACCCTTATATTCCCCAAACCTTAGAAACCTGCGTTGTTGTATGAACGTTTTGTTTCCCAATTGTTAAATTATAAGGTTTGAAAGGTAAATATAGATGAATTGGCTTTCAAAATTTTCATTCAGAGAGGTTTTAATATTCGATCTCAGATATGCCTACGATGCGTTGCGTACTCTTCGAATTACAGATAAAACTAAATGGTGTTCCTTCCTTTATTTTATTACTTATGAAATAACCAAAATTATATGGTATTCCTTTCATTATTATTTTTTACTTACGAAATAGCTAAAACCATATGGTGTTCCTTCCATTAATTTTTTTTTTTTTACTTACGAAATAGCTAAAACCATATGGTGTTCCTTCCATTATTTTTTTTTTACTTTCGAAATATCACTGCGGTTCAGAATGTACCTTTTTTTTCTGCATTCTAAAAATTATAATTTTAATTCCATATAATAGTTGTCTCTTGAAATAGACTATCTCGGTTTCTCACACTTCATAGAGCTATTGCGAGCAGCGAGCAGCGAGCAGAGTGTGTGTCCGGCCAGAGGACGACCTCGGTGGCCTCCTGAGGACAGTCCGGGCCAGGAGGAGGGGGGAGGGAGCAGGGCTCACCCTCCCCTCCCCTCCCCCCCTCCTGATTGAGTCAAATGGGCCTGCTTTGTGCTGGCGCCGCTCCGCGGGTCGGATATTAAATTGCCGCTTCGCCGACCCTGGGACTCTTTTATCTGCATTCCTCCCTCCCCCCACCTCCCCACGTTTTTCGTAGAACCGGTCATTTGTCCGGCTGGATTTTTTTTTAATAACGGCGGGGGCCGGTCCGCCCCACCTGCCCCCTGAGTTGGGGGGGAGGGGGGGGTGGCACAGTCGGAGACAGCCGCGCGACACAGGAAGGGCTGGTCCAGTGTCCGACAAGTGTCAGCCTCACGGGAGTCATCGGCGCGAGCTTGTCCGACGGCCACTGGGGCCTGGCGCAGACGCGGACCTCGAGGTCTCGTCCGGGCTTCAGCCGGCGGCGCGTGCCGAGCTGTTCTTCAAGTTCAGGCTCGGAAGTAAAGCAAACTAGAGGGAACGCACCCAGCATCCCCCCCCCCCTTTTCCCCCAGGCCTATTTTCATTTTTTATTTTATTTTCGAAAATCCCTTCCGTTGTTAATTACCAAGCCTCTTGTGTTTATTAAAAAAAAAAATCCAAGAGACGCTAAGAGGATGCTGCATGTATTGGATTTTTTCCGCTCGCAGCAGCATCTCGAGGTGTCTTATCTCTGCCCGCCCGCGGGAGGGGGGGGGGTGGAAGGGGGGGGGGGATAGGCGTTTATTCCCCGGACATGAGTCGCCCTCCCTGGCTACACGAATTCCGCCGCTCCGAGTGGGCGTGCGACGCAGTCAGGTAATTAAAAAGATAAGACGCCGCGCGGCTGGCCAGGCACGCGCAACGAACTTTTAATTAGCGGAGGATTTGAACCCCTCCCCCCCTCCCCGGGCGCGCCAGCCAACCCTTTCCCTGTTATTAATATTCAGGCCGAACCCCAGCTCCAGGTACGGCGGCCGAAATATTAGCGACACTAAACCGCGGCAAAGGGGGCGGGGCGTAGGAGGGGTTTGAAGGGGGGGGGATATAAGCCCTGCGCCCTTTGTCTGGCAGCCGGAAGCAGTTGCGGCCCCGCTGGGCATGTGCCGGCTTCTGTGCTGCGCTGCGCTGGGTCAACAACACGCCAGCGACTGTACCGTATGTACTCGCCGGGACAGTCTGGTGTTCGCTACTACTGCCTGCGCCCGCTCTGAGTGGGCGCTGCGGTTTGCTTGGTGGTGCAGCTGTGAGGTCGCGGGGCTGGATAGCAACCCGACATCCCAACCTGACTTGCTTGGCCACGGGAGTAGTATTAACATGTGTTTCCGGCGCCAGGAGCAGAAGTGAGGAGTGAGTGCATTTCCACCATCTTGGATTCTGACGTCACGACGGCCATCTTGTATGACCTTGACCTTCACATTTGACCTTGACCTTCGAAATTTACAAATATTGGTTTAAGTTTATAAGGAAACAAAATTCCTCCAAAAAGTCCCAAAATATTTGAAAAAATATTTTTAGAGGGAAAAATTTCCGTTTTGAGGGAAATTTTTTCATTTATTAATCCCAAAAACAAAAGTGAACGACTTGATAATTACCGAAAGCGCCTTAAATTCTCCATGGGCAGGCCGCACTAAGCCACTGACAATTAGGATGCCATGGCCGCTATTTTTAATTGTTACCAACCGTTCCGTTTATCGTAATGGTATGTAGTCATCTTGAAAATCCGTATTTTTTATGCTATAAAATCGGTAAAATTTTAAAATTTATAAAAAAAATAATTATAATTGGAATTTAAAACATTTCGCTGTCTTGGATTATGATGTATGACCGCCATCTTGAAAATTTGTAATTATTATCAAAAAATTTTGGGGAAAAAATTTAATTTATCAGAATTTTAATAAAATTTTAATTAAAATACAATACATCATGGAGTTTTTTGGTGAGGGAAAAAATAAAATGGCGACTTATCCTACCACCAAGGAAGCCAACGACAGACTGACCTCCGACCACTAATGCCAAGGTACATATATCGCCGGCTAGTATGACATCACAGCCGCCATCTATTTTTCGTCTGCTGGAAGCCACCATATTGTTTTCGTCTGCTAGAGGGCTGCTACCTCCATGTTGGTTTAATTTTTAGCAGCTAGAGTGCAGTAATCATTTATTGCCAAGGCGCCCGCCATCTTGTCGACCGTCTAACCTCCATCTTGGAAATTAGTAATTATTAGCTATAAATTCAGGAAAAATTCCAAAATTTATTTTAAACAATCTGCAAATAATATACTGATTGATATTATCGATGCCTGTCCTTGATTCGATTCTTGAGTAAAGCAAGAAATAATTTTACATAAAAAATTAATTTTAATAAATATGGTGGGAAGTCCTAAAAGAGGCTTAAATTCATCATCTATGAGCTTCCAGTAAGCCGAGAATGACATATTAACCACCATCTTTGAAATTCGTAGTTATTTAACTTTAAAGTTGGTATTACTTATGCGAATTTTAAAACGTTCAAAAGATGCAATATTTGTCATCATGGAATTTATAGCCATTTTTCCGGGTTTTTTTCAATAACCTTATCATTTCTACCTCTTTTTTGTGGAATTTTTCCCATTAACGAAATTGGCCGAGATATTCCATTACTATATTTTATGTATCAGTTTGGAAGTGATTTGTGAAAAATTACGGCAGTTAACGTGTCCATAAAAAATGTGATATATGAATTTATAACCCCATATAATTAACTTTTGATTTAACGATGATTTCGGGGTCAATGGACCATGAACCTATATATATATATATATATATATATATATAGAGAGAGAGAGAGAGAGAGAGAGAGAGAGAGATTTTCTTAAAGTGGAATCATAGTAACGGCTACAATAGGTAGACTTTCTTCGAAATCTACCTAAAAAGGGAGTGTGTACTTAGGTACCCGCATGCGTAAGCAGTTATACGTCTATGCCATTACTTAAATATTTTAAACCGCACATTATAACCCTAGTTAATAAACCGCGGATTCGCTCGCACAATTTCAGAGTATTGCTCAAATCGTACCATTAAAAGAAAAATATGTGATTAACTCCAAATATTTATACTAAATAAATAGACACGATAAATTTTCAGGTGCATAAAATAATTATTTCATTACAAAATCGTTGAAAGATGCTTTTTTTATGTGGTTATGTGTATCCCTTCTTTAATTTAAGTATAGATTAATTATCTGATTTTAAAATTTCTGGTTTTGAGGGTTCGAGGATATGTTTTAACTTGATGAAATCCCACTTACTTACCTTTCCATTTCATGAGGTAGACAATTTTAAAATTTGTTAAACACGCTCCTATTTCATTTTAACTAAGTGTCTGCCATCATTTACACTAACACATTTATTTACTATTGTTAAAGCTATGCTTAGAATAATTAAATAATTTCACCTAATTCCAAATACCTCCATTTTTTTGGGATATTTAAAACAATAGCATCTTTATTTGAAATGAAGAATACAGATATGTATCAGATTTATTATCTAATTAATTGGTTATAAACGAAATCCCCAAAGTTTTTACCCTTTTCCTCTTTTCCCACACGGATGCCAATGTAAAAATTCAGATCTAAATAAATATAGAAAAATCCGTTAACCTAAAAAAAACCAAATTCACCCAGTCTTTTTTATCGCTGACGTGAACTCCAAAATAATTTTAGGATATATGTATTTATATTGAGTTTAAATTTATCTTGCCAATGCTGATTCAATAGATTCCATAACATTTTATTGTTTTATTTTTTTTAATGATATTTACTCCTGTTACAACTTAAGTGGTGATATTCCGTGCACATAGAAGCACAGTTTAAATCATTCTCATTCATTCTACATGTTAATCTAATTTCAGCTCGTGTTTTCCTATACGTTAAATTAATAATCATCCTGTAAGGGAAAAAAATGCACGTTCTTTAAATCTAAAATATATCTTTTAAAAAAAATAACTTAGCTGAAGGTCTTCATAAATCATTGTAAACTCAAAAAATAATAATTTTACGTTACAACATAACAGACGAAGCATCATGTATGTTCGCGTTTAATACTTACCTGAGCTATCTGGTGTTTATTCGCATATATATAGAGAGCTTTTAAAATAGAGATTTGGGTTCGTTAATTACCTGAAATATAATATTCTCTCGAGACGTGATTTGTTAACCCTTCCCATTCCCACTCGCAAAAAAAAAAAAGAACTCATCGCTTTGGTTTCACTTTTCTTCTCCGAGGTAACAGGGAGGGTTTGGCGGGTTGAAAGAGTGTTTACAACAGTATGGTGCACAAACTACCTGCTACATCGACTGAAACGCCTGATGGGATGTTCAGACCATCAGACCACCGCCGAGAAGCCAGCGCGTGGGTTCGTCCTGCTGGCGCCGGCGCTATCTCCGCCTGCAGGAGGGGCGAGAGGGTCTCAGATTGCTGCTCGGCTCCCAGCATTTTAATTGGTAGCATCCGACACCGTAGCGCGCCCCCGTGGCCCCCGCGGGGGTGTGAAGGAGGGGGGAAGGGGGGGGGGTGGGAGCGAGAAATTGAAGAAGACGTAGCGCTCGGTGCGTGATAGGATTGTTATCCCCTCTCCGGTGCAGCCGGGGGCAGGATCAGGATCTCCTAGAGCCCCGCTCTGCTCGCGGGCAGCTACTCGGGGCTACTCAGGGCTACTCGGGGCTACTCAGCGACCCCGGCAACCACGGGGATGCAGCCGTTCAACCTCAAACAAACTACCCTAATGGCGGTTAGTTCTGAAGCAAGTTATTACAGCAAAATAATCCTGTACCCTCCGTGTTCCCTGTTCCACTGCGTTTAGTCTACCGGGGTTTTACTTAGAAGCGTTTTTTTTTTTAAGTTATACTTCTAATGCGACTTCCAACAAGGTTGTGTTAAACGTTTAACGCTACCATGGAGAATTATTTGCATGCAATTAAAAAATATTTTTTAATGATGCCAAAGAAGTATAACTTCTCACGCGCGTACCTAAGTACACGCATCCATTTTTTTAAAATAACTTTGATGTGCCCGATTTCCGTTTATCTATGTTCACCCCCCCTCCCCCTTTCCCCATGAAGCGATGATCATTAAACACAACATTCGTGGGTTTCAAGATGATTTTGTTTTTCCTTCATTGTGCCCATTTCCTTGGCATCTTTAGTTTTTTATTTATTTCTTAAAGCTGGAGCCACTGTGCGACCTTTGGCAATCTTGCTCCGTCCGCCCCTGAGCCGCGCCCTGGCGCCCCGGGGCTGCAGTTCTGAGCCTGTTTTCCTTTCATCCGGACCCGCCGTGGCCCGAGGGACAGGCCTCGTGGGGACTCCGCCCCCGGCCAAGGGGTCCGGCTGGAGCGACTCTCGCGCAGGCTCGGGTGATCGCCCGACAGGACGAGCTGTCATTCAGCTGGTTCGTCGTGTCGTTCGCAACTGTCATGGTTAACATTAGAAAACCAAAAAAAAATGTTTTTAACGTAGGCCCCAAAACTCAGGTAAAATGCGCACCACATAAAAGAAGTGTTTTAATGTACGTTCTACCTGCATTACATAGGCATCAACCGACAGAGTCTTGTAAAGAAATTTTTTTTTAATTGTTTAATTTATTATTTGATGACAATATTTTTTGTTAGTGACAGCATAATAAATTATATATATTTTTTTTTTTTTTTTTTTTTTTTTTTTTTAGATAACATCTGTCTTGTAATACATGCAGCGTCAGAACATTGTAGTTATTTCAACCTTCTTTTTTTTTGTTTTAATTTAAACACTGTGTAATATGAAAGTTGCGTGGCTTCATCAGTGTTTGCTTCACACGTCCACGTCCTCGCAGCAAGCCGAGTGAAGCAGTGTCTGGCCGGACAGGTCTCGTCCCGCTCACGCGTGGACGGGAGACACGACAGCTGACAGCTGACAGCCGCGTGACGGACGGGCTACAACCGGCCGAGGCGCGTGCTGCGGGTATAGTTTTCCAATTTCGCAACTCAAACACAACCCCGCGCCGAGAGCACACACGCCAGGTGCCGGCCCGGGGAGGTACTGGGGACACAAGAGTCTAGCGGCAGCAATGCTACCTTCCTGCAACTGGCTGCGAATGCCGATCCTCTCCGAAGTTGGCCGATCGGGAGCGCCTAGCCCCTGGATGCTTTTTATTTTTACGCGCGCGTTTTTTTTCTCTCCAGTATAAAAATGCCACATAGACTGTTTAGTGGATGGTTGGTTATATTAGGTAAGTATAGCTACATTAAAAATACTGTAAAATCATTTTATCGTTGCTTAGCAAATAACTTTTTAATATGTAGCTATCCAGCGCTAGGAAACCGTTTACATGATTTCCAAGTATATTTAATGTAACTATCCTAACCAAATCAACCGTCCACAAAGTTTTAAAGTATTTATAATGTAGCTAACCTAACCTAATTGACCATTAGTTATCATGTCCTTACCTGAAAATTACAATTTAATTAATAAATTTACTTTTATTTGCATTCATTATTCAAATATATGTATTACTTTAGAAATGTTACGTTCTCGTATTAATTTTTACAAGTACAAAAAAAAATTCGCACTTGCCGGGAATCGAACCGTGAACTTTACGATTAAATGATAGCGCCGCTGAGCGCTCAGCCACGAGGAAATAATTGAAGATTTGAAGGTTCAGATGACATATATGATCGTGCCGCCGGCCCCGGAACGAGCGTGAGCGGTGCGGCATTCGCAGCCAGTTGCAGGAAGGTAGCATTGCTGCCGCTAGACTCTTCTCTGGGGGCGACCGGAGAGACCACTCCTCCGACGGCGCCTCGAGGGGCGTCGACAATTAACTGCGGCCGGAGGAGGAGGTGTGGGGGGGTTAGGGGGGGAGAGCGGGTCCCGGCAGTCGATTGGCGAACCCCCGCAAGCGCCAGAGCCGGAAATTTGTTCATCTGTCTCGGCCTTCCACCCCCCGCGTGGGTGGGTGAGGGTGGGGGTGACCAGCAGGCGGTCCTAATCAAGTGGTAATGAAAACAAATGCGCGCGTCAGTCGTACTGTCGCCGACCGGTCGCGGTGCACGGCACGGCACAGCCCGGCACTGTGTCTGGAGCAGACACACCGCACAGCTCTGTGCTCGCCACACTCAAACACCCCAGTTCCCGCGCACCAGGGTGGTCGCCGTGGTGCGCTGCGAGAACAGCGTGCAGTGCAATTGGCAGAGACCTGCAAAAATTCGCGGATTCATCCGGTTATAGGCTAGAATTCAAACACATATACCTACCTCATAGATAATTTTTGCTATCGGCTTACTGTTCGTCTGGACGAATCTCAACCAGTTACAAACCCTCCACCAAAGAAGGATCGAATCACGGACAAACCAGCTGAGACGACTTACAAGTCGGCAGCCAATGAACTTGCGTTGTTTGCCCGAGTGTACAGGGGTATGTGCAGTCTATCCTGAAGACCATCTAAACCGCGAATTTTGCAGGTCTCTAACTATTGGTCTTTAGTACCCACTTAGGAAGGTTGCGCACAAAAGATTTTTTTCTCTGCCACAGTTGGCGTAATTGTAACTTGTATCATTTGTGTGATAATAGTTCGAAACAAAAATTCTTGAAACATTTAAAAGTTTTGTGCCTTTTTTTTTCTGTGACCTCCAAATCGAGGAGGAAAAAAATAAGGTTACAATTACTTTAAGAACTCTACAGAATAAGTGACAACACTGACGTATGACGAGTAGAGTGAGCATCTCTGCGGGTGTTGAATGGACTTAGTTGTTGAGGGTAGGACGCTATCGCATAAACTCGTGGTTACTCGTGCACATGGAGTTGGCATGCCATGTGCAATATCCAGACCTGCAAAATTCGCGGTTTCGATGGCCTTCAGGATAGACTGCACATACCCCTGTACACCCGGGCAAATAACGCAAGTTCATTGGCTGCCGACTTGTAAGTCGTCTCAGCTGGTTTGTCTGTGATTCGATCCTTCTTTGGTTGAGGGTTTATAACTGGTTGATATTCGTCCAGATGAACAGTAAGCCAATAGCAAAATTATCTAATAGGTAGGTATATGTGTTTGAATTCTAGCCTATCACCGTATGAATCCGCGGATTTTGCAGGTCTCTAGCAATAACACGAGGAACAAACGTAGAAATACTGGTCACGACAAATATCTTTTTTTTTATTTTTACACCAGAAGCATCTACAATTAAAAAAAAATTTAAGTCCCCCCATACTCGTAATGTTTAAAGATTTTACGGCTATTTTATTCTGACATTTTTGCTCTCCAATTTCTAATACCAGGCACTGAACGTCTATTAGAACACAAGCGTTGATTGTCGTGCGTGCGGTCTTGAGAGAAGACACCCAGTGTTTTAGTAACTGCCCTGGCTCTCCTGACAGGCGCCACCTCTTGGGCCCGTCCACTCTCAGACATACCATCACTCTGGTGTCACGTGACAGGTACGTGATCAGCTACCGGTCGATAAGCCGCGGTCCACGGCACTCAAGTCTCAACATTTCCTCCACCTCAGCCTGGGTGGCCGGTTGCAGATCAGACCACGCGACTTACTCGCGCGCCGCAGCTCTGCGCGTCACTCCGCCACGTCATCGTCGTGCACCTTCGACCGTCCTCGGGATTGCTCGGAATACCCAATACCCACTCAACACTCGAGTCCAAGTGCCCAACCCCCGCATGGTAGACTCTTTTCTACTCTGTCCAACACTTCATCCAGACCATCCTCTGTCTCCTGTAAACTCCTACACATGTAATGCATGCCAATTTGCATCCCGCATGAATGTGCCCAGGGTTTTCCCTGTGTCTATGCAGGTTTTACCTGGGCCCAACCTATCTCTAGTTATAGTCTAGATTTAAGAGTGAGGGGAGTTAGTCATGGCGCCAATCGCTGCCATGGCTGGCCAATCCCCTCCTAGCACACGAAGCATGCGACCCTCTCACTGGATGGCTAATCCCAGCATGACTAGGCGTATAGGCTTCGGCCTGAGACGCACCTAGGTCCCTCCCTAACCCGGACCCCTCCCAAATACACTTTGTTTTAGTTAGGCTAGGAAAAAAAATCAACACTTGGCGTCCATTTAGCAAACGATTTCAGTTTCATTTTAGCATCCTAACGGCATTGCTTTAATAAAATGGCAAAAACCAAAAAAAAAAAAAAATATTTTCTAATTAAACACAAAAATAAATACTTCTTCAAAAGAAAATTAACTAACGTAGGCAACAGCTAACTGAACAATTAAGAAAGTTACCGAAACCGGTAACACTGCCCAGGGGCATAGGAACCGGGGGGGACAGGGGGGACGTGTTCCCCTGAACTTTTTGGGTGGAGGGGACTTCCCCCCCCCCCCCAACTTTCTAGACCTTGATATTTTTATTTTATTATATTATTCTGCCCAACTTTATTTGTAATTTCTTCACTCTCAAATTTTATCTTAAGGAAACAATAATAATTTTAACATCGATGTATCCAATGGTTAGATACAAAAACTGCTTAAAAAGCGCTATTTTGCACTTTTAAAATCAAAATTTTCCTGTGGTGGACCTACGGACCCCCCCCCCCCCCCCCCCCCCCCCCCCCCCCCCCGTTTTAGTAAGAGGGGAATGGGTTTACATGACATCAAATTCATTATTTGTCTCCCCCCCCCCCAACTTTATGAACACAGCCACGCCAATGACACTGCCATGAAATGAAAGCAAACGGCGGTCCCTGCGGTTTCCTCCTCCCATGCAGGATCACATCAGCCATTCTTCAGCACAGACACAGCTCCAATGGGGCAGTGCAGGGGAGCTGAGTGCAGCTGTATCCCAGCCAGGCGAGGCGGGCGCGTCGCGGCGCCAGGACGCACAATGCGGCGTCTTGGCGCCGGACAGCCTGTAATGGATTGGTAAGACAATACCTGCGCCCCGCCCGTCGCGGGCAGACCCCGTGGGCGCTGTCGCCCGAGGATGCCTTCTCGCTGACTCGGCTGCGCATCAGCGCGTCCATACCTGCCAGGCTTCCGGCTGGTGCTTCTTGACACGTGTGTCACCTCATACCTCAGTGGGCACACCCACCTATACTTCCCATTACTCCGTGTGGTGGACGTGGTAGGACTCAGGCGAGTGTCTGGAATTCATCCTTTGGCTGAATACCAGACTGGCGCTGCATTATCTAAACAGGTATCGTTACATTCATATCATTGAAGTTATACTTCTAATGCGACTTCCAACAAGGTTGCGTTAAACGTTTAACGCTCCTGGGGAGGGGGAATAGAAAGAGAGAGAGCGAGAGTGAATGCTATTGTAAGGAACTAAGTAGAGAGTAAGAAAAAAAATAAAGATCCAGACAGTTTGTAGTGTCGCCATATTTGTTTCAATTTTCAATACCCTTTTAGTATATTACAATTTAAATTGCAGAAAAAAAATTCATGTTTCATAGACATAAATAGTGAGTGTGTGTCATTTCTCTATGTACACGAGGTCTCGCCGCGTCAATTTTCTCCTTGGGGCGAACCCGTCCGCTTAGTTAAATAAACAGCTTTTATCGTTGAATGATTTCATGATTTATTTCATGAAAATCTGCTCTCATAAAAATGTTAGTTTTATAGACATTCTCTCTCTCTCTTTCTCTCTGAAAATCAATCTATGAATCGTTACAAATTTATTTCCTTTATTTTTTTTAGTTTGATTTGATACAATATGATTTCACTAAAAATCAATTTCTACCCCTTCCTATTTTCATTTCCACATTACGAAGTTTCACTTTTTCCGCGCGGAGGTACTCCACGCACTATTTTTGCATGCAATTAAAAACTATTTTTTAATGATGCCAAAGAAGTATAACTTCTCACGCGCGTACCTAAATACACACACCCATTTTTTTTTACTGTTTATGGTTCTTACATTGTTTATATTTTAAAATACAGCATGTCCATGCAAATTGTCCCAGTTATTAATTTTAATATTATCAACTGTATGTGTTATAGAGTTTTTGTTCAAGGACCCAACTTAAAGAGTAACTCGGTTTTAGATAAGCGCATGCGCGAAATTGCTTTGTTTTTTTCTCGCCTGCAGCGCCACCTTCGCAGAAATGGCGACTCACTGAACTTTAAGTGTTTTGTGTTCTGCAATTTGCTAAGAATTAACCTGTAATATCAGTTCAGCGTTGCGTTTCGTTTAACTGTCGAAGTCACTGTCCGTTGGATTGGTCGTAATGGTCGAGACGACAGAGCTCTTTTTCGCTGGCCTCCACGTTCACCTGACATAACAACATGCAATTTTAGGTAGATTTCGAAGAGACTGAATACATATGAAGCTGTTACCGTTTATATACATAACATTTTTTATGGATACGATACATAAAAAATATAGTAACGGAAAATCTCAGTTGACTTCGTTAATGGGCCAAATTCCATCAAAGGGTTAGAAATTGGGATGGTTTTTAGAAAAACAGTAAAATCGCTTTAACTCCCATAATATGACAAATATCGCATCCATTTGCACGTATTAGAACTCGTAGGAGTAATATCAAAAACATTGATCTAAATACATTTTTGATACGACCAACCAGGGGTGGAAAAAAACAAGTGAAGTACAAAAGGAAGGACAAAAACCTTAATAACTTCCTTTTTAAACACACAATTGAATCCTTTCAGATTATTTCTAAATTGTATTATTTTAATCTAAAACTTTTGTCTGAAATTTTTTTATTAAACAAACCAATGCAAAAAGGGGATGAAAAAACGGGGGTAGAATAAAAAAAAAATCATAATTTCCGTACCATTTCTCGTTCCGCCACTACCTAATGAGAAGAGGCTATTGCTTCCATTGCTCCGGACTTCTTAACTAAAGTGTGTGAAGATTCGGACTTTACGTTGGATGTGTGCCGTACAACTAAAGGTGCACATATTGAACATTTACCAAGGAAAAAACCAGGTTAGTTTACCCTCAATTTGATGTGCGATTCGTTGTTAGTAGTCTAAACTAAAATGTTATAACATACCATTGAAACTGGGACATTGTTTAATGGACATTCTGTATAAATCTTTTTCCGAATAGATGTTAGTTTAGTATAGACACGGTAGTACAAATTATGTACTTTTGCGCGATTAAGCAACAAAGGCTCATTAATGTCTAATTTTTTGTTGTTATGTGGCACGTTGTTAAAATAATAAGGGGGTTGTCTGTAAATTCGGTTTACGGACAATAATTTTACGTGATAACGTCATAAGAAAACATTGACGAAAAATGGCATACTTTTTAATTTTTAAATATTATTTACAGTTTTTGCAAATTTAATTTAAATAATTTGTTTAAATATAATCACGAACAAATAGTTTAAAAGCCCGCCTTAACCTGTTTGACATTATAGAAGCTTTATCTCGCACGGTGGTTGGCCGGTTCTTGCACGCTAGGCTCAGGCGGAACGTGACAATTTTTCGTGCGTGCAGCCGGCGTTCATCGATTTTATAAGACGTTATCACGTCAAAAACATTTTAGAAAAAGTGTCCTATTGTACTGTCGATCGCATTCCGTACGATTTTATGAATCTGGAATTACTGTTTTCCTTTCGTTAGCGAGGTCACGAATACATAAATATTTCAACCGCCATATTAACACGTGGAGCGGGTGTATGTAACGCGGAGGGCATGACTCCAGAGTTGTCGCTCTGGAAGTCGCCGATGGCGGTCGGGAAAGTGGAGCTGAGAGACCTAACGGAACATCCCGACAGTCGTCGAAAGGTGATAACTGTACAGACGTCAGCAAACTCCATTCTGTGAACAACAAAGCACTGATTCTTCCGCGCGGGAGGTCGCTAAGAGCCACATTTCACATCTGCAGAAAGGGAAATTCTACTCCGTGGCGTATTTGTTTCCTTTTCGATCTTCCTTTTTTTTTTTTTTCAGAAAATTTCAAAGCTCGATCCCGAACGAGAAAGGAGGTGCGTGGGAAAACCAAAGATAAAATAATTAAACTGCGTTGCCTAATCGCTCACTACTAAAAGGAGTTCGTTTCAAACCAGGGTAAATATTTGTCCATGAGATCGAGCATTAGCCGGATGATATTTTCTGTGGCGAGTTAGCCTTCTGGCCCGGGGGGGGGGGGGTGTATGAGGGGGAGGGAGATCACGCATCAGACGGATCGCCGGGGGCTGCACTTTGAACCCGCGAGAGGTCGAGAGGAGTGTACATATAAATATATTTCCGGAAACAGGAGTCGGAGCGAGTGTTGATGTCCGCCATTTTGGATTGTGACGTCACGGAGGCCATCTTGGTTTCAAATTTCCTCAAAATTCCTAAAATTAAAAATTATATTTAAAGGCGAACATTTTCCGGTTTGAAGGAAAATATCCCATTTTATTACCCAAAAATTCAAAAATTCGAAATTCTGAATGCCTCAAAATATATTTGCCTTAAAAAAAAATCCTAAAAGCAGTTTAAGACTCCTAAAAGCAAGCCATCCTAAGCTGCCGAGCTCAAGACCTTGACCTTGACTGTAAACTTGAAATTCTTGAATTTTTACCAAAAACTCTGAAAACAATTTCCAAAAAAAAAAATTTTACCAGGGATTTTTAGTTACTTAATTCATTTCAATCTTCGTTTCGATTCCCGGAAAGAGTAAACGTGTAATTCGTTACCAAAAAATTTAAGAATATATTATTACAATTTAAATGAAATTTTAATAAAAATGTGGCTTACTTTCTTGCATATTTATTACAAATAGTTTTCAAATTTCTGGAGTCTTCCTCAAAGTCAAAATCGGCATCATCCCAGTAACCATAGCAAGCATGACCAAAATAATTTATTTGAACACACCGTTTCCTTCGTTTCTCTCGAAGCGCTTCATCGCAGTCTTAGATCTTGTCAGCTACAGGTCGTTCTATATTGTTCACAATTTCATGGAGGCGATTAGAATTTGATGTAAATATATTTTAATTTCCCATGAAGATGCTACTTTCTTCGCTAGATTTCAATTTTAAATCTTTAGAATTTTTACATTTTTCGTGATCATTATAGTCGTCTAATATATTTTGCCGTCATTCGACATCATTGGTGTTTTAGTCCCGTCCACTTTATCTTTATTCGGCTTAGTCGTACATATCTTGCGATGTTTATTTAAGAAATAACTTCGACCAAATGTTTTTTGACAATGACTCAAAATACACTCGGCCCTCTCATGACGTTTGGCATATTTTTTTTTTCCCCAGCATTTTTCCTTGCTGCGGAAAGTACACCTGTGTCCTTGCGATAACCCTACAGTCATAACAACCTGCGCCTTATACCACATGCTATATGAGAGTTTTTAATTGGAACAAATACTTGAACATAATTTTTAGTATTTCGTCAGCGAGAGCTAACTTAGCTCATACAAGAAACTTGTCGCGAGTAGTTCCTATTCTTGCCAACGGATGTCACCACATATCGTGTTCAGATAAATGATACTTATATTTTATGTAGGATGCGGGATGCTCACAAGCGATCGCAAGAGGAGGACTTAGCTACCTCAAGGAGAAGGACATTTGTATTGCATGATATTGTTTCTCAGCTGTTTTCATACATATTTTTTAATGAATAATGAATCATTTTTTGTTTGAATTCCAATTAATTAAAATGTTTTAACTGCTGATTTAGTAACAGGGATTCACCAATCAAACGAAACTCTGAATGCAATTGCATGTCTCGTTATAAAAATAATTTTTTGCAAAGACTGTTTTCTCAGAATATTTGTACAGGGATATCTGCAAGAAGAAAAAGTGCAGACAAAAATAACATACGTGACAAATTAAATTACAGGAATTAACGTATTATGTAGAACATTACCTGACACTCACACCCACTGCACGAATATTGCATCGTCTGATACAATCCGTATCACTTAACGAGTATTTTAACTCTTATAATCGGATTCAAAGTTGAGATGTAACCAACAAAGCTAATAACTCAATAACAATATTACATGAACATTTGTTGTTTTTTCTATTCAAACACTTATAAGTGCTAATGTGGCTAGCGACGGAGCGCTAGAGAGAACCCACCTGCCACCAGAAACGTCCGCCATGTTCCCCACAGTTTGTAGATACAGGAATCACATCCAGGTGCATCTTGGTTGGGAGGCCGAGCAGACTGACACACTGACATTTTTATGTTGCCATGGTTTCTTTTGACATAGGTAGCTATGGCGAAAATGTATTGAAATTAATTTTAAGGGGGTGTGTCGAAAAGTGTTTAGCTTTAAAAGCGAAAAAACAAAAAAAAACAATGCACAGCAGCTACGTACAGGCAACAGTGACAGTACCGTCAGTTACTGCCTGTGTTGATACTTCTATGTCAATGCTGTAGCATGCGATAACATTTCCCCAGGACTGTAAGGCGATGCTGCATACAGCGCCCTCTCGCGAGGCGACACCTGATAGGCGAGCCCGGGGCAACCGCCCGGCGGGGGTTGCCGGGGGTTGCCGGGGGTTGCTGGGAGGAAACACGAAGCAGGCGAGGTCTGCAGCAAGGGAGGCTGGTCTAATTGCGAGCGTTCAGCCCGCGAGGGATCACCGCGGCAACACTGGGTCAGGGGCAGGGATAAGGGCGGCTATCCTTTCCTTCCCCCCCCCCCCTCCACAGGGACTGTACACTGCCAGATTTATTTATTTATTTTCCTAACCTAACTAAAAACTAAGTGTATTTAAGAAAGTTCCGGCTCTAATCATGCAGGATATCAACCATACAGGAGGAGTAATATGCATCGTGTGCTAGGAGGGGATTGGCTAGCTAGGTGGCTCATCCGCAGAACAAATTTAACAAATAAAATAGCGTTAAGGTATTCAAAAATATCTGGTTTTACACCAAACATTCTAGCAACAGAATGCAAAACTTTATTTCAAATAGTAACTTTAGTTAAACTTTAATACAAACATTATAATTTTCGATGTATTTAAAAATGTTACCAAAAATTATTTGTCCTTCGCATTATTTTATGCCTTATAATACTTAACTTGATAAGAGATATTATAAAATAAACAATCCAAACACATTGAGAATCATTAATTATAATGATTGATAGGCTAACATATTTTACACTAAAAACATAATCAAGTATTTTAAACACAGTCCAGTTTGGTTTACGGCGAGAACGCACGATCAGTATAGCGGCGCAGTGCATGAGCCCCGCGGTGCTTCTCAGGAGAGCACAGCCGTAGCCCTGGGCTTGTCGCGACCTGGCGGGGTCCTTCCCCCGTGAGCACCCCATCACACGTCCCCTGGAGAGTGGATGGCCTGGTGGGGAAAATATTTTCTCTGCAAACACCGCGACGCCTTTTAATATGTTTGGAAGGGTTTATTGGCCACACGTATATAGTGTGTCACGCGCCCTAGTGTGTGTGAGAGAGAGGGCTTATCAAACTTTATCGAGTATCGACCGGGGCGGCGGAACCTCGGAGGTGTGGTCAAGCCTTCCACCTCGATGACCGTCGGCGGGGTTGCGTCCCTCTGGGGGGGGGGGGGGGGGGTTCCTCACTGCACACTCGTGCCACTACCCGGCGCCGCGAGTCATCACGAGTCATCACGAGTCATCACGAGTCATCACGAGTCATCACGAGTCATCACGGGTCATCACGGGTCGTGCGGAGGCTGGGTTCGAGACCTCCCCGGTCAGGAGGCTTCATCTTAGAGTCAGAACAGCCAGTGTTGCATAGGACACGTAATGTAGGAAGGGATCCGGGACACGCAGCAGTGGGCCCGCCCCTCTCCCTTCACTCGGCTGTCCAAGTGGCGCGCAAGCGCCGATTTGTTGATGGTCGCACAAGCTCCTCCCACTTCCCGATGGTGGGGCGGGGTCCGGGAAGCTGCGCAAGGATACGCCACGCCCTTAATACCCTTCCAAGGTCGGAAGGCCTGTAGGCTGTACGGATAAAGAAACCCGTCAACGACACCCTAGATTCCTAGCCGGCCTTTTCATCTTTTTTTTTTTCGTCTTCTTTTCAGAATGTTACCTGGAGAATCTGCAAATATGTCCGGCATGCTGTATATTGCCGCGGTTGATTTCATAACTCGCGCGCGCCCAACAGCGCAGGGGACAGGACAGGCATCTCGCCTGACGGCAACAATCGACCCTCTCGTTCTCCCTGCGCCCCCCCCCCCCCCCCCCCCGTCCTTCATTACACCCCTGCTGACCCGTCTTCCGCCCCCACCCGCCCCTGACGGCAACCTGCAGATATTGTCGCCGATCAGGGGTGGAGAAGCTGCGCACCCTCCCGCCATCACGCGCAGGGCTGCCAACCGCAGTGCATGTCTCTTTTGTGGACTGATTTCAGAGTTTATTACTTAATAAAGGTGTACTGAGTAAAGGCAACATTATTCAGATAGAAGGAAATTGTTTTAATGCACAGTAAAACAGTGTGAACATAAACAACAGGACAAGTAGACTGGTCAGCTGAAATAATTTTTAAAAAGAAATTCTTCGATGAATGAAACCACCTCTAAATAATATTGATAGATAACTTACAAAAAAAATAAGTGAGTATGACTTTCAGTTTTACCAGTGATGTGTAAACATCTAACCCTGGTAACAAGCAAATTCATGTGTTTTCATGTTGCAAATAAACTTATAATACGAAACTCAGACACAAAATTTAACGTACAATTCTTTAAAATAATGTCGAGCGTGATAGATATACATAAAGTAGGTATTCATTTTAGGAGAAAACAGTTAAACTTTTTTCCTTTTTTTAAATCTAACTATAGTTCTGTTTAACAAGATGGCACTATTGATTTCTCGTGGCTAGCCGAACAACAGGAGTACCAAAAATGACAATGAACCTGTGACATTTGTCCCTAGACTGAGATTATCATCGCCTACGTTTTTAATATTATACTTCTTTCAGAATGTTGAGATGAAATTTTAGTATGCAGCATAAATGCAATGAAATAAGCGCACGTTACAAAACAGAAAGTTAACAGGTTGAAAGACCAATAAGCATCCATGCATAAACGTCTATAGTTAAGAGCCGAAGTCATCAAGATGGTGACCCACGTGTGGTAACATGCACTCGTATATATTAACTTCCACGAACATCTGGGGATGTACTAAAAATGCTTTGGTGTGCCAAAGTAAACTTTATGGTAGTGAAACTATCCTGGAATACATTTTGTAAACTTGAATATAACGTAACTTTAAAAATAACTATAATTTAGTAGCCAGGAAAAAATTTTTGAAACGAACATAACGTCAAAAAAATATTTAACATTTTGTTTATTCTCTGAAGCATTCCGACCACGGCGTTATATTTAAAAGTATTCTTTCAAACTAAAAGTTGCATTCTAATAGATGCATTAAAACAAAATGAACAGAAACATTTTAAAACACATATTATAACCCTGTTACGTATGCCCGGCACAAGGTTAATACTAACTAACTACTAACCTTGTGCCCGGCATACGTATTTTGATGACGCCAGCGCGGCGCCTAACCGCGCGCTGGATGCAACGTGTTCAACACCAGTTGTCGCGCATTGCCGCAGGTGTTATGTACTAGTCGAGTAGCCCCAAGCGCAGTGTTTTTGTTAAGGCGCTTTCACTTAAGTAAGGGCTGACCTAATCATGTTTGTATATTCTTTTCACAGAGACTTTGCAGCTGTGTAAGAAGTAAAAGCTCTGGAAACAAATGTGATTTGTAAATATATCTTGAAGTAAATATTTGTTTGTGATGAAGGGTATGTGTATTTGAAGAATAAAAAAAAGTTGATTTCTAACACTTAGCACACCTCTGTGTACCATCTCACCCCTTGTTCCTCTTGCGTTTGACACGAGAGGTCACAACCCTAATTATATGTAAGAATATTGGTTTTAACTCAAATGTAAGAAATATGTTTATAAATACTTCTTACAAATAAACCTTTACCTTATTGCGCAAATTCAACATTAAAAAATTTCATCATGAAATTATTTTATTTAAATAGCTTCGAATATATGTAGGCTAACAATTTCTCGTGTCTCAACAATATGTTGAACGCTGCGCTATTTCTACAATTCAATGTTAACTAAGGAGTAAGGGTTGCCAAAATTTTAATTTTTTAAGTGGTCATTTAGTTCTTATTTTGACTATAAATTATAACATTTAAGTCAAGAATTGGTGTATGTAATGTTATAAAGTTTTGTTTTTGCATACCAATACGCTTATTACATCTCCCGATGAAAGGTTTGAATCACTCAGGTCCGCTATCTTTTCGAGAATTCTGAGACATCCACAGATAGCAGCACCGTGTTTACGAAATTCCGTTCCAATCGAATTCCTTTCCATTCACGAAATTAGTCCTACTAAATTATGTATACTGAGAACTAAGATGTTTACACATCAATAATAACTTTAATCAAATATTTGAATTAATATAGATTATTTAATATACGTTTCCTATTCCCTCTGGTTTACAATACTTTAAGAAAAAAAAAAGGCTTAACGAAAGGAACTATAATTTTAAATCATTCAGTTATTTGTACTTACGCTAAACGGTTTTATTTTACCTGATAGGTAGTCAACAGTGTCCTAAAACTTAAAAAAAAAAATAGCGTGTAGTTTACGCACTATAGAAGTGAAACTTCTTGCATTTTAGGTATACATAGAGATAAATTGTTTTCATTTTCGATCAAACTATCTACTCAGTTGCACAAACAATAACTCTTTTCCACATGAATAAATAAACTGTAGGTTCTTTAAATGAATTAAAAAGAAGTATGGCAGCGTCAATCGTCAACCGTTACGAAAACTGGGGAGTGGACAAACACAAGCAGCGTTACGAGAATTCCTCAGTAGCATCACTGCTGCATAATTTCTACCTCTTCCCTGCCGTCTTTCCTTCCGGCCATTAAAACTAGCCTATAGCATGCTACGCTACGTAACTACGCCCCCCCCCCCCCCCTCCTTTACAAAGCCGTCTTCCCATTCGCATGCGTTGGAGTGGCGTCGCCGCTAACGCACTCTCTTCCTCTACCGGTTCCCCCACCACGTACCTAGCTATTCCCCTCATGCGATCGGAATTTACGTAACGCAGGAAATTAAGATAGCCACATCAACAAGTATCAAACGTTTACAAAAAAAATATTTATCACAACAGAAAACTAATTTATTTAAATATATAATTACTATATCAACTTACTTGTTTCATGACAACCGCTTAAAAAGTATACCTACTACATGAAAATATTTCATGATAAAGATGTGACATTTGTTTTATAGAAACACAAGCTGAAATTTATTTTTCTTAAGCACATACCTCATTCAGTTGAAAAATACGCATTGAAATCGTTATAATCACAAACATATTTATCTAATTTTATCTTGCTTACAACTTTGTTATTTAGATCTACTGTTTTCGTCGTCAAATATCAACTGTCAGAATTCTGAGACATTTTCACACGGAACTGGACGAGTAAAGTTAAACTCTGGGTACCTAACTCCAGTAACTTGGTGAAATGTAACTCGTTGCTTGAGTGTGCTTAGAGCGCAGGTTAGAATCTTAATGGTTCGTGATGAAATCGTCCCTAAGTCTTATAATTCAGTAGTCTCTATTACAAATTCAACTCAATATTGTGTTGTCATTAAAACTGAGAAATGCGTTAACCTTGAAGGCCGTTGGTTTGGTACAGAAGGGGGATGTCAATGGCATTCAGCATGGAGCATGGAGCATGCTGTTCCCGGAGACTATGAGAAGACCGCTGGTAGCGACAGTGATGCGGGATGGGTTCGAACCAGCGACCCTCAGCAGCCATGGCCACCGACCTGCAGTTGTGCCCCAAGTGCAGCAGGAGGTACTTACGTCTGTTGCATCCGGCTACCAAATGAACTTACTTGGATAATACAACAGTTAGTAAGAATACTTTGAGTGGTCCAGATCTCTAGCTCACTATGTTTACTTTATTTATACAAAAATGACTGAACAGGAAAAAAAACTGTTTTCATGATTAATTTCTCAAGACCACATTATATCGTAATTACTTCAATGATAAACTGTTTTGAAATATGTGTTTTTATGTCTAAAAATTGCACCGAAACTCATACATTTAAAATAAAATTAAAAATATTGGACTAGGTGGGTTTTGGAACAACAGTTAGGACTTAACGAGTTTAGGAACCTAACATATTCAAGAAAAGTGCTGTTTGAAGGAAAACCAACATTAAACAGAATTCCAAAACCCATTACTTTATTTTAATATGGCTAACATTAAGCACATCACGAATTTGATTGGCCTTCATGTTGACAGTTCTAATAGTATAATTCAGTCACTTAATCACATAATTTAACTGGGCCCATTACTGGGTGATGGAGAGTCATTATAAAATAAGTAAGTACTCATCATACAAAACAACCACATACCGGTTAATTGTAAGCCCACAGATGCCAAGATGACGGCCGACAAATCTCTGCAGCTCATGTTCTTACTCCAGCTTTAACAAAACAAACAAATAAATAACCGCAGTTCCGTGATCTCTGACAAAGGAGTCATTCGTTAAAATACTTATATTCCCCGTGATTGTGTGACTGTCCCGCCCGCCCTCCCTAGTCGAGCCTGTGGCAGTGGCGGATCCAAGGGGGGGCACCAGGGGAAAGTACCCCCCCCCCCCCCCCGAAAAACCAGTTGTCTGCTACATTAATATTGCCGACAAAAATGATTGTTTCTGAAACCAATAAAATATTTTAATATAATTAATTTATTTATTTTAGAATCATGAAATCTGGTGGTTGGATGCTATGTGTAGTGTGAGTAGATTAAATACAAATTTAGTAATTTTAAGACATTTTTTTTCTCTGGCTACTCTGAAATACTACAGTGCTCTGAACCTCTGGATCCGCCACTGGCCTGTGGCTTGTGGCGCCCGAGGTGGCAAGTAGTTTCTGATCTCCCGCGAACGTAGACAAGTGAACTGTGACTCTCCTCGTCTGCAAAGGCGGGGCCACGAGGTGTCTTCACGCGGGCGGAGACACTTGTCCCTCGAGCACGCTGGGCGAAGCGGCGAGTCCGGGTCGGCCTACCCGTCAGGCGTTTAATTAATTCCCGCGAGGGGCATGACCAGATAATCAAGAGCAGCTCCCCTCCATCATGCCCGTGGTGAGAGGACGGGAGGGGGGGGGGCGGAAGTGTAAACACGGCCGGAAGTCCGGGCGGCGGAGCAGGAGGGGGAATTAGAAACAAAAACAGCCGGGGCGCGCCGCGGGGGGGAGCCGAAGGAGCAGTCTGCGTAATTAACAGCGCGCCAACCCCCGGACCAGCGGCGGAAAACTGCGGAGAAGTGGATTATACCCGGCGTGCCTCGCGCGCTTTCTTTCTGTCTGTCGCCGGCGTTATTACAATTACTGTAATATTGTAACGGCCCCGCCGGCGTGCGTGCCCGGAATGCCGAGAGCTCGTCTCGCGCTAACGCATGCCCGCATGCCTGCTTCGCGCGCGGCTAACGCAGTGTGCGACAGGCCAGGGTCCCGCATACCTGCCTCGGGCGTGCCCAGACTGCCCGACAGGTACCCGCGCCTAACCCCCGGTGAAGCGACTGTTTTATTCATACCTCATACAGATTCGTGACGCAAGAGCTGGGCGCGAGAAGGCTCCGTGCCAACTCTCTCTCTCTCTCTCTCTCCCGGGAAGGACGCTACTCTCCTGCGACCAACTACGTCACTGGGTTGGACCCAGCTCGACAGCCGGGCTGGTCAATATGCCTGAGTACACATTGAGTCACGCCCTCGATGGCTTCCGAGGTCCACAGGGGAAGCCTTCTTTTCACAGACGAAAGAACCAAACGAACGATCGTGCATCTTCGGTTTTTTTTTTGTTCATTGTAAAAGGTTAGGTTAGCTACATTGTAAATACTTTAAAACATTGTGGACGGTTGATTTGGTTAGGATAGCTACATAAGATACTGTGAAATCATGTAAACGGTTTCCTAGCCCTGGATAGCTACATGTTAAAAAGTTATTTGCTAAGCAACCATAAAATGATTTTACAGTATTTTTAATGTAGCTAACCTATCCTAATCGACCGCAAAATTTAATGCCACGCCAGTTTATACAATGAGATAGAACGGAAAAAAAAGCGAGCATGAACTTCGGTGAACTTCGGGTGTGGCTCTCTCGTCTATGAAATGAAGGCTTCCCGGTCCACAGTATCGTGGTCACGAGTGCATAGATTTTGTGCGACCAACACCAGGCTTGCCAACCCGGTGATTCCAACACAGTTTAGGCGTTCTTCCAAGAGTCATTTGGCCTTTATTTGCACTTCTGTGACAAGTAAAAAACTAAGGTGTATTTCCTTGACTTTACAATCTTGTAACAATTTTGGTATCTCTTGACTGTACTTCAATGCTTCCGAGTGCTCAGTTCCCAGCCTGTCAGTGATGTGTTGTCATTACAACAGCGGCGGCAGCAAGAATACATGGAGATACGATTTCTGAACCTAAGATGATAATATGAGGTGGAGAAGTCACAATAGAATAGAATTAGGGAGCAGGGGAGCAGCCTATGATTCTCGACATATGGTCGAGTTGGGATTGAGAAAAATTTTAATGAAGCATTTCATAAATTCAAAGATAATGCCACTCGCATCAGCACATCACTACTGACATGGGACCTGGAAAAACACGAGCGAGTGACAGTGACCCAAGTGGGTCAAAATCAGACAATAAGTGTGAAGTGAAGTGTGGGGGGAGGTTTACACTAACCAAAGTCAATTAAAAGTTCCAGTGCTCTTAAAAGCCATATGGCAAACCCTGGCAAAAAACATGTGCCAATGTAAAGTCACTATTAACGTGCAGGTTGTAAAATGTCAACACC
The DNA here is from genome assembly GCF_032445375.1 of Bacillus rossius redtenbacheri. NCBI lineage: Eukaryota > Metazoa > Arthropoda > Insecta > Phasmatodea > Bacillidae > Bacillus > Bacillus rossius. The sequence goes on from NC_086334.1 coordinate 10,919,765, forward strand.
ACAGAAGTTTGTGATATGTGTGCACCATCCAGCAAGCATACGCTACTCTCATTCCGCTGATAACCCTTCCTTATGCAAGCTCTCTCTCTTCAAGCTCATCTTCTTTCTGGGCAGCAGAATGGATTACATTTAAAAAAAAATAATTAGTTACATTAAAATATAACAAATAAAATGCTTCATAAAATATTATAATTAACTTTATTTTTTTTACAGTATTTAAAACATGATGTATCACACCATTTACATTATAATCACCACCATTATTATCACAATGTCCTCGCAATGGTACAGAAAATTCTATGAGAAACAATAACAGGATAGCATTCTGCTGATACTATAAAATGCTCAAGAGAACATTAACACATAAGACGTGTGAGTGAACAGTGTGTTCGGTGCAGCTAGCGCAAGCACTAGCACATGGGGGCGTCTGGTGAGCTACAGGAGAGTGGGACTAGTAGGAGGTAACTAGTTAGTGTAGTCAGAGCTCGGGGCAACTCAACTGACACTGACACACGTGTGAGAAACGAGGCACCCAGGCGTGACCAGCGCCTATCGTTCCGTATTACGTGTCGTCAACTATCTTACAAGTCTCTTAGCACTTACAGACTTAAACAGCAACTGCAGAAATTATAATTACACAAATCAATAACAATAATAAGTTATACATTACAACCTCCCTAAAAATTTTTTTACAAGACTGATTTTTTACCTATGGGCAACCACAATGTTTGTAATGGCATCATCAGAACCTTACACGTATGTAAATAGTTGATAAAGGAGCACTGTCCCATTCACAGGAACACCACCGCGCCGACTTGAAGACTATCACACAACTCGGACCTGAAGAACATGTCATCACTCAACGTACATTCTACTTCCAAGAAGCAGAAGATGCTATATCCACAACCAATAAGATGCACACACAGCTAATAGGGCTTCACTGACAACCAACCAGCCGCTTCGGTGGAAAAATTATACATTTATCCAGCAGAAAATAAAAGTTATAACTGAAAGCATCTAATGAAAAGGAATTAAAATTTTTTCTTACATTTACAGGTGATAAAAAAAACTAAATGTATATTTTCCAAGCCCATTTGTCATCAATTTCAGCAATTAACAGATACACATAAATTGCAAAAAAAATTATCCTTTGTTAAGCCTTTTCACTACCAAACAAAGGGCTATAATAACAAAAATATCCTGTTAAGAGTAAGTAGGAATGGTAGTTACATATTTTAAAGACAAGGGAAACCGTAAAGTAAAAAAACAAAAAAAAACTTAAGAACTTATCACCAAATTTATATTATATATATTATGGTTTTAGTATGCAGCACATTCAAAATCAGCTAATGCAAAAATTTCCTTAGTGTAAACCACCACACATGTGAACAGGTGTTCACTAATTGGTGTATTTCACCAGCAAGAAATTGTATAATCTAGTTTAAAAAAACCATACAAAGAAAAACTATATTATGGATGTTTACAGAAATAAATATAAACTTTTCAGGTTGCTTTTGCACATAACTTTACAAAACATATTTCAACCAAGATATCTGTTTGGCATGCATGGATGCTGGGCCTACTATGAAGCCTGCTCACGTGAGAGATCGGGATGTACAGGGTTAAAACTAGTTGCAGCCACACAAGCCACACGTGAGGGGCTGGTCACCTAGTTCCTCCCGCACACTTTCAAGTGAAACGCAATTTCCGACATTCTAAATATCATGCAATGAATTGCAAATTAAAAATAATAATAATAAATAGGCTAGACTGTGAGTAAATCATTAAATCACCAAAATACATATATAATTTTTTTAATTTGTAATTTTAAATATATCAAGATATTTTGCATGTTTATTAAGTTTTAATATCATCAAAATAAATATTATTTTAAAAATTCAGTGTTATATCGGTGGATTGTTTTCAAAGAAATATTATTTACAATGCTGTATGTATTCAAAAATAAATAACATAATATATCAATTTCCATATGAAATTAGATCTGCTCCCATGCCATTGAGCTAGGAATCTGTGTGCATGGACAGGGTCTGATTATACTGACAGAATAATTGTGTACCAAGATTCTCAGATGTCAATAGTCCAAAATAACTAAATAAAAAATAACCTTCAACAAAGTCAATTAATGGTCATTAGAAAATTGAATATACTAAAACAGAAACCTGATAAAAGAGACAATATCATAGTAGACTACCATTGACATACAAACAATGTGCTATGCGACGTTATGTACACACAAACACGAGTCTACTAATGAAAAGTGAAAGAAATCCATTTAAATGTATACAGGTATTTATTCCTGATAATAATAACTACTCCTGCTGGTAAAAGAAATATACTTATTTACATACAATCCAAAGAACCAAAACAATTACATATTTGTTTAATTTCTTACAATTTTTATTATACCAAAACACAACTTATGAAGATTCCATATTAATGTTTAATAACATCTGAATTACAGATGAAGTACTCAATCAAAAATAGTAAAACGTTTGCTTCTATGCATAGCAATTTTCACCATCTGGACCAACATATAATTTGTAGATTTAATTGTAACTGAAAACCTCTATTGTATTATCATATAACTATGGTTTATTCTAAAAATACAACATTTAACAAAAATTATACATAAAAAGGTAAAAAAAAAAAATTGTAAATACACTAACCTAATTTTAAGATTCTATTCATAACAGTAAATTTTAATTACAGAGAATTGTTTATTCTTTCTACTCTTGTGTTTCCTTATTTTCATTTGTGAACTTTAATTACTATCTATGTCTCTAAGTTATTTCCCTAAATTTAGAAGCAGGTAATTTTTTTTCATCAAACAAGCAAGTGGCCGGCCTGATCTCTGGCACATCTGCACTGTGCTTCTCCGAGACCAGGCAGGTGAATGATACACCAGGAGATAAGAACTATTGGCCACTTTGAGCAAAACGTAGATATCTCATATTTGTATAAAGTGTTTTTGTTCACAATTCTTGCGTTGAAAATATAAGTAAACAAAACCAACCATAACACCACAGCTGTGGGAACTGAGTACGCTGCTATTCCACCAGCAGACTTCACAGACTGACTCTTCACTTTGCACTTTCTGTTGCCATTTGTGTTCTTCAAGTAATAAGATATGCTGATAAGGGGAAAACAAACAAGCATTGCAGGCTCTAAACATTTATAATCTACTGAGTCTTACTGTGAAAACTGTTTGTAGCAAAGTTCTGCAAAACTAATTTTCTGTAAAAACATTACTTTATTAGCAATTATTATTATAGATTTTACAATCTCAATATGTATTTCATTTATTATAGTTAATTATACATATAAAACATAAAACGTGGTCCATAATTGACTGTGATATGCAAAACTAATTACAAATGAAGAAGATAAAAGTATGAGTTATGAATGTGATGCCAATAATTCTAGTGTAAACAGCACGGTCAGGGACTGCCTTAATGCCCTCGCCAGACTGGCAAACAGTGGATCTATAACTACGAGGTTTAAGGGCACCCTCTCCGAAGCTGCCACCAGACTGCACAAAGTTTAACCTGTCATTTACCAACAGTTCTTAACTTTTTTATTTTCAAATACATACCTTACAACATTCATCTAGTTTTAGATAGAATAATATTTTTGTATTCCATTTACAGTGAACAGGACACGGCTCGAAGTGAGGCCTGCAGTGAGGAACAAGGACATGGGAGTCTGGAGACTGAACAAATGACTTCCGAGAACTGCATTCACAATATGAATTATTTTTCTCTCTCTCTCTCTCTCTTTGAAACATTCCACCGACAAGTGATTTGTTTCCAGACTTAAAAAAAGACTGCGTATTGCACATAACCATCATCACATTATCTCTTCTTATATTTGCCATTGTTGTGTGTGATAACCTACAGCAGCTGAAATGCCCCTTCTCTTTTACAACTCATCAATAGCTTTGAATATATATACTGTATAGAAGTCGCGAGTGCATAGGATTTACTCTACGTTTTTCAAAAGCGTAAAATGAGCAGCTTGGGTACTTCACCGCTGCAGTGCGCTGCCGTAACGCCCTGTATCGTCTTAGTTGTTATTTACACGTTAGATCGCAGCCCTGTCGCCCGCTGTCATTCCCCGCACCCCCCACCTTTCATTCACTGCAGCTCAAGTTCGTTCAGGGGGAGGGGGAAGGGGTGTTTGAAGAGTTCGACACTTGTCCGCCAGGGACCACCACAAGTCGATGCCCTAGAGATGGTGGCGATTGCGGCGGTGAATTAACCAACTACCTCAAAACCGTATTAGAAGTTTTAACCTGGGCTGGCGACTTCTATACAGTATATATATTCATAGTCAATAGGGACCGGCAAAATTCGCGGGTTCAATGACCTGCAGGATGAACTCCATAGTTCTACGTACGTACACTCGGTCAAATGCCACCCACTGATTGGTCGCTGTATTGTGAGACGTTCCAGCGTAGCAGCCTGCGATTCTATAAAGCTTTGGTTGGGTGTTTCTCATTGGCCCAGAGTCATCCAGGTGAGTTGTGAGCCGATAGCAGAGGCAGCACTGAGGTATAACGATTTGTTATTTTAGCCTATCGCGAAATGAATTCACGAATTTTTCCGGTCTCTACTCATCAAGCTAGAGCTATTTACTTTCGGGAGGCTTTACTTCCGGGAAGCCTACAACTCACGTAGTTTCGGTTCCCTGCAAGAATTTCCGAAGATTTCCGAAGTTTTGCGTTTTGGTATTAACGCCACTTCAGCCGCTAAATCAGAAGTTTCCAATGAAAACAAGCATGTTGTGACTGACCTGACCTGACCTAACCTAACCCTTCGATTTTTTTTTTAATTTCAATTTTTGAGAGAAAACCGAAGTTGCACGAACGTGGTAGGGAACCGAAACTGCGTGAGTTGTATGTAGGCTTCCCTTTACTTCCCTTACTGGTGCACTTGGCGGTTTCGCGAGCAGACAAGAGAAAATGAACTATGTTTCCCAGAAGCGCCTCTCGCGGCGCCCAGCACACGAGACCGACGGCGGTCTCCGGTCGTCGACGCACCACACTCCACAACACATGCACACCAACGTCAAAATAAATAAGACACGTACACGTTGACAACGCGAGGGGTCGATACAGCTGGAGCGTGGGCCCGCGTCACTGCTGGTCCGGCGGCGAGGCGTTGAGCTGGCGGTGGTTGCGCACCAGCAGCTGCTGCAGCTGCGCCTGCTCCAGGATCACCGGCAGCTCGTAGTGGTGGAAGAAGTACAGCATCGAGTGCTGCCGACAAGACACACACACCCTCGCACCATCCGACACCCTTCCTCGCGTGCAGGGTGGCGCAACAACAAGAGGGGGAGGGGGGTACAAGGGCATTATGCCCCCCCTTCCCCCCTTCTGAAACCTTGAAGTGGGATCAAACGGGGGCAAAGAAAGTGCTGTGTAATCAATTTTTCAGATAGTAAAACTGCTTAAACAGCACCATTTTCCACCTTGAAATACAAATTTTTCCCCGGGGGGTCCCCAGCTTCAATAGGGGGGGGGGGGGATCGATGATTCTTTATTAAAAAAAAGTATATTTCCCGCCGCCCCCCCCCCCCCCCCCCTTTTTGGAAATTTAGTTGTTGCGCCCCTGCTCGCGTGGCCCGACATCTCTCACAAAAAACTTACATTTACAAGTTTAAAATTTTATACTTCACCACAAATTTCGGCTGGTCGATCAAACTTTATGACGTTCTTTTGAAAGATTTTTTTTGACCGTGATAACGTCTTGTAAAAATCGATGAAGCCGGCTGCACGCGCGGAAAAAAGCGTGACTCATCGTCACGTTCCCGCCTTGAGCCGAGCGTGCAAGAACCGGCCAACCACCGTTAAACAGGTTAAGACGGGCTTTTTAACTAATTGTTCGTGATTATATTTAAACAAATTATTTAAATTAAATTTGCAAAAAAAAACTGTAAATAATATTTTAAAATTAAAAAAGTATTACATTTTTCAATAATGTTTTCTTATGACGTTATCACGTAAAATTATCGTCCGTAGACCGACTTTACAGACACCGACCCCCCCCCCCCCCTTCCCCTTTTTCTGCTTGCATGTTGCCGTTTTGAATTTTTAATAGTTTTTTTTTTCTCATGAATTAAAATTCTTCAGCAGTTTTTTGATTACTGTGTTTAACGATTAAAAATACATTATATTTATTTTGTGTTATGAATTAAATGTCAAGTGTTGTTAAGTTTCTATTACTGAGTTGCAGGAACGTGTTTGTTGCGTGCGGTGACGTGGCGGAGGATGACGTCAGAGCTGAGCCGGTGGACGGTTGGCCGCGCGCCAGGGGAGGGTTGGTGTGACGCCACTGATTGGTTCCCTGACCGAGACTACGGATGACGGCCGTGCCTGCGAGCGGGATCCAACGGCCTTGGGCCTTGGGGAAGCCTTCTTTTCACAAACGAGAGTGCCAAACGCTCGATCGTGCATCTTCGGGGTTTCTTTTTGTTCATTGTAAATAAATATGGCGGTGTTGATAAAAGGATACTAATGGTCAATTAGGTTAGGTTAGCTACATTATAAATACTTAAACCATTGTGGACGGTTAATTTGGTTAGGATAGCTACATTAAAGATACGGGGGGGAAAAGCGAGCATGAACTTCGGGGAACTTCGGGTGTGGCTCTCTCGTCTGTGAAATGAAGGCTTCCCTTGTGCCTTGGGCCTCGGGCCTCGGGAATACGTATACGACCGTGCGACCGACAAGACTTTTCCGCAAGAGAGTGAAAAGGTCGGTTGTTACCAGCGAGAACTTCGACGGCGCCGTACGCAAATAACTGCTGGCGCTTCGGGAAAAAAAAATGTATTAGCAGTTTAGAAGAATTGTGCCCGAAGTACTTGGGCCCGGAGTCAGTGGTAGACTGTTAAACACCATATTTACATTTTGGAACTGAAGAGCAAATTTGGTTTACAAAACTAGCATGTGAGAAACTTAAGTTTATATTTCGCTTAAGTTTTGACTTAGTATATTTGAATGTTTCAAAATTTTAGATTAAATTTTTCTACCCAGTTTAACTAGCAGTTATCTGATGATTTAATTTGGACTTAAAGTTTTATTGCTGTGTTCTACGAACTGCGTAAAAATTTTGAAGTTAGCTGCATGGATTAAATCTACGTCTGATTTTTTTGTAGCAAACGCGCTGTTTATTCTTGAAGTAATTTAGTGTTCAGACAAGAAAAATTGGTTGATCTTATTTTAACTTTCCACAAACTTTAATCCTGAGACACGTTTCTAGGACATCGTAAAACCATGTCTGCGAACTAATCGACGGCGATCAAGCTAGCACCTACCGCTGACACGTGTATGGTAATTTTACTTTAACTTTAAAAAAGAAAATACTTTTTTCGATATTTTTCCTTTAAACTTTAAAAATGCAGTTTGCTAGAGTTTCAGGAGCTTAAGAACTGAAACGCTATAAACTGTATAAACATAATTTATACTGTTGTAATTTTCTTCTTTTTTTATATTTAGGGTTCATTTAAATTTTGGTTTGGATATGCGGGTTTTATTATGCAAGTATGTTAAGTTACGTAAATTTGGCTACGGTTATTTGGCTGTCAAGCTTTGTCTATAAACAAGTCACTTTACTAAAAATAGTAATTTTCGCTTTTTTGGTAATTTCTTAATGAACCTTTTTTTTTTTTTAAGCTTTTAGATATTTATTTCTCACACTGCCCAATTTAATCTACTCCATTATGTTTTTCCTCTACTCTTCTTTAATTTACAGTTGTTTGCTTACCATGGAGTTTTTCCACAAAACAATTTTTAATACGAGGGGCGTTACGAATGTTTCGTTTTTTTTTTTCAGGCGGAAACTGTATTGCCAAATAAAAATACACCGTGGCATCATGAACTAACTATACACCTGGCACTATTTTTCGACACGGTCGCCACAGACATTAAGACATTTGTCGTAGCGAGCAATCGGTTTGAAGAAACCACTCTGGTGAACCTCTGTGCCCTGCGAGTAGGGTTACCAGACGTCCGGCAAAAGGAGGACATGTCCTATTTATGTATTTTTTTGCGTCAGGCCGGATTTTCCTTAATGCTCCAAAATGTCCGGCTTTTTTATAAAGTGAGATAATTCCTGCAGTTACACTGAGTAAAGCGCGCGGTGCGCGCTAAAGAGTCACCCCACTAGTAAGTAGTTCTATGACAGCTTGACAGGTAGCAGCACATGCAGAAGCACGTGTTTTCAATATGCTGTATATGCGTAGTTTGTTTGATTCTTTATACTGAAACTGTATTAAATGCCAAAACATTGTAAAATATCGTACTCCATGTTAATTAATTCATGGCTTTAAAAAAATATTGTCCTCCTTTTTAGTGAAATGTCCTCCTTTTGCGAGGAGAATGTCCTCCTGTTTTGTTATCAGTGTCTGGTAACCCTACCTGCGATGCAAGAACCTCCGACTCAGCACTGTTTTGGAAGTGAAGTCCCGAGAAAGCGGCTTTCGATGCAGGGATAACAGCGGCGACCACGTTGTCAGCACACTTCTGTCTGCATGGGAAGCCTATGATGTACATTCTATATTGCACAGACCCGAATACTCACGTTGGCAAGCCTTCTTTTCACAGACGAGAGAGCCAAACGCCCGATCGTGCATCTTCGTTTTTTTTTTTTTTTTTGGTTCATTGTAAATAAATATACAACTCATGATAACTAATGGTCAATTAGGTTAGGTTAGCTACATTATAAATACTTTAAAACATTGTGGACGGTTGATTTGGTTAGGATAGCTACATTAAAGATACTGTGAAATCATGTAAACGGTATCCTAGCCCTGGATGGCTACATGTTAAAAAGTTATTTGTTAAGCAACCATAAAATGATTTTACAGTATTTTTAATGTAGCTATACTTACCTAATATAACCAACCATCCACAATGTTTTAAAGTATTTATAATTTAGCTAACCTATCCTAATCGACCGCAAAATTAAATGCCACACCGGTTTCGGGTTTGGCTCTCTCGTCTGTGAAAAGAAGGCTTGCCAACGTGAGTATTCGGGTCTATGCAATATAGAATGTACATCATAGGCTTCCCCTGTCTGCATCGTGGTTTGTACTAGAATAACCTCGGGCACGACGGTCCAGTGAAGCCAACTCCTACAGTGTGTTCCCCTAGGACCAACTTCAAATCCCCCTAGATCTCGATTATAAACACCTAAAGTTTTCCTTGTACATCCTGTTTGTTTGAGAGCTAAAATTATTTTCTCTTGAACCTTAACCTTTTCTTATTTTTCTGCCCAAACAGAGCATAATACTTTTGAAAAATAACATTCAGTATCTACAATTTTATACATGTACGAATTTAATTTCGGTTTAAAAATAAATGTTTAGTAACCTTGAAGTTCTGGATCGGTCTTCCAATATTTCGTATATTTTTGCTGATATATATATATATATTTTTTTGCGTTCTCGAAAAGATTTGAACACGAATAATTAATTATTATTCTAGTTGTTTTTATTCCTTGGCACCACAGAAAAACATAAACGACTTACGTTGCAATCCAATCAAACTCGCGAGTTCACAACAAACTAACGGACACAACTTCAACCAGATTCAGGAACAGAGGTATTCACCTCTGATAGAATACTGTGTGTGTGTTGCATTAAGTATTTATTAACGTTTAATGACAGAGAATGAATAACAGTCGCAATGAACAAAGAAGGATCTCTATATAAACTGTATAACTTGTTTTTAATGCAGATTACACAGTTGGTATGCACTTAAATCCAACAATAAAGCAGAACTGCAAACACATACTCTACTTATTGTCCCTAACGGGGACTGAAACCACCCTCCTCCCCCAACACGCCAGCACACATGACTAAACTGGGGTAGGGTTGAAAGTGTCACTACATTTACTTTCTTGACCACTCCAGAAAATCAATTACAATACAAAACATTTTTTTTTGTAATGCAAATGTATAAACTATTTTATATTTAGTATATATGTCTTTAGTTTCAATTTTGAAGCCATCTGTTGCCCCAAATTTTTCAGATGGACACCTAATTGTTACATACAAAATACATATTTAATACATAACAACATGGCAAAGATTGTCTCTATGTTTTAGAAATGTTTAATAGAGTGATGTCAATTGTTATTAATGAGACATGTAATGACATATTGAAAGCAATATCATTTGGTGAAGTGCGTAACTGCAGCACGCCTCGATGCAGTTCGTGCCACACAAACCCCCATGAGACCAGGACAGTGACTGCCAGATCTGCCATGGAACACCAATGATCGTGTCTCATTACCATGCAGATAGTGTCGCGCTCTTCTTTTGTTGATGGCCGCCATTCCCCATTCCCCCCTCCCGGTGCCATTTCCACAGCCAAGGAGAGGGGGGGGGGGGGGCGACAGCCACTCCCCCCTCTCGACAGCCTTCACACCCTCTGTTTTAATTCATTCTGCTGCCGACTGGAAGATTAATGTAAAATCAAAACGATAATTTCCAAGAGGGGTCTGTTTTTATCTGATGAAGCTTTAAATAAAGTCGACAAACTTATTCACTTGAGTTATTTGGTTTTAGACCGACAAATGGCATTTATTTTCTGCTTCATATAATACTATCTTCAGCATTAAAATCATATTAGATTAATAAAATAAGATAGTGTTTTTTTAAAAAAACTAAGTTTTTGTACAAAATTTTGATTCGTTTCATTCTTCCTAAATACATTTATTCTCAATACAAACACTAAGATTATAGCAAAACTATAATTTCATATTAATATTTAAAAACTACTAATTGTCTAAAAAATAGAAATTAAAAAGTAATTTTCATTTAAAAGTTAGCAACACAATATTCATACTTTCATAATGCTGAGAATCATTTTATTGGATTCAGATTATGGGATTTTCCTTATACATTACAAAAATTTACCATTGCTTGCTCACACAAGTAAATCTAAGACCCTATACAGTATATTCCATAACGAAACGTCAAGTCGAGAACATTTTAAAGCCGATTATCATAGCAAAGCAAAATATCAAAATAAAAAAATGTTTCCGAGTTAAATGCATTTTATCAAAAAATTTTAATTCCCACCATGCACCAAACTATAAGTTACTCTATTTGGCTAACAATAACATTATTTATAATAACTCAAAATAAAATTTAAAATGCTATACTTTGGGAGGGAATTTTGCACGACTTAGCCTATGCAACAATAATTTTTAATCTATTAAATTTGACTAGTCACACCGTAAAAAAAAATTACTTTGCTAACTAAACAAGCTATTTGCTTTAATTAGCCATATTTTCAAATAACTTGCTAAGTTAGAAAAGGTATTTTTTTTTAAGTATGACTAGTCAAATTTACGAGATTAAAAATGTTTTCATACTTATTAATGATTGTGTAGCAAAAAAAAAAAAGTTTAATTTCGGTGCACAGTCGGGATATATAAACTTTTGAAAAAAAAATGCCTTTAATTAGAGAACGATGAAATTATTTGATTTTTATTTGGTTTAGAACCGTAATACTGGCTTATCAAATGTTCTTGGCTTGACACTGAGTTATGGGACATTCTGTATAGAAATTAAATTAACTCCTGTTGACAACCATTTGAAGTGTTTAACCAGTAATATATATATATATATATATATATATATATATATATATATATATATATATATATATATATATATACATACATATAGTTTATATTAAATTCAAAAGTTGGTTTGAAGAATCAGATCAGTGGACTGTTATTTTTCCTACCTACATGTAAGTCTCTACACGCACCAGCACAGGGACAGGCTGTAAGGACCACGTGGTGCCTGGCGCGCCGGCCAGGGTGGGCCTTAACGCCACGCGCCCTCGAGGACTGGGTCGGTGTCCTCCGGCAGGATTGCGAGGATCCCCGCGCGGGCAGGAAGGATGAGGAGGGGTGGGGGGAGGAGGGGGGCGTCTCCGCGGCGGACGCCGTCAGGGGAGGGGGGGGGGGGGCGAGGCCTCGGCTCGATCAAATTTATATGGAAATGTGGCAACGTGGCCCCGCTCATTAGGCAAACATAACGCGCGCGGCTCCCCTCTATCCTAAAGGGGGCCGGCGGCTGGCGTGGTGTCACGGGGCCTCAAGACTGCAGTGGCTGAGGGCGCCGCGCACGCGCAGTCCCGCCCCACGCGGCTCTCCGCGGTTCCGCCCTCAGGCCACGCGTGTCACGACCTGCCAGGGAAGCCTAAGACGTCCATCAAGTTCTGTCCCTGCCCGAACACGCCCGAATATTCACCTTCGGCCAACCTCGGGTTCATTTATTACAGGGACGTCGGAACGTTTTCATGAGTGGGGGGCGCGAAAAGATGTATCACACTTACCTCAGTCCTAGAGCGGGGGGGGGGGGGGGGGGGGGGGGGTCCGGTAAAATTTGGAATTTTAGATGCAAAATTGTGCTATTTAATGAGTTTCCGAACAAAAATATTAAATATACCATTCCAAGAATTTGATGACGTAGTATGTATTAAATACTTCTCTGACAGTAGATGTAGTACAATTTAAATTAAAATACCATCTAGGAATTTGCAATCATTTTACAGTATATTGACAATCATAAATTTGATTTTCTAATCAATGTGGTCACCAATGCAACGTTTGTAACTACTGGTTGAGAAAAATACTACTAGGACCAAACATTTATTCTGGGAAAAAGAGGGGGGCGAAATGCTACTCTCGCCCCCCCCCCCCCATGCATAAAAGCACGGGGGCGACTCGCCCCTGCTGCCCCCCCTGTTCCGACGTCCCTGTATTTATATATATTTTAATGTAGCTATACTAACCTAACTAACCGTCCACAGTGTTTTAAAGTGTTTTAATGTAAGCTAACCTAACCGACCACTTTTAATATTTGAATTCATTTTTCCCGCGAAAAAAAAATCAAACAAATCCCGAGGTCGGCCGAAGGTGAATGAATATTCGGGCGTGTTCGGGCAGGGACAGAGCTTGATGTACATCTTAGGCTTCTCGGCAACAATGGACCTGCCACGGGTGGGTTATTTGTTTATCGCATTTCATTACTAACCGAAAAATAAATTTAAAAAAAAAAATACCGCGCGGTGTATGTGTTGCGGTGCAGAACGATTATTTCTGGTCGGAAAAACAGAGACGCCAGTAAAACAGTGCGGAGGCGAGGTTGTTTGCTCGGGCTAATTAATTCGAGAGCAGACGGTAGCGCAGACACGGCATGTCCTAACTAGCAGCGCTTCGCTTGGACCAGTCGCCAGCTGTGCTCGTAGCCTGGTAGCCCGTCTTCGAGGTCTCTCGGCCCTACGTGCCCGTGAATAGCCACGCGAGGCATTAAGAGCAATACAATCTCTAGCGATGTTTTTTTTTCCTTTAGCTGGAAAACCTGTATTGTTTTATCAAAATATTTTCTTGTAAAACTACGTTTTTTTTTTTAATAATTTATGTTAAGTAAACAAATTTTATTTAGCAATATTTTAGTGGAATATACACCTAAAAGAAAAAATTGATAAAAAATATCTTACAAATTTTTTTTTCAGTTCTAAATAAATTAATAAAATTTTCCGTTAGATTAATATACTCAATAGAGTTGTTGAAATTGTCTCTCATTATAAATTCAGGTATGAAAAACAAAATAGCTTTTATTTAGCCAGAAAAAATCTCTTTAGCACCAAATAACGAATGTTGGGTAAATGATTCAGAGCGCTGACGGCAGGGAGTTACGTGCGCTTCGAGACTCGCTGGCTGAGTAGCGGCGGGCGACATCTCTGCGGTCTGCGGCGAGCGTGAATACCAGGGGTATAATAACAAGGACAGGGAGGAGATGAGGGCTTCTGGATGGCAAACACGAGCAGCTGACGAGGCAGGAGGTGGGGTAGGGGGGGGGAAAGCGATTGCCAACAGCGGAAGAAACAAAACGAAACTGAAAAAACCTAAACGGGGAGGTGGATTGGGATAAAGAATAAAAGGGTGGGGGGAGGGGTAAAACAATAAGAACCCACCCAGCTCCCCCCCCACAGGAACACGACAGCCCAGAGATGAAAAAATATGTCCCAATAAAGCTTTGAGCGATGATGTAAGTGGCGTGTGGGTTGGGGGAGGGAGAGGGGGGGGGGGGTTTGTCCCCGTCAGGGGCACTCGTTCCCCCGGAGTCGGGGGGGGGGGGGCAGCGGCCACGTGACTGGCTATAGACGTCACGAGCAGTCCGTGGTCTGAGCAGAGCACGTGTATCAGGGCTACCAACCACCAGCCACTGTCACTCCAGCGAGTCACATGCTGGACTTGTCATTCCTTCGACAGTTACCTGCAGACTATAGGCTACCGCTCACGACGTCCACAGGCTGTACTGCACTTTGCACACATATTAAAACCTAAGGTACAACATCCATAAGTTTGGATGATATGAACGATTATTTATTAGCAACAGCCCTCAAACTGCCAGTAATGCCAACCACGAGGGTCAACATAATCAAGTAGGTACATACATGGTCACATGGCTATGTGAATGCAATGAACTATATACATTCCAATAAACTATCCATGCACTTATTACTTGTTACAAACCAACACTAAAACCACCAATGAACAACAAGGTTTAGTGATAAAGGGGTTGCAGTCTGCATCATCCAGAGTCCTATCACATGCCACAGCAAAGGGTTCCATTTCAAATTAAATTTCCATTTAGAAATGTTACTATACAATTTTAAATAATAACTCACACACACTGACACCCACCATGTAGCATAAATTCACCAATTCAGGAGGAAAAATGTGTGTACGCAGGCATTATTTATTTACACTACAATAAGTATATGGTATGGTGGGAAATCAAACAGCATAGATCTGAAATGGTTAGTTTCTAGATTACAGCATTTTGTGTGTTCATCATGCTGCTTTATTGCTTATAACTATGCAGGATTGAGATCAACTTTTCTAAAATAAATCCATCCTGTGTAATTGCAAGTAAATCAACTTGGGAATCACCCAAAATGGGAGTCAACCCATCAAAATGGGAGTAAATTCGTAAAAGTACTTCATGTCTGGACTCCTGATGGAAGTCTAATGTCTGAAGCCCTCTTTTCTTGTGATTGCAACCTACTCAGAATGAAATTATGTTTCTGAACAGCCTTACCTTCTTGTTTCAGGCAGGCTTGCAGTTATGATTAGAGCATTTTGTTTTGTTTCAGGTGAGTAGATGCAAAGGTAATATTCATTTTAGGGCTCGAGGCCCTGTAGTTGAGGAAGAGAATGGAATTTAAACACTTACCATTCTAAATAATTACAGAAAATAACATCAAAAATTATGATTACATAGCAACTTTCATCTTTGTGACTGTGGAATTTTTGATGTGTAACATCAATCAGGATTCAAGTGTTACATTAACTACAGTAGTATGGGACTCTTGATGAACAGTGACTCGTGAAGCAAGTATATTGGCTGAGACGGGACACTCACCTGGATGAACAGCCAGGAGGTGATGAGCGCCAGGCCACTGTACTGGCCGTTGAACCTGTAGTGGTACGCGTAGAACGAGAAGTGGTAGAGGTAGAAGAACCTGCGACAACAAAACTGCAAGTTACTTACTACCCAGGCTACAGGAGCACCAACGATCTTCTATGACCGCTTTCAAAAATCAAAAAGGCATTTCTTACTTCGCTCTTCAAACAACTGTGCGGCCAGCTTCGCTATGGCCAAAAGACTTGAGAGACGTTAACGGCAGCTCCCCTAGTTGAGTTAGTTTGTTTGGCACGTAAGCACCGAGGGAAACAACCTTTTAGTTATTTTAAGGTAAAGTTGGCAGCCTGGTTATTATCACGTTAAGTTTATAGTGCATTTTTAGTATAAATTGTTTTAAGATATTTAGTTAATTTTAGTGTAACACATATTTCACGTGAGGCCTAAAATACGTGGACAAGTATGAACTAGTAAATGCGCCAATACAAGCTGCTTGCACGTCTCCGCCGCCAGACGCGCTAGAAGAGAGGGGTGAAGAGTGACGTAGTGACGTAGTGACGTAGTGACGTAGTGACGTAGTGACGAGTACGACGAGGTATTCGCGAGCACCCAGCTGACTGGTGAGGACGTATGTGTGTTCGCTGGCCGCAAGGGAGTGACGGCTTAACTTAGATAACATTACGTAATGGTTACGTATTTGAAATGCACGAGTCGAGAGTACCGGACGGGGATTCGGTGAGCAGAATAGTGCGTGGGCGAACAAGTGCGTGTGCGCCCGAACCAGCGAGTCCACAAGCCTGGATCGCCGAAATTCCCGTTTTTGGCACTGGGTCGGGAGACGTCCAGTCATCGGCTCCATCCCCTAAGCTCTCGCATTCCCGTGGGCGGAGTCAGCTGCTACGTTGCATGGCGTCCCAGTTTGACGGTACGAGTGTTGCGACTTCATGCCAATTGGTCGCGCGATGGGGACCGCCCGAAAACTTGAATTAAGCGATGTCGAAAGTGAAGTTCGTTGGCCAGTAGAACTACTTTAAGTAAAAGAAGAAAACATGCCCCTGAAGGAAAATTAAGCGGTGCCACGGCGCGCGGACTACTAGTAGAACCAGGTCAAATCATTTAAATATTATTGTATTTTGTATACATAGATATGTACATCACACGTAAGTTCTGAATAATATGTGAACAGGTTTGGTATTGCCTACTAGTACTTTAATTACAGCACGAGTTTCTGAAATGCAATACTATTTCGTTACTCTCGCGAAAGTCCAACCAACGCTTGGGATAAAAGATGACTATTTTATCCGGCGGTCCTGTTTTTTGTACCCTCGTTAACAATCTGTACGGATTTTCTAAGAAACTCATTTCCAGAGAAGTTAATAAATAAATGTAAAACACGTTTGGGACATGTCGCTGCTAGGACACGCCCGGCCCGGGAGAAGACCACAGCCTCCGGAGGACGGCGAGTCTCTGGGCGGTTCTCGGAGCTGCCAGAGACCTCCGTGGGTGAGGACAGTCTGAAGACGTGCGCATTTAGTGGAACAACTGCGGAGATGAGCATTACACTGTTATAAAATTCAGAGCCAATTATATAATGATTAGTGCAGTTGGTAAAAATGCCTACAATAAATTGGTAATTCCTCACGAAGAACCCTGCGACCCCTAGTTCGTTACAATATTACGTGCGAGCAATTCACTGTGATTAGACTTGGTGAACATTAACTATAAATTTTGTTTGAAAAAAAAACACTTAGATTGTATTACCTTGCAGTTGTTTCTTTAACGAAACTTACACCGAATAAATAATAGACCGTGACTTTATACTTTCGCTAGTATGGGGGGATAAGATACTTGATGGCACTGCACTGTGAGCTCCCTCGGGCTGTCTGTCACTCGCGAATGCCGGACCAGCGACCCACGATGGGGCGCGCGGGGCTCTTTATCCGGCGGCGGACAATGCGGCGAAGGAAGAAGGATTTGCGACTTAAGGAACATCAGGCGGCGGCTGTTTGGCTCGGCGCGGGCAACGCGGGCAACGCTTCCATTAGACGTGGGGCAGAGGCCGGGGGCGAGGGTCGCCACGGGAGACTAATGCGGTACCCCTGTCAGCGCCATCGCGCACTCTCCGCCGGCCTCCCCGCGGAGCGCTGAGTGCGCACTCTGCCCGCCCCACCACACACCCACGCCCGCCTGCTGCTGCTACAGGGGGGAGGGGGGAACACACAGAGACTCGAGACCCACACGCACTGAAAATAATAACAAGGCTAAGACAGGCTTCCTCGGACATGCTATCCGGGCACCGTGATTACCTGAAGGCGACCTGCATCGTCCCTAGTCGCTTCACCTGCTGATACGTGAACATGTCGTTACTTGTTACACGCCAACACGCACTCGGAGCACCCGATCTCTCTCCTCCCCCCCCCCCCCCCCCCCCAGCCGTCTTACTGACACATCTACCTATAAGCTGTCACCTCTAACTATCTTTCCACACCACCTGTTTTGTCGGTAGTTAACGCCTGGTGGTGACGAACTAGTAAAGGCCCCAGTTGTCGAGGGGACACGTTTTGGGATGAACAGTCCTCAACCGAAACATAAACAATAGAGCGACCTTTAACATCTTAAAGTTTTTTTTGGCTAGTGGTCATTAACTTTTGTTGGTTAGCCCTTTATTTATAATCCACATTTTGTAATTCAATTGTGTTAGAATCAAGGACTCAGGAAAGCAGGCTGTTTAAATTTTGTATATGCAGAGAAGCCCTCTTGAAGTTTCTAAGTTTCTGCATATTTGTTGAAAAATATTTATAGAGACCTTTTTTAACATTGACGTCTAGGAAAGGAGTGGTTAAATTCAGAGGCAATAAGTAATTGTTGATTAGTATATATTGCCGACCACATGACTATTAATGTAAATTATTTGTATTAATCTCATTGTTTTTTTTTTCTGGTCTTGTTAACAGTCATAAGCTGATGCCGAGAGCAGTTCTGTTATTAAAGAATTATTCAGGTTATGAATAAGAACAAAAACAATGTGAAATGATGTTAGTTGTTTAGTGTGCCAGTTATATTTGACACTTATTGTGAATAAAATTGCTTGCTATGTTAAATATCATTCTAAAATGAAAAACTATCTTCTTGTTGGTTCTCAAAAAGGGAAGGGGGTGGGGACAAGTATGATACACTGTACAGAATACTGCATGCAGCCAAATACCAAATGTCCACTCACGCAGACTTGTTAGCGCCACTGAGGCTGAGACAACTCGAAGGAACACAGAGGCCACAACTAATGATTCAGGATTGGTGGAGAGGAGGAGAGAGTGACTTCACCACGAAGGCAGCAGGAGGTAATGACTTAACACAGACAGAGGAGGGAGTGACATGCTATGTTTATTATGTTTATTATTGCTCCTTAATATATTTTGTTATGCTTGGTTAGCTTCGGGGGGGGGGGGGGGGATATAATTATCTTCAAACCACATTTACCTCTTTTTCACCCCTTAGGGGTTGAATTTCACAAAATATAAACATTTTTCGTTAGTAGTTTTCTTATGTTTCTTATTGGTACCCAAAATCATTTATTATGCTTAATTAAATTTTGAGATATAATTATTAATCTTAAAACCATACATACCCTTTTTTCACCCTTTTAGGAGTGAAATTCTTAAATTATATACAGTTTAGTTCTTTAATTAGCCAAAGACCTTTCTAATAAAAAAATAACTCATCAAAATCCATAAAGTTTCCAAATGATGCTCAAATAAAACATGTAACAATTTAAAAAAATATATTTTTGAGTTCTCATTAATGTAAATAGTAAATTCAATAATTTTTTTCATTGTTTCATACAAAGTATAAACTTTTTACCTCAAACAGTTTTATTAATTGTATCGATTGATTGATTATAAGATGTATAAAAAATTAGTTTTAATAATATTTTTTGCATGCTATATTTAGTCTATTTAGTGTTATGACTATTTGTATGGTTATTAGGTTTGGAGTTTAGACTGTAAGCTGTCAAGCTGCATAAACCAGGTGGTATTTAAGCTGTTTACGATTTTTAAGTTCTGTGACGTTAATATACACTGCAAGTGCTTTTAAATGTCACAAATACCTCGTCCCTTTTTTTTTGTTTTACATCAAATTTTTTATAATTTCACTTGTTGCATATTTAACAAATGTTTTAAATGTTTCATAATTAGTTGTAATTTTTTTAATAAAATGTATTCTACTTTTTTTTATTTTTAAGTTACAATTTTATTTTACTACTTCACCGTCTCTAAAGTCCCAAACAAGTTCTCACTAGTTCCAAGACATACTTTCATGGTACGTTGTTTAGTTACTTGTTCAAGTAAGGAAGAGGTTGCAGTCAGGGGCGTAGCCGGATGGGGGGGGGGGGGGGGTTAGGGGTTCAACCCCCCCCCCCTTATCACCAAATCTTTAATTAATTTATTATTCATCACTAAAACAAATTTCATATTAAATTAATAAAATTTTTACCATTACAATATTTTAATTTAAGAACCGAAAACTGCTAAAATAGCACTATTTTACACCTTAAAATTAAAATTTTCCCGGGGGAGGACCCCCGGGCCCCCCCCCCCCCCCTTTAATACGGGGGGGGCACGCTTCTTAACACCCCCCCCCCCTACACAAATCCTGGCTACGCCACTGGTTGCAGTTGACCCAACACGACTGACTGCAATCGCCGGCAGATGGCGAGCGCGAAGTGCACTCACCGCAGCCAGTGGCGCTTGGTGACCGGCGTGTGGCAGCAGATGGCGTCGTACTGGTCGGCGATCCACACGATCAGGATGATGTAGAAGGCAGTGGATGTGTCGTTGAAGAACTCCGACATGATGGCCTCCATGCCTGCAAATGGCTCACTCTCTCACTCACTCCACTCACACTCATCCACAACCACATTTTACAATTGACATTACAAAAACTGACCGCATCAGGAAACACGCAACATGACAAACGTTCTTTTAAGTGTCTGAAAATAATCTGATATTAGTTTGGTCATATTTGTTAATAATTAAATTAATTTCCTCTTTCTGACCTCTTGCTGTAGATAACAAGTGTAAACCTCACAGCCGTATAAGGGGGGGGGGGGGGGGTTGGCAAATGAGTGGGGGGGCATGGGAGAAGGAGGTGGCCCGGTTGAGTTGCGAAATATTTTTTATGCTGGGTTCACCCCAATACTAGGGCAAAAATTACAATTCTATTGCTAAAGAAATTTCACTGAAAACCTTACAAGTTAT
Source organism: Bacillus rossius redtenbacheri (assembly GCF_032445375.1). Taxonomy (NCBI): domain Eukaryota; kingdom Metazoa; phylum Arthropoda; class Insecta; order Phasmatodea; family Bacillidae; genus Bacillus; species Bacillus rossius. The sequence continues at coordinate 10,940,494 of NC_086334.1, forward strand.
GCAATTTTTCCAGATCATGATTACAGTTATGGCCACAGTAAATTTTAGTATTTAGATATTTATTTTTAAGTGTGAGGGTTTAACTAATTGTACATTAATTAATGGGGAGGAAGCTCGGACCTTGGTTTGTCTCGACACCTGGAGCATACGGGCGATCCATGGCCTGATCCAACAGCTAAGATGGCTGTGTCTGGCGTGATCCATATGGTCTGTCTCACGCCTCGACTGCAGTGTAGATTAATGGCGGCCTCTGTTGCCAGACTGATACCACCCGGCTTAATATTTAAAATCTTATTTTGTATATTATAATCGATACATCTAAAAAGTTTCGATATTTCGATTTTACTATTGTTACACAAAAAAAGTCTTTTGGCAGTATTATTAAAGTCAAATACATTAAGAGAAAAAAATATATATGAATTCTAAACACCAATTATTATTTCACAGAAGAAACTAGTTGTATCAGTCACTCACTATTAGCAACACTACATTTCATTAGTTATGTACTATTGTCAAATAGAGCCTCAAATTTGTATATAATAAAATAAAAATATTAAGGAAAAATACTGTTGAAATCAAGATGGCATCTTCCAGTTAAGTTTTCTTAAAAGTAAGAATTGAATATTTCTATCAGATGATGCTCTTGATGAAATTAAAGAACAATAATATTTCCAAAATTCTCAATTCAAATATACCTTTTTAATAGTAATTTTTTTGTAAATGTTAAAAATGTTGGGTTGTATCACAAAGTTGTGTCTGCAAGGCGTAGATCTGGCAACAGCGCCGGGAGGCTCCCGGCACGACGGCGCCCGCTGCTGGCGGCAGTAGGCCAACTCGCCTAGACGCAGGCTTCTTGCCGAGCGCCCCGCTACAGCCAATGTAATTTGCGGTGAGCAGTTTAGCCGGGACCGAATGTGGCGAAGTCACTCCCACCCCCTACCCGCCCCGCCGAGCATTATTCACTTCTCGGGGCGGGGAGAGCTGGGGAGAGTGGCAGATGCATTATTCATGGCGCGTCGCGTCAGACGCCGTTTTCACACCCGCCTGAACCACTATTAAAATGCACTGCCCGCCGACGCCACGTTTTAATTAATTGCAAATTGCGCGGGCGGCGGGCGTGGCGCCAGCGTAAACACGCCTTCGTGGATTGGAGGTTGGGGGGGGGGGGGGGGGGGAAGGCGGAGCATCAGCGCTGTTGGCGAGTTAGTAGAGGAAACAAGTCGGTTCGGGTACAGAGGCTGCCAGCACTCAGACGAACAGCTGGTAGCAGATCACCGGGGTTGCAAGGGTCACATAGCCAGTGTAGGATGTGAGGCTCTGAGGACGAAGCAACAGCCGCCGAGAGAACAGGCCAATGGCTGACGTGAGAGACGAAGGCAAGGGCAGGTGGAAATGCACCTCTCCGGCACTTGATTAAATCAGTTCGAGTGAGAGGGGAGGTGGTTGGTCAACACACATGGCGCGGTGTTTATTTAGACCTCGGCGGTTGGCCACACTGGCGCGCTGCTCCACCTGGAGGCTGGAGGCCCCTCCCCCCACTACGGCAGTCTTTCCCCCGGCTTGTCCACATGTCTCCGGCTAAGTTGGTTACCCGCGCCCCGCCAATATTCCCAGCGTGTAATTTGATTCTCCCCAATCCTCGCCCCAGAGGAGTGTTGCTCATGGAGTCCGGTGGAAGCTATGCCAGCTGCGAGGGCGCTCTCTGGGTGGCATCTCGGATCACATTAACCCCCTCTCAGTCCCCTGCGGGTCGAGACAGGCTCAGTGGCATCACTTGTGCATTGCCCACGAGGACCTCTATCAGCAGTCACTACAAGCTAAGGTATTTACTAAAAAAAAATTGGTTGTCTGTAAAGTCTGTTTACGGACGATAGTTTAACGTGACAACGTCATAACAAAACATTGATGAAATGATTGCATACTTTTATGAATAAAATTGAATCATTTTTATTGAATTATCACTATTTTGTATGGATACAAAGAAGGAGAGAAATGAAATCTACAATTTAATTGATACATTTACTTTTATTTGCACTCATTAATTCAAATATGTTTATGACTTTAACGAATATATTATTATAACTATAACTTTTATACATGTTTGCTATTTAACTTCTTCCAATCTGTGTTATTCTGTTAAGGATAGGACGATGATAGGAAAAGTAGGAAACGAATGGGAGTGTTTCAAGTTTAATGTGCCTCGAAAAAGTCAAACCAATGGTTATTCCAATCGAGTGGAAGAGAGATAGATGCGGCGCAAGCGTACAATGAGAGTAACGGAACAATGTGCGTAACGGGACAATAAGTCATCCTTTTTCGTGCATGCAGCCGGAGTTCATCGATTTATTAGACGTTGTCACGTCTAAAGATAGTGCTCTACAATGACAGTTAGTTGCACGGGATTTAAGAAAATTCCCTTTATAATGAACTTCAATGAGTCATATGTTTGTAGACTTTAATAAAGCTTACATGTTTTAGAGGTAATCGAAGTTTTAATAAAAGAAACTGGATGTAGATGTAATTGCTGATATTATATAGTTTGAGGTATGTGTATGTAATCATTTTTAAGGAACGGCAAATAATGGTACAATTTTGTATATCACATTTTAAGTTGGAAATATTTAGATAAGTGTTTTGATTAAAGTAAAGCTGTGATATATATCAAAGGACTAGAAATTTTACTGAGAATTCTTTCTCTCTGGAAAGATAATATGCCTCAGGTTAAGTATAGTAAAAACTGTTATATTTCTGATAATTTACTCTATGCAATTTGTGTGGTCCAGCAATTCGGAGGCTTATGAGGTTCAAGACTATATTCATTGAACCAGAGAAAATCTGCATTTGTTTAAATTTTAAGAAACATAAGTTCAAAATAAATCAACATTTACGTTTAGCACTTTTCTCGCTCGTTATTAAAAAACTATGTCTGGTGTTGCATCTACCCAGTAAAGCAAAATTATAAACTGCCTTACATACTCAATTTTATGTCATGGTGGAAAAGTTCAACAGGACCCAAGTAGGAGCACCTTGCCAAGGTTGGGGCTGAAAATTAACAATATTAAGATCAACACATCTAATCATACAGGATGAGGCTTGTAAAAACCTTAGATTAGACCCAAACTAAATGAAAACAATGTTTTACCTGAAAGCTAATTCAACTATATTTCAGGAAGGTGATTTTGTGTGGCTATACAACCTGCATCAATTGACGTGGGAAGGCCATCTGAAGTACTGTAAAGACTAAATAATTATGTGGTCTACCTTGTCCATAAAGGAAAGAGGGGACGAATGAAAGTCATACATTTGGACCAATTGAGGGAATACGCCGGGAGAGGTGTGTTACCTGCTCGGGACGAACAGATTTAAGTGGGGGGGGGGGGGGGGGGCACTGTTACACCGTGGCTACCGATGAGGCTGACCAGACAGCCGATGCAACATACATACATTCCCCCCCCCCTTTTCTTTTTTGACCCATCGCTCTTAGCCTAGGCCCTTCCGCCCTGGGGCCCCCATAGGCATGGATGAGGATCACGCCGCATACGCAACCAGGAAGGGTGTTAGAGCTTTTGGCTATACACAGAGGCTGAGGCTACCCATCCCAGAATATGTACCACCTTCGGCCCCCTACCCCACTCGGCTAACCAGAAAAATGGATGCTCCGACGCACCAGCCTACAAGTAGCGCGCGCCGGTCTCCTACCAGCACGGTAAAGCGATTAGCACGGCGCCTTTCTTTACATCCCCCGAAGGTTCCGCATGTTTCCGAATACTCGTCTGCATGAAGTGGCGTAACTAGGACGCCATTTTTCTCAGAGCTTCGAGTGTTAAGTCGGGGATTCTGTTGGCATGTCACTTCGCAGGGCTACGAAACCAGTCGTGACTTCAGGTTCCAGTCTCAACCTTTTTGCGGGCGGCAGATGGAGCCTTGCCACAAATTGGTTATTTAAAATAAATATTCGGTATGACATCTGTTGTCAGCTTTAAGCTGATGACTTCATGAAGAGCAGTGGGGGTGAGCAGAGTGCACTCACCGACTAGCGCCAAGATGACGGTGAGCAGTGGTGCGGCGGGGAAGCTGATGGCCAAGTTGTACTCCAGCATCTGCAGCAGGTCCACTGCAACACAACACGACACGACACTCTCACTATCAATTTCGATTTCAATCTCACTGGAAAGGGCAGCTCTCTCTACAATCAAGCGTACTGCATTCCTGTTCACTGCAACACTTCCCTACCATTCCCAAGTGTTGTACTCCAGCATCTGCAACACGACACTCTCACTCTCACTGGACAGGGTAGCTCGTTTCCTCTACATCTAGCCACAACCCTTCTGCTACAATCAAGAATACTGCACTCTTGCTTATTGCAACACTTTCCTACCATTCCCGAATGTTGTCTGCGCGTCCAGAAGGTTAGGTCGCCATGTTGGATTAACTTTTTTTTTGCTAGAGTGTGCTTGTCAGTCGTCATATTGCTTCTCTTGTTATCTGCAATACACTAGTGTCAATCACCAGATAATAAAAACCATGTAGTCCACCATACTGTCATATACCTTGGCTTGGCCGCTAAGTTCATATTAAAAAATCGCTATAAGAATCGAAAGACATCCTAAAAATTTTCAAAAATTACCTAATAATAGATTTATTGATGTGATCTTTTTTTATAATTTTTAAAGAATTTCAAAATGGCAGCCAAGATAACCGACAATATGGTACATTAGTTGACAATCTGGTAATTGAGACTAGTGTGGCCTAGCAGGTAAACCGTAAACCAATATGGCGATCGACACTAGCAGACAAGTAAATCCAACATGGCTAAATCTAATCTGGCTGCCGTGACGTCATAATGGCGGGAATTATATAATCCCCGGTAGTAGTTAGCCACTGAGTGTAGTTATTTATAAAACGATGCTATGTTTATTATTATTTTTCAAGTACATTCACTGGGAATTGAACCCAGTACACCCGGTATACCTGAAGTAAATGTTTTTATTTAAATAATTATTATTTTAACATTTTGATATTTCATAATTATTTTAGAATTTTTTTTTTTACTAATATTATATTAAATTACACTCTAGAGGCTCGAACCATGGAAAATGAACTCGATAGAATACGAAATACCTTACATTTAAATATGTTTCCATTTTATTTCATTAATGAAATATATATTTTTTTAGTTTATATTTAGTACGTGGTTGTCAGCAGTAGTGATCCAAATATCAGTAGTGATCAGGGTCAAAAGGTCAAGGATAACCCAAAGACTTTAAAAAAAAATTCATTCTGGGGGACATTTGCCCCCGCTAAGTTTTCTGAGGGGGCAAATGATATTTTCCCCTCACAATAGAGAAATAGTGTGACTTTTTAAATATTTTCGTGTCATTTTTGAGGAAAAATTTGGGAAATTTAGACACCAAAATCCAAGATGGCGGTCGGTCATTGACCCCATTCTCAAACCTCAGCCTGAAGCCTGTCCCAGACTCGGCCAAACCCTACTACTTTTATAAGTATTGTCATATTTGTATTAGATTTTTGCTCAATTTTTATATATTTTTTTTCAAGCCAGCATAATCCTAGATATTGACGGATATCATGCACAGGTGGTTCAGCAATAAGGCCCCGCAGCCTGTGACGTCACGCTACTGATGTCCACGGCTAGCAAACAGGCTCGGTGATCGATCACATGGCTCGCGTCCTCCGCACAATATCATCACAAAAATAACTTCGCGATCTGCTGTCGAGCGCGCGGCAAGCCACGTGACGCCACGGCGATGACGTCACAAGACGTGGGCCTGCTCTGTTAGGCTCCTTCCACACGGGAGACTTGTCTGCCGACGACTTGTCGCCCGACGACTGTAGTCACTGGAGACTACGGAAAACTAGTGGCAGACAAGTCGCCAGATATATCACAGGCGAATTTAGTATAATATTAGAGGCAGGATACAGCTTAAAGGATAATCGCTGTATAGACATTTGTGTGTTTTTATTGCTAATTAGTCAATCAAAATATAATACTATATCAATAAATTGGCCGAAATTGTTCATGCATAACGCAATAAGTAAAACTACTTATCTGGACTCTTATCTATTCTTAGGTATCTAGGTCGAATAGATAGGCTAATATTGTTGTTTTTATGTTAATCTGCTGATGAAATGTCCCATAATGTGGGACGTTGCCAAATTTCTTGAATAAACTTCTCAGTATCAAAAAACACTTCACTGGACGCCATCGCAGACAAGTCTACCGTGTGACAGCAACAATGCTACTGAATGCCCCTGCAGTCGCTCGCGAGCAGGGTTACCAGACACTGATAATATAAAAGGAGGACATTCATCTCGCAAAAGGAAGACATTTCACTAAAAAGGAGGACAATATATTTTCTTAAAAAGCCATGAATTAATTACAATGGAGTACGATAATTTACAATGTTTTGGCATTTAATACAGTTTCAGTATAAAGAATCAAACAAACTACGCATATACAGCATATTAAAACCACGTGCTTCTGCATGTGCTGCTACCTGTCAAGCTGTCATTGAACTACTTACTAGTGGGGTGACTCTGCGGACAGCGCATTAGTGCGCACCGCGCGCTTTACTCAGAGTGTAACTGCTGGAATTATCTCACTTTATAAAAAAGCCGGACATTTTGGAGCATTAAGGAAAATCCGGCCGGACGCAAAAAAAATACATAAAAAGGAGGACATGTCCTCCTTTTGCCGGACGTCTGGTAACCCTACTCGCGAGTCTTCTGTCACTCGGCGACAGCAGGTACCCGGCGACTGATATGCTGTCTCCCGGCGACACGGTGGCGACAGTCTACCGTGTGAACACTACCAATGCTGCGTATGTAACTGCTGTCGCCGGGCGACAAGTCGCCGGCAGACAAGTCTCCCGTGTGAAAGGAGCCTTAATCTTCGAGATTACTGCGGTGATCTGTTTTTGTGATCTGCGTTGGATTGGCAAAAAAAAAAAAAAAAATGCGTGTGCTTATGTGCGCGCTGTAGAAGTTATACTTAAATACGCTATATATTTACAAAAAATTTATCAAAATTTGTTTTCGTAACCTTTTTGACACAGAGAAATCTATTGCTGTCCAATTGATTGCCTGGATTCACACAGTGTAAAGAGGGTTACATTAAAAAATTATTTTTTTTCTTTCAGTAAATTATTGTAAACTATAATATAATGATGAACTGGCAGTTAATTTATTTCCTGTTCATCTGTCAAGAAGAATCAGTCGTTTGCAGCTTTTAGTAGTTAATTATAAACTTTAAAGTAATAATATTTCTGGTGCATTGGAGTATTTCTTGTAAACAAATTATATTTCTTTGCCTACTACAGTTGCCTTTATGAAATTGTACTTTTATTTGTATTTTCATTTGGAGTTTTGTAAATATTAATTTCAAGGTGGCGGTGTCCTTGATTACTATTTTAAGAAGCCAAGTAAATTTGTTTGTGGTGATGTATTTTGAGCAAGGCTCGTAAATTTCAGAACTGCCTCTTTGATACATCGTATATTGTAAACTCAATTTTTTATATCTTCCTAGGTGGCTAACATATTGTATTATGTAGTTTCAGATGTCAGAGCACGAATATGTGGAAAATACGGCAAGTTTCGTAGATTATAGTTCGAGCTTTGTCATTTTAATTAAATTTGTAACTTATGCTAACAAATTTGTGTTCTTGCCAACAAGTGCACCCTTTGCTCTAATTTCAAGTGCTTGTTATCCTCTCTATCCAAAGGGAAGGAGTTGTGGGGAAAGGAAGGGGGGTGGGGGGTAACACCATTTTCGAGAAAAACTCGTATAAAATTTATAACGAAATATTTCCGACGCCCGTCAGGTATGCAACACTCACAACTCTCAAGTTTGAAACAGCTGCTTAAAATAAGAAACATGGTGTGTTAACAACTGAATATGGCATTTCAAATATGGAAGTAGAGCAGCACTGCCCGCACTTACATCAACAAGGTCGTTACCACAACGCCGAACGTACAATAACGCCGAATACCATAACGCCGAATGCCAAATTGACCGCAACGCCGACAGCTAGAAAACTGCTGTGTACCACAACGCCGAAATACAGTAACGCCGAAAAATGTTGCTGCGGGGAGGAGGGGCCACAGGAGCAAAATGAAAAGCAACTGAATGAATTTGTGTGCTAACCTTACCTAACCTAACCTTTGTGGCAGTCCTGCAATGACATTTTTCGGCGTTATTGTACGTTCGGCGTTGTGGTATTTCAGCGTTGTGCGTCCCCACATCAACACAATCACAACTACTCGGGTACAAGCAGGTGTTCCAGCGACTGTGTCTTGTGGAACGTTGACTTCCAGAAATGGGATGCACTCCTCGCGTTTTACGTGGTAAATTTTGTGAACTGTAGCACGGAGAGTAAAACGTCATATAATCATGGAGTCAGGAACTGTCAGGAGACGGAATGCTGTGACGTGGGTGAAGTCACTTTTTAACCTCGCCTTCGCCATAATGCATACGTCCAAGACATGGTGCTTGACCGCGTCTTATGAGGGGAAGCCTAACATGTACATCAATTTCTGTCCCTGCCCGAACACGCCCGAATATTAATTAACCTTTGGCCAACCTCAGGATTTGTTTTATTTTTGCGCAGGAAAAATGAATTCAAATATTAAAAGTGGTCGGTTAGGTTAGCTACATTAAAACACTTTAAAACACTATGGACGGTTAGTTAGGTTAGTATAGCTACATTAAAATAAACAGAGAAATATAATTATTTTTTTTCCTAACCTAACTAAAACTAATTGTATTTTGGAGGGGTCCGGGTTAGGGAGGGACCTAGGTGCGTCTCAGGCCGAAGCCTATACGCCTAGTCATGCTGGGATTAGCCATGCAAGGAGAGGGTCGCATGCATCATGTGCTAGGAGGGGATTGGCCAGCCATGGCAGCGATTGGCGCCATGACTAACTCCCCTCACTCTTTAATCTAGACTATAACTAGAGATAGGTTGGGCGAAGGTGAATATTCGGGCGTGTTCGGGCAGGGACAGAACTTGATGTACATCTTAGCTTCCCTCTTATGAGGGTCAGTATACACCTTCACTTAACAACTCTTGGTCGTGACAAAGTTACATTGGCAACTGGTAGTGTGAACAGTGTACGCAGGAATTATGGGACATTGGCGGCGTTTTATCCCGAAAGGTAACATTGTGTCGGTTGAGATCAATTCTTGATGTTGCCATATGCCTGAACAGTTACGGTGGATGTTTGCGTACATTTGTGCTTTTGTCATCCCTCACGACCCTTCACCTTATAGGAGAATCACGTCGCTGATTTTACACTTGACTATTCGAAAAATTATTCCGAAAATGTTGCTATCAACAAAGCTTCTTAATGTAACACACAGAATCATACAAAATAAAATCATTGAATCGTTTATATTTAAGATACTCAAAAAGCCATTGATGTGCAGGAAAATGGCTTACCCAACACCAAGATGTAAGCATTGAAGTCACACTTCTCTATTGGCTTAAAAAAATACTTATTTTGATGCAACAAATATAATTCATTTAACACTCAGACTCGTCAGCGGCCAAACTGTGGCCAACTATGCCCCGGCTCCCTTATTGGTCACTTTTTTAAAAAAAATGCTGAAACTATCGACCTCTCAAAAACGTGATTCTATGCCCTCATGCATATTGTCTTTGCGCCACGGGCTCGCTCGGCAGCAATGCCAGGAGGAACAGGTCAGCAAAGGGGACGGACCACAACGCCGAAATACCACAACGCCGAAATGCCAAATTGACCACAACGCCGACAGCTAGAAAACTGCTGTGTACCACAACGCCGAAATACACTAACGCCGAAAAATGTCATTGCAGGACTGCCACAAAGGTTAGGTTAGGTTAGACTAGGTTATGTTAGACTAGGTTATGTTAGACTAGGTTAGGTTAGACTAGGTTATGTTAGACTAGGTTATGTTAGGTTAGGCTAGGATAGGCTAGGTTAGGTTAAGTTAGGTTAGGTTAGGTTTGATTGTGGTATTTCGGCGTTAAGGTACATTTAAGAAACACACACAAATTCATTCAGTTGTTATTTCGGCGTTTTGGTACACAGCAGTTTTCTAGCGGTCGGCGTTGTGGTCAATTTTGACATTCGGCGTTATGGTATTTCGGCGTTATTGTACGTTCGGCGTTGTGGTGTTAAGCAAAAAAATTGCTGTTGTCAGGATATAAACACCACGCAATACTCCACAACAGGAATATGGTCAACAAACAAAGAAAAATGGACTAACAAAACGAAAAAATCCCCACAAAAGATGACAGCACAAAAATACCGAACCCAAAAAAAATTCAGCACAACAGTTCAAACGAGACAAAAACACAGCAAAACGTGGTGAACCCACAGCCGAGATGTATCGGTCGATACGGGACTGCCGTTAGACCCGAAGACAGGGCCAAGTGTGTCGACAACTGTACTTGGCGGGAAGCCTTCTTTTCACAGACGAGAGAACCAAACGGCCGATCGTGCATCTTCGGTTTTTTTTTTGTTCATTGTAAAAGGTTAGGTTAGCTACATTATAAATACTTTAAAACATCGTGGACGGTTGATTTGGTTATGATAGTTACATCAAAGATACTGTGAAATCATGTGAACAGTTTCCTAGCGCTGGATAGCTACATATTAAAAAGTTATTTGCTAAGCAACCATAAAATGATTTTACAGTATTTTTAATGTAGCTATACTTACCTAATGTAACCAACCACCCACAAATGTTTTAAAGTATTTATAATGTAGCTAACCTACCCTAATCCACCGCAAAATTTAATGCCACGCCGGTTTATACAATGAGATAGGACGGGGGGAAAAAAGCGAGCGTGAAATTCGGGGAACTTCGGGTGTGGCTATCTCGTTTGTGAAATAAAGGCCTCCCGTACTTGGCGAGCCGAGGCGAGCAGCCGAGGAGAAAGGTGGTGACGGGACGGGGAGACCTAAGATGCACATAAAGGTCTGCCATTCCCGATTACATCCGAACATTTCACCTTCGGCCATCTTCGGGATTTGTTTTATTTTTGCGCAGGAAAAATGAATTCAAGTATTAAAAGTGGTCGGTCAGTTCAGCTACATTAATACACTTTAAAAACACTATGGACGGTTGGTTAGGTTAGTATAGCTACATTAAAATAAACAGATAAATATATGTAAATAAACCCGAGGTTGGCCGATGGTGAATTGTTCGGGTGTAATCGGGAATGGCAGAACTTCATGGGTAGACTCTTTTCTACTCTGTCCAACACTTCATCCAGACCATCCTGTCACCTGTAAATTCCTACACGTAATGCATGCCAATTTGCATCCCGCATGAATGTGCCCAGGGTTTTCCCTGTGTCTATGCAGGTTTTACCTGGGCCCAACCTATCTCTAGTTATAGTATAGATTTAAGGGTGAGGGGAGTTAGTCATGGCGCCAATCGTTGCCATGGCTGGCCAATCCCCTCCTAGCACATGATGCATGCGACCCTAGCCCTGCATGGCTGATCCCAGCATGAATAGGCGTATAGGCTTCGGCCTGAGACGCACCTAGGTCCCTCCCTAACCCGGACCCCTCCAAAATACACTTAGTTTTAGTTAGGTTAGGAAAAAAAATCGCCCTGCTGCTGTCGTCTCTCGCTCGCAAGTCCGTTCCACACACTCCCGCGCCACAGCTGAGCGCGTCTCTCGGCTACGTCACCATCGAGCTTCTTCGGCCGTCCTCGGGTACACTCGTAACAACCAAACCCACACATCACTAGGCGGGGCTGGGAGTCGTGGCGTACTCCTGTAATCCAGCTTCTTGGAGGCCAGAGTCGGTGGATGATTAGAGGTTAGGAGTGCTGCAGATATTCCCTTAAAGCACATGAAGTCCGCATGGCGTTAAATTTCAAGTCCTACGTTTCTGAATCACTAGGCGGCTGTTGAGCAAACTATTTCATTTTTTTTGTGTCCTCCTAATGCAATTTAATATTTAAAAAAAAAGGAAAAACCTAATAAGCAAAACTATGAATAATTAAATAACAATAACAAAAGCAATAAATAAAATATTAATTACAAAAAAAATTTAAATTATTAAATGCAAAACAAAGAAACGCTTCTTACAAGAAAACAAGCAACAGCCAACTAAATCGCAAAGAAAGTTACCGAACACGGTAACAATGGGAATGGCAGAACTTTATGTGCATCTCGGGCTTCCCTGACGGGACAGGGCTGGTCGAGCACGAGCAACACAGGTGGAGATCCTGGTGGCTAGGCGCCGCGACCCAGTTGTCCGGTCTGTGAGGGAGAAGGGGAGGGGGGAGGAGGACGCAGGAGATCAGCGGCCTCTCTGGCGCTCCGGGAGAGATAGCGCCCTCCCCGGCGACATGAATATTTCATACCCGGAGCCCCCGGAGCACATCAGAGGGGCCGGCCGCCAAGAGCCACTGCCGCCAACCTCGGGGCGAGGCGGCGGCGCCGCGCATGCAGTATTGATGAGGCGAGCCCCACTTCCGGCCGCGCGTGTCGCCACATCCGCGCTCCTTCAGTCACGCTGACCGTACTGCAGCTGCTGCTGCCGGCGCCAATCACGTCCTTCGCCGTCCCGTTCAAACAAGCCCGGCCATGCCGAGTCCAAGGCGAGACCAGCTCGCCCCGATTGCACCCGCCTGTCTGCCCCTCGCACGTCGTGTGTTGTTCCCAGGGGTTCGTAGGAGCGGCTCGCACAGCTTCACGCTACACGCCACGCATCGAGTTCAACCAGGTCACTTGAAATTACAGCACACCGACAAGCCTCTAATCACGGCCGGATTCAGAGGTCTGGAGGCCTCGGGGCAACAGAGGAGCGGAGGCCCCCTGGCCCCAAATTATTTTTCAAATAAAATGAACAATTTTTTTTTTCATGAGAGTTTTCCAATAAATAATTTATTGTGAAATTAAGTAGATTCTCTTAGTATTAAAAAAAAACATACATAAATATAATCGGTGACAAGAAAATATGAAATTAAATTTTAGTGTTAATGAATATTTCTGTTAATATTTAACATGTATGTACAAAGTACTGTAGGTAAAGGTAAAACAGCGAAAAAAGAATATCAAAGGAAAAGATGTTTACTAGTGTTTACTTGTCGGAATTTGTGGAGCTTTCACCCCGGTTGCCCTCCCCTAAATCCGGCCCTGCCTCTAATGCACACCAGCACAACACTACATCACGCCAGTTAGCCGATCTAACTGGTGGGGAGCTTCACTCCCCCGCCGAATTAGGTACACGTAACTTCTCTAGCATTACACAACCTACCAGCGCACACACAGGCCCGTGTGCCAAACCTATCCCCACAAGACACGCACCCCCTGCCGTCGATTCAAATGATTCTTCACCAGTGTGTGGTGCACCTGAATTACTATGCACTTAGCGAGTTGTAGAAACTTCGGTTTCTGGCCTCGCCCACGCTTACTGCCCCGGATGGCAGTATGATGAATCGGTGGGCACCCGCCTGTTCGCTGGTTGAGCCGTTTATGAAAACTTTATACTTTCCGGTTATTCAACTGAATGTAAATATTGTAGTAAATCTGACAAAATCAAACTTGACTTTATACAGTAGTTGCTCGGCTTCTGAGTTGTAGCCGTGTCCTTGGCGGATAATCCACCGACGTTTCGGTCGACATTGCAGTCGCCATCATCAGGGAGCAGTTACCGCAGTAACGTCGGTGAATTATCTGCCAAGGACACGGCTACAAACCACAATTTTAAGAGCTAAAGGTTGTTCTTCATCAAACAACATTTAATAAAATATTTTTATATACATACTGTTATGGCTTATTGATCAAACAAAATTTGAAATTGTCCCGTATGAATTTACTACCTAAAACTATGCTTTGTCTTTGATGAATCTCTATTTATGTTTTACAACTGAAATAGTTTTATCATATTTTACAGTATCTAACCATTTAAAAAAATATATCTGTAAGTTATTTTACATACATGACCAGTTAAATGAACAGTATCAAAGACTGTTTATTACTTCAAGGGAAAATTATAATGACTGAAGCATATTAATCAGCCAGCTAGCTCAGTGCCTGGAGGAGATACCTTAATGCCCTCTGTCTAGTATGCCAGAGTTTTGTGAATTTGAGATACTATATCAAAATTTAAGAGGCCTAATAACGAAAGTGATTGAATTTAATAATTGATTATAAATAATTTGTCTCACTGAAACATGGTTGAACAATTCACATTACTTCAATGACAACTATTACATCTTTAGATCTGATAGAGACCCCCCTACCCATACAATCAATGAGGGAAAGAGGAGAGACTTTAATTGTAATAAACAAACAAAAATTTGAAACTGTCCTGCCAAATAATACTTATTATTATCCCGGAATTGAAGCCATCTGGGTTAATATCAAATTAACTTAAATGAATATCTAATACTTGGGAACATTTATATTCCTTCTAATACATCTTCTGCCAGTTACCTTTCCTATTTTGATAATCTTGAAGAAAGGATTGTTAACTGCCAAGACAATATTGTAATTATGGGTGACTTCAATGTGCCTGGTGTCAACTGTGGTCAAACTTTCCTACCTATAAGAATTTCACTCAGGTATTAAAGCTCAAGCTCTTATTAACTTCATATCTGATTTGGGTTTAACCCAATTTAACTTTTCTCTGGACTCAAATCACCAACTGGACGTTTGCTTTAACAATCTACAACAGTTTTCAATCACAGAAGCTCTATATTCAAAGACTACAGGAATTGTGATTTTTTTAAGCTTATATTAAATTAGTGATCTATAATTTTAATGATGTAAACACTATGGTGGATTATTTCATAGTACCTTTATGTGACTATATTAATTTTTACAACCCAGAAATTACAAAGAAAACTTCAAGTTATTCTCATTGGTATTCCAAACTACTTAAGTCCTTAAAAAGTAAAAAAAAATTATAAATTATACAACTGCAACATGAATCATTATTATTCATTGTTTTCTCATTTTTGCAAAGAGGCCAATCTCATTTTACATGATAAAAAATTCTCGCTTCAAATTTTTAATAATAAAATCAAACACAACCCTAAAAATTTTGGCAATATGTTAAATGAGAGGTTATCAAAAACAAATATCCATTTAGGTTAATGATACAGTTACTAATGAACCCCTTATTATAGCTAACTTGTTTGCTGAATATTTCTCCAGTGTTTATGTACCTCCTAAAAAACCAAATTATTTTACATCCTAACCTGTGGAAAACAGTTAAGGTTATTCCTATACATAAAAAAGGTAGTAAAATTATTGTAATGAATTATAGGTCCATATCTATCTTAAATAAGTTTGCTTACGTCTTTGATAAAATTATCTTCAAACATAATGTAAAAAGTAGACTATCTAACAATCAACATGGATTTAGAAAAGGCAAAACTACTTCCACTAATTTATTATCATTTCTTAATCCAATTTATTCTATGGTTATTTCTCGTGGTCAGGTTGATGCTTGCTTTTTCCATCTAGCAAAAGCATTTGATACTGTAAACCATAACATATTACAGTAGACTCCTGATTATCCGGGGTAATATCTTATCCAATGTGAACAGTACTCTTTCTCTCATTAAAGACATTACACTTAATGCATCTAATGTATTTCAATACCCAATCTATATATATTCTTAATTAGATCTAATCTTGAACATGGCTCTAATCATTTGAAACACAATATATAAAACTGACTATGATAAACTTCAAAAAGAACAAAATAAATTATTCAAAATTATAAGGAAAAATAAAAATTTCAAAATCATTGTTGATCTAGACTTAATTCTTGGCTGTTTGTTTTCAAGAAGAGCTACATTAGATGCACTATTGGTTGGTAATGCCTATGATGATAAACTGGAATCAAAATACCTTTTTTTAATAGTCCTAATCAACCACTGTTATGTTCTTTAAATAAAACTTATGACATTTTATATACGAGGGTCATTCAATAAGTAACGAGACAAATCAATGTAGCTCAAATAATAGTTTATTTAATCAAAATAAAAATTTACCAATTTTTAAACATAATTCCCCCCAACACTTATCCTATTGTTTCCTTAAGTTACATATACCTCTGACATAAAATTATTTTGGCTGCTTTTAGAGCCAAATTTGCAACTGAATCTTGACTTCTTCGTTGGAGCAGAATTTTTTGCAGTGTAGTTTCCTTAAGGGGACCCAACATATAAAAGTGTGAGGGGGTGATATCTGGACTGTAAGGAGGGTGTAGAAGAATCTCTCAGCCCAGATTTTGAATGCATTCTTGCGTTATCTGTGCTGTATGTGGCCATGCATTGTCGTGAAGCAAAATCACACCTTTTTTCCAAAGTCTACAATGTTTAGTGTGAATTGCAGGTTTTAATTTGTTTTCCAGCATATCAGTGTAATATTGACTTTTGATTGTTCGTTGGTCTTCAAGAAAATTGCATAAAATAGTTCCTTGTGAGTCCCAGAAAAGTGTAAGCATCAATTTACCAGCAGATCTCTAAAATCATATATTTAATCCTACATTAGTTATAAACAATTTATTCTACCATACACATGCATATCTAAAAATTACACTATTATATTCAAGTGTAGAAAAGTTGCAAATTGCTGTTAAAAAATTTTGTGACATGAAATAAGATATTGTTACGACCTAATATGGGGAGAACTGGGTTCGTAAGAGATAGACCAATTAAGTTTTTTATACAGTTTTATTAATTACTAATATTTACAATAATAATAAATAATTGAACTTAAAAATGTCCGATCACAAATCACTGGCACTTAAAAATGTTTATTCTCCAGTCACTCAATGTCTGTCAAGTTCTGCAGTTCGCACTCCTCACTGGAGCTAAGCTCGACAGTGGTTCGCCCCTTACCTCGTGCCTGTCCACACAAACACAGTCTCGCGCCACTCATTCACACACTCTCGATCTCATCGCGCCACTCTTACCGATGTCGCACTTCCATTCACTTTCGGAACTTGCCTGGAACTCGCTCGCAACTGTCGGCGGACTCGTCGCAGAACTCTGTCACCAAAATCGTCACGTGAATCATTGCAGGACTAACGCAGCACCCGTCGCCGAACTCTCGCGGCACTCACCAGAACTCTTGTGGCACTTTCCGTCGCGGGACTCCCGCAGCGTCGCTGCTTAAGTACCTGGGGCGCCCTTCTCGAACCGACAAGAGCGGCTGTAATGTGTCACATTGTCCCGGGCCGAAACCGACGTCCGAACAGTCCAGAAGGACGACATAAAGTCATGCTGCTCCAATCTCATTCCGCGGAATTCCCAAGGCCGCTCAGCGATAGATAACAGTGCCAAGGCAGGACTTCTTGAGGGGGGGAAGGAGTAGTGACGACCCTTGTAATCCGGCCAGGCACATGTAGCATGTTACATCAATGGACAGCGTGTGACGTCAGTGTCCTTGCAAGGCCGCCAGCCAGCTCCAAACCTGGCGCTCATCGTGGTCCTGTTTGCATTTGTAACAATGTATATTTTGGTCTCTTTCTGTATTCATGTCAATATGTGACTCCCATCACTAATGGTTAGAGCCCAGATTATATGGTTTTATGCGAAATCGCGAATTTTCACGCGAAATTCATCCCAAACCGCGAAAAATGTGAAATGTTTTCTAACCACAAATAAACACCTCAGTATTGATTTAAATCGTTAACTACCGACTATTGGTTGATTGACAAAAATTCCATATCTGTTTGTAGAAGAAATGGTCGTCATCCAACTGCAGTGTGGTGGTTATTTAATACGTTAATTATTCATCTTAAAAAATTACAATATATCACAAAAATTGACGATTTCACGAACAAAAAAAAGATTGTTATCGGAGTTAGGTTAGGGTTTTTAAAACTCATCTAGCCACTAGAGATCACGCAATATTAACAACTGACGATCGTAAACTAAAATTAACAAGTTAACAAACACAACAACGTGAAAAATCTCAGCGCCTTGTTTGCTGTATCCTTTGAAAAATACACGTGAACAAAAACTGCATTCATTAAATAAATACGTATGAAAATAAAATGAAAGCGAATATTGATATTTAATGATCACTTGATATTTAATGAAATTTCACTGTAACGCAATTTTGTGTGCTTGTTGAATAAGCAGTTTACCGTCAAGCCTTCATTTTCATTTCACACTTCACAGGCGAGAGAGCCAAAATCGTAACATAATCGAAGTTTTCAGATCGCTAATGAAAAAGCACCATATTGCAAGGATTTATTTATTTTACGATCATTAAATATTTTAAATAACGCTTACCTACCCAACCCTTCCGGAAAATAAATAAAAACATTTATTTCACTGACCTGACATAACCTAACCTTTTACTTCGGGTATAAGGCTCTCTCGCCTGTAAAAAGTAGGCTTCCCGCGGTTTATTTTTTCGCTACAACTTCAGTAAATACTAGTTTTTGGTACCTCCGGGCTTTGTTTACAAATGACGTGCATAAATGAAAGCTAAATTTCTTAATCATGCCGAAAAATAAAGCTACTGCGGCATCACGTGCTGACGAGTTTAAGAATGAGGGATTATATGTCAGTGACGGAAAAATACTTTTCTGTAAATATTGTAATTGCCGTTTGGAGCATGAACGTAAGGACACGGTAAACAAGCACATAATTAGCGACAAACATGTAAAAGCTAAACGATCCCCATGCACTTTGAAACGACAGCTTTCTATCCCAGAAGCAGGAGTGGCGCAAATATGCGCAAAAAAACAAAAGGAAGATTTTGTTCTCGAAACTGTTGAAGCCTTTGTAGCTGCAGGTATTCCTCTTGAGAAACTTGACAACAGCAAGTTGACTGCATGGATGCAGAAGCATGTAAGTGGTGCTGGTGATCTTCCAACAGCGGATTGGATGAGGAAAAAGTACATTCCCCTACTTAGAGAGAAAAAAGAAGTGTAAATCAAGCAGCAGCTCTTGGGGCAAGATGTGGTCATACTCGCAGATGAAACCACTGACAAGAGTAATAATTGTGTTTTCAACATCTTGTTTAAAATTCTGAAACCAGGTGCTGAACAAGATGTTATCTTAGGGGCTTCTTGTGTCAGCAAATGCTGTTTGTTGTTCTCGGGCAGTGATTGATGTATGCTCCAAATATGAAGTCAAGGAAGAAAACATAATTGCGTATGTTACAGATAGTGCCAGGTACATGACAAAATCTGCTGGCACACTTGAAGGTGTATTTGGTGACCACATGTACCACATACAATGTTGGGCCCATAAAGTAAACATTGTTGGGCAGATCTGGCAAAACAACTTGGAAGAACTGAACCTCTTCGTTTGTAAGGTAAAGATGGCCTTTCTTAACACCAGAAAGAGGAGGCATGCATACCTTCAATTTCTTCTCCAGAAACATGGAGAAAACAAGGCTCTGGTCAAGTTATTCCCCATGCCAGTTGTTACACGTTGGAACACATGGTTTGAATCTGTATCATACCTCGCACTCCATCTGCACGACATTGTGGAATTCTTTGAGCAGCTTAGCGAAGATAACTCTGGTGTTAAATATATCAAGGGACTCCAGAAGGAAGAGTTACAATGTCTTGAGGCCACTCTTACATTTGTGGCTCAAAACTGTAACACCTTTGTAGAGCTAATTAATTTTCTTGAAGGAACAAAGTATCCTACTGCTCATCAGTTGTTCACAAAATTGAGTAAACTGCAAACTACTCTTGATGTCTTGGCTAAGGGAATATTTCCTGAAAATGTTGAAGACATTTTGGCTGAAATGAAAACTCTGCAGCCCTTAAAGAGCAGTTCAAGAACACAGCTAAACTCAGTCTTATAAAACTGATTGATCTGGTGAACACTGATCCATCTCGTGAACTATTTCTGGGAATCAGCGCTCTAATGAATCCTCAAAATGTAGGAAACATTCGTGTGGAGGAAAAAGAATTCCAGAAACATATTGGGAACCTACCTTTCCTTTGCAAGGTGCAGAAGACCTCTGTAGCAACAGGCTACATAACACTCCAAAACCTGGTTTCCCAAGAGCAGAAGAAACCGCATGTGAACTATATAGACATGGTGGACATACTATGTAAAATGAAAGCGGATTATCCTGAATTTGCAGCTGCTGCTTTAAAGTTAATATGGATACCTGCAACGAATGTGGACTCAGAAAGATCTTTTTCTAAGTATTCTGCAGTTGTAAGTGACAGAAGAAGATCTCTAAAACCAGAGAATGCTGAACTGCTGACAATGGTGGCTTTTTCCTGAGCTTAATTATATTGCATTTATAGAACAAAAGTTTAACTGTAGTTTATATTTTAATTAATTTAGACTCTCTCCTGAACTCAGGAACAGTACTTACCTGCATAAGAATACTGAATATTTTAGTTGTTAATTTTTTATGTACTCTCAACATAGTATTGTTTAATATGCATATTTTAAGTCTCTAACCACGAATTATTGAAGCATTTGATCAAGGCAGCTCTGCTAGGTGTGTACATGTTATTACATGTGTTTTAATTTTTTATGACGATAAAGACGAAATCCACAATTCTTAATGACGAAAAGTCCTTTTTCATAACACCATAAAATCTTGGCTCTACTAATGGTAGTGCATTTTAAGTTGTCTTCGATAAATTTTTTATTCTCTGCAAATGCCTCATTTGTTAAAAGAACTAATTTTTTTAACAAATATCACACCGGTACAAATTTCCTACCAATTATTCATATACACCGTCTAGACCTACGAAATTACAAAACTGAACTGTTTCAAAAGAACAAACAACTAGCTACTCCTAGTAGACCTAAACGTAAGGAAGTTCTCTGATATCATGGCTATAAATCAAGTGTCTATTTTACTGTGCAAAACTGTACTCTCTCTTTAGATGCCTTATCCTCAGGTTCTATATGTATGAACACGAAAAAGATTGAACATGATTCTTACAAATTATCAGAATTTTAATTCAATAAAATCATCCCTATTGTCAGTCTGCTGGCTGCTTGTTTGACAGTTTCCACCAATGCCACACGAACCGAACCCTCCTTTTCTTTGTACCGACACACCATCACCAAACATCAAAATGTTGAATCCACCACGTTCACATATCATCGGAACAATACAATTGCCAGCAAAGAGCTTCAAATAAGTTGATTTAAAAAAAAAAACAATGAAAACAGTACTCACCGATAAAGACGAATATCTGGTGATGAGAGTACCTCAGCAACATCGATATAGACATAGTCTGTAAACAGAGAAGAGTGATACATAACATTTCAACAATTTCCTCCACGCTGTATGAAGTACTACAGAAATAGTGCATTTACACACACTAACAAGTGTAAAAGTGCTGTCTACATAATCTAGGGCTATTAATACTAACCAACTGGATAAAATTGTACCTAAGGAAACATTGAAAAATTTTTAAAAAAAAATTATTTTACCTGTTTAATTTTTTTTACAGTTTTCTTTTTCTTCAGTTAGTCCTTTGTACAGGGAATTATTTTTTGTTTGGTCTAATGATTTCAAAAATGTAACTACATCTTTGTTTTAATGTTTTAATCATACTCTCTCATAACATACTTCTCATTTTCAAGATTATCATATTCATTTATTTTCCTCTACTGGTGACTTTCCTTATAAACTATTAACTTTTCTTGTAGAACAACTAAGCAAATACATATATACAAGTTCTAGACTGAATATTTTCAATGACAACTTTAAAGTATATAAAAAAAATATATATTTCTTTCAAAGATTTTTTAATCTTAGGATTCTTTCTAGAAATTTCACGGAAAAAATTATTTAAAAGTATCCCTACTAAAATTATATATGTGAAAGTGTGTTAGTTGGTTTGTCCTCCTTTCACGCAGCAACGGAGCAACGGATCGACATGATTTTTTTGCGAAGAGATAGTTATGGGCCGGATAGTGACAAGTTACTGTTTATCCCGGAAAAATGTGAGATGGATTTGAAGCGTAATTCTGTAATTACCTCTTCATGCCAAATTGGCTACCAAGAGTGTCTTTCCATATCTGCCACATGATCATATTCGAAAGTCTGGCAGCTTCTTATCCTTCTCCTTAGTGAAAACCGTCCACTTAGTGGCTGGCAGCTAGCGAACTAACTGCGCTAATAACAGGTAGATGGTGTTGCCTTGAATTTGAAATGTGCTATCGTTTGGTACACCCATCACGTCTTGCCTAGGGGTTACCTGTCTTCCCACAAACTGAAGCTGAAGGTTGGCATCCTGGTTTTGCTGATGCACCGAGATTGTGCAACAGTACCAGGCTCTGCATCGCTCAGCTGGAGAGAACCATATTTCTCACCAGAGTAGCCGAGTGTGTGTTTAGATTCCCCGCATTCCATTAATTCCCAATAATTTGCCATAACAATTTAAGGGGCTCCGATTCCTGCTAAAGTTAGCATTTACAATGAAAGTTAAGTCCCAAAACCAAACATTGAAAGTGGAAGAATTTCATTTAGCCAGTCCATGCTTCTCGCATGGTCAGTTATATGTTGGTTGTTCAAGATTATTGATCGCCCAAAACTTATACATACTGGCATCAAATAATAAATCATATAATGATGTCTATAGAAATATATTGCAATAAATTAAGAGTTAGAAACAATATAAATTCTGCGACTCTTGCCATGTCAATGAAGCGCAAAAATGCAAATCACTCTCATTTACCTTTATTATATTTTTCATTTTCCCTCTTTATTCATTCCCCTCTATGTCCAATTCTGAAGTCCACTTAGATTACATTGTATACTGTTATCGTCTAAAAAGTTTTTAATTGAATGACCTAAGGTGTTATAATTATGACCAAATTAAAAACATTTTAAAAAAAAGTGCAGTTTGTTGTAGCAATATTACAAAGGTGACCGTTATACAAAATGTTTCTATTGTTCATAGAAATTAAAAACACCAATAGATTAGTATACTTTAACTTAAATTCAAATTATGATTTATTTACATTAATTCTATCAATAATATGCATTTTTAAGAAATTTTAAGTTCTATTCAAATAAAAATTAAATCCTTCGGCCTGCATAAAATATAATGAATTTGTTGTATTTTTACAAGCCTGTGCTATGGGCAGGAACAGTTACTACAGAATTCCCTTATTTAATAATTTCTTTCTTTTATTGTGTTTTATCATCCAAAAACTATGCCTAAGAGTGTGTTTTAATTATTTCAATACATATCTATCTCTCTTTAAGTTAACTGTTTTTGGCATCAATTTTTCTTGCACTCCTGAGAAGTGTATAAAATTTTACTTAATTTTTGTATTCAAGTTGAAAAATATTTAAAAATATTTAAAAAAAACAATATTCACAATTAACTATGACCTATACAAAATATATATATATATATATAAAAAAGGCCTATAGATGACCATTTTAAAAAAAATCATTCTTAAACGGTTTTGTTATAAATTAAAATTATGCACCTGACAATTTATCGTGCCTGTTTCTATAGTAAAAATGTTTGAAACTAATGGCATACTTTCCTTTCAATGGTCAACATATCAGCAATACCCTGAAATTGTGCGAGCAAAGCTGCAGGTTATTGGCTAGTATATTAAAACTTGGAAACCATTCATTTTACACCAAAATGATTTCAAAATGTTTCACAAATACTAGGGTGTGAATACATGAAATTGAATACTCAAAAGAACGTACAAAAATTGTAAAATCTCTATTATAGCTATCTGATTCGAAGTATCCACAGGGTGGTCATGTCCGAACAAGAAAATTTGTTTCTTTACAGAAAACTGCATGCCAGTACTTACTCATTTAAATTTTTTTCATTTTCAATGAAAATCAAACAAAGCATTTGAGCAAAAGATCCATTACTATTTATATTTTTGTTCAGATGCTAGATTCGGGTATTTTTTAAGTTGCTGTGCCATCCTACTAATGAAGAAGTAAGCAACATCCAGAGTGAGGCAAGCAGAACCAGCCGCTGACAGAACCCATCAGGCCAAGTTAAGCAAGTTGAGGAATGCACTTACGAATATGAGCATGATGAAGAAGGCAGCCAGGTACGAGGTGCGAGCCATCCACATGTTGACGAACCTGTAGTGCTCGCCTGTCACCACGTTCCTGTGCACCAAACACACACCTGCTAGCTGTCTCTCATGTCGAATCAAGCTGTCACACTCACATCAAGTCGAGCTGTCACGCTCGCTTCAAGTCCAGCTGTCACACTCGCATCAAGTCGAGCTGTCACGCTCGCATCAAGTCCAGCTGTCACACTCGCATCAAGTCGAGCCGTAATGCTCGCATCAAGTCGAGCTGTCACACTCGCATCAAGACAAACTGTGATGCTTGCATCGAGTCGAGCTGTCACACTCGCATCGAGTGGAGCTGTCACACTCGCATCGAGTGGAGCTGTCACACTCGCATCAAGTCGAGCTGTCACACTCGCATTGAGTCGAGCTGTCACACTCGCATCAAGTCGAGCCGTAATGCTCGCATCGAGTCGAGCCATAATGCTGGCATCAAGTCGAGCCGTAATGCTAGCATCGAGTCGAGCTGTCACACTCACATTGAGTCGAGCTGTGATGCTTACATCTGAGTCCGGCTATGATGCTCGCATCTAGTCGAACTGTTACGCTTGCATCGAGCCAGGCTGTTGCGCTTGTTCAGTCCCTCTTAGCCACAACAAGTAAGCTTACACTCGAACAGCATCGTGGTTTGTGATCATCCAAAATAAAGACTCAAAAAATATAATTGCATATTGCACAGTTATGGATACATAACCTTAATTAGGAAATGATGCCAAGACGTTTGAATGAGTCCAATTGACCCGGCTATGAGACGATACAACCCATTAAGGTACAAAAAAAAAACTTTATATACGAACAATGTAGCAAAGAGATAATTCTCATCATCTTAATGCCCTGTGCAAAACCATGGGACAAACCCACTTCCTGATGTGGGCTACTAAACAGCAAGAGAGACATAACACATAATGCACATAATCCATGAAGAAAATAGATACACCTACAAGTTAAGAGCACTGACGCACCTGAGGTAGCCCTTGTTGTCCTCCTGCTCTGCCAGCATCTTGATGCTTGCCATGAGCAGGTCGTCGTAACCCAGGAACTCCTCCAGAACAAAGCGGCTGAACGAGTCCCCAAAGCACTCGTCCCGGCTCGGGTCCAGAGTCACAATCTTCACCGGGATGCTGAGGCGCTGGCGAGTGCCGGGCGACAGCCGCAGGAAGCCGTACTCCAGCGAATACTCCACTATGTACTCCCCGTCCGGCCACACTGCGGGCAAGTCAGGAGCCGTACTCCAGCGAATACTCAACTAGAACTCCCCATCCGGCCAAACTACGGGCAAGTCAGGAGCCGTACTCTTGCGAGAGAATGGGAGACAAGAGATACAAAAAGAGAGAAACAGAGACTGAAAGAAAGATAGGGAGATAGCAGGAATTGTAAAGAGAGAAGAGTGAGAAAGAGATAGCAGGAAAGAATGAGAAAAAGGTAAAAAAAAAATTCCGAAATCAACTGACGAAAACAAATCTTTAGAATAGTGATAACTGGAGAATAAATAAACCCATGATGTCCTCTAGAGTTCAATTTCTCACGCATCAACAATGTAAAAACTAATGCCAGGAAATGAAGAAAGCATCATAGCATCAACAATGTAAAAGCTGTTGCCAGGAGACAAATAAAGCATTAAAAATGTAAAAACAGTTGCCAGGAGACAATGAAAGCATCAACAATGCAATAACCATTCCAGGAGGCAAAGAAAGTATCAAAATGCAATAGCTGTTGCCAGGAGATGAAGAAAGCAACAATTATGCAATAATCAGTGCTAGAAGTTGAAGAAAGCACTAACATTGTAATAATCATTCCTAGAAGATGAAAAAAGCATCACCAATGTAAATAGCCATTCCCAATGAAATAGTTTCCAGGAGTCGTGGAAAGCATAATAATTGTACATATTAGCCACTGCCACTAGACGAATAATGCATCAACAATATAATAGCTGTTGCAGGGAGATGAAAAAAGCATTATCAACAATGCCTTTGCCACAGAGACTACAAAAAAAATGTAGTTGAAACAGTCATAGTCTCCGTGCTACAGGAACTTATGGCAAGCTCTTACTTTTATTAAAAAAGATACATATATATATTATATAAAAATTACTTATGTGATAGTACCTTTAAGGCTGAATTTAATCTGCTGAGTTAACGGCCAGTGAAATTATTCTGTAATGGAATTATTCCATTTCGAAACTTATGTTACTCAGGAATATCATAAAGAAATTCAAGACAGCATCCAAACTTGGCAAACTTTCACTGGAATGATTGTACAACTTCTCGAGAATCGACTCCTGGTATCAGAGACACTTCCTGGTCCGCAACATGACATGGCAACCGCAACATGGGCACCCAAAATAAACATAACAAAGTTACTTTTCTGCAAATTTCCTTTATTTTTACTAGATTCACAAAAATGGGCCTTTGAGAGGGACGCTATCCCCGAGATCATAGGTTAAACATGTCACTGTAATAAAATGATACTTGGCAACTTAAAATTGTTTATATTTCTAATTTTCCAATTGAAATATGAATAAACATTTTGAAGACAAAAATTTGGAATGGCGACTTCACTTGTCCCTTCACAGTTACATACCACCGTGCTTTGTAAGACTACTGAAGTAGTCAAAACGATTCTTTTGCTAATTCCTTACATATTTCAGAACTACATGGCTGTCTCGGATGTCAATGACATTCCTGCACCCAGTGACAGAGATCAGTTGTGCTGCTGTCATTAAACAAAGCACGCACATCAGCAGAGCTCAGCTTCCTCACCGGCACGAACCAGCTTTTCCATCTCCGAGACGGAATCCTTGAGAGGCGAGATCATGTCACTTCCGGCGTCACCCAGCGAGACGTCCTCCTTCAGGGTGTCGTTAACGTTGATCGAGTTCTGGAACAGCCACAGCAACCCTGCCTGCCTTCACCTGCCACACCCACAACCATTCAAGACAGTCCATGCACAAAACAAAATACCCATTGTTTAAACATTAACAAGAACTTTGATGCTATGCTACAACATTTCCATAGTTTTAAACTGCCCTCAAACCTTTAACAAGGTTCGTGCCCTCTCGTGAAATTAAAAATTAAGGAGATTTCTAGAATCCCTTTGCCACCATCAAGAGTTATAAAACCAGTAATATCATAAAAAAAAATGTTTACTAGATAGTTATTAAGTAGCTTTTAAGGAAAATTATTGAAATTTAAGGAATTAAATTATTCAATTAAACACAAATTACGGACTTTCTAGAGGAACATTACCCAGAGTAAAATTATTTGATCATCACAAAATTCACCTTTCTGCTCGCAACCCCCACTCTACTAACTACTCCAAAAACACTACCCGCGGTAGTGGTGATAGCCTGGGAACACAAAATGACAAACTCTTAGAAACCCGCTACTTAATGCCCAATCAACTAGCAGCAAAGCAATAACCAAGTAAACCACACACCAATGCATGTATGCAAATACATGAAATTAATTAATTAATTAATTGCATCATTATTGCACTGATTGATAAAGGAATAAGTACCTTTAGCAACAAATAATCTTGACTATTTACTATTAATTACTATGAAAGGAAACCTCCTATTCATGTCCAAAGTCAATAGTCACAAGCAGGGGCGCAACAACTAAATTTTCAAGGGGGGGGGGGGGCAATATACCTTTTTATAAAGAATCATCGATTCCCCTATTGAAGCGGGGGGTGGGGGGGTCCTCCCCCGAGAAAATTTGTATTTCAAGGTGGAAAATGGTGCTATTTAAGCAGTTTTATTATCTAAAAATTGATTACACAGCACTTTCTTTGCCCCCGTTTGCCCCCACTTCAAGGTTTCAGAGGGGGGGCAAAATACCCTTGCCCCCCCCCCCCTGTTGTTGCACCCCTGGTCACAAGTCAAAAGGTTAGGTAAAGGTCGTATCTGTAAGAGCATGCAATTCCAGGTTGAGTAGCAGTCAAGTGTTTCCTAGGTACAAAACATGGCGCTCCACCAAACAAGCGAGAGAAGAAAACGAGGAACGTTACCTCCTGCTCCGCGTCCTGCTCCTCGATCAGCACGCCCGCCCTCGCACTCGGCTGCAACACACGAGCTCGGTCGTCAAGGCCGTCCGCACGGCGGCACTAACACCAGCTGCACTGCAGTGCGCTTCACCATTTGTCACCACTTGCTCCATAACTACAGCTAATTACATGCAAACAAATCTTGGCTGTGACCTACTAGCCATTAGCCCATTCCATTACTCAAAAAAAAAATATTTTAATTCTAGAAGATGGTTACAAGAGATTTAGGTTTTGAAACCTCGAGTGTATGAGTTATGCAAGAATTGCTACTGGACGTGTGTATTCGTAAATTGATGGTATACTATATCTGCCAGCTAGCTCCACAGAGCAAAATGATTGATTTAATAAAAATAAAATACATTGACAACACAACACTAACATTAATTAGACATCAAAAATTTTCAGCACTATTCACAAAAAATAAATTTTTTTAGAAATTTTAAATAGAATTAACACATAGTACAGTGGAAGGTTTTTAATCTGATGTTCTATGGTTTGGCACCATTTAGACACACGCGCTCACTGTCGGTTTATTTCAGTGCGGTGTTTCCTGCTCTATAGCTCGTAATGTTGAAGCCAACCCTCTGTGAGTCTGGTTACTGTGGCAGGAAACCAAATTTCAAACACACTCTTTGTTCTTTTAAATCTGCCATAACAACTTCGCAGGCGGAACACGAGAACAGTAAAAGAAAAACAATACTACGATCAAATGTTAACATACAAACTGACACCATCTGGGGCGCTGTTTAGTGAAGGTATCTATTAACCTCATCTAGCGGGAGAACTCTCTACTATGTCTACGAATGGCAGCACACTCTCGGTTCGGTTTTTTTTTTTTGGGTCCCCCCTCGTATTTAGTCACCCAGTGAGCAGAACTGTTGAACAGAACTAGTACGGACCAACAAGGCAAACATGCCAGTGACCTCAGAACTGACGTCGCTGTCAGGTAATGTGCCGCCGCAAAATGGAGTGATAAGCTTGGAGGCCGATGGGACCCCAGCCACCAACACAGAGAGTTTGCCATGACATGAGCAGGATGGAGGTGAGCCTGCGGTGGCCCACCGCTACCTTCTGCAGTGCGGATGTGACGGGGCAACACAACCTCCAGTCCCAAACCAGGAAAACTTTCCAGGAATTAAAAACCCACAACCCAACTGGGAATCAAACTCGAGCCCAGCAGGCTGGACCACACAAAATACCAGCACAAATTTTGCCTTGTTTTGGCTCGGTAAAATGGCTCGAGAATGACGTCAGAATAAAAGATAAACACAAAAATTGAACAAGTGACATTTATCAGTAGAAAAAGTCTAATAAATTTTTTTTAAACCGGAGTGCAGGATGAAGGGTGAAGGGACCTGCTCCTACCTGCTCGGACTCTGCCCCCGCGCCGTCCCACGCTGTCGTCAGGGGCACGCTCGAACCTGGGGACACATGCAGAGGTCACACAAGGCCCCGTGCAGCTGTGACTGAACAGCGTCAGCAAGTCCGAGTGTTCTCCACTGGCTTGTCTGTCCACACTGACCGACGGAGTCACCAGTTCACGGCATTCCCAAAGTTTTCTTCCAAAATTTTACAAACTTACTATAAAAAAATTACTCTGCATAAATGTTGCTGAAATTCTAACGAAAGCACATCATATAATTTTGGCAACAGCTACAGTTTTGATTATCAGGGTTAGTTAACACAAATTAAAATACTCTTGACCAGAAAAGACAGCCTGAACCGACACACACACTACAGTAGTTGTAATGTTTCTCATCACGCATCAGTACCGAAACCAGTCTGCACTTTCCCACAGATCATCCCTCACTTCTCCAGAGATCACTTCACTGAGGCTCTGCTGCTCATGACCAGGTAGTCGAGTCCTAAGCACTGCTTCATATTCAAGCACACTACAGTCAACTGCCTCAAGCATCTCCACCTTATAATTTTTTACTTAAGTTAACTAACAAATTCTGATGACATCAAAATATAAATGTCTTCCTTATAAATATTGTACATTCAGTAGTGTACAGTACAAAAACATTTTTGTGCAAGTATTTTCCTGTCATCGTCTTGTCAACTAATTATTTTTTATTGAAGAAGATATGGTATTTGACTTAAGTTTTTTAATCATTTATTTAGGCTTATTCACTCAACAGCAAGGTAATACGAGACGGTTACTAATCACATTTAGTGTAATATGGAAAAGAAATTGCAATGGTCTTCAGTAAGGAACTGACCTGGCAGTAAGTAGTCAGTGACTGCCGGTGCAAACGTGAGTCCCTTGCTCCAGACTGAACTACTGAAAATTTTAGTATAATTCTTTTAAGGTCCCCGCTTACCCGAGCACACATAAGGTGGACAGAGCTTCAGAAGACACCACGCGATTTGAAAAACTGCTAATGATATCAGAGTGGTGTCTGTTTACGAAAAGCATTCATTGATTCGCTGGAGGCAGATGTTTCCGTATTTAGTTTCCCAACCGTATTTTAGAAGAGTGAAAAATAGCTAAAACACTTTTATCTTTAGAATAATACTTAAGCATAAAACAACCGCTACGTATTCTTGAAAAAAACTCAAGGCACTTGCATTATACTTTTATCTTCATTTCTGCACCATATAAAGTTATGGTCACCGCTCAGATCTCAGAGTTTCTCTGTACGCAACGAGAAGACTGCACTGCACATCAGTACACAGACTCATGCTGGCCCTCCCCCGGAAAAATTTGGAATTTTAGATGCAAAATTGTGCTATTTAATGAGTTTCCGAACCAAAATATTTAATATACCATTCCAAGAATTTGATGACGTAGTATGTATTAAATACTACTCTGACAGTAGATGTGTACAATTTAAATAAAATACCATCTACGAATTTGCAATTATTTTACAGTATATTGACAATCATAAATTTGATTTTCTAATCAATGTGATCACCAATGCAAAGTTTGTAACTACTGGTTGAGAAAAATACTACTAGGGCCAAAAATTTATTCTGGGAAAAGGAGGGGGGCGAAATGCTACTCTCGCACCCCCCCCCCCCCCCCATGCATAACAGCACGGGGGAGACTTGCCCCTGCTGCCCCCCCTGTTCCAACGTCCCTGCACCAGTCTCACTAACACAGATACACCCCTGACTAGACGGTGTATCCCACACAACCCAGATGCCAAAATCCGAGGCTGGACGGGTACTCACCGGCCGAGGCGTTGGCGGCCGCTAGCCGGGTGGCCTCGGCGCTGGCCGTCGCAGCATCACTGCCGTTGCCAGCGCCCACGCCCACGCCAGTCTCCTCCAGCTCCTGCACGGCCGACGGCTCGATGTGCACGAAACTGCACACACGGCGCGCACACACACAGCCTGAGAACCATCGCGACAGCAGACAGCGTGCACGTTTCACAGTGGTGTTTGGTCCAGTCCATTGTATCTGCTAGATCTCGTCAGTCTGCACCAGTGTCTGCACATTGACACGGCACAAGATGCAGTGACACGATGAATAAACTAACAGGGTTCCCAGTTCCTCACTTTATCTCATTTTCCTGAGTAGTCCCTTGTTTACCTGTCCCAAGGTCAATATTATATGAAACTGACTTTGACTTTAAAAGTAATATATTGACATTCAACTACTACGACCATCAAGTCGTTTTTACCACAACTATAACTCAGTACTTTGTGAGAGCTAACCTCTGGGAATAA
Organism: Bacillus rossius redtenbacheri; assembly: GCF_032445375.1. Classification (NCBI taxonomy): domain Eukaryota; kingdom Metazoa; phylum Arthropoda; class Insecta; order Phasmatodea; family Bacillidae; genus Bacillus; species Bacillus rossius. Next base: position 10,972,268 of record NC_086334.1, read on the forward strand.
TAATTCATTAGTTTAAAATAACTCAAAATATTTATGATTAAATAAATTATTCTTTAAATTCACTCTCAGTTACAAGTAAATTCAATATCAACACTACGAATCATCTGTACATAATTCTAAGTTTACAAACGAGAATCGGTGAAACAATTCTCAATTTATATGGTTATCGCAAAATATAACCAATAAAATGAACTGATGCAAGATTGTAACTACATGAGATGAACTATTTCCAGAAATGTAAAAAAAAATCTAAATAATACTGTCTTACTGTTATCTTTTTTTTACAAACACAATTCATATTCGATACTGGTCCCACTCCTGTAAGTGCTTTAAGATGGCATCTTGAGACAACGGGTGTTCCTTGGCTGGATCCCGCACTCCTGATTATCGTGGTATAGACCTGGTACATCAATCAGCACTGCAGAACAGGATCTGTAATATGGTCAACAATAGGTATCCCTCCTTCCTTCTGCAACATGGCTTCATCTTGTACAGAAGTTAGCCATTGACACGGAGTTGGATCAGCTGAATCTCCACAAATTCTCTTCTTGAAGCATCGACACATCATACACTTGGTTTTAAATTAATATGTCTCCAAATTCAAATATCTTCTTCAAAGTTTTCGGCATTATTCTATCCAGCAGAAACTTCACACATTCTATGTTTCATGACGAATTAGCTTTCTGGTATGATTTCGAATTTAGTTATCAATATTAAGGCACTCTCCTTGCTGCAATCGTCAATCCAATGCTTAATTATGTATTAGCTAGTCGAGTTATTTGTAAAATAAATCAATATTTAATGTTGATTCGTAGTTAAATATAATATTCGTAGATAGCTAATTTCTCATTAGCAAGAAGGTTCAATATTGACTGATCATTCTAATCGAAGGTTTTCTGTTGACAGCTATTAATTTATAAAACCTCTGACCTCTCATAAAAACATAAGCCAATCGTCTTAAATTGAATTTTGTATAATTTATAAATTACTATTTTTGTTACTATTTTGAATCAGTTTTACAGACTATTTGTTTAATCAAATAAAAACAAGTATTTATATAAATAAAAAACCAATGAGATAGTAACTAAAATATTTAAAACTTCTACCATGCTCCCAAAACAAATCAATATATATATGTGTATGCCTTAAATGACTAAGTCACACTGAACTTACAAGGTTTTACTCTCTGTAATAGTGAAAATCAGAAATGGATTACAAACAGCAAATATATTTATGATTTTTAATTATTCGATTTTAAGACATTCAGATATTACATAGTATAAAAAAATTACTTGTTGTTTTTTGTATTTAAAAACTGACAATTTCTCTGTGTGTTCCAGATTTTTTAAGGCACCTTTCCAATTCCACTGAGTTTACCCTGTTTTCAAATTTCCCTGTCTGCACAAAATAAATCCAATTATCTACTAATTTGTCCAACTGTCTCCTCATGCCAATAGTAAAAAAAAAAAAAATCCAGTCTTAAGAATGCCTAGTATGGAGTATAATTAAAATATAACAATTCACAGGCCATTAGGGTCAAGATTCTCTGCAATCTCCAGCTGCTGACAGTTGTTCGCTAGCTCATATTTCAGTGGCTGCATGTGAATCCTGATTCTCTAATGCTAGGATTTCTTCAGTGGGAGCATTACTTGCCTTCAAACTTGGGTGTTGGTAACTCCTGAACAAGAATTAACTAGGTACATACAGCAACTTAAATAACTGTTGCCTACTTCATTAAGTAAAACTTGTAACACATAATTTAGTGATCATTGAAATAACTACCGTGACAGTTAATTCCAGTCCAAACGATCAGTACACTGATCACCACAACTGATTGTGCTTGTATGCACAGTGTCGATTTTTATTTGGATTACTTTAATCTGCTTTGAATGAAGAACAATTCTCTTCTCTTTAGAGCATTATATTGCAAACTGATTTGATCTTTTGTAATAACCACATTGAAGATGGATCTAACCAGTGGATCATTGCAAACACACTTTTGCACAAACGTGTATTTCCTCCCGAGTGTGGCATTCCACAAGAACAGATGTGTGTTTTCATCTACTGAAATAAGAAAAAAAGTAAAGTTCCTTAAAAGTTAGTACCCACATAATGTGAGCCAGTACAGGGATGTTTGTCGACTGTCGGGGGAACTGGATGGTGCGTACCCGTCGGTGGAGAGCAGCCCCAGCACGCTGCTCAGGTCGCCCATGTGCCGCAGCTTCTCCTCCTTAGCGTACGACTTCTCGATGCTGTAGTCCTCTGGTCCGTTGCGCAAGATCTCCACCCGCAGGATCCCGTCGCGCGGCCAGTCGTCCTTGATGTGCTCCAGGCAGTTGGTGGGCGTGCGCGAAAACACCACATGGATGTACGCCAGCACGAAGAAGGCCGTTATCGCCTGGAACGCACATTCACGCTAACGGTCCACACTGCAGACACCACAGATACCGCACTTGGCATTCAAGGAATGAGACTCAACGCCAACTTTGATTATTTCATTCTAATTTGAAATGGAAGTGTTATTAGAATTGATAATTTGAGGGCATCATACCAGAAGGGCGTATCTCGACTTTGCAAAAAGTGTTGATACGCCCTTCTGGTATGATGCCCTCGAATGTAGTTAACTTGTCCTTCACAAACACAAACAAATAATGCAATGAGCAACAGCGCTGAAGGAAAACAAATAAAAGTGAACAAAGCGCTGGTAGCACAACAGCTGTGCGAAGTGCGGGGGAACGCACGCCTACCTTGAGGAGCACCACGAACTCCAGGACTCGCCTGACAGGGCGCGGGAAGATCCGGGCGTAGGTGAGCGCGGCCTTGAAGAAGAGGGCGTGGAACAGGCGGTCGCGGACGATGATGAGCGGGTTCTGGTTGTTGTTGTTGCGCGTGCGGTTGTTGTTGTTGGCGTTGTTGTTGGCGCCGGCCAGGTTCTCCAGCACCGGGAGGGGCACCGCGGGGTCGGTGGCCGGCCCGGCTCCGTCCTCCGAGGTCGCCTCATTGTCACGGGGCATCCTCCACGATGCGCGCCACTCGCTCAGCCTACGTGAAGCGACTTCCACTCATCAACCAACGGGACAGTCACCAGCGTGTAATCCAGCCAGATGAGGCCAATTGTAAACACCATCAAACAGACGCACAAGTGTCTCATTTCCCCAAATCAGTGACCTGCAAAAAAGAGGAGACATTTTGGTTCATACATTTCCAAATGCTACTCTTACTGCTGGCTTTTCTATTGATTTTTAGATCTGGATTATAATGTTTCTGTATTTTTGCTAAGTGTTTTTCATTTGTTTGTGTCATTCCATTCTTTATTATTTTTACCCTTGTTTTCAATGGTAAAGGTTTATTTAATTTAATTATTAAGTTTACTACATATCTATAAAAGGAATGCTAATGAACAATGAAGTTTAAATTAAGAGAACCACAACATTGTCATGAGGCTACAAGCAGCATGTAACCAGGTCTAATTACGAAAGTCACGGCCCATCAAAGCATTAGCTTTGCTATGTTTGACGCAGTGATAGGCATATTTGTATTCATAAATCAAATACAAATTTATTCACTAAGATTATTCTCTATAAATATGACTATATTAGTATTTACATACATGAAGATGAATTATTCATATTTGCATATGTTAAACCAAATAATTTTGTATTTATGAATATTCATACTTGCATATTCATATTCTCAACTATATACAACTACTCAAATTCCTGTATTGGTTTTCGCATAGATATATTCACCTATCAATTAATACACAAAATTACCACCTTCATTAGTATTCAAGTTGTTTTACCCAGATGTAACTCACAATTTTGGGTACTTCCCAATGTCCCTGAGGAAATCTTATGATCCACATCCCTCCAAAAACCATACCTACCCTTCAAATTTAAAAAAAAAAAAATTATAGACATCAACCAACTGAAAATAACATATTGACAAACTTGTATACTTAGCACACACAAAAATTATTGCCTCAAAAATTTAATTTGAATCAGTCTCTTAAAATTATATATAAACACAAGATAATAAAGTATAATCTTGTATTTCCAAAAAAAAAAAAAAAAAAATACAATGAAACTAACTAATGCTGCACTTATAGAATACCAAAGAAAAATTATAACATGTGTTATGCTACTTTTTTAAGAAAGAAATGGCATGAATTCTTTCATATAAGACAATAAAAATTATAGGACTATATCTTTTTAATAAAAACTGAAAATCAAAAACAAGAACTAGAAAAATAAACAAGAGATAACAGCATAAGCATCATTTTTCCTTTATAAAAAACTAATAGTTTGATTTAATATTCTTACACTATAATAAATAAATAATATTATACTTATTTTTATTCATTACAAATATCTATTCTATACCTACTTCAGAAAAACATAAAGCAGTGGAACAAACACTCACATGCATTGTGGGAAAGGTTGCGGAACTGGAAACATTTTTGCTTATTCCTCACCCTTTTACAGGCATTTTTTTGGAAACACTTAATTTAAATTAAAGTAAATAACAATTAGTTAAAACTCTTTAAAATAATACTCAGTAAAATCCTATTACATATTTGCAATTGCTTTTTCAACAGAAGCATTACGGTTCCATTTATTTCCAAACATACCATCATAACATATTAGAAAATATTACTTTGGTATACTATCCGTACAACATAAGGTAAAAACTAGTGCCACATTAAACAGTAAAATTGTTTTACTTTTTTTCCATTTAAAATTAAGAGTTTTTTAATTCCCTATCACGTATTTCTATATTTTTGAACAGACTGATTCAATTCAAATTCAATTATTTTGTTTGTGCTTCACATTGTGTTTATTGTTACTTAAATTATCAAAATGTTTTAGGTTTAATTGACTAAAGCTCTTTATTCAATTTAAATTTTAAGGGTGTATTTAAGGAGAGGGGTGGACCGGTGGAATGTGGACCATATCTTTTCCTCTCCACGATGATTGAACTACCCAAAACTGTGGTCAAGAACTCAGAAAAACAGTGTCAATATTAATAGATATGGTAAATTCACCTATTTACTGATAAGATGAATACAAATACATGAATACAAATCGAGGAATTAAATATTTGCATATATTTGCAAATACAAATATTTAATTTGTGTGATTGTATTCACTAATATGCAAATATGAGTATTTGTATGAATATGCAAGCATATTCATATTCACACCTATAAATACAAATGTTTGTGATATAAAAAAACTATTTTGACGAATACATTGGTATTTCATGAATACAAATAAGCCCATCACCAGTCTGAAGTCAAGCAGAGTCAAAGTTTTATAATAGAGAGTAAAATAGAGTTTTAAAATAGAGTAGAGAGATAACATCATGAGTCAAATAAAATTCAAAAAACAGATTAAAAACAAATTTAAGTTCTATGATTATCCATCCTATGTTTTACTGGTAGGTAAGCATGAATCGCAGATTGACTAACTGTCCACCTGAGAGCCTGTTTTATGACGCTGCCTCATTTTTCATTCCTTCATGTTAGGTACATAAAGATAAAAAGTCTGTTCAAATTTGTATCTAATAAATCAATCTTTCTTCAGACCAGAAAAAAAAATGATATTACTACTTAACAATAAGGGAATGGGTAAATATGTACAGTCGCGGTAGATGCCAAAAAAAATTCTAAAAATCCGAAAACACTTTTATTCTGTGCTCTTTCACTTCCTCTTTTCAAATCAACCGGCGGAGATAAGAAATTCCAACTACTTTCGGAGATATCAAATTTTTTAATTTTCATCACAATACCTGCGTATTCATGCGGAAAAAAATGCTAACAATCCGAAAATACTTTTATTCTATGCTATTTCACTTCCTCTTTTCAAATCAACCGGCGGAGATAAGAAATTCCAAATACTTTATGAGATATCGAATTTTTTAATTTAGCAATACAACGCCCGTTTAACCCTTCGAACGTCGCCATTTTATATTTTGACGTGTGTTAGTGAATGCGTAATAAATAAAATGGTCGATTAGGTCAGGTCAGTTACATTATAAATACTTTCAAACTAAGCGGACATTAAAAATAATGTGAATTTAATTTAATGGTTCTTTAGTTTTAAATTATTTATAATGTAACTGACCTGACCTAACAAAACCCGGACAAATAATAAACATTAACAACTCACGTAATTTTTTTTTACTTATTACTTGCGCAACAATATCCAAATAAAAAAATAATACTTTAAAATTAGAAACGTTAAAAACTCACCTAAGTTGGAGGCGGGTACATTTCCTTTGCCAATATAAGGAAATGATGTAGTCGTTCACGGAAGAAGTTGACCGATTAATTAAACATCGTATTGAACAATAAATGAATAAATAATCACGTATTGGTTCATTTGAATACTGACCAATCACGGAATAATCACCTTTTGGTTCATTTGAATACTGGCCAATCACGGAACAGTCACGTGACAAAATTGTCCAATAAGAAATATGATACTCGTAAACAAGAAACCTTATTATCTATGACAAGAAACAATGGTGATCGCTGCATACTACGCAGGTATTGTGATGAAAATTAAAAAATTTAATATCTCCTAAAGTATTTGGAATTTCTTACCTCCGCCGGTTGATTTGAAAAGAGGAAGTGAAAGGGCACAGAATAAAAGTATTTTCAGATTTTTAGCATTTTTTTTTGGCATCTAACGCGACTCTACATATGATGAAATTTAAAAATTTGATATCTCCTAAAGTATTTGGAATTTCTTACCTCCGCCGGTTTATTTGAAAAGAGGAAGTGAAAGGGCACAGAATAAAAGTATTTTCAGATTTTTAGCATTTTTTTTGGCATCTACCGCGACTGTACATATTTACCAGGGAATGACTGTATTATTCAATATGAACACTAAAAATTAATCATATCTGTTTAAGATAATTTATTTTAAAATAACTTTACCAATAAGTTTATAGGTAGTAACACTTTTCCTTTTGGTAAAAGCATTTATAAGCTAATACATTTTCAACTACATATCTAACATGTGTGTCGTTGACTATAAGTTTCCTTTCAAAGCTTTCTCAAGAACTCGACCAAAAGTATATTATCTTTACTATCTTTTGTTTTATGGTAGTATGATTATGTAAAATTACTTTATATTAAAAATAAAAACCAAAATATAACCTGAAGTTGAATGTATTTATAATTTCTAATAATTTCAACTAAATTATATTTGTTTTCAAAATATTTTATCTTTCATATCACTTACTGAAATAACAATGACTGTACTGTATGTGCTACAGTTCTACTTAACATAAATTAAAATTATTTTGTATAAATAACTGCAGTTGTTGTCTAATTATTAAATAACACATTGCAGACTTTAATAGTTCCAAAATATAACATGCAAACAAATTTCTTTAGATGTCAGCAAAATTAAAAACTTTTTTAAATGTAAGTACGATGTTAAAAACTAACATTTAAGAATCAATAAAATTTAACTTCCAAATTTATATTTCTAACATAAAGCACTTCACACATAGCTTTCAACCAAAAATATACTGTTAACTAATTCAACATAGAATACAAAATCATTTAAAACATATGCACACTTTGTAAACAATAACATACACTATAAGGGTAATAGCTAAATATTTTGTATCCAGATGTTGTTCAAATTAAAATATTAAAATAAAGAAAGGAATTGGATGTGTTTTTGATACAAAATTGTAAATATATACCAAGTTGTAAACTAGTTACAAAATTCAAGTTTAAAAATAGTATTTCCAGATGTTTCCCACTGTTGCCCCACATTTAAAATGAGTTAAATCAGTTGAGAACTAAAACAAACTCAGCTGTCACTATATACATTAAACATTTCTGATAGGGTAACTGCCTGAAAACATTATTATTTGTAGTGCAGACTAAATGTTCTATTATTAATAACAAACAGAAACCAAAATGTGACACTCGGAACCTGTCATTTGTAAACACACGACATTTTTACCAACAACATTCGCTATCCCCAAAAACACTACGTTAGATATAATTGAAAGGTTTTTTTTTTTTTTTCTCACTGCTACATGAACTAGAAAGTAACTTGTCGATTTAAGATATTATTTCTGTACAATCACGCAAAAGAAACATTATGACAGTCATCTGTTAACAGAACAAAATACAATGACACTTTTTTGCCTTTCACCCATTTGGCCATATATTATAATATGCAGCCATAAGAAAAACCGAATGCCAGCTGGTAAATAAAAATATATATATTTGTAAAAACAAAATAAGTAGTCAGAAATAAAAATTTTGCCAGGTTTAAATATTGTAAATAATTAAAATATTCTTCAGAAAATACTGTGGATAACTGAAAAAACATTTCCTAAAAACAATGTGCACACTAACTCCCGGGTGCTACACTCTTCAGACTGTAGCCTAAGCTTCACAATGGGAGAATATTAGGGCTACTCGACCTCTGCATAAATTATTAATTGATAAACTTAGGATTAAGCTTCCTCCCAGTGACAAGGATTCCCCCCAACTCATCCAATTTCTGAAGCCCCTCCCTCAAGACCTTTCCTCCTCTCACATCCAGCATCCCTCCTTTAATTACATTCCACTCCTGCCCAATCCTTAACAGGAATACTTGCCTTCCTCTTTATGTTCTTCTTCACTCTCTCTGAACCTTACACACATGAACCCTCTACCCTCTATACGCCCCTTTGTTCAACCTGTCTCACAGCAACCCCCAGACCCCTCCCTGCATGACACTCTAAAAACACTTCACCAATCTCTCTACTTTCCTCCTTCTATATAGTGTGTCTCACCCCAGCTCCTTAATTATCACAAATGGCATATGTATCTCACCCTTTGCCCCTTCCCTCCTTCTCCACATAACCATCGCCCATGTGGTTACTCTGTGTTGCATCCTTTCCAGTTCCTTAATTTTTATCCCTAGGTATGGATCCCAAATTGCCACTGCATATTCAAACATTAGCCTTACCAACATTGAATATGCCTTCTCCTTTACTCTCCATCTTGTCGCGGCCTCGTCTCTGGTGAAGATGTGGAGACGGGGTGGACGTCGCTCGGTCGTTCAGTTGTTGTGTTGTTTGCCCGGCGCCAGCTCTTGGGTAGAGCAGCCTTACACTCTGAGGCGGGAGTGGACCGTTCGGCCCAGTGCAGCTGACCGAGGACGTGCTGACAAGGAGTAGCTAGCAGGAAGATTGGGTGTAGAAGAGAGGATGCCCGCGGTCTCACGAAGAGTCGCTAGCGGATGGGTGGGCAGAGAGAGGTAGAATGAGAGAGAGAGAGAAGGAAGCCCGCGGTCTCACTAAGAGTCGCTAGCAGAGGATTGCCCGCGGTCTCACAACGAGTCGCTAGCGGATAGGTGCGAGAGAATGAGAGAGAGAAGGAGAGAGAGAAGGAAAGCCCGCGGTCTCACGAAGAGTCGCTAGCTGAGGAAAGGAAGATGAGGAATTCAAGCCAATGATACCACTTTTGACTGAGGTAATATTTATTCTCCCAGATTGGCTGGGAGAGAGGAAAGCTCACAATAATAACTATTCTCCCAGATTGGCTGGAAGATGAGAGCTTTTTTTTTTTTCTTTTTTTTTTAAATGGGGGACCCCCCCGGGGGGTCCACCCTGCCAAAAAATAGCATCCTTTATTAGGATCACTAGGTAAGTACATGTACATGGAGGGAAAAATCTGAACATAATAAACAGTAAAACAAAACATATTTACAATACTTTACATAGCACTGGGCCCCTTCCAACAAAGAGTCCTTGGGGGCTGGTAGTGATGCGTGGCATTCTATTGTTGGTTGGTGGTGCTGGGGATGAAGGGCTGTAGGTGAGGCCGGGCCCGTTTGGCTCGGGTCTGGCCTGAAGAATGGCGGCCGGGTCATATGGTCAGCGGTACGAGTGGGGGTGGGCAGTGGTGTTGATGGTTTGTCCCGCAGTGCATTACCGTAAGAGGTGCGGGCCACCGATGTTACCCGTCGGCCCCCCTGGCATCGGCGGCGGCATCTTCGTCTGCAGCCTCACCCAGGAGGAGGTGGGCAGTGGTGAAGAGGGGGCGTCTGGGATGTGGGGTGATAGGGGGTGGTTCGGCGAGAAGTCGGATGAGAGGGTTGAGGTTGGTTGAGCATTTGTGCAGGAATTTCTGTGTGATGTGGGAGATGCTGTGGTGAAGGTGGGGAAGGCCGGTTTGATCGAGGAGGTGTTGGCGGAGGGTGGCGCGTGGGAGGCCAAGGATGAGGCGTGTGCCGAGGAAGAATGAGCGGGTGATCGGGCGGAGGTTGAAGAGGGAGGAGTGTGCCCAGGTCGGGCATGCGTAGGTGAGATGAGAAATGACGTGGGAGCGGTAGACTGTGATGCGGTTGGAGAGTGATGTGCCGGATGTGGGACGGAGGACGTGTGCCAGTTGCCCCATGACAGCTCGGGTTTTCGTTCTGATGGAGTCGAGGTGCGGTAGGAAGGTGAAGTTGGAGTCAAGGGTTACCCCGAGGTAGCGGGTGGTGGGGGACCAGGGGATGACGTGATTGCGGAGTTTAGGTGGGTGGTCTCGTTTGGGGTGGTATCAGGAGAAGAGGATGGTGGAGGTTTTGGTTGGGTTTAGGGCGATGCCGTGTGCGATGAATTGGGTCTGGAGGGAGTTCAGGCCGCGGCTCAGACGGTCGCCGAGCATCTGCTCCGAGACTGAGGAGGCCAGTATGCAGGTGTCATCTGCATACTGGACTAGGTAGGTGCCTGGTGGGGGGGTGAGGTCGGCAATGTACAAAGGTGGTTTTCTCCCAGATTGGCTGGGAGAGGAAAACAGTCTAGGGTTGTTAGCCCGCACAATTTATACACGTTTCGTCTACAATCATTTGTGTTAAAGTTTTACATATTTCTATCTCTTTTGATCTTTTGCATTTTACAATATTATTTACACATCTACAAAACATACTTACAATATACCCTTAATAATCTACATAAATATTTACAATAATAACATATATAAAATAACTATAATACATTGTCTCTTTATATTTACAACTGCCATCTGGTGACGAGTGGGGGCACTACCAGGGCCATGGCTGGAGTGTTGCGCCGCGGACAGGATTGTGACCCGGGATTTTTGTTTAATAAAGAGGAGGTACGACGTCAATCTTGTCCCATCCAGAATCTTAGCAATCAGCTCCAGCCTTCTCTACCCCTTCTTTGCCACCTAAAGCACTTGGTTCCCCAACCTATGTCATTATGTAGGGTTACTCTCAGGTACTTGTATTCACCTATCTCTTGAATCTCTTGCCCCTTCCAACTATATATTAACTTAACATTTCTTTTCCTTGTGAATCTGACCACCTTCATTTTGTTGATATTTATCCCCATTCCATTTGCCAAAGTTTCAGCTTCTCCAAGTCTTCCTGCAGGTGTGCTGCTTACCCCACAGTTTCATAGATCACACAGTCATCAGCGAACAGTCTCATTTAGATATCCAATTCCTCCCCAACATCGTTCATCACTATTAGGAACAGCAGGAGCCCAATAACACTCTCCTGCTGTACATCTGATGTCTCATCCCCCTCTTATGATCTTTACATTCCCACCTTAACCTGCTGTTTCCTATCCCTCAGGTAGTCCCCTTCCAATTCATCACCCTACTGTCCTCTATCAGATTATCAACTTTCTCTATCACCTTCTTGTGTGCCACCCTATTGTACACCTTCTCAAAATCAATCTGCCTGTTTTCCCTCATCCACTACCTCCACTAAGTCCTCCATCAGTCCAGCCATCTGCATCTCGCGTCAATATAAATACTCCTACAATTTATTGTAGTTACCTTCACATTGTTCTATTTCCTCTTCGTGTTCCTTTTTCAACCACTACTTGTTCCTTTCTCATGTAATCTTTCCTTCACCATTTTGCGGAGTCTGGCGACAATTTGGATGAAGGTTTGATTTGTGTATACCTAGCAGGGGCTTTTGCAGTGGGAGCAGGAAGGGGGAAATTCTTCCCTCCCCCCCCCCCCCCCCCCCCCCCCCCGTGAACATAAAGATTCTGAGAATGCAAAAAAATGGAATGCTGTTTATTAATACCAACACTTTTAAATTTATCAGAGAATATATTGGAAATTTTTTTGTATAAATGAGAAATGACTTATGCCTTTTTCAATGAATTTATCAATTAATATAAAGTAAGGGCGCAGTTACACGGGACCCTGAACTACTTCAGGTGAACATGTTTAAGTAAACACGTTTACAAACGCGAAAGTGTACGGTTACTAGAGCTGTAGCAAACCGTATGTATTCGTTACTGAGTAACGGGTGCGGCATCTAGTAACGAGTAACGAAACGTTACACACGAATGCATTTCGTTACTCGCATCTTTCGTATGTATTCGTATGTATGTATTCGTTACAAAGAACGATGTTTGTTTATTAATAAAAGTATAATTTGGAAATTCGTCGTCCAAGTTTTTTACTGTTTATTAAAGGTATTGTGTGTGTAGACAAAGTTTTAGATTCGAACAGAAACAACGTAAGAAAGTATGTTTTACAAATTATAAATATGTATGTTTTTGTTTTTTATAATCGCGTATTTTCACGTTTTATGTTCTTATCTTAAAATATATATTATAATAAAGCCGCTCTTATGAGAGTTAATTGTTTCTTGGTTATCAAAAGCTGTTAATTATCAAATATTTTTAATTGTTTATATTCGATTTATTTTTATTTACGCGACGTCATACTGTACGCGTACGAAATACGACTCGATTCGATGCTGTTACATAACATAGCATGTGCCATGTCATGCGGTATCAGAAGTAACGAGTAACGATACGAAAGTAACGAGTACTAATTGTTATAGTAACGAATACATACGGGTACACATTTTTTCGTTACTTTCACACCTCTAACGGTTACACGGTAGTTGCTGAAAAGTGTGTTCAGCTCTAAAACCGATTGTCTACTGTCAACGAATGTCTGTTGTTGATCTCTATTTTGTATCCAGAAAACGCGGGATTTTCACACTTGTTTATACAGTATTATCAGCAGAAATTGAATGTGTTTTCATATTGCTCAACACTTTTTTACAAATCGGGAATTCAAACAACATGCACAGTAAAACAATTTAAACTTATTTTTTATTATTGTTTGAGCGAGAGTGTTAAGTTTTAAGATAATTAAGGCCAGGATCAATTTTAAAAAAGTATATAATTACCTTTTGATATTTTTTTTTTGCATTCGGTAAAATATTGCTCTAACTTGTGCCAGGAACACTTTCCATCTTGAATTTCTGGAAAGAACTGTTTATATTCTAAACAGCCAATCAGAGGCTAATGTAGAAGATATGTCGATCTGAACTACTTTGCCAACCTGTTTAAGTTAAATGAGAAATGGCCTCGAACGAAACATGTTCAGACTGTGTGTAACCGCACTCAACAGCTGAACATGTTCACCTGAAGTAGTTCAGACTCCCGTGTAACCGCGCCCTTAGAAACACTGCCTGGCAACTTCACTGTATGCTGTATATTATTGAATATATCTGTAATGGGAATTTTATCCTTTTTCCAAATAAATTTCTCAATATGAAGTTGGTGATACTGTTTCGCAGTGTCCGAAATAATTTTCACGCTGTAAAAGTAAACAAGCAGCAGTTATTGTAGTAGTGGGTGTTGTTTCAATTAACCTTTTTTTGGAAGTTATTTGATGCAAGGATTACTGAAGCTTTCTTTAAATACGAAATTACAACATTGATTATACAAGTCTCTTTCCTAGGTTCTAATATTCTCGGTAGCACGGCGGCAGAGCACGCGGTTCTGAAATTTAAAGGGCAATTTTTGACTTGGTTTAAACCTCGTCACTGGATAATTTTCATTTATGTATTATTTAAAATGCTAGATTATAAAAATTTTGCTTTAAGTAAATACATATTAATGCATTTTCTTTGTGTAGGTTTATCTATTATTAAATACATAGTCCACTGGATGGATTTCATTATTCCATTTTCATTCATTTTACAGGAGTCACAAAAAATGTTTTATAGCCACATATCATTGTTTAGATTTCTAATTAAATTTAATTGGGAAGGAGAAAGGTCTCCAAGCATTTAAGACATACTTTGTTATGTAGTATTTTTAGGTTATCTATATTTTGTAATTCTCCTGTTTCGAAGCAATCCAAGTATATATATTTTTTTTTTCGTTGTGAATAAGTTTGAATTACTGTCAATTAATTTTCCCAAGGCCTTTTCAATGCACCACGTATGGCATTCTACCTGATCTGGATTTAAATTTTATAGGTTAATAATTTTGAATATGTTTATCATGTTGGTACCAATATGTTTATTCTATTATATTTGATATTCTATGTCCGGTTTCCAAAAGCAGGGTTTTGTCAATATTGTTCTATGTCCTATGAAATAAGTGTCAGACGTAGAGGTGGGTTGTTACAGCAATTTTCGGTATCTGTTAGGGATGTGCATGCTGAAAATACATCGATGTTTTTTTCGATGTGATGCATCGTAAAGTGGCATCGATGTTTTCCGATGTATCTAACAAAAACATTGATGTTTTTGATGCATCGTAAAGAAACATTGGCATAAATAAGTTATATATTTATAAACTATCTAGTAAACATTTTGCTAAGACATATTAAAATCTTCAGGAAATTTTACTCTAACAGATAACTTAAAAATTTCAGCTAGAGATAATTATAATAATGTTATTAACATATATGTGCCACCGATTACGGAGAGTTTGATTAGGTGGGTCATTAAGAAAATGAAGTCAAACATAAAGCTACTGGATCTGATGGTATCCTTGATTTCATAATAATTAAAGAATGTATAGTGACATATACACTCAATTATTAACAAATATTAACACTAGCCTCAGTAATGCCTTTTTTCCCTATACCTACATGGAAAAACACAATTGTGATATCAGTATTTAAAAATGGGGGAAAAATCATATCTTAACAAATTACAGACATATTTCTTTATTATTATCATCTTTTCACACTTTTCGTACAGAAAATACAGTTACCTACGAGAAATAAACATTATCAAGCGCAATGAACACTCAAAAATTTTATAGGGTGCATATTAATTTAAATGTAGTAAATTATTTAAAGCTCTTATGTTCATACCATGTAAACAAATAAGTTTTAGTTTCTATAGCCTAAGAGCTAACATACGTCAAATCGCGTAATTTTAATCTAAATATAGGGCTCTGTCACATTATTTCTCTATATTCACAATGGTCCAGCCAGGTTGAATAACCTTATTTAGCCTACATTCAAACAACGATCGAAAATGGTCTAGTACAAAACCAGTGATCAAAACATCTTAATCACTTAATCCCTCCAATTTAGCAACGAAACCTACATCATGCGATAGGGCCCTTAATTAATACTACAAAATCTCACCTGCACTCAGGTTTGCTTTGTAATTTATTTATTTACATAATTCGCAGTTGAAGTAATAGAATCGTAACTATTGCTTGTATTTGATCTATTACAGAGACAAATATAAACAAACTTCATAGAATATTCCTTCTTTCCTATTCCGAAACCGTTCTTTTAATGTGAAAAAAAAATGTATTTTTCGATGTATCGAAAGAAATACATCGATACATCGTTAAACATCGAAAGTCATCGATGCATCGGATGGGTTCGATGCATCAAATAGAAAACATCGATGTTTTCGATGCATCGATGTATATCGAACATCCCTAGTATCTGTTCCAACCTGATACTGATACAGTAATGTACCTAGTTACAAGTCTCTGATACTTTTGTATCAGAGCAGAAGTGGTCCCAGGAAGCGACAAGGTATCAGCATTCTCGTTACAGGGTACACATCCTCCGTGCCGTCATCACCAGCGTAAAAAAGTATTGGTGTCTCTGATACATTATTTATCACGCCCGGTAATTCTCTACCTCTGTTACTCTCATGCCCGCCTGATACAGCCAGTATCAATCAGTTCAACATTCACTGCAGTTCGTCCTGGCCGTGTATTAATTACCACCACGTATGTACATTGTTGCGGGCTGTCATGCTTTGTAGTTACTATCTTTATAGTGAAATAAGGAATGGATAAGTGCAGGAAAAAGACTTCATTTGTGTGGAATTTTTTTACGGAAAATAATGAGTTTGCTAATTGTAATTTGTGTAAACAAAAACTGAGTTATAAATCATCATCGACTAATCTGAAGAAACATTTGAAATGTAAACATTGATATAGTATGCTCACTAATGTATGTATCTGTTTTTTTATTTTTAATTTTTGATAAAATCGTAATCTTTTAATGTATGAAAACACTAGTTACTAATTGTTTTCGAAAAAAAAAGTCCATATGTTGATTACATCTGTTATTAGTGTCAACTGAGAATTTATTTGCATTTTCTAGCTGTTAGGTGCACAAATATAAACATTATATCTTGTATTAATGTACTTTTTAATATTAAAATTTCATTAGTTTTATTATTGAATGAGACTGTGCACGCACTGCGCACTGAGCGTACTTTGATGTGGGAAAATAACCAAACGACTCGTAACAATTTCGCTTTGCGCCTCTCCTTCAACGCCTTCCCCTGCGCTTCCTCCCCTACATTATTTCCCTTCTTTATCCCTTATTCCCCTTCTTTATCCCTTATTCGTCATTCCTGCTCCCTCCCCTTTCACAAGCTCCGTCCAAGTGACCGTCATCTGCGATCGGGTTCTGCGCACATTGGCCGTGGTGTTGTTCCAGGCGAATTCTGAACTGATACTAAAGTACTTGATACTTTTCAAGTGTACTCGTTTGCCGTTCCTGATATAGGCGCGTATCAGTGCCAAAGTAACATGTTGATACTTTTCGACCCACCTCTAGTCAGACGTCTTTTTTTTGTGCTTAGCTGAAGGGCACCGTTTCCCTCCCCAAGACTCATCACTGGGTCCATCCCTGATATGTAGTGTATTTTCCACACCTGAAGATGCCCATTACAACAGTGATTATTGTTGCCTTTTTTTCATCCCTAAACTGTTGTGCATCATTTCAGTAGGTACATTATTGTTTCTTTCGCTGAACATTTCTTCTGTATGAAGTTGAATATTCACTTGCTAGCTCTCTAATAGAATGACAAAACTGAGATAGTAAAGCAGCAGAATGTGCCATTATATCTAACAATGAATGTACTTATCACGTTATCAGTTACAATTAAGAAGCATACCTACTAAAATTTTACATGTGCATTTGTTTCTGTTAAATGTAGAATGAAACAAGATAAACCAACTTAAAGTCATGTATACTGCAAAACCCCTTATTTGCACTTTTCATGGGGACAAAGTAAAAAAGTGTAAAAAGCGGGGAAGTGTAAATAAAGGTAAAAGTATAAAAAGGAGTACAGTTTACCTTATTTAGTATTTTTTTTTTCCTTTTGTTTAATAGCACAGACTATAATGCAGGTACAAATACACTATAAACAAATTTTACTTTAGTATTTAATCATTATTAATTTACCACATTTGACAAAAAAAAAAATGAAAGCCAAATTGTTTTTCTGATTACTTCCTTGCTTTTTGACTGTTCAAGGAGATTATTTGCCTCTCCAAATTATAAATACAGTTGCAACCTGCAGCGTTTATAACAAATACGGGCTACATACACATTGCGTCACAGTAAACTATTAAAAAAAAAAAGGCCGCAAATTGAAGTAAATTTACAGTCAATAGCGTGCCGTACGCGGTGAAAGGTCATTGTACTCGGTCAGCTGCTGTTACGGCGCATGCGCAGTATAACTCACTCTATGCTCCGCCCAGACTCATGACCTTCCATCAGCAGCCAGCCAATAGACGCGAGCTTAGCGGAAAAAAATATAAGCTCCACCTCCCGTGTACCAGTTTTGTCCAGTTCTAATACCAGTTTATTGGTATACGCACCAGTTTTCTCGCTGCCGTGACATTTTACATTCATCGTGATGTCTTGATACCAATAATTAATTATTTACGATCCCCAGAAATAAATGGTTAGTTTAAAAAATATGCGTCAACTGTACAATACTTCCAAAATTATAAAATACGTATAAAACAGTTACCAAGACTCCGCTCATTTTATCTTGTGAAGTTTATGTCTCGTACCAGTATTTCAGCCAAGTTGTGACATAAATACAGTATCAGAACTCAAGCAGCCACGTAATATTCCCGACATTCCCGTAACTTTATACATTCGGACTTTTACTCGCCTAGGCTTAAATTATTACATGTTTAGAAATAAAAGCAACTTTTCATGTTATAAAATATGTATATTTTGCGATTTAAAATGTTCATTGCCGACTATAAAGGTTACGTTTATCACAATGTTTTAAGGCCTACTAGCTATTGTTATCTACACTTTAAGTACCCACTGTATTTTCTGGTTGTTTATGGTTGTTACGTGACTTAAATAGCGGGATGGATTCGATTTTTGAGACGTAATTCGCGGGAAAGTATTGTATTGGACTAAATGGGAACTAAACGGGACCTGAAAAATATAGTGCAAATAACGGGAAAATCGAAATAACGGTAACGTAAATAAGGGGTTTCGCTGTATGTAGTTATATAGGTACTACACATCTTCAAAATAAAATTTCCCTGGCTTTTCAAGATTTTGTTGGCAAAAAGCAAATGATTTCGTCATTTATAAGTTAATACTTCTTCTAATGGTGAACAATAAAATACCCTGCATTCTGTTTTCAGCCAAACTGGTTGAAATATATTATTTATTTATACATGATTTTATACCACTTCCTGAGGTACATTAACCATCTCCAAATTGTTTACACCATTTTCTGAAAAAGTTCTCAATTAGCCCCAGCACCACTGACACTTACTGCTAGTCTCATTCTATATGAACAGCTTAATAAAAAAAATATTAAAAAATATATTTTAAAAAAGAACATTTTTTTTAACAACTATTTGTCACTGGAACAAAGTTTTTCTTAAGTTTTATCTACAAAATATAAATGTGAAAAACATTTGTTTATTCTTCTAAAAAAAAGTCAATATTTTCAACATTAATACAAAAAAAATATTTGAATGATAGTATCAAAAAAGTGCACAAACATATCCACAATTTTAAACATTAGTATATGTTTTTTTTAAATTACATAATCAAACAAATAATTAGTAAACATTGTTTTTACAACTTAACAAAATGTTCAATAAGTAATGGCAGTGAGACAACCTAGTAGAAGATAACCAATAATACCAGCTCCCATTATTTCTCCTATATACCTTTCCTGTAAGCTCTGTCCAGGCAGATAAAGTATGAATGTTGTATGTTACAGATCAACACAGTTGCTGCCATTGCTAGCTTCAAAATGCAAAGTACAAAGAAATACGGAATACTCCCCAACATCCTAAGTTGTATAAGGGCGACAAAATACAAAGCACAATATTTAAACACACAGCAGTTCAAAGAAAATTGTTTAGTTTTAAATAATTTATAATTCTAAATATTTACATCACAAGCAAAAATACTTTTTTTTTATCCACATTGCAGTAAATGTAAGGCTGGACCAGGCAGATACTCAATGGCACAAACCTGTGATTTTTCATCCTTTTCACGAGATTCAAAACTTTTACTTTTATAAATGTTTTTTTGCCAAGATACAACTAATTTTTTTTTTTTACGTGGAAGATCAGCAAAATAAATTAAAGCCTCAAAGGTAATTTGGGTACATTATTCAAGTGAAAATTTGTTGCAAGAGAAAATATATTCAAGGCTCATTGTGTCAGAAAATAAAATTACAGCTTCGTAATTCTTCTTTAGGTTTGCTTTATGCTTGAATTTCCAGCAAGTCATCAGAATCCAAGTATAACTTGGAATGTGAATTGAAACTGAACAAGAAGGGAATATAGATCAGTATTTCAATCTTAATGTATTATCTGTCCATCCCTTGCTATATCATGCATTAAATCTGTTTATTTAGGAGAACCAACTCTGCTAACTGAACTGATATTGTAGATATTTATTTCTCTGAAACAAGTTAACAATTGAAAAAAACTTTTTCAAAAAGTCTCTAAAAGTTAATTTTTAACTGCCTAATTAGTTGAAATAGTGTCTTACATGCACACAACATGTAGTCACCAGTAATTTTTGTTTTGCTAACTTAGTACAGACAACAGGACATGATAAAGGCTGGAACTGTATTGCTGGGACGCGGAGAGCGCTAGTAGTACCGCAGGCCGATGCCCGGTTGCTCTACGTCTCGCTTGTACTCGCGGACCCCCTCGTAGGTCCCCGCGCTGTTGGGGACGAACTTCCTCAGGCCGTACACCTCTCCCCGGCCACCCCAGAACTTGGTCTCCGAGAAGTTCAGCAGCGCCTCCACGAGGCGGGCCTTCAGAGCATCTGCAAGCACAGACCACGTGGATCAAGTCGCGCTGGGCTGCGAGTTCGTCAGCACGTAACTGGGTCGCTGCCACTTTCCTCGTTTAGCACGGTCAGGTCGCGTGGAACGGGATGGCCACTCTGCCACAGCGATCAACTCTTGAGGCACACCCACCAACAGCAGGTGTTTCAAATACGGGCACCATCAGAATAGAATGTCTCTAGTCTCTACCCCCAATGAATACAGAAGACAAGGGCTGCATCCGAATACCAGCCTAATAGATCCCTTAGCTAAGGGATCCACTAAAAGTGCATCATAGTGGATGCGGCCATCTTTGTGTTGCTTCCAGATACCAACACTGTATGGCGATGCATCCCTGAATGAGTCCACTGAAATCGAGATTTCTAGAAATGTGACACCCGCATCCACTGATGCATCCCTATGTCCACCTTCGGAATAGTGTTCTATGTTGTTTTGACATAATATTGCTTTAAAGTTTTGGCATAGAATTTAATGTAAACAAAATAGTTTAATGTATAATTCAAAGACAAAGAAAAACATAAATATACACATTGAAAGTATTAATTATTTGTGAGTATAAACTTTAAGGGGTATATAATGCTCATTAAAAGTATTTTCAAAATTTGGGGATTCACTAAAAATATTTTTATTTTGAGCACTAACATTTATAATATCCCTCCTACATTAAAATTTTGTAATTTTATTTTAACACTTGAACATCCTATTCATGCTTCCAGGGATTTACACAGGCTTGTAATAACAAGGATTTTGGATTAACCAATATTGTACAAACAAGGTTTCACTGTAGTAATAACCACAGATAACCAATCTGCAAGATCTTGGTAAAATAGAAAGCCTGCTTATTCAAGTGATATTAATCAAGTGTCATGGCCATGGGAAATCATACTAGGCCTGCTATACCTACATACTGTCTCGTAGTGAACATTGATTGGCACAGAAAAAGCCTGAGTGGCCTTGTCACAGCTAACACTCGGCACATCAGACTTCAGAAGGTTACATGCTACACACCGCTGAGGCGCTTGTTGACGACAATGGGGTACGGGGGCAGGGGACCGATGCTCTCCAACACCTTGATGTCACGCCCCCAGTCCTGTAGGTAACTCCGGTAGTACGCCAGGCAGTTGGCGTCTACCGCTGCAGCCTCCGCCTTCTTGCCCAGTACCAGTTGCAGGGATCGGAGGTGAGAGCCCGACCCTGTGAACACCACACCATCCAAACATGCTTCAAGCCACGTACCCTTCCACCCTGAGGGTCGAACCGCATGGCCCCCCAGGCACAGAACCATTTAAGAATGGTTAAAAAGTGTGAGATGCCACCAGAAGAATCACAAGTTCTTAAAAACCCTCCAGTAACTTATGTTTTTTTTTAAGGTTCCAACTGATGTTGACCAGGGGCTATGCCCCTCCTATTGGTCAGATTTTACCCACCAACAATCACCCTTCCATCCCGCCTCCAAAGTGAGTGCGTGTGCAACGAGTTTTATCAGGCCAAGCCAGTGTTACACTCCCCTAATTCCCTAATTTAACATTGTCAGATTAATTTTTTTCTGTAATGTCCCCCATGTGTGCGCTTCCATTCCAGCGGGTAAAAAAGAATGGAGTAGTGGTGCGTAAGTAGTGGTGCGTACTTGGGTTTTCATAATGAAGCCCATTCCAAAATAATTTAAGATAGTTTTAAATTCAAGTAATGCAACATTGACATGATATTATAGTAAAAAGGCCTGGCTTCAATTTTTTTTTTTGTCAAAGGATTTCTTTCGATCGCCTTCAGCACATGTTTTGAAATTGGCCTAACCCCTAACGGTCATTATAGTTCAGTGAACGGACACTTCCTGCAGTCATTGCACACTGCTCTACCCCCTATCTCCTGAGATTGTCACCCAGAGTAGGATGCTTATCACATCCCAGGGCTTTCAACTTTTTTTCCATTAATGTTTCCATCCTCCACTTAACATTTTTTAACCTTGCTTCGGGGCTTACCTTGGGTAGACTGGTTAATGTAATTATTTAATTTATCAGTTTGATGACTTTCAAACCTTAATGACGAGTGCTGAACTTGACTTGGACTGTAAAGTATATCATATCATATACGTGCCATTGAGCCTTTTGAACAGTTTTTATTAGTTGGTAACATAATGAGCAATGTGAACAGGTGCTACAGGAATTAAAGCAATCTTACCAGGTACCATTGTGTATATTTTTGAATAATCACATGTTTAACACAGTTGAAACTAAGGCGTGTATTTAAGATCATTAATTGCAAGTAGCATGCCCAATGCACAGAACGGGCCAAGTCCTTGTGGTTGGAGCAAGGGAGTAACTTTGGTTCTTGTAACCACACGGGTCACGTCACGACCCTGTTAATGCAGAATCTCCTGGGTCTGTGTGCCCTTCACGTGGTGGCGCACATGGTAACCCTTTCGACGATACCATTTTTAGTTAAACCCCTTAAACCAGAGGACATAGGAAGAATAATTACAGACATTATGATACAAGAACACAGAAAAAGTCTAATTAGAGCTGAAGTATTTTACAGACATTTTATGCTTAAGATGAAATTTAAAAAAAATTGGCTAATTATTTAACACTAATTATTAGACCTGCAAAATCCGCGGATTCATTGACCTCTAGGATAAGACTCCACAGTCCTTTAAATACTCGCGGAAATGACACCTGTTCATTGGCTACTGACGCGTAAGACTTCTCAACTAGGCTGTCCGTAATTCGGAACTTTCTTGGTTTAGTGTTTCCCATTGGCTCACAGTTCCCCGGATAAAATGTGGGCCAATCGCAGAAACAGTACGAAGGTATAGTTGTTTTGATGCTAGCCTATCGCGAAATAAATCCGCGAATTTTGCATGTCTCTACTAATTATTAAACAAGAAATGATATAGGTACTGGGAATCCTATCAGAACATCATTTAATGTTCATGATGTGCCACATGTTTACTGTGCATCCCTGCAGTGTCGCAGCCAGGACCCGTGCTACTCACGGACTGTGTCGCCGAAGAAGGCAGCGTTCTCGCCCATCTCCCTCAGTTTCTTGAGCACGACCAGGCTGCCGCTCAGAGACTCCTCGTGGCTGTAGGCCCAGCGGCACCCCCGCAGGTCTGCAAACTCCTTCACGTGCTTGCTGCAAGCACACCAGCACACTCACCCCATGCTTCAAAGGGCTCAAAGTGATTTTATAATAGTATATAAGCCAAATATTTAATTTAATCACAATATCATGTACCGACTATGACACAGTAATGTTACAGCGATACAGTGGACCGACATTACAGTTCTCAAGTCTAGCAGTTCTGCTTCCCCAAAATCACTCAAAAATTGCCGGGATGGCTCCTGACAGTGGCTGATTTCTCTCCGTCCCAGACTGTGTCAATTTCTACTTCTGCCATTTTTACTACTAACTATTCATACCTAATCTCTCTGCATAGTGTGGATTCAACTTTACCCCTGGTCCACCTCCTCGGATGAGTCTGCAGCCAAATTCTACATCCTGGTGCAAAATCCCTGTAGCCCACGATTTCCAAGCCCTTTTTCTTTTGGTCTCACTTTCCAATGTTCACCACTGTATGACGATCTTATCCTCGTAGCTGGCTAGGAGATAAGTCTTTACAATCATGGAACATAAGTTGTAATGTCATAACTCTCTCTCGCTTGCAATTGTCTAATGTGAGTTGACATAGTGTTTACAAAATGATTATCAAAAACTTTTTCACAGTTAAGTTTTTTTTAATCTCTATGGGTTTGTTTGTATGCAATTTGATATTAGAGTCAATTCAAAGTAAGTATGTAACCAGGGGCGCAACAACAGGGGGGGCAAGGGTATTTTGGCCCCCCCCCTAAACCTTGAAGTGGGGGCAAACGGGGGCAAAGAAAGTGCTGTGTAATCAATTTTTAGATAGTAAAACTGCTTAAATAGCACCATTTTCCACCTTGAAATACAAATTTTCCCGGGGGTCCCCCGCTTCAATTAGGGGGATCGATGATTCTTTATAAAAAGGTATATTGCCCCCCCCCCCCCCCCTCTGAAAATTCAGTTGTTGCACCTCTGTATGTAACTGCAACATAGCCGGCAGTCCCTCTTTTTGTAACTTAGGCCTAAATGTTTTTCAGCAAGGATGCCTAAATTTATTAAAAAATAATGTAAACGTACTTATGTCATTCTTTGTTTACCTTTAAAAAGCATCACCAATAATAAACTACAGAAAATGAAATTGAAATTTCGGTGTACTTTTTTTCCCCCTCGCTGGATATGTCATCCATAAAGCCTAATCTAAAAGCTGTAACTTGAGCAAATTTTGTTGGTAAAAGAATATTTTTCTATGGTTTAGTACGTGACCAAGCCACTTAATGATCCATGATAACTGTACAATATAAATTTGATCTGATTAACTAAATTTAATCGACACTCACCAATTTTTAAATACTTTTATAACTTAGGTACTTATTTTAGTCAGGCCAGCACACGCTGCTATTTGTATAGCAGTTATACAAATAAACTAGAAAATATTTTGTTTATTCATACAACTACAAAATACTGATAGGCCTCAATAGAGAAATGTCACATGACCTAGGAATAAGGAAGCATTCCCTCAGTTTTGGCGAGTATGAACTTCGAAGCAACAGTAAACATGTTGTCAAGTTTGTGTAGCAATCTGATGACCGGGTCATGTCAAGGTCTTGGGTATGTTAGTTATGTTGATTCCCCGTTGCCATGAGAATTCTTCCATATAAATAGAATGCCAGCAATATTATTGTCAGTTATAATATTGTTTAAATTAAAATTTAGGTCACTTCATTTCTAAAGGAATAATAGTAATTCAATATATATTAAGGAAATAAATAGGTACCAAGCTCAAAAATGAACACTCATTATTCTGCAATGTCACAAGAAAATAGGTAAACTTTGTTCTGAAAATAACACTATATCATTTATGACAAATAACATGATTAATATTATGGGATAAAATAATTTAATCCAAGCTTAAATACCATAACAAAAACTTAAGTAAAACCTGAAATAAACAAAACTACTCTAGTTAATTCTTGAAAAGAAAATTTAATGAACAAGTAATAATCTAAAGCTTTTGTTTGGAAAATTTATTAGTTATGAAAACAAACCACAGTACAAGCTGTTTTAGTTAATTGGTTTCATGATTGGAAAAATTATGTTGTAGGTTATTAATTGCCAAATTAAGCTTCCTTTTAACATTAGTTTTTGTTTTCTGGGTTGAGGCTTCGTCCTTTGAAATGATGGTTGCCAGACATTACGGCATGCCTTGTTGCAGCCATCTTCAAGACTGATTCTCAACCTACAAGCCAAGAAGTAGTTGGTGGCTCTTGCCATTAAAGCCTATGTTCTGAATCCTTCTATAGTCTGTCCCATACTTAGATTGTAGTACAGAGTACGTGGCAACCACCATTGCCAGATTGATAATACCTGGTTTGTTAGCATTAAAAATTTTCTATAATTTTTTTTTTACAACTTGTTGATCTAAGTCCACAAATTGGTTCCTAATGACAGCAGTCATTCGACAAACATTAATAATTCTGTTCTAAACACAAATTATTATTTAACAGAGAAACTTTTTGTAGCAGTCTGCCATTACTAATAACAAGGCAGTCCATAAAATTATTTGATGTGCACAAAAGAGCAAATTGGTTTAATATTAAATGTCATTAAACAATGTTGACAGAAACATCTGAAACCAAATCAATTATGATTCCTTGGAAATAATAAAATACACATGAGCGAGTCCTTCAGTACTCGCTAGAAATGTGCAAAATCTAAACCTTGATGAAATACAAATTTTAATTTACGAAATACAATGTTTCAGCAACATTTTAATCATTATTTTATTACATTAGTACAATGTTGTGCCTTCAAAGTTGTTGCTCTCTGGTATACATCTAGTAACAGAGCTAATCGAAACAAGGACATCTCTAATGGCAGAAATCATTCATTGGAAAGTGCACATTAAAATACACACTACAAACTAAGGATGAGACACGCTATGGTACTGTCAAACAGAAAAAGAGGTGCAGAGAAAGTCTTCCAGAAGGTCACTACTGTTGAGAGATCTCGGGCTAAGCTCCGGTCCAGCCCACCTGTGCCAACACGGGAGCGTCGACAGGGCAAGCAGAGACTCACCTGCGGTCCTTGTGGATGATGATGTCTGCGTAGTAGCCCTTCTCCTCGCGTGGGTTTTTGGCGTGGCAGAACACGGGAGTCACGGGCAGGAGCTCCGCGTCTGAGTTACCGCCATCCACCAGGTTCACGAACGCGGTTGGCGTCATGAACGCTGCGCCAGCAGAACAACAGAACCCTTGCACGTCCTTACAAACAAAATTTCCAAAACTAATTGTATTTTGCTGCAAAATTTCTTCATGCAATGTAGATTGACAGTTAAAATTGTAAATGAAATGCAGCCAACAATGCAATTACGTTCTCACTACTCGCTGTGCCCAGCGACAGATACAATACTTTGATTCCAAACATATTTCACTAAAGCACCTTGTGTTCAAGCTAAGCAATTCATGCATCTATCATTACAAGACTTCACAAACATTTTTACTGGATATTGAGCAGTATAATTAATAATAAAACAATTATATGCTGTATTATTACTTTATTCCCAGCTTCTTAAGACATAAAAAATGCTTTAATTTAAGGTGTTAATGAAATATTCTGCTGATAGATGATATAGTTTTATGCTTATAAATTCCACCACTTGATGTAACATTAGTCTAA
The DNA here is from genome assembly GCF_032445375.1 of Bacillus rossius redtenbacheri. NCBI lineage: Eukaryota > Metazoa > Arthropoda > Insecta > Phasmatodea > Bacillidae > Bacillus > Bacillus rossius. The sequence goes on from NC_086334.1 coordinate 10,999,393, forward strand.
ACATACTACATAAAATGTCAGATAAAACCTTTAATCATCCTACACAGCCTGTGCTGCCACAACAACCTTGTATAAGGTCAGTTGCACATGCAGGAGATCTTTGTCCCGGACCTCTCACGATACTGGAAAGCCTTACGTCTCACTATTTTTTTTAACTTTTACTCGAAGCTGTGCAATACCCATTCTTTCAGTGTCATTTTTACATATTATAAAATGTATCTATTTGGCAATCGGATATGAGTATTTAAATTTATTGTACCTAATACTTGCATTGAAGAATTATTAAATTGAAGTATGGCTTTAAAATATTGACATGATGTGAATAATTCTATCACAAGTCTTGACATAATAATTCCTGTAGTTGGAAATATTGACATATGACAGCAGGGTTTACAGACATACAGAACTTTTCAACAAAGCAACACAACTTTTATTTTAATCCAACGGTATCGCAAATGTGAAAACATAATAATACCGTTGGCAAACGTCTACTCGCTTACATAAACGTATCTGTTCATAGTGAGAGTACTGTAGAGCCCGACGTACCGACGACGCCAGGGGGCAGCGCGTACAGTACCCACCCAGGTCTATGGCGTCGGTGGTGAAGGGGTCGGGCCGGCCCGGCAGCGGTCCCGGGGCGCGGGACTCGTACTGCAGGGTGGCCTCGCAGCCCGCCTCGTCCTCCAGGTACGACATGAGCAGCTCGTACAGCTCCACGGGCAGGCTGGGGCACATGTGGGTCACCAGCCGCAGTCGCTGCTTGTCCGAGGGCATCGCCATCGTAGCGCAGTAAGCTCCGCACTCCTCGTTCACAACACGTGGACCTTGTGACGGCAGGGAATTCATGTCAACTCCAAACAATGCATCACGTCACGAGATAAACATTAAATGTGTAATTATGTTGTATTCCTCTCAAAATTATACATAAACATGACTGAAATGGGCAGTTTATCAGTGATACCTTAACCATTAAACGTTTTACCGATATTGAAGGTTAAGCTATAAACTAAAATAAGTTCAATTAAGTGCAATTATTTCATAAAACGTCGCTACGACTTAAATTTTGGCTTGAATACGACTGCAACATGACTGGCAGAAGAACACTACTTTTGGAACTGTTGAGAGCACAGCTCGGCCGCTACCACCACCACCTCCAGCGAAGCCTTCTCGTCTGCTCCCGAGTGTATGACGTCATCAGCGGCGCTTTATTATCGACGAGAATGCCTAACATTAACAGCGGGAACACCAATGACCAGTCAAACAGCTGAGCAAACCCGCGAGAAGCCAGAGGGCTACGTGCCGCCGTAGTGTAACATCAGGTGCGTCAGTGCTGCGGCTCCAATTTAACTGTCGGCGCATCCATGTGTCCGTCCATGTGCCCACGTGTCCGGCAGCTGCCTCCAGCTCTAAGGCGGGTCCAAGTTGGTTATTGCAGTTTCTTGTAACTGGTAAATGTAACCTCATTCCGATAGTTAAAAGAGACTGAAAAAAATTCGCGGATTCAATTAGCGATGGGATAAAACGAAACCAAACTCCATCTTCATACTGCTTCAGTGATTGGACCACCGTTTACCTGAAGGACTATTGAGCCAATGGAAAAAAAAAACCTCCACGCGACTTTTTACCGCTCCTTTATAATATTTAGTAAACATCTGTATACCGGTAGCGAAAACCTTGAGAAGAACCAACAAAACGCAAAGAAAACTTGTGTGGTAGATTTGCAGGAAAAGCCGTACAAATAACAGGAGCGAACTAAATCCTAAAGATATCGATAAAAGATCTGCCACTCCCACCAACAAAAAGGAAAATAATGTGAAAGCAAAAACAGTGTGGAAAAGCTGTTCTAATCTCTTCCCCCCCCCCCCCCCCCTTATTTTTTTTTGCAAACCACCAATTCTGCGTACGCTGCTGTTAAATGACAGGAAACTAGAATATGAAATCACCGTGATGGCGTGCGGGACACTGCACATCAGCAAACACTCGCACAATGAACTGGACTCTGCATCACTGTGTGCAACCTTTGAATATATATACTGTATAGAAGTCGCCAGCCCAGGTTAAAATTTCTAATTCGGTTTTGAGGTAGTTGGTTAATTCACCGCCGCAATCGCCACCATCTCTAGGACATTGACTTGTGGTGGTCCCTAGCGGACAAGTGTCGAACTTTTCAAACACCCCTTCCCCCTCCTGTTGAACGACTTTGAGCTGCAATGAATGATAAGTGGGTGGTGCGGGGAATGACAGCGGGCGACAGTGCTGCGCTCTAACGTGTAAATAACAACTAAGACGATACAGGGCGTTACGGCAGCCCACTGCAGCGGTGAAGTTCCCAAGCTGCTCATCATACGCTTCTGAAAAACGTAGAGTAAATCCTATCCACTCGCGACTTCTATACGGTATATATATTCAAAGGTGCAACCCTGCTGTCAGGTGCCGCGCCGAGTGAGAGCAGAGACCAGCTGTGGACTCACCTCGAAGCAGGCAGCGCGACTGGTCGCTGGTCGCCGCTGCTGCTGTCGGGTCCCAACTGAGCCGCGGCGCCAGTCGTCGCGAGGTCGAAGGTCGTCCGGATCACGTGCGCAAACAAGCGATTACCAAACCCGAGCACGAGAAGCGTCGCAGTTTCTCGTCCGGGGCTGCGCGCACGGCACACACCCTGGCGGCCGGCGCAGGAAGCAACCAGTTCGTCCCTCCCCTTTCTTTCCGCCTCACCCGCTCGACAGGACCGCCACCAAGGTCGACGAGGTTCCTGACCACAGTCGCGCGGCATCACGGAGTTGTTTTCTGGGCCCTCCGGCCCCCGCGAAACAATTTCCCCAACACTTATTTTAATAAGTTGGCGAACAAACACGTTTGTAAAATAAATCAGCGTCCTATTTTATATACTGGACAAATTAGTCGATCTATGTCAAAGACTATAGGAGCGAACTGAAACAGCAACACGCTGAGCAAAAGTTCTACAGTGTATTTTACTTTCAATTTTAAATTCAGGCCGTGATCCAAAATCAACTGCGGTTACGGTGCTGCAAAAAAAAAATCTAACTAAGCCAATTCCCAGTCGTCGCTGTGTGCTCCGCGCCTCCGCCTAATTCTCTGATGTTAACAGTTGTGTGGATATTTGTACACTGCTGTTTGCTGTTCGTACACTAGCAGGAACATCAAAACATCAACAACATGGACGCACACCAAGACGTCAAAAAATATATTTTTGAAATCCGTAACTAGCGCTAGGTGGCTTTTCTCGTGGCCCTTCAACTGAACAGTTCCCGAGTGGTCTGTAGCTGAATGCACCATCTGAGGAATGGAACGTACAGACGGATGCTTCGATCCAGCGACGACACGAAATGTCTCAAATGTAAAACGCAAAATGACACCTCTTGGCAGGACGAGACGAACTAGGGCCCCAGGGCAATAAAATTTTGACGGGCCTTCTCGCCATCACCTATTGAACAACTTTTTCAAACCACACAATTAAAAAAAAAATTAAAGGCTGTAAACATTACCATGGCAAAAACTTTACATGTAATCTGCGCGTATTTCGTAACGAGATTTCCAATTAATTTTTTTAGTAAACTGACAACTTTCATCCGATCAGGGTAAACTCATGCAATTAAAAAAATCTCGAAACTCAACTAAACCACAGGTATTTTGTCACCATCATGCCCCCCCCCCCCCCCCCCCCCCCAACCCATCTCTGGGCGACCCTGCCTCTTGGTAGCACGAAGATCGTCCAGAAAATATTCTAGGTGTTTCCATGTTCTGCGGAGCGTGTCTGCTGGAATATTCGAGATCACATTCCTGATACTGTCTCCTGGGCATCAAATTACTTAGGTAATCAGTGTCTGGAACACAATGCTCTCGACGTAACCCCACAAATAAAAACCCAGAGGTGTGGTGTCAGCCGAATGTGAACCCACCTCTGCCACTCCAATCATGCGTACTGCAGACCCCAGGTGGGACACCATCTTGTTGCAGAGATGTTAACCTGAAATCCAGTCTCTTAACGCATAGGTAGTCATTAGGTCGGTTGCTTAACAAACTGTTAGCCATAATTTAGCTTTTGCCAGGGTTACTGATTTTGTTTAGAAAGCCACGGCACATACCCCACACTCTCTTCAAAAGTGGTCACTTCATAAACATTTAAGACGAAGACTGCAACTTACGCCATATGCTAGGAAACAAAACAAAAACTTCCAAAGTTTTACTTTAATTAGCTTCAAACGGGATGCAGCTACCGCCATTAGTTTTCCCACGATACATTTACAAAATCCCTAGTGGACTTCTAGAGACATACTGTTTACATCAGCTTCTCGCTAGCGGAGAGACAACCATTCAGGCGGAGAGATCGCACACGTGGTTGTTGCCACTGACGCTCACCAAAACACAGCTGGCTTAGCAACAAACAGCTGCAAACACCCGCATGACTGACAAACACAGTTACCGATTTTTATCCAGCGGAAGTTTGGAGAATTTACTTTCATAGGTCACCTTAATGATTAATTGCGTTAAATATTATTGCTTTCTGAACAATGCCACACAACCTTGAAGTTACAATTGTTGACGTGTAAACGTCGTTATACTGCATTCAGTAGGAGCAGTTTCGGAATGGAAAGGAAATGACTACCACAGTGCTGCTATCTGTGGCGAGTGGCGGGAACCTAAGTGCACAAATACAAAAGGAAACAATATCGTATTAACTGTTTAATTCATTTAACAACATAGGCAATATTTTAATAAAATTTCTTGAAAATCAGGTCAAAAGCAGAGGTTTAGTATTTTTTTTAAGCTCTTTTTCACTTTTATCGAAGCCGTTTCATTATCTAGTTTAACCTATCACTCTGATAATCGAATTATTCTATAGTCGACTAAACTACTTCGGCAGCGAATTATAGTTATAGCGGCGGAGTGAAAACTACATATGATTCGCATCAAGAAATGTTTAAAACACAATTTTCCAATATTTATCACGCTCCACATTATTTTTAAGAATTGTACGTTAAATTTCGTGTCTTGAGTTTCGTGTAACAAGTGTACAATTGAATCTGCTCGTCTATGGTCTGAACGAGAACCCTGCGAACAGGTGCTCGGACAACGCGACCAGCAACAGCAAGTGCTGAGCCGGGAGAAACAAGATGCTCGAAGGCCACTGCGCACTGGGGGCCCTACACACACAGTCTCACCTTAGCCTAGCTGTAGTAAGTAGGGAGAGCATGGGGTTCCTACCCCAGTTTACCGGTACATCCGATAAATGTGGCACTTGGTATACGAGTGGGCGAAATTATGGCATGCCGAATGTGAGTTCGGGAAATAAAAATTTTGGTATGCAAGTTTAGTGTTTGGAAAAATTATAGTGCATGATGGTATGTGGAAAAGTGGTGAAGGGTAGATTAACGTAACTATACATTTTTAAAAAAATGCATTATTTGTTCGTGTGCTACACAAATAACACTAAGCTAAAAAAAAAAGTCCAGTCACTGAAAACCACTGATTCATGAGCCACATAGAACCCTGTTGAAGTAAGAAAAAAAAACCTTTGCAATTAGACGTAATATTAAAACATCCGAGTTTATGTTTTTTTTTTTTCTTCAAAATGTTCAATCATAGACAATTGTACAAACTTCTACAAATACCTGAGAAGCAGTTCTGATGTATTTATGCAGCGACTCCAGATCCGCAAAGACGTCCAACCAAAGAGCAGGCCGCAACGCCAGACACTTCCGGGACGCTACGAACGGACGAAAGTCCCACCGACCAGCTTCAAGAACAAGGTCGGCGTGAACGATCGTCCGTACGCGTCGGCCTCTGTCCGCTCACTGTAGGTACTTGCAGGAGACTGGTAGTGCAGTCTGCTCCATCCGCTCGCTGTAGGGACTTGCAAGGGAATGGTAGTGCAGTCTGCTTCATCCGCTCGATGTAGGGACTTGTATAGGACTGGTATTGCAGTTTGCTTCATCCGCTCGATGTAGGGACTTGTATAGGATTGGTATTGCAGTTTGCTTCATCCGCTCTTTGTAGGGACTTGTATAGGACTGGTATTGCAGTCTGCTTCATTCGCTCGCTGTAGGGACTTGCAGGGGGCTGGTAGTGCAGTCTGCTCCATCCGCTCGCTGTAAGGACTTGCAGGGGACTGGTAGTGCAGTCTGCTCCATCTGATTTTTGTAGGGGGTTGCCGGTGACTACAATACAGTCTGCTCCATCCGCTCGCTGTAGAGACTTTCAGGGGACTGGTAGTGCAGTCTGCTCCATCCAATATCTGCAGGGGCTTGCATAGCACTAGTAGTGAAGTCGGACATAGCTTGCAATTAGATACAAATACATTTTTCAACCATTTCTAAATATATAAATACCACGCTTTAGACTATATTGTATCTACTAATTTACTACATTTATTATTTATCTTGAAAACAAAAACTGTCTAATAAACAGTGAATAGCAAAATTATCTGCATGAAGGATAAACATAGCAGTAAATTCGCCAGCTGCGACACTGCAATGGAGTGTACACCTGCTATGTCTTCCAGAGTCGCCAAACGAGTTACCCACGTCGCTGAACGGGCCGCAGGAACGAGTGAGATGCAAAAAAAAATTGGTTGTCTGTAAAGTCGGTTTACGGACGATAGTTTAACGTGACAACGTCATAACAAAACATTGATGAAATGATTGCATACTTTTATGAATAAAATTGAATAATTTTTATTGAATTATCACTATTTCGTATGGATACAAAGAAGGAGTGAAATGAAATCTACAATTTAATTGATAAATTTACTTTTATTTGCACTCATTAATTCAAATATGTTTACTACTTTAACGAAGAGATTATTTTAACTATAACTTTTATACATGTTCGCTATTTAACTTCTTCCAATCTGTGTTATTCTGTTAAGGATAGGACGATGATAGGAAAAGTAGGAAACGAATGGGAGTGTTTCAAGTTTAATGTGCCTCGAAAAAGTCAAATGGACGGTTGTTCCAATCGAGTGGGAGAGAGAGTGATGCGGCGCAAGCGTACAATGAGCGTAACGGGACACAGAGTAACGGGACACTTTCGTGCGTGCAGCCGGCGTTCATCGATTTATTAGACGTTGTCACGCCAAAAAAAAAAAACAGACACGAGCTTTAATTGAGCTGAGCTAGCTTGGAATATTCTCCAGCGTTCCGACTGCATATATGTTACAGACCAGTATATAAGCCCACCAAACAGGCTGCCTGTCACCTTTGAATATATATACTGTATAGAAGTCGCCAGCCCAGGTTAACATTTCTAATACGGTTTTGAGGTAGTTGGTTAATTCACCGCCGCAATCGCCATCTCTAGGGCATCGACTTGTGGTGGTCCCTAGCGAACAAGTCTCGAACTCTTCAATCACCCCTTCCCCCTCCTGTTGAACGACGTTGAGCTGCAGTGAATGATGGAAGAGGGGTGCGGGGAATGACAGCGGGCGACAGCGCTGCGCTCTAACGTGTAAATAACAACTAAGACGATACAGGGCGTTACGGCAGCGCACTGCAGCGGTGAAGTTTCCAAGCTGCTCATCTTACGCTTCTGAAAAACGTAGAGTAAATCCTATCCACTCGCGACTTCTATACAGTATATATATTCAAAGCTGTCACTATGTCCATCAGGAGTCACCTTGCGAGGTGCAGTTTCCAGCCCAATGCCACAGAGGCAGGGCGTCGGGGCGTGGCGAACAAACACAGTGGACGATGTCAAGAGAGTGGTGTTGAGAGATCTGCCTGCATTGGATTTGAATTCTTCACCAACGAGTGATTACTAGCTGGACGAATATTGAGGCCATCAACGAGTCATGCAGTCGACACCAGTGCTACCAACGATGTCACACATGCATACGAATTTGTTGGTAACCCAGTTCTTTTAGTCTTCAGGCCTTCACAACACATGGGCTTGGTTGGATACGGATTGTGCCATATATACGCGAGCTGTTAAATAATCGGCTTTGATGAGAGGCTGATGCATACCGACGAAATGTGCGGCGTTCAACATGGGCGTTCGGTCAGCCACATATACGATGAGGTGGGCGTTGATACGATCATCAGGTATATCAGCCATTTGGAAACCTACAAAATCAGCTGACTGAAAGACGATGGCGATGTCGGGTATTTCTCTGGTACCCTGCCTGCGCAGAGAATTGCCAAGTTTTATGCATATTTTTTATATTTTTCTTGGGCGTGTACGATTTAGCTTCGGTGCTTTAGCAGTACTGAGCAGGTGTGTAGTCATATTTATTTATCTGGCTCAGCAGTTTTCCTGCAGTACGATGACAGTGGGTGGGTTAAATGAGCCGACAATAAAAGTTTATTTAAGGGGGAAAAGCTGCGAAATTATCTTTGAACTTAAGTTTATCGGTGATATGGCCTCCAAATTATTTATTTTTTATTATTTACATGATCTCGTTGGTGTTCTAAAAAGCTGACAAGTTGTTTTTTTGTGAACTCGAGTTTTTGTTTCAGCAATATATAAAATTAATACAATGCGACAAAAATGAATGTTTGTTAAAGTTAATGCAGTACTGGTTAGAAAATGATCATGAAATAGGGGTATTTTTTTTGACAGTAATATCAAATTTGTAAAAAAAAAAAAAAAAAAAAAATAGCTACGTGATTAAAGGTTCTAGGAACAAAAACTCAAGAGTTTTGTTAATGTCAAACAGATACTTGATAGTTTTTCTTAATGTTAACAAATGAGATTTTGGTGATAAATAGCGGCGGAAATGGACGGTGATGGTTAACAGCTTGTTTAGAGACGAAACTATTTAATGGATGGCGAACTACAAAAATTCATTAATTAGATAGGAAAAATTGATTTAAAAAGAACCACCGTCATCGATTCTAGAGGTGTAAACGTAACGAAAACAAGCGTACCTGTATGTATTCGTTACTATAACAATTAGTACACGTTACTATCGTATCGTTACTAGTTACTTGGTTACTTCTGATACCACATAACATGCTATGTTATGTTACAGCAACGAATCGAGTCGTATTGCGTACGCGTACAGTCTGACGTCACGTAAATAATAATTATAATAAATCGTATATAAACAATTAACAATATTTGATCATTAACAGCTTTTGTTAACCAAGAAACAATTAAATCTCATTAGAGCGGCTTTATTATGATATCTCTTTTAAGATAAGAACCAAAAAAACGTGAAAATACGCGATTATAAATAAACAAAAACATGCATATGTATAATTTGTAAAAAATACTCTCTTACGTTGTTTCTGTTCCAATCTCAAAATTTGTCTACAGTCTACACACACAATACCTTTAATAAACAGTAAAACAAACTTGACGAAGAATTTCCAAATTGTACTTTAATAATAAACAAACATCGTTCTTTGTAACGTACGTTTTTAAATTCACCGAATAAGAGCGCGCATGCGTAAAACATACGAAAAATGCGAGTAACCAAATGCATCCGTGTGTAACGTTTCGTTACTCGGTACTAGATGGCGCACCCGTTACTCAGTACCGAATACATACGGTTTGCTACAGCTCTAATCGATTCTACTCCAGACTATAAAAACAAAATGGATTTTTTTATAACTATTCAAAAGTACATTTCTTGAACTGCTAATATTTGATAGACTAGCTTAACTAAGACAAACATTTACATTAAATTGAACGCATCGCATTCTTTAGAATTCCCTCAGTTATATAAAAGCTATTTTGTAGGTGATAAGTCTGAAACTTTCAAAACTGCCAAGTGATGGGTCAAAAAACGTAAATACCAGTACATCCACCCCCTTTTTTTCTCTTTACTATGTTACCAGTGCCGCGTTCCTCGCAGTATAACTTATCTGGAATCAGCTATTAAAATCCTCTTTAAAAAAAATGAGTGCGCGTGGAGATGCAAACACCTGACGCAGGCAACCGAAACATGCTGCATCTCGCGATAAGGCTAGGTGCTGATACTGTGATCTCTCAGACATGCAACGCCATCTTATCGTCGAGCGCTGTTTTCAACTGATAAAACTGTGCAACTATGTGCGCTACAATCGATAAGAGCACCATGATAAGACGACGTGTAACAGGGCAATAATCATGGTTTTAGAAATAAGTCAGACGGCATGCTGTTAAGTATTTGGTTATTTGAAGTCACTTTTTAACCTCGCCATTGGCACATTGTTCCCCTCGAAAACATTGCGGAAATGGTGCTTGATAAAGTCTGAATCTTCGTCGTTAAAAACAGCCACTTCCTTTTAAAAGAAAATTGTCATTTCAAACTGTTTCCACAATGCAAACACTGCATTTCAGCCAATGTTTCAGGCGTCTAACCAATATGGCGCAACAATTGACTGAAGAATGAAACCTGCTTCGCACACTTACCACGTGATCATGCAGACGAGGCCACCCCCGGAGTCAACCCACGGGGAGTTGATCCGGCGAAGAGGAAACAATTCATGACGCCGTCAGACAAACACCTCGACGACTCCCCGACCGCACTCGGTGCTTCAGTCATGGGCTAACTGAAACCATACATTACTAGTGGAAATAAATCAATTCCAAGACACATTCCTTTAAAAACAAATTGGTTGTTTGTAAAGTCGGTTTAGGGACGATAGTTTAACGCGACAACGTCATAATAAAACATTAATGAAATGATTGCATACTTTTATGAATAAAATTGAATCATTTTTATTGAATTATCACTATTTTGTATGGATACAAAAGAGTGAAATAAAATCTACAATTTAATTGATAAATTTACTTTATTAGCACTCATCAATTCATATATGTTTATTACTTTAACGAAGAGATTATTTTAACTATAACTTTTATCAGTGGCGTGTGGTGGAGTTATTGTGTGGGTAAGCTGTCTCATCCATCCCCGAGACCCTCCCCCCGGAAAAATTTGGATTTCTAGGTGCAAAATGGGGCTATTTTTGCAGTTTTCCTGGTAGAAATATAAAATGCACTTGGCCAGCAAAAACGTTTTCCAAGTAATGGGCAGCCTGTTAAAAACTCATTTTTCGAATATAAATTACAATTAAAATGTCTAACATAAGATTTTTTGTTGTTTTTATGTCTAAATCAGGAGTCGGTATCCCCACTGCCCAGCACTTTTTTTTATCTTCAAAAGAAAAAGAATTAAAATCAATACTAAAAAAATTGCAAACAACGCAGTGGCTGTGTTCTCGGCTGGGGCCGGGTTGAGAGTCCTGCTCTATCCCGGACAGCATACGCTGCGGAACTCACAGCTTACCTTGTTGGCACATGGACGGCAGTCGCAGATGAAGTTTACATTCTCACTGGCTAGACAACGCTATTAGGAAACGTTCTAACGCTGCATATCTTAACTTCTAGCGTTCGCGGCTTACTGGACGCAGGCTGTGTTTGCGAATGCTCTCCACCGCGAATTAGAGGTTCATTCGCCCCGATGTAGTTTTCTAAACGCGGCGTTCTAGGGAACGCGATCGTGTAAATAAAAGGAAACGCCTTCATTTCACAGACGAGAGAGCCACACCCGAAGTTCATGCTCGCTTTTTTTTCACGTTCTATCTCATTGTATAAACCGGCGTGGCATTACATTTTGCGGTCGATTAGGATAGGTTAGCTACATTATAAATACTTTAAAACATTGTGGATGGTTGGTTATATTAGGTAGGTATAGTTACATTAAAAATACTGTAAAGTTATTTCATGTTTGCTTAGCAAATAACTTTTTAATATGTAGCTATCCAGGGCTAGGAAACCGTTTACATGATTTCACAGTATTTTTAATGTAGCTATCCTAAACAAATCAACCGTCTACAATGTTTTAAAGTATTTATAATGTAGTTAACCTAACCATTTACAATGAACAAAAAAAAACAGAGGATGCACGATCGGGCGTTTGGCTCTCTCGTCTGTGAAAAGGCTTCCCGTGAATAAGAGTGGTCGCAACAGCCACTTTCAGCCCGGGACGTGAGGATCGCTCGGTCCTGCAGTCGGAACAGGCGTGAAGGAAGGGTTGTTTTCCGGTTGGATATCGCGTGCATGTCGGCTGAAACGACTGGATAAATGTGTCTTAACTATTCCAGAGTACCACGAACTGCCAAGCACGGGGGCAGGGAATGCGGGCGAAAGCCAGCGGGAGATGCCAGTTGGCAGCACTGCGCGCCGCTTACCAGCGGTGACCTGTTGGCCCCGCAATGCACGCCATGCCTGCATCGCGGATCTTCAGAAAGACGGATCCCATGTTTGACTTGCAAACTTCACAGTATTAACGGGTGTGAAAATAATGTTTTTATTTAATGATAAAAGTCTTATTTCATTTAAATTGTAAGTAAAATTTATTATGTATATGCGCATTGGGATATATACAGCAAGGTTGGACGGATGATTCTTTTTTTGCTAAGTATTCTGAATTTTTAAGTGCATTTGAGTGGTCGCAAGCAGATATCACCCGATTGCCTACAAATTTTTTATGAAGAGCCAAGAGCACAAAAATTCAGTGTTTAGGAGGGACTAAACAACCGAATCTCAGCGTGTGTTGTACTAAACTAGGGGTCGGCAGAATTCACATTGAGATGAGCAAAATATTAAGTAAACAAATTCTCCAATTTTTTTATTCACAAATTCAACATATGTCTTAAAAAATACAAGCTGCTTAGACAAAAAAAATTAAATGTAAAAAAAAATAGTAGTCAGTAGAGCTCTACAGATGAAACAAATTATTTTAATTAATTTTTTTAATTAATCAATTATTAAAATAAAATCACCTGGACGAGTGCGATGATGGTTTAGGACTTGCGTTGTGATTGTGCCATTTTGATTGGATTTTATTTTTACGTGCTGTGGCAGCGCAGTGGGTGTAGAGCCGTGTGAAATCCCGTGCAAAGAGCCGCGGTCTGCCGACCCCTGTGCTGGGTGCATGTGCACGCAGTGTTTAGTGCGGGAAGCCTAAGATGTCCATCAAGTTCTGTCCATGCCCGATTACACCCGAACAATTCACCTTCGACCAACCTCGGGTTTATTTATATTTATATTTCTCTGTTTATTTTAATGTAGCTATACTAACCTAACTAACCGTCCATAGTGTTTTTAAGTGTTTTAATGTAGCTAACCTAACCGATCACTTTTAATATTTGAATTCATTTTTCCTGCGCAAAAATAAAATAAATCCCGAAGTTGGCCGAAGGTGAATTGTTCGGGTGTAATCGAGCAGGGACAGAACTTGATGGACATCTTAGGTCTCCCGTCTAGTGCCGCAGCCAGGGCTAGAAGCGTGTAGTGCAGTAGTGCCACCCGGCCCGCCGTAACAGTATTACCACGTATACTGTCGTGCGCTGTAGTCTTTGTTTGCTTGCATGTAGAGAAAAATTGTCAGCTGACATTGTTTAACCAGAGTATTCTCGCAATAAAATACCCTAAAAAAAACTATTTTTATTCGTGTAATATAAATAATGTTCAATGGTAATTATTTTATATGTCCATTAGTTTTAATATTTTTTGTAAATACTGTTTATTACATGCCACAATTTTATATATTAGTCACTGCACGAAAAACATGACATAAAAAAATTGGTTGTCTGTAAAGTCGGTTTACGGACAATAGTTTAACGTGACAACGTCATAACAAAACATTGATGAAATGATTCCATACTTTTATGAATAAAATTGAATCATTTTTATTGAATTATCAATTATCACTATTTTGTATGGATACAAAGAAGGACTGAAATGAAATCTACAATTTAATTGATAAATTTACTTTTATTTGCACTCATTAATTCAAATATGTTTATTACTTTAACGAAGAGATTATTTTAACTTAACTTTGATACATGTTTGCTATTTAACTTCTTCCAATCTGCGTTATTCTGTTAAGGATAGGACGATGATAGGAAAAGTAGGAAACGAATGGGAGTGTTTCAAGTTTAATGTGCCTCGAAAAAGTCAAATCGATGGTTGTTCCAATCGAGTGGAAGAGAGAGAGATGCGGCGCAAGCGTACAATGAGCGTAACGGGACATAGCGTAACGGGACAATGTGCGTAACGGGACACTTTTTCGTGCGTGCAGCCGGTGTTCATCGATTTATTAGACGTCACGTCAAAAATTGTAAAACGCAGTATTAGTTGTGTGCCTGGCTCCCGGATTCGTTCCAGAAATCTGCCCCCTCGAAAAACGGTGAACTCTGCCATCGCTGTTGGCGGGAGTGCTGGGCCGGGGACAGGGTAACAGTACCATCGCGAGGGCCTTCCCGCCCTTTCAGCCTCGGCTACCTGAGCCGCCGCCTGGACAAAGGGCTGGAGGGTCCTTCCAGCACTGGGTCCCTGAAGACCGGCGTGCTTTCTAACGTATGGCGGAGCTAGAGCGTTTCCCCTCGTTCGAGTCTAGTGTGAACCAGTGTGAACAACCTAGCCAGCGCACCCGGGCACACATGCGGTGTGCAGAGCTTCAGGAAAAACAACGCGATTTCAAAACTATTCAAGATATCAGAGTGAAGTCTGTTTACGAAAAGCATTTAAGAGTTCGCTGAGAGCCGAAAAGTAATTTTGATTTCAGATTAAGTTTTTAAAACGTATTTTTAGAAGAGGTAAAATGGCTAAAACTCATGTTTCCAGAGTAATTTTTAGGCGTAAAACAACCGGTACAGATGTATTCGGTAATGAGTAACGGGTGCGCCATCTAGTAACGAGTAACGAAAAGTTACACACGAATGCATTTCGTTACTCGCATTTTTCGTATGTTTTACGCATACTCTCGCATATTCGATGTATTTACGTTACAAAGAACGATGTTTGTTTATTAAGTATAATTTGGAAATTCGTCGTCCAAGTTTTTTACTGTTTATTAAAGGTATTGTGTGTGTAGACAAAGTTTGAGATTGGAACAGAAACAATGTAAGACAGTATTTTTTACAAATTAGAAATATGTATGTTTTTGTCTTTTACTATCGCGTATTTTCACGTGTTTTTGTTCTTATCTTAAAACAGATAATATAATGAAGCCGCTCTAATGTGATTTAATTGTTTCTTGGTTAACAAAAACTTAATTATCAAATATTGTTAATTGTTTATATTCTATTTGTTATTATTTACGCGACGTCATACTGTACGCGTACGCAATACGACTCGATTCGTTGCTGCAACATAACATAGCATGTTATGCGGTATCAGAAGTAACGAGTAACGTAACGATACGATAGTAACGAGTACTAATTGTTATAGTAACTAATACATACGGGTACGCTTTTTTTCGTTACTTTTACACCTCTAGTGTTGTGTCGTTACCTTTTATTCATAGCGTTCCGATTCGCCGCGCGCACATCAGGGTTGCCAACCCTGAAACTCCCTCCAAGGCCACTTTCAGTTTCATTCTAATTGGTGTTTGGTGTGGACTTGTACACAGAAGTTAGTCGGTGCAAAATAAACAAATTTGATGTTGAATGTTGTATTTACGAGGTAAAATTGAGACCGTGTATTTGAAATCCCGCCTCTGAAGACTTATTAAGCCATCACAGCTGACAGCAGGATAATGTGTACAATATCCCCAAGCCACCGCAGACTGTTAGCCAGTGACATATAATAATATCCTTGCAGATGCAAGCTACGGATCCACAGGTGGTTACAATTCACAAGATATCCTGACTGTTGGGATTTCCATCCTGTGTTTGTCATTTGCTCAACAGCCCAACACAGTTCAACTCCGTCAGCGAAAAGAAACGGTGAAGTCTTTCCGACGGAGAAGAAAGTGAGATGAGAAAGAAAACATGCAGTGAGGCGAAGGGCGAACAAAATCATGAAGGAACGGAAAATGCAGAAGGGAATAAAGGCAGCGAAATTATAAAGGGGGAATACATCAAGGGAAGCAACTGTGTACATAGTGCTTAGTATGCATTCGACAAAGTTACAAATGCACACTCACCATAAATTGTTAGTCAATAACATTGTAAATGATGATGGGTGAACGATTGTTATCAACTAGATCAATTGCCCCGAGAAAAACTAAATACCGAAGAAAAGAGCAATGGAACAGTGATCAGCTGTGTTGCGGTTCGAGCAAGTGTGTTCAGACCGAGTCAGTGGCATGGCCCAGGTCTGTATTCACCTCGTTCCATGCAGGTTGCGCGGGCAACTCATCTACAAGTTAAGGCCCTGGCGACAAGTTTCCAATTCCAAGTCAGCTATGAAAGGCTGATTCGCGCCCCAAGGGGCACGGGATCGACATGGGTGAAACCGTTTGTTTAAACTATGAGTGAAGACGAGCTGCGATGAATCACGTAAGAGGTTTCGAGTGACACAGCTTGCAGACTGCCACGTCGACCAGCGACAGTACTACCAACTGCCTGGGTGACCGTTGCGGTAATCCTTTTCACAGACGAGAGAGCCAAACCTCCGATCGTGCATCTCGGGTTTTTTTTTTTTGTTCATTGTAAATAAATATGGCGGTGTTGATAAAAGGATACTAATGGTCAATTAGTTTAGGTTATCTACATTATAAATACTTTAAAACATTGTGGACGGTTGATTAGGTTATGATAGCTACATAAAAGATACGGAAAAAAAGCATGAACTTCGGGTTTCGGCTCTCGTCTGTGAAAAGAAGGCTCCCCGACAGTTGCAGTACACCCGGTACTGCGTGTTTCTGTGGCACTGCATTGCAGAAGTGATGGACTGCGCACAGATCACAGTTGAAATTAAGTCTCCCATATTCTGGAAAAAAGAGAATTAAGTTCCCATTTGTCACATGCTCATGAATATTGGTGAAGCATACGCTGAATTTACTTAAAAATATTAAGAAATAAAGTACAAAGACGTTTACAGCAGCACAGATGACAGTTAACAATTCTGAGGACATCCCAACATCACTGCAGAAGCATCCAATAATGCGGCATTCAAGTGAATGAATGATATCCAATCTGATATTTATGTTTTGACGGAACTACAAATTGGAACTGGAAAATATCTGAAAAACATGAGGCAGTAACACAAAGTGAGGTTTTTGAAGAGGAGGTTCTAGTAATGTTTATAAAACCATACGGCGAGGGTAAAAAAAAAACTACAGCATGGATACCCGGGATGAAAAATACATTGCTTTCGACGTTCAACCACTCTCATACTAAGAGATTCCCATGGGGACCATAGTCATCTAGCTTTGAAGCATGTAGCAACTGTAACCGGTATGGACACGTGTAAACGTGTTCGTAAAACCTTCCAAACGGTCGTCTTTGGTACCTGAAGTTCAAGACTTTTTTTTCCGAACAGATTTCTTAGGACTACGCAGGTAGGATGCTCTGACACGGTCAACATTCTGTAGACACTTTTGGTCGTCTTGTGCTTTTCTCTGTGCAAACACATTCGGTTGTTTCGAATTGCCTATACCACCGGCGGATATTTTTGCCACATGGGGGATCATAATTAAACTTTAAACGAAACGCACATTGAACTGAAATCACATAATCACTCTTAGCAAATTGCATAACACAAAACGCTTTACGTTCAGGAGTCACTAATTTTTTTAATGGCGCTGCAAGCGAGAAAACAACACAGTACTAATAGCGCATGCGCTTATCGTTACTCTTTGTGACCTTGAACCAACACTCTACAACTATTACAGTTGATACTACTAAAATTTATAACTGGGTCATAATTTAATGGACAGACTGTATAATAATAATAATAATAATAATAATAATAATAATAATAATAATAATAATGCCAGTTTCCTTAGGTATTTTAAAACTTGTGATTACTTTTTACGATGACTATTTCAGTTTACCAAACGTATTCCAGGGTAGTTTCATTATCATGTTTAATTTGGTACACCAATGTATTTGATATGTACCCTAATATTTACGAAATATGAGGGTTTATGTTGCTGCACGTGGGTCCACCAACTTTGTGTCACATTTCCGTTCATTGGCTTCCGTTCCATTTTCACGAAATTATTTCTACCAAATGCAGAGAGCTACGATGTTTACACATCAATAAAAACAACTGTAATAATGACAATATACCCCTGTACATGGTCTTACAAAAAATAGCAAAATTATAAAAAATATATTAAAAAATATTTTAATTAATAAGGGTATACAAAAAATTGGTTGACTGTAAAGTCTGCTTACGGACGATAGTTTAACGTGATAACGTCATAACAAAACATTGACGAAATTATTGCATACTTTTATGAATAAAATTGAATCATTTTTATTGAATTATCATTATTTTGTATGGATACAAAGAGGAGTGAAATGAAATCTACAATTTAATTGATAAATTTACTTTTATTTGCACTCATTAATTCAAATAGGTTTATTACTTTACGAAGATATTATTTTAACTATAACTTTTTTTCATGTTTGCTATTTAACTTCTTCCAATCTGCGTTATTCTGTTAAGGATAGGACGATGATGGGAAAAGTAGGAAACGAATGGGAGAGTTTCAAGTTTAATGTGCCTCGAAAAAGTCATATCGATGGTTGTTCCAATCGAGTGGAAGAGAGAGAGATGCGGCGCAAGCGTACAATGAGCGTAACGGGACACAGCGTAACGGGACAATGTGCGTAACGGGACACTTTTTCGTGCGTGCAGCCGACGTTCATCGATTTATTAGACGTTGTCACGTCAAAAAAGATTTGTACTGTTAGCAAGCCGGGCAGTATGAACGTGGCAACAGTGGGCGCGAGACACGTGGCAACAGCGCAGCGGCCGGAAGGTCGGGAGCAGCGGGCTGATAAGGCGCGAGTGCGAACAGCGGGTCATCGACACCGCGCCAGTAGGCAGCTCCTGCCCGCCCACCAGTTAGCGCAGCGCCGCTCATTAGGACCCGCGACCACTCTAAACATAGCCGCGCCACGCCCACAAGGCCGCCAGACGCTGCCCCTGCATTGTCCATCTGGAGCGCCTTCCTCCAGCACCGGGAAGCCTACAACTCACGTAGTTTCGGTTCCCTACCACGTTCGTGCAACTTCGGATTTCTCTCAAAAATTGAAATTAAAAAAATAGAAGGGTTAGGTTAGGTCAGGTCAGATCAGTCACAACATGCTTGTTTTCATTGGAAACTTCTGATTTAACGGCTGAAGTGGCGTTAATACCAAAACGCAAAACTTTAGAAATCTTCGGAAATTCTTGCAGGGAACCGAAACTACGTGAGTTGTAGGCTTCCCTCCAGCACCACTGCCCGGCCAAGCTCCTGCGGTGTTGCCAGTCGGACAGGACGTGTTCACAACCAGCTGTCGCAGCGGGCTCGCTACCGTGCACACATCTACGGAGCGGCTCGCACAGCTTCTACAATACACGCCACACCGGAGGTTAATTACGAATTGCATCATGGGCACACACTCACAAGCCCAACTGCTAAGACAACAACGACACCCAACACACCAGTTTAGCCGACCTAACTTGTGGGAGGGATGTTCTTTCCTCCCCCCCGCCAAACTCATAAACGTAACCATTACTTAGCATTACACTACATACAGGCCAAATCCATCCAACAACATCGACCCGCTCATCAGTAGAATAAGGACACATTCTGATGTCCAGTTGTACCATTACAGTTCCAGACACTAGTTGGAACATGTTCAGTTGCAACGTTGTGTTCTGAGCTTTGGAGCTTTGGAACTTCCGAGCTGAACCACACTCGGGGCGGTCCATAGCAATGTTCTCGGAGCGACGCTGCATGAGCAGACATCTCGGACCTCATGCTGATTAATATCAGACGCAAGTGTTAGAGCGCTATTTACAAAATTTCCGATTATTTATAAATACATGCATCAAACCTGCTACTTATTCTAATGCAACTACCACTTCTTACGTCAAATAGGTATCCCTATTTTAAGTATTTGGAATGCCTGTTATTTTGTTTACGTTTTCAATAAGGCTTATTTTTGTCATAATTACTTTCCATATTAAAAACAGGCCCTTTTTTAAGCCAAAGCCTATTTATATTTCCGGCTTCTTTAATTTATAATAACTTTTAAATACCAGTAAGTTTTTTTCAGTCGTTTTTAAAATTCAAAGTTCAATAGATGAAGCACCGACTATGCGTGTTGCTATCTTTTGACAACAGCATGAACCATTTGCTAGCCGTCACAATCTATTCTATTGTTCCAGCCCACCAACTGATAAGTACCAACATTTCTTCAAAAATGCTGCTGCATGTTTTGCAGACTGGAAATGTATGAACCTTGGCTCAAGCGAGCAAAGATCTTTTAGTCCGAGTATATGTAGGCGCAAAGTTTAGAGGAATCATCCTAACATTATTCTTGAGCTAACATTGGATCGCGGATCGAAGAGCAGAATTGTGCAACTGGCCATAAGACATGCCACCACAGTCGTTATCTGCCAGTTATCTACCTCACCTGGCAAGTGGTTATCTGCCGTGCATCGCACATCTATTGTTCACACATCGCTGTCCCATACTTGCATGACAGTTCAATGCCCCGAGTATAGGTGACAGACTCTAGATGCGCTGCCTGTGTGGTTCTCATGCTTACTGGCTGCTACCTCGCGCGCCATGTTGCATATGTTTGCTTACTCCTGTTTAAACGGTAAATATTTTTTTAGCGGGAATACAGATGTAATTTACGAATTGCTTAACTGTATAAACTCAGAGGAAAATGAAAAAGTGAATTGAAGATATCTGGAAAATTAGTCAAGCAAAATGTTTTAATCGTAAATATATTAATTCACAAAGAGCAGAAAACTTACAACACAATCTGGCGGCAGAAGTTGCAACGAGACACAAGAGAGATAGAGTGATTCGCGGGTCTGGCTTGGACAAATAACGATGGCGTGGAAACACACTCATTACCCCTGCACGGCGCGTGATCCCGACTCGGAAGACAAGGAAGCAACTATCGCAACAACGCATGGCATAAACAAAGTGTACACAAAACAAGCAGCTTGACGCGGTTACTGGCGAGAGCAACAGTCCTGCAGTTGTTTCGCAAGAATTCGGGTTGAGGCACCGCTCGCCATCCCAGTTCGCCGCTCGCCCCTAATTGGCTGCTCCCGCCCGCTGTTTGCGCAGCGACTACATTCCTCCGGCCGTCGCTCTCAGCGCTGCAGTGCGGGATGCCAAGGAACTCTCTCGAAGTTCTTCCGAGCGCACGGCAGTGGGTCTTACAGTGGGAGCACCACGTCCTCTGAGCCAGGCTCAGTAAGGAAGTAGGGCTTAGTTTGCGTCACTTTATTCAATATTTTCTATAACATATTTCAACACTATCAAAGTATGGCTGGTTACAAATTAAGCTAACGAAAAAAGTCTCAACAATATTTTTAACTTAAAATTACCTTGTCTTAAATATATCTGACTATTTAATACCAAAAAAAAAGAAGATCTTACAATGGTTGTTACAAACAGAACGCAAGATTCCCGCAAGAGCGTAAAAAAAAAACGCTAACACGAAGGCCTAATGCCGACACATTCGCTGATCTAACGCCATCTCATCTCATCTCAAATACCAGTTCACTCGCACATCTCAACCAGACATCAACTTGTAACTAAAAGGCGTTCACTCGTCACGCAGCTATGCACCCGCTACAAAAACGTTAACTGTTGGTTGCACTATAATGACACACCCAGAAGGCCACTTACCATTCAACACGAGCATAGATTACGCTGCTTGTTGCTATTTTAACAATGTATATTATGTATTGGTAGTACTGAGTAAAAAAAAAATTATTTAACCATAAAATCTTAACGTAAATTTACTAAGCTTGCTCCCACAGTAGGTGGGTGTAACAACAGCTGACACTTGGGAGATCACTCCGCGACAGCGCCCGGATGCTGGTGTGGTGCTGGGCTGATGGCTCGCAGGTGTGGGGCAGCTCACTCGGGAAGAGGGCTGTTGGCCTCTGCCGTGGCCCCGCCACCTGGACACAACCTGCACTAGCGGTCAGTTCCTCGGTGACTATCCCTGGCTGCATCGGAGTCCCAGCGAGCAGAACGCTACCTGACCACAGGATGGACTAGGACGTCTCTGTGAGTGAGGTGGGCCACTAAAGGACCAGAAGACGGGCGTACCAACACTCGATACCCTTCTCGAGCATTAACCGTGCTAGCGATGCTAGAGGATTAACTGTTTTGAATGCTCGAGATCCACAGCTTGTGCCAACCATGGGCCTTCTGGGAATTGATGAGGATTTTAAATTCGGAGTTTGTAACGAAGAAGAGGAGTTTGAACCTTCTGTATTTTAAGATTTATTTTGAATATACACGAAGTAAGTTTCGGGCAGTCGTGACACGGGAGTCGCACACACTTCCCTTTAGTATTAATGTCAATCTTAAAATAATATTAAAACGTTAATTTTTTCAATTGTCATAATTTTATCAATGCTTTAGAATGTGTATGCTTGACGCCGAGTACTGAGGAAGGAAGACCCAGCTACAGCCCAAGCTCATGTTATGATTAACAGTCAATGATATTATTTTTTCGTAAATATTTTGTTTGAATGTGATAGTGTCTTTAGCTTGCTTGTCCCTCCGTCTTTTTTCTAAGTTCGTTGGTTACTATCCAAACTAAATATTACATCTTTATATCGCTTTCCAGATCGGTTGATGGATGCCGCCCTCGCCGACGCAGTCAGCCGATACTGGGGTTCATAGCGAATTCCGTTTGGTCAGTGGAATGTGACTGCTCAATGTTACATCAGGAAAAGTGCATTCCGAGGCAAACGCTGTACGAAACGGTTTCCGTGCATGTAATCAGAACCCACCAGCGTCTTACGAAACTAAATCTAGTCTTTAGTTCCAATTACACACCAATTATTCATGTCCGCAGACAACTTCCTCTTGGTTATGCAACTGCAAGAACTCCCAATTCTTTGCAGCGATTTGCAACTCGGCTCAACCATGTCAAAGGCTACAGTCAGTTCACCAAATTGCCAAAAGATTAACCGTTTCCTGCATAATGCATAAATTTGTAGTTAGTCCGTACATAGTTTCGTACAATGTGCATTTGAAGTTATGTACCAAGACAGTTTTTTCCTAGACTGACTTCTCGCACATTGTTGTGGCCCAAGCAATGCCTCTGCAGGCGGCTAAAAGGGCCTAAAGAACCAGAGGGCGCCAGGTGGCGTAGGAGGGGGGTGATCAACATACAATACTAATATTTTTGTTAAAATTAATCGGTTTGATTTTAATTTTTTTTTTTTTTGCATTGCATTTAGCAGGAAATACTATTTCAATAAACACACTCACATACGCTTCTCTCGAAGGAGTGTGTGGTGAAGGTTGTGGAGAAAGAAAGCACTATACACTAGCGACTGCCATGTTATCTCGTCACTCCCTACGAGCCAGCCCCTCCCCCCCCCCCCCCTTTTTTTTTTCACTTAAAGCGAAAGTAAAATATTGTGTTCTCCCTTCCTCCACATATTTTCTTTTCGTCTGGCTCTATCTTTAAATTCGCCTTTTCACTTCCACCTCCTACTTTTTTTTTTTTTCCTTCCTAGTGCATGTACGCCCGATTAGATGGATTCCATTTGTTTTTTCCAGGCTTGCAAGTTTGTTTTTCTTCTTCCTTTCGCCCACATGCATCGAATACTAGCACGACACACCTGCCACCAACAGCCTTCCTACCCGTATCTTCCTCCCCTCCACCCATCCTCCCCTGTTCACCTCACACCTCTCCAGGCCAACCATCGTGTCAGCACGGGAAGCCTAAGATGTACATCAAGCTCTGTCCCTGCCCGAACACGCCCGAATATTCACCTTCGGCCAACCTCGGGTTTATTTATACATACTTATATTTCTCGGTTTATTTTAATGTAGCTATACTAACCTAACCAACCGTCCATAGTGTTTTAAAGTGTTTAAATATAGCTAATCTAACCGACCACTTTTAATATTTGAATTCATTTTTCCTGCGCAAAAATAAAACAAATCCCGAGGTTGGCCGAAGGTGAATATTCGGGCGTGTTCGGGCAGGCACAGAACTTGATGTACATCTTAGGCTTCTCAGAGATCACCCTCAGCGGGGTCCGCTCGATAGTACTGAACATTTTCCGAATGTCTCGTGATCGAGATGTAGCTCGTGGTCGTCACAGGAATATGGTTTCCGAGTTGTGGCTTGTGACCGTGTGTGAAGTCACGAGACGTTCTGTTTTTGTGTATCCACACGAAAAAACATGTAATGATGTGATAGAAAGTTTAACTAAATTTACTTGTCGCTTGTGGGAGAAAGTAAAAAAAATGATCATGTCATCACCACGGTCATATAGATAGGTCTGGCAACTTCCCCTATTCTTTGCCTTGGCGTGTCTTGTCGGCTTAGTTCAATATAATAAAGTTTAATGTAAATTAGTTAATATATTTAAACAGGAATTGTTTTAAAATGATAACAGTGTTGAATTATGTAATTTAAATGTTTAAACGCATTTATATTCTGTGATTAATAGTTTCATATTGTGAGAAATAAAAATATTAAAAAGTAAAAAAAAAAAAATAAGTATCAGTGGATATCGAACCCGAGCAGCATATTGCCTGGCTATGCGCTTAACCACTGCACCACACCCCTGACTTACATTATTTTGAAACATATTCGTATAACATCACTTCAACTTAAATAACCAATTCAGAAAAAAAAATTGAAGCATTGGTACAGATTAGGCATTTATCAAGCACCCAAAAGAATGCAAAAATAGTAATCAGGGAAAAATTTCAAAAATTGAGACGGAATTAGGAATAATATATTTTAACGAAACCCTCATTTAACACAATGTTAATGGTGGGTTCAACTACTACTAGCGCCGTTAGTTCGCAAGCCGCCGCAAACTTCACGAAGCCGATGGAGAATGATGGGTAAGTTGCCAAGGGGAGCGCAACTGAATAAGCGAAACATGATGTGCGGTCGAGAAATGCCAACATCAATTAAATTTTAAATATAAACAAAACATAGACATTTCCTAAACATAACTTAAATAAAATAGTAATTTTACTAACATTCTTCGTTCAGAATTCATGTTATGGTGTACTGACGGAGTGGCTTATTGAGTATAATGGCAAAATATTATACATTACAATAATTTTTGACATTGTTGAATTATCTTGGTAGCAATGAAATAAGCATGGCTGCCGTAAGCACATGTGCAGATGTGTGATTTGCAATTGAAACTGAGGTTGTGGTTTTCAACACTCATTACTTTTCGACTATGCAGTTTTTAATTTTTGATACAAAAGATAGCGCATTTTAAAATTTGTTTCCGTATTGCAAAAAAAGATAATCTTGAATATTTATAGTGAATATTCCCAACAACAAACGACATAAAGAAAATCAACATGACCAACATTTACTTTGGAAACGCAAACGACTTTTAGGTTGTTATGTTGCCGCTAAATACCACACATTTCGCAGATGAGTCGCATTGAGTTGCCACTCTATCTTCCTTGCTTTGTGGCCAGACCTATCTAAATATGACCGTGATCATGAGTCACAGATAGTGCTGCTATATGCAGCAAAAAAATAATTGAACACTCAGCTAAATACCATAGACTAGTAGCATGTGAAGCGAACTTTTTTCTGTCAAATAATTCAATCAAGATTGCCAACTAAACTGGTCGTAAGAAGAATATAAGCGGAAGTCTCGCCTGTGTATCGATTGTGTGGAGTACAGTAAAGAATGCTCGAAAACACTCTTAAAGCTTCACTGATGTTCACGAATTCCCGGAGAATCGAGTGGCAACAGGAGGGAAGAGGGAAAATTGCATGAAATTATTAGTAAAACCAAACATCGCCAAAACATAAGTCCAGATTCAGTGAGTGGCAGCTAAGATCAAGATAAGGTGATGAGCCCATTTATTTCCAGGCTCTGCCAGGGAGAAATGGCTTCTCTGATAATCAAGTATTCGACCTCGTGATAAAAGTTCCTGCGTACTCGTACTTCAAACAGCATCTACCACGCGAGACGGCAAACACAAGGAGATCAAACATACACAGAATCTATGGAAAACAAATTTTTTTGTCTATAGATAAGCTAGATTTTTGTAGCTCAAGGCAGAGGAATACTGAATTCACAAGCAGTACCCCCATGGACTGTGTCGCGAGCAGTTAACACAGCTCTACACACTCCATGCACAATGCTACAATACAGATAAACAGATGACAATCTCTCCACACGCATTTCCTGTCCTATACAACAACACAAAGTTCAACCAGTTTTTTTTATACGAATAAATTTGTACCAGAAAAAGAGCATGATTTATTTTCAAACTTCCCATTTTGCCATCATAAAGGGCTGTATTTTTCACTTCAAACAGTGTATACTGCACAAGGTTCAACACCTGTGGTGGTTGGACGCTACAAGATGAAGTCTCCGTACAGGAATGTGCAGTCCTGGTAATGATATATATACCTAATGACAATATTGGAGAAAATAGCTCCAAATCAACAATACAACACCATGAAGAAAGTAAACAAGAGTTTTTTGACTATTTTTTACCAATTCCTGCTAAAATCCTAATTTTCTCTTCGGTGTATCGGGTGGGGAGAGGGGGGGGGGGGGAAGGATACATAAAATTGAACAATGCTGTCCAAGGACGAATCAAAGTTAAAACACAAAAGTCTGAACACGTACTGGAGACACCGAAGCAGGTAGCTTAATACACCTGTTACAAATATGATAGAGCTTCTCTGCTTTGGAAGTATCAGAAAGAATGTGTTAAGCACACAAGTAGACAAAGTTTTGCTCACTTCTCTTTCTCTCTTTCTCTCTCTCTCTCTCTCTCACACATCAATAGACTATCTCATACTTCAGATAAGTTTGTCACGTCATTAGTTTAAATTCACCGAGTATGCCTAGATACCAAAGAAAGTGCTGTTAAGTGTCATAGATGGACAAAAGTAAAAACGTTTCCTTGACAAACATGAAAGGTACTACCAATTTTTTTTGTGAGATGTGGGGTGGCGGTAGTATAATTATAATAAATTATTACTTTTTTAACGTGCCTTTCACGTTACCACTTTCTGCCGACATCTGCCGAGCCAGCTACGGCCGAGCGAGATGCAGGCAGGGCCAGGTGGGGAAGCATTCATTTCACAGACGAGAGAGCCACACCCGAAGTTCCCCGAAGTTCTTGCTCGCTTTTTTTTTTCCGTTATATCTCATTGTACAAACAGGTGTGGCATTAAATTTTTCGGTCGATTGGGATAGGTTAGCTACATTATAAATAATTTAAAACATTGTGGATGGTTGGTTATATTAGGTTAAGTATAGCTACATTAAAAATACTGTAAAATCATTTTATGGTTGCTTAGCAAATAACTTTTTTAATATGTAGCTATCCAGGGCTAGGAAACCGTTTACATGATTTCACAGTATCTTTAACGTAGCTATCCTAACCAAATCAACCGTCCACAATGTTTTAAAGTATTAATAATGTAGCCAACCTAACCTAATTGACCACTAGTTATGAACAAAAACAAAAAACCGGAGATGCACGATCGGGTGTTTGGCTCTCTCGTCTGTGAAAAGAAGTCTTCCCGGCCAGGTGGCGCGACTCCACCTTCACTGGTATCGGCGCTCGCCCCAAGGACATCACCTCGGCCCGCGTCAGAGTCCGAGCACGCGCCTGCGCACTTGCGCCCTGACTTTGAATATACATACTGTATAGAAGTCGCCAGCCCAGGTTAAAATTTCTAATACGGTTTGAGGTAGTTGGTTAATTCACCGCCGCAATCGCCACCATCTCTAGGGCATCGACTAGCGGACAAGTGTCGAACTCTTCAAACACCCCTTCCCCCTCCCGTTGAACGACCTTGAGCTGCAGTGAATGATTGGTGGGGGGTGCGGGTAATGACAGCGGTCGACAGTGCTGCGCTCTAACGTGTAAATAACATCCTAAGACGATACAGGGCGTTACGGCAGCGCCCTGCAGCGGTGAAGTTCCCAAGTTGCTCATCATACGCTCCTGAAAAACGTAGAGTAAATCCTATCCACTCGCGACTTCTATACAGTATATATATTCAAAGTCCCTGGCGTGCTCCGCGCAGCCGGGCGGGCAAGGCGTATCGGGAAAAACAATATTTAACCAAAAAGTCTATTTTCTTTTAACTCTTTGTTAGTTTTACATTACGATTATATCTTTGTTTCGTAGTTACGATTTATAATTATGTGCTTTTGTTAATGTTAAAAATGCATTATCAACACATTTATTTTTATTTACTTATTAATTGCCAGTCATACATAGCGAAAATTGTTTTAGATGTCTCTAAATTGCTTACATGTTTTATCAAATATAAGCACCATTTTTTTTAAATGGCGATGTTCCTTTTACTCCAAGTTAAGTGTCCAGTGTGGACGACCCCCACCCCCAAACAACTTTCTGTCAACACGTTAGAACTTAAAATATGAAAACACTCAAAACACTAAAGTGAAAAAAAATCTTTTAAGTCGGTTTTATTTATGTTTGCAATATGTATTATATTACATTTTTTAATCTAATTGACTGTGGTTTATTTTATAACTTTAGAATACTAAGTACCAGATATTACCATTGTTTTCATGATGAATTTGCAATATGACAAACACAAACACAAACACGCGTTAAAAATGCATTTAAGGGACTTATATTTTTCTTCAAGATCCATCTCCCCCCCCCCCCCCCCAACACAATTTAATTGTGCAGGTATCCGCATGCCACCGATCCTACGGTCATTCGCCCTGCCCAAAATTCTAAGCATGGTCGGCCACTGCTAAAAGATACACGGCCCTTGTGAAATGGAATATCTTTATAATAAGTATGTGAATAAATAAGTATACAATAAGTAAGTACTTATTGGATATGAGTGGTAATGTGTTTATGTTACGAGGGAAATGCAAGATCGTGTTTCTATTCATTTAATAAATTAAATGGTAGGGCGTAGAGAATGTGTGGTTGTAATTATATTAGCGACGAGGGAATTGTCGGTTCGTTTTTCCCGATTTTTTTTTTTTTACGAAACGGCCATAAATTTTTCGGCCATCGATTAATATATAGAAAAGTGATTTGTAATAGTGTTTTATGTGCATTTCGTTTGCCGAGTTACGTAACAGGTGCGTTGTTTCGTGAAATATTTGTTTTATTTCATTTTGGTGAATCTCAAAATGTATTGGGTACTGTAAAAACGTCTCGTTTTTAAGTTGGGTTAGTTTTGAGCTCTTGAAGCAACAAAGCTAAATGTTTGGTGATGTTAATTCCTATACATAAAAGAAAGGTTCTATGAGTTTGCATCGCGATATGAGATGAAACAGTATGATATGACTATTGTGAATACAACACAGTAACTTCATTATTCTAAGTGGCACAAGTTGATGCGTTTGGCACGTCTCTTTACGTTTTGCTACTCTATGACTTTTTGGTTTTAATTTTAAGAGTATATTTGGTGCGCCTGTTTTAAGTTATTAAAACATTTTTACTAACTAGCTTTCTTGTTTGTTTCTCTGTTCAATACAAATTTTGCAATCGATTTTAAACTAACATTCAGATATGCTAGAGACTTTAAACTTTAACATAGCCCAGAACTTGAAGACAATACAATATTAACTCGCTTTCTTTTTAGGTTCATTGTATGTTCGTTGCTAATTTGTTTTGTTTTAAGTAGCAAAGCCCCCAGATTCGTTCAGAATCGATCAGATCGATCGATCAGAACAGTAACGTGTTGCGGGATGCATAACGCAGTAATCGTAGGCGGTGCCTATATCACGCATACAGGGCTAGGAGAAATGTCCGCCACACTGTTATATAATAAGGCCAGGCAACTTCAGATCCTCCTTCTAGGTGACACTCGTCTACTTAGCAAAGCTGACGACGACTAGAGAACTAATGGTGCTGAAACGGTTAAGAACGTCAACAATAGATGGCGTTGCCTTGAATTGACACGCACTGTCGTTTGCTGCATCCTACACGGTTTGTTTCATTATTATTTATTGCAAGCGCACCTCAATTTTTTTAAGCCTTACAAGTATTTTAATAGGTATTTTAAATTTACAATTATCAATTTTCATTACAGTCTGTATGGGATTAGGAATAAAATCAGATACTTAGTCCATACTAAAATTTAATTTCACTAACTGTAAATTTTCTCACACTCGGTACTAAAAAAAACCAAAACATAATTAAAAAATAAGATTTTTAAAACAAACTAAAGCGTATAAATAATTTCTCGTAGGCTCGTTAAGATTTATAACTCAATACAGATTCCTAACCCCATACAGATTGACCTAAAAATTTGTGATTGTTGTTTTTTAACACCTATGAATTAACTTGTAAGATTTAAAACGATAAATGGGGAGCACGCAATCAATATCTAACTGATGCATGAATATTTCACTAATCATTTTATTGCACTCCACACATTTATTTTTCTGCCTTAAGTTTTTGGTTTAAAAATACTGTCTTTTCATACATGTTGAGTTTTTTTTGGCATACCTTGGTTTATGCACGCATTTTTAGTATTACTATAATGATTGGGGGGTGCACCATAATTTTGCTTCGGGAACGGAATATTGTCGTAGGAAAGTGTACCATAATTATGACATTAATGCCCTTTTATTTCGGAGAAGCCTAAGATGTACATCAAGTTCTGTCCCTGCCCGAACATGCCCGAATATTCACCTTCGGCCAACCTCGGGATTTGTTTTATTTTTGCGCAGGAAAAATGAATTCAAATATTAAAAGTGGTCGGTTAGGTTAGCTACATTAAAACAATTTAAAACACAATGGACGGTTAGTTAGGTTAGTATAGCTACATTAAAATAAACAGAGAAATATAAATATATATATAAATAAACCCGAGGTTGGCCGAAGGTGAATATTCGGGCGTGTTCGGACAGGGACAGAACTTGATGTACATCTTAGGCTTCCCTTTTATTTCGTGTGTTGCGTCTAGGACGCGGAGGTAGCGCGCGCATGCGCGGACAGGCGGACTGGCAGTGTGCCAGCGACAGTGCTGGAGTGACTCGTCTGACCTGATCGGAGCAAAAATTCTCCAGAGTGGGGCGCTCGACGCCCTGGCAGAGCTGAGACTTCACAATCACGAGCCCGGAACCATGGATCAGCGCCACAGCACCAACAACTACGAGAATGCTAAAATAAGATATATTCATTTTCGTTTGAGTACCTACGAGACCTTTTTCAGCACGAATCCTTTTGCAGCTTAAGAAGTTTGGCTCATTCAATTTTCTGAAAGTCTCGTGTGATAATATCAGAAGATTTGAACTTTTAACTTAAAATTAATTGTGACACGTGTCTTTCGCCTTGCCCATGAGCTTTCTTGTGGGATTCTGGTTCGGAACCGCAAACTTAATTTACGCAGCATTAGTTTGTTTTGTGGACAGACTTAAAAAAAATTCCAGTTTTCTTTTTTTTGACGAAACTTTCCTCGAATGCCCACTTGGGTCAAGGTGAACGAGCCTCGTGTGTGTTGGTCGAGAAGTGTTGGCGATAGCGGCTTGCCAATGCTGCATGTTCTGTGGCCAGCCGCGGTAACCCGCACCCACCAGTAGTCAACTGTCACACAAACATAAATATTACTGGGGATAATTGGTTTTATATCAATCGAACTGATAAAGGCTCCCAAGCGGCATGATCTCACTATGTTGGGACTACGCTCAAAAACAAAAGGAAAATTCCAAAACAATTTAACCTGAAAAAAAAAAACACGATCCCTTTTCTTCTTTATTCGAATTTATCAGAGACATAACTTTGGCTACACGCGTGCCTAAGAAAAATCAGTGGTCATAGTTTCATCATCAACTAAAAGTAAATCCTGAATCTTCCAAACATGAAATTATTGAATTTTATCATTCACCTAAGGGTAGTGTGGATTCCCTAATTCAGAAGTGTGTATGTACTATATTCTGTTCTAAGATCAAAACGTTGGCCAACTTTTCGGAGCTGTGCTGGATACAGCTTCTATCGACAGCTGCGTTATTTGGAGAGCATCGAACTTCGATGAACAGAACTCGCACCGAATGTTCTTACAAGAACTGTGTGTCTTCCTTGTCACTCCCCGTGTAGAGGAAAGAAAGGAGTCAATAACTTTTAAAGAGACCTAAAGAGAATAGTTGACCAAGTTCTCGGTGAAATCGAAGATATTACAACTCCTAGTCCAGTTCCTGCAGGGCCTAGTAAACATTAGAAGCCAAAATTGTCACGCTGCTATATTTTCCCACGTACCAAAGACAGCAAAGACCTGTTCCGAGTGTGGCAAATTTATTTACAAGAACCATTCTATTGAGAAAAAAGTTTGCAGACTGATGACTTAAAACTTATTGCTTTCAGATTTTTTAACACTTTTTTAGTTTTTCATGTGCGTGAACTGATAAAACAAAACTCAGGATTTCTTAATTCAACTTTGTAGTGTTTTTATTTATTTCTAAAATAATAGGCCTAGAATGGGCGTCGCAAGGATATATTTTTTGGGGGGGGCTGCAATTGATTTAGTTGTTGAGGAATATCCATCCCTTGGGAAAAAAAAAGCGGGGGTCCGGGGGTTCTCCCCCGGGAAATTTTGGGGTTTGAAGGTGCAAAAGGGATTTTAGGCATTTTTCTTTCCTAAATATTCTAATTATAGTTGGTTGCAATATGTAATTTATTTTTTATAAAACATATTTTCAGAGAATAAATTTGTAAAAAAACAGTGCTCACATTACCACGATTGGACTAAATACACCATGCGCAACATATGGGTTATATCACAGAAATCATATTTTTTAATATAACTACGAAACTAAATATATTATTGGAGGGGACGAAATTGAAGACTTTTATAATTGGGGAGGACGAGTCCCCCCCCCCCCCCCGTCCCCCACCGGTTGCGACGCCCATGGCCTAGGCCTATTTTATTAGCTCACCTGCAAGTTTTTGTTTAAAGGGTTATTTAAAAATATAATTTAGCTTAATTTTAAAAACAATCTTTTGCAGATTTTGACACATTGTCAGTATAAATAACATTGTTTTGTCATAATGCATTTTTTTGATGGGGCTTCGTCACCCTTAAACCAGGGATTTAAAGTAATTAAACTTTGAAATAACTTGCAATTTTTGATTGGGGTAAATATTAACCCTCGAAGCCACTTACGAATATCTAAATACAGAAGGTACTTATGGAGTTATTAAGTCAATTAAGATATTTGTTACTATATTCTATTGAAATGAAATGTCTTAAATTCTTTTTTTTAAATATTTAATATTCCGTATTGATTTCGCAACAAAAATTAATTTAATAGTAACTATTATTCGACAAAAAATAAGACTTATTTTATACAATGACACTTCATAATTATAAACATCCCTTAGACCAAAATGTAGATTTTACTTAATTCAACAAATAATGGAACGATAAAAACAAATTTGACTTGAAATAAATTTACTTTAGTCACTTATCCGAAAGAGACTCGGTAACTTTGTACACTTAAATATCATTTGTGCCTTATGATGTATTTTTATATATATAGTTTGAATTCTTAATCACTATTGAAAATAGATCTCCAAACGTATCTATCCTAGAAAATATTTTATTTTTACACTAATAACACTAAAAAAATCGTAAAGAAATGATTCAATTAAAGTGATCGGAAAAATGTTTTAGGATAAAATAGTTTATAAGTACAATGATTACTCTTTATTATCACTGTTGACTCTGAACCATTAGCATTAGACAAATAAATAGCCCCCATGCGTGGTATGTTAATTATATAACGGTACCTAACTAAATTACCTACATCTGCAAGCTAAAATTATCTCAAATTCGCAAAATAATAGAAGATGAAAAAAAAAATCTAATTTTGTTTCCTAAATTACCCATTTTACTGTTAAGAAAAACCTCGACTCGCCTTACAAAAAATTATTTCAAATAATTTATCAAAAGGATTAACAGGTTGACATGTTCACCGCAGATAACTATATTGCAAGTGAACATGGAAAATCTGATTGGAAACATACCGCACGGAGAAAACAGCCGCCGCTCGGACGTTCCTCTTGTGAAATCCAGAAACCGTTGAAAGCGCTTTCGCTAACTGGAACGGCCGCGCTGACTGCGACAACAGCGCCATCTCGCAAGACGCCCAGCACTACTGCAGCCTCGGCACGAACACACCCGCCGGCGGAACGCACCCGACCTCCTCCCTCGCGGCTCTCGGGCGAACTGGCCGGGCGACGCGGCGACCAGGCGAGACAGCAGCGCCGCGCGGCGGCGGGCGCTCCAAGCAGAAGCGCGATGTGGGTCACGCCCGTCTCCCCCCCCCCCCCCTCCTGGCGGGCGGGAAGCGGCCAACGGTACCAATGGTCGCAACACTGTTCCGGCGCCGCCAGCCACCGCACTTTCCGCGCCTCGATTACACTGGGCGGGATCGCAGCTGTAGTCTGTCACGCCTAGAGCAAATGGCGCCCATTGTTGCCAGATCTATACCACCCATCTTGTTAATGTTAAAATTAATATTTTTCATATTTAATCATTAATTTTAATAAATTTTGGTGTATTTTTATTTTACTTATAGTAGATTTTTCAAAAACCATAAAATTGTGCTTTTTTTTTAAACTTTAATTACAGTTGTTTAAATTCTGGAAGAAAAACATATAAATTCTAAACACCAATTGTATCAGAGGAGATACTATATGTAGCAGTGGGTCACTCACTATTAATAAAAAGGCATTCGATTTATGGCATATGGTCAAACAGAGACAACAATTGTACTATTAAGAGGATAAAAGAACTGATGAAAAAAACTTTTGAAACCAAGCTAGCGTCTTTCAAATGCAGTTCCTTAGAAGTAAGAATTGAACATTATTAGATGATGCTCTTGACGAAATTCAACAAGAAAGTGTACTTTCAAGTATCTCATTCCGAAATTTCCTTTTAATTGTAACATTTGTTAAGTAGATGATAAATGTTTTTATTAAATTATGAAGTTGTGTCCAAAATGTTTGTGCTATTTGGCTAAATCTGATAACAGAGCGCACTGAAAGGACAGCGCTGATAGCAGATATCGTGCATTGGAAAGAGAGTAAATGTCCATTGTATTGCACACTACAATCCAGGGCCCCCACTTGGCCGGTGCTACCGTTGCTATGGCAACGGGGCCAATGGGTCTAGGGGGCCTGCGAAGGAAAGAAAAAAAAACTTAAAACAAAAAAGTAGACAATTTTAAATAAATCATAGAAAACAATTAAACAGTAAGGCCTAAATTGAGTTACCGATGAAATATTACACCAGAGTAATATTATTCGGAATATGCTGTGCTTACAGAACGTGTCTGAATCTACAACTGTGAGTAATAAAACCACCACCAATTGACGTGACACCATGTTGACAGTGCAGAACACTTACACTCATTTATTTGCCATTATTCAAAATCAATTTACGTTGACAATCGAAACACTTACTTAAAACTAGTTTTAATGAGTTTTAAAAATAATTGTGAAAAGGTTAAAAATATATAACTAAAACAATAAAAAAAGGGGGAAAAACATTTTTTTAAAAATCTCTTTTGGAAAAAAAAGGGGGGGGGGGGGGCATCATGACTTCTAGCAACGGGGCCCACATAATGATGTGGGGGGTCTGCTGCAATCTAAGGAAGAGAGACACACTAGCTGGCAAGAGAAGCAGCGAGTAGCCAACAGTGAAGTGGTAACGTGTTTGCATTGTCCTTTTACAATTATTGTCCAAATGAAGTTAAATAAAACCATTACCAAGATTCACCTGTTGAAATCATTAAAAAAGTTGGGTGGGTGCAATTTATACCCTCTTTTCAACCCCTTCCCCACCTAACGTCTAGGGTTATAAAAGAGCAACCACGAAGCCCACACGATTGTTTGTTGGCATTCAACACGATACTCACGCCGAATGTATCACTGTCTCGATTATAGTTTCTTCAATTTTTAGATAAATGTTTAAATGATCTGATTATAGTTTTGCGCCAGATAATAGTGCGTATTAAAGGATTTATTGACGTGACAGCGTCTAATAAATCGATGAACGCCGGCTGCACGCATGAAAAAGTGTCCCGTTACGCACATTTTCCCGTTACGCTGTGTCCAGTTTCGCTCATTGTACGCTTGCGCCGCATCTATCTCTCTTCCACTCGATTGGAACAACCATCGATTTGACTTTTTCGAGGCACATTAAACTTGAAACATTCCCATTCGTTTCCTACTTTTCCTATCATCGTCCTATCCTTAAGAGAATAACACAGATTGGAAGAAGTTAAATAGCAAACATGTATGAAAAGTTATAGTTAAAATAATCTCTTCGTTAAAGTAATAAACATATTTGAATTAATGAGTGTAAATAAAAGTAAATTTATCAATTAAATTGTAGATTCCATTTCACTCCTTTGTATCCATACAAAATAGTGATAATTCAATAAAAATGATTTAATTTTATTCATAAAAGTATGCAATCATTTCATCAATGTTTTGTTATGACGTCCCGTCACGTTAAACTATCGTCCGTAAACCGACTTTACAGACAACCAAATTTTTTGCTTTTGAGGGGGGGGGGGATGGGGAAGGAGGAGAGCATACAATTTTCGAGCTTTACGGAATTTCCGATCGCATGAGGGGAATAGCTAGGTACGTGGTGGGGGAACCGGTAGAGGAAGAGAGTGCGTCAGCGGCGACGCCACTCCAACGCATGCATTAGCGGTCGAATGGAAAGATGACAATGAGGGTAGAGCTAGGTATGTAGCGTAGGTACCATATTAGATTCTAGTTGTAACGCCCGGGAAGTTTGAATGACGCAGCAGGATGCTACGGAGTTCTTGAAATGCTGCTTGATGTATTTGTCTACTACTCAGTTTTCGTAACGACGAATGAATGACAATAACGTATTTATTTTATTTTATATAAAATTATCTACAATTTATTTATTCGTGTGGAAAAGAGTTAATAATTGTGCAACTAACTTTATAAATAGCATTCATTTTTACGTGAATAGTGTGGTTTCAAATCTAGATAATTTATCTCTACACCCAGTAGCGGATCCAGAGGGGGGGCAAAGGGGCTCAAGCTCCCTCCAAAAGCATCTGGGTCCACTATTGTTTAAGTGTTTGCCTTGATAAAGCCTAGCCTCAGCTGGGTCAAGCCCCTCCCAAACCAAAATCCTGGATCCGCCACTGTCTACACCTAATACGCAAGAAGTTTCACTTTGTCGCAAAGGATTTCACACACACTTTTTTTTTTTAATGTGTTTTTACTCATTGTGTAATTATTACTCACAGGTAATAAAAAGGCTAAAGAGCTATATTTCTCTCTCCCCCTCCTCTACAAACACATTTCACACTTCTTTCCTGTGAAGTTACTGGTTATTTCATGTTATTTCTTGATAAAGTTACAATTTCGCCAAAACGTTCTACGGTTTCGATATCAAATCTTAAGAGTTAGGATATTCTCGACGCCCAAATAGACAATAGTGTGTTCCGACATCACCGCGACCAGTTTAGACGCGCTTCATTATCGCCGGACTGTTGTTGGCACACCTGGCGGGCGCCCAAGCAGCGACACAAGGCCCGCCCACGCCGCCATCTGCAGCCAATCCTCGCCGAGTCGTCGCCACGAGGCTGCAAGAGTATCGCGTGTCGGCGCACTGCTGCTGTCGACGGCAGACTGAGGAACTACTTCGCGATCATCTGAACCATGTGTTGTCAAAAGTTTCACGACCAGGGTCGGATTTAAGATGTGGGTGGCCCGGGGCCCACTTGGGTGGGAGGCTCATTGATTCAAGGTGTTTCAATATGTAAAGCAAAATCACAAAATGAAACGAACACAAGTTTATTTACCAAATTTATTCACGCAAATAATTCAATTAGAATTATTTGATTTTTTTCATTAAAAAGTATAGTATAACATAACTTATAAATAACACATAAATATATTAGGTACAAATCAGCAAATGAATAGCATTATAAAACCATTACAATCCAGGCACTTTCCATGATTTTCGTGCTGCAAAATTGCTTATGATGTCACCAAAGTCCAATTCACGCAGTATATCAGACTCGATGCTCATGATAGCCAAATTTACAAGTCGTTCCTGCTTCATGGATGTCCTTAATCGGTTTTCAATTAATTTTAGTTTTGAGAAGGAGCGCTCGCCACTGCAGTTTGTTACCATCAAAATTAGATATATCCTTAAAGCTATCTAAATGTTTGGGAAAGTGTCCTGTACACCCTTTTGCATGATAAGCTTGTACATGAAAAGTTCAGTGCTGATATCGTTTGGCTCTATGTCAGTGAATATATTGGCAAATGTTACAAACTGACACAGTTCATCAATAAATGTAATGTCCAAGTCATCTGAATAAGACCTGACGAGCTGCTCTGCTGCGGCCTTAAGCTCATCTGAAGACATATCTTTCATATGGCTAAAAAGGCTAAATTGGCTTGCTATATATTTATATACCTGAAGACATTGGTCAAGAGAAGTGATAAACTGATCAATAACAGGCAAGAAAGTTTCTGTTCTGTATTTTTCAGAAGGGCTGATTTGTACTTCTTCCATATGGCCATAATCCAATGGGTTAAGACGCACATTTTGGCGCTTATGTCGAGTTTTCATCTGAACATACTCTGTTGAACCAGATAGCACTACGCCTTGCTTCTAATAAATTTCGAAGGAGTCACGCTTTGAAGCGACATAGTTTTTCAAGCTGGCCAGTGATGCCACAGCTGTATTTAGATAGAGTTTTGCTTGTTGTAGATTTTTACTAGTAGCATCTGTTCTTTGCAGGATATCATTCCAGTAGGTGGTGTAAATACCAATTTCGAGCTGATTCATCTGTGTTAACAGTCCTTCTGCTTCACACCGTACACAGCCTTTTTCTTCTAAGTCATCCGCAATCTGTTTAAGTACATTCTTAATCTACTGATAGTCAAGCTTAAGTGCCTTAGTTGCATCAGCTCTGCAGGACCAACATATTGTTGTGACATGTTTGAGCGTCAATGCTGAGTCATTATTTTTCAAAGCCTCAGCCAGAAGCTGATGCCGATGCGTTGAAACTGTGAAGAAGACGAACCGCTTTTCAAGGAAGTAGAACATTTTTATAGCACTCGAGCAGCTTTCTACAGCATTTTTAGCAACTAGATTTAGAGAATGTGCCATACAAGGAATCCAGGATGCAAGATTGTTCTTTTCTCTCACTTTGGCTTGTAAACCATTGTACTTTCCACTCATTGCAGAGGCATTGTCATAACTTTGACCGCGGCAGTTTCCCAGGTCTAGGTAATGTCTCTTCAAAAATTGCACTAAGCCATTGAACATGTCTTGAGCATCTTTCTTCATATACCTCAATACAAGGGTTAGTTGGTCAATGTGGGCTGCATCGGGTGTGGAGTCCAAAGAGAT
Source organism: Bacillus rossius redtenbacheri (assembly GCF_032445375.1). Taxonomy (NCBI): domain Eukaryota; kingdom Metazoa; phylum Arthropoda; class Insecta; order Phasmatodea; family Bacillidae; genus Bacillus; species Bacillus rossius. The sequence goes on from NC_086334.1 coordinate 11,038,665, forward strand.
GAAGTAATATTTTGATTTCTTAACTCTGGAAATAATTTCTCGGAGGACTTGTTCACCCATTACACTGATAAGTTCTTCCATTATTGTAGATGACAGGTAGTTTGTGTGACCCTTGCCGCGATTGGCTTGAGTTTCTATATGCTGTGCAAGAAAGTCGTCGTACTGGGCGATGAGTTCAAGAATACCCAGAAAGTTTCCATTTCTAGGTGATCCCACCAACTCATTATCTCCTCTAAATGCTAAGCCACGCTCGGCAATGAACTGAATAACATTTACTACTCGTTTCAACACTAATCTCCAATAATGCTCTAGACATTCGACCTGTTGGGTCAGCTCCGTATCAATTCGCCCAATTGCTTTTAACCTCAAATTGAAAGCAATATTAGCCTTCACATGTTCCGTTGACCGCTCATGACTTTGTAAACGTTCTTGTGAATGTTTCCAATCACAGAATCCATTAGACGAAAGCTGAGAATACTCAGGTACTGTAAATGTAGTTAAGCACATAAATCTGCACGTGAAGCAGTAAACACGTCCATTAGAAGGAGCGAAGCATAACCAATTCTTCGTTATGACATCTCCATTATGATTTTGACGACGAAAAAGCCCAAGTGTGCATATTCTTGGAATATTGCGGTCCTTTCTAGGTTGCTAAACCGAGTATGCAATGAACAAACTTTCATCACAGTGCTGGATTGTTGACACACCCTTTTCATCCAGTAATCCCGCATCTACTACGAAATCATGGATAGTAAAAGTCCAATGTCATTGCCCCCTGGTGGGCCCTCAGATTCTACATAGGATGTGCCACTATCAGCCTCCTTTTCTATGTGTTCTTCAGTTGGACCAGTTACTACTTCTGCCTTTTCTTCGCCGAGATCTACAACCATTTCCACTGAAGCATTGTCAGGTTGATCACGTTATGGAAAATCATCACTCCTTTCCGACAGATGTCTTGATTGAACAGTGAAGAACTGGTCCAATTTTCTTATCTTTGCCACCTCTTCTGCTGATTTCATTGTTGCTTCTTTTGCCTTACGTCTTTTAGAAGCACCAGACTCCCTAATTCTTGTGCGATGTCTGTGTCTATCTACTTCACGATTGTCCATGCTGGTAATCTGAAAATAACAAAAGAAATAAATAATGTAAAGTACACTAATACTTGCATAATTTAAATATGTTTAAACTGTTAAATTACATAATTAGATAATATTTTGAATAAAATAAACATTAACAAAAATTCTAGCAAGTAATTACGTAACTACTCCGATTTTTATTTATTATCAGACAAAACACAACATTTATCCATCTTCCAATCAAATAATACATTTTTAACTGTTTAAATATATTTAATGTATGTAAATAAGAGTTTAATTTTGCGAGAAATAAAAAAATTAAAATCTAACCAGAAAGGGATCTAGCAGGTTTCGTACCCGAGCTCATAAGTTGCCAGCTCATGATTGTATCCATTACACTACACCAGTGACTTCTAAATATGTAAAAAAATGTGATATATAGTTTCTTTAGTAAATTAAAACTTTATCTGACAATTGCAGCAAAGTTACAAGTTATTTCTACGCATTAAACCCTAAAAATCTTCCAAATAAATAAAAAACTAAAAACTTTACTCAATGTTTAAAACGAAACAGAGTTATAAAAAATATATCCACTTTTACATGAAGCTCCCATATAACACAATGTTAATGGTGGGTTCAACTACTAGTAGTGTCGTTAGTTCGCAGGCCACCACAAGCTTCACTAAGCCTATTTAGAATGAAGGTAAGTTGCCAGACCTATCTATATGACCGTGGTCCTGACCAAATAGGCAGGGCAATGATGGAAAGTGCATCATATTAAAATTGAGATTTCCCTCCAAGTCTTTTGAGGTTAGGTTTACACTGAAAGCACTGTTAGTATGCATTCATTGTTCATTTTAATTAGAATAATAAAACAGTTTTTCACTTACCAAGATGTATCATAAGTCAAAGTCCAGGAATATGACTATTGATAAACATTACATGGGAAAATAATAATTAACTTTTAAACACGTAAACTACACATAACTGAGATCGCATTTGTCATAGGGACTCATAACAACACTACTCTCTAGAAGACAAAGACTAGTTCTGTACTGACATTGTGATTGTGCTGCCACCTATGAACAAGTTAGAAAATGAAACCTACTTGCTAGGATAATGATCATATTCCTGGTCACCGGTAATAATAAATCTTTTATTTTTTATTTTTATATATTGCAATTTGTGTTTTTCAAGTAAAATAAACATACTAAACATATTATTGTGAATAATTATAACTGGTGTAAATAAGTAAATTATCAGCCATTTTAACTAAATGTAATGCGCATCACTACATTTTTGGAAGAACTAGCCAGTGCAATAACGTTGCATGATTTTTAATAATTTTAACTAATTTAGAATATAAAGTTTGTTTATTACATTTCTTATCAAGCTAGAGATGTCTTGTTAAATGTTCCCTATAATTGTAAACAGTTCACAGCAAAAATACATTTATTTTTCCTGTTTTGTGATATTCGCCCCTATATTGGTGGGAGGCCCACTCTTGGTGGGTGGCCCAGGGCCCGGGCCCCTTGCCCCCCCCCCCCCCCCCCCCCTTAATCCGGCCCTGTTCACGACTCATGCACCATGAAAATTTACATTATATTTTTATGTGCTTTGGCTGATTTTTTTTTTTTTTTAATATGTGAATTGCTTACATTAATTTCGTACATCATTGATACAATGTTTCAAAAAATACCACATTATAGTAATGCTATACATTGATAGTTGAGAATACTTCGAAGTGAAACTTCTTCGCAGCCGGTAGGGCAAGCCGAGAACATTACGTAACCGAAACCAAAAGTGCAACGCTCATAAGAGCGTTTATCCCACTCAACGACGAGAAGACTGCGCGCCAGTCCAGAGGCGACACCGCGCTAGAAGCACCAGCGAGCGTCGCGCTTATCATCCCGCCTCACAAGCACAGACAGATACGCCCCCTGACGAGGCGAGCCCCTTACCTTTGGAATGCGTACGAGATTGTGGAGACCGTGGCTCGGGATGATTGCAGTGGGTGCGGCTGTGTGGACGTGTGGCTGTGTGGCAACGTGGCATCGCGGCGACCGGCGGAAGCAGAGGAATGCGCGCGACAGGACGTCGTCTGGCCGGGAGAGAGCAATCGCGGGCGGCCACGCCAAGTCGTTGACCTCTCCCGAGAGAGAGCGAGAGAGAGAGAGAGAGCGAGAGAGAGAGAGAGAGAGAGAGAGAGAGAGCGAGAGAGAGAGAGAGAGAGAGACCCTGACCCACATCGCGCCGGCAAGGCCGCCGGCTGGTGCCGCGCCGCTGAAATAGCCCGGCCATCGCCACAGCCCTGGTGCCCCTCGCTGCACGGGGCTACTGCCCCCGGATGGAGCGCGCCCCTCCCGGGACCCGGCAGAAAGCCACCCTGTCGCCTCGCAACAGGCCGGGAGTGGCACAGACCAGTCCGCCTTGAAAGCTGGACCTGAACACTAGAATCCGGGGTGAAAGTTTCCCCTGAAAAAAAAAATCCGGCAGGGCTACACGGAAGAAAAAAAAATTGGCGTTAAAAAGAGAGAGTCGGCATCTTTAATCCGTCAATTTTTGGAAACACGAGCAGCTAAAACTTATACGGATCGGTCACCTGCCAAAAAGTCCTACGCCTGGTGAGTTTCCTTTTCCTTAACTTTATAACCATCCTTATTGCTAATCGTTTTGACAATTTCGCCTGAAGGCCGGCGATGCACAGTGTCTCAATTTTCCTGTCGTCTTGCAGTTAGTTGCCGTGTTCGCCGCCAGAGTATCGCCCACGGTGCCTATGGCCCAGTATCGCTACGGCCACGAGCCGAAGTCGACAAGATGGCGGACCCGCGTGTGGCAACGTGCTCCCGTGCATGTCTCGGGATGTTACAAGCGTATTGGTGTGCCAAAGTTACCGTCATATTAATGAAACTATCCTGGAATACATTTTGTAAAACTGAATAGTCATAACAAGATATAACCGTAAACTTTAAAAATACCTAACGTATACCTAATTCATTAGCCAAGAAAATTTGTTTTGGGACAATCAGGACGTCAAAGATATTTAACAATTTGTTTGTTATCTAAAGCATTACGAACGTGACGCTATTTTGTAAGTATTTTTAAACTTAAAGTTGCAGACCAATAATTACATCAAAACAAAATTAACCTGAAACATTTTAAAACACATAAAACACTAGCATAACTATATTTGATTTTTGCTTAGTTAAAAGTTATTTGCTGATCCCGTCCATTCTTTAATTAAATATTCACCAATCTACAATAACAACATTGACCATAAACACGATGCTATCCGATAAAAATATAAACTGATGAACGCAAGCTACGAAGCTACAGATATTAAAATGTACACACACGTAAAAAGAAATTTCATTTTTTTCAGCTTAAAGATGTACCAAGTAGGTAAATACTAAATATTTTTGAAGTTTAGTTCTGTAAGGTTATAACATAAATTATAAAATGACAATTGTACTATTATAAAGTGTAGTTTGACACACCAATATGCTTTTTACTTTTCCCGATGTTCGCGAAAGTTAATATAAATTGATGAATCACGCAGGTCCGCCATATTTGCGAGATTTCTGAGACTTCCGCAGATGGCAACACCGTGTTTAAGGACACATTTCCGTCGGCTCGAGAGCTAAGATGTTTACACATCAAAAATGCGAGATATCGGTGAAGGCAATGTGATATTCTGGGTGATGCAAGGTGAACTCTTACAACACCTGGAATCACAAACTACAAATGCTGTGAGCCATGTTGGTAATGATTATGTAACTGTTCGAACCTCTTGTAGTTGATGTGAGATTTTTGATGAAAACATTTTTTATTTTAATTTTTTGTACAAACTCCGTCCCGAAATAAATTCCTGAATACGCCACTGATATTTTGCAGTACTGTGGTTGAGAGCGAGCCCTGACAAATGCTAGAGTATGCGTGTGACATGAACCCCATCTTCGCAACCAAACGTAGACATGTGTACGCCTCGTCCGAGCGAGCACTCGGCCCGTTACAGAAGCGTCCCGGGTTCTTGATTATGAAAAAGGGGGGGGGGGGGGGGGGGGGTCGTGGCAGCGGGTGACCAGGCAGTCACGAACCCCGCAGTCCGCCGGGAATGCAGTTCCCCCCCCCCCTTTCGCAATCCTTTCCATCCCTCGCTCGTGAGACCGCCGATTCTTCTGACCGTGGATCCTGTCCCGCCGCAGCTTGGCTACACCGCCGGACGACCCGGCTAGGCAGGGGTTACGATCCAGCTACTTCACCGGACGACCCGGCTAGGCAGGGATTGCCGCCCAGTTACTCCACCGGACGACCCGGCTAAGCTTACTTGTACACGCACCGGCAATTCCGGAGCCGTAGCCGGGTGGCTCGCAAGTCACTAGATATTCATGGAGAGCTGACACACAGTCTGGGACAGCACGGAAGCCGGACCGGCTACCGGCATGCAGGAGTGCATATACTCGCTCAACAGACTGAGCTATGTGGTACATCCAAACAATCTACGGTACACATTAAATACGAGAATAAACTGACAATTTGAATTCCTAAAACAAAATGTATGGTAAACAGAAGTAGTTTATCCGGGACTAATAACAAAAAAAATATTTACGTGAATCGCTAAATAAATATTACCTATACAAAAATTAATCCAAACAGGCGCGCAGAGAGTAAACAAAATAAGTGCCTATATATTAATTATACCACATAGTATTGAAACACATAGAAATGCTCCGAATGCCTTAATTTTATATTATTTTATTTATAATGTCCTTTTTTGTTGATCGGAAATTAATTTGAATCACTTAAAAATACATATTTTTAATTTTCTCTTTCCTTTCTGTTAGTGAAATTTAAGCTAAAAAAAACACACACACACACTTCGAGTCACGCTTTCTTCTTTTCTACTTAATACATGAAAACAAAAACACGGTCTAGTTTATACAAACTCAATTAAATCAGCGTCGTAACTGAACCCTGGCATCTCACAGTCTGCACTGTGCCAGTGTATTGTATTGTGTGAATGACCAAGACCCAAGGATGATGTGCAAGCACCGATAAGAAAGCATCGCCCAGCGCCGGGCAGGCAGCTGGAATGTTAGGTCATCTCCGGCTGCACTCAGGCATGCAAGCGGCCTAAAGCAGGGGTATGCGGCCCAGCTATTCCACCGGACGATCCGACTAGGCAGAGTTCCACGGCCTGGCTACCTCGCCGGACGACCCGGCTAGACAGAAGCCATTGGCTGCTCCTCTCGGACAGATGCACCCCGCAGGGGCCGGCCAGAGCTCCCCCACGCTCGCAAGGCCGCAGTTCCGGCTCTCACAACCCCGTTAGTGGGCCGTTCGCTTTCCCCCCCGCTCGAAATAGCCGGGGAAGGTCATTGCCGCAGCCCCGCGACTGCCGGAGAGTAAACTCGCTCTGCTCTTGCCTACCTGCCTGTCCCCTCCCACCACACTGCTGACCACAGCTGCGGTCGGCACTGCACGGGCGCAGTCTGCTCAGGAGCCTCCGTGGACTGTGTGCGCGTGCATACATAAACTTTTACTGAGATCTCCCGATTCCTGTGTATTTAAGGTGCTACAAATTATTTAATATTTATGCATTCTATTTAATATTTTTAATGGATCAGGCAGGCAAGAGATCTTTATTTAAAAAAATAATTGTAAAATGGTTTTCTCAACACTAAAATGTTATACGAGTCAAAATAATCATATCAATAAGATACAATTTCAGATTTTTCACTGATTACATTACTAAAAAAAATATTATAATTTATCTCTGAATATGAATCGCATTCTGATGTTGGTACAGATGAATCGTCAGTATGTACAATAAGCAGCATCGTAGGCCCTATCTAGTGACAGCCCCCCCTGGGGGTGCCCATGTGCCTGAGCGGTGGCAGTTGGCAGCAGTGCCTCCACCCACCCTTGTGTTGGAACTCGCCCAGTGACTCACGGCTCACGCCCCTCCAGTGCTGACTGTGCCAGGGTGCACCCCTCTCTCCCCTCCCCCGCCCCTTCCTCCTTCATCCTCAACTCGGGCCAACAATAACTCGACCCGGGCGTCACGTACCTTTGACACCAGTCATCAGGGTGTCCACAGTTAGTACTTTCCTACTAGATCTAGTACTTTTATAAGTTTTTTAGTAGTCTAGTACATTTACGCTCAGATTTAGTACTTTTTTATTTAATATAATAATGTTACAGTAACTCCAATATGTTTTTTATTAAGCGTAATTATTTTTTAAAAAAACTATGGAATGTGTGTGTGGTGTGATATTTAAGTTAGAGCATTGCAATGTCATAATAACTTCCTTAATTGTTAAAACCATAACAAATTATAATTTAGTACTTTTTTTTTTCAAATCTAGTACTTTTTTCTCGCCTAAATTGGTACAAAATATTTTTTTCCTTGTGGACACCCTGCCAGTCACGCCCTCGCCTCTGATCCTGCTCTATGCTCGTGTACAACAGTTAGGAAAAATGCAAGTGGGCAAGTTTCTGAAGTGGAGGGGTCTTGTTTGGAAACTGCTCGCTTCTCGAGTCAGAAATCACAACTGCGACGGACACCCCACTGGGAGCAACAGTTACGTGTTTCAAAACCAAACTAAGCTTTTCCAAATTACTCAAAAATATGTACACACGTAATTATTATCTCGCTCAGTCCGTCCACAGGACTGGTTCCTGCCCTGAGGGTTCACAAAATACACACGTGCTTCATTAATGAATTGCACACAACATGAGCTTCATCAATGAATTGCACACATGAGCTTCATTAATGAATTGCACACAACATGAGCTTTATTAATGAATTGCACACAACATGAGCTTCATTAATGAATTGCACACAACATGAGCTTCATCAATGAATTGCACACAACATGAGCTTCATTAATGAATTGCACACAACATGAGCTTCATTAATGAATTGCACACAACATGAGCTTTATTAATGAATTGCACACAACATGAGGCATGGCCAGTCGAGGCCGCGCTCTCCTGGGAGCACGCGCTACACACTGTACGAGTCGCACCTGTGTTTTCGTACCATGTGTGTCTCTGCCTGAGAACGGGAGCAGAGAGCAGTTCCCGAAACGTCGCTTGTTTCTGTTTTAGAAAACTGTTGTGTTTGTTTCGTCTTTTCGTTTTGTCGTGATTTTGTCTCGTTTCAACTGTTGAGCTGAATTTTTTTTTGGGTTCAGTATTTTTGTGATGTCATTTGTGGTTTTTTTTTCTTTCTGTTCTGTTTTTGAAAAATTATTGTGTTTTTTTCGTCAATTAGTTTTGCTGTGTTTTTGTCTCGTGTCAACTGTTTTGCTGAATTTTTTTGGGTTCAATATTTTTGTGCTGTCTTCATTTGTGGGTTTTTTTTCTCGATTTTGTTAGTCCATTTTTATTTGTTTTTCTTTGTTTATTGACCATATTCCGGTTATGGAATATTATGTGGTGTTTATATCCTGTTAACACAGCAATTTTTTTTTTAAATTTATGTTTTTGTCTTTTGTGTTTTTTTTTCTGTAGTTTTCTTCTACAGACATACATGTGCTTAGCAATGGCGCATGTCCAAAAGCTTAAATCAAGTCATGCACTCCCATTGCACAAATCATTCAAAGATAATACTGTACGAGTGTGCACTGGGCCTGGGTAGTGTACAGCTCCTGGCAGTCTGACCAGGAGCTTGGAACTGCCTCCGAGGACTGCGTGTGCGTGTACACGAGCCGCCTCGGACCTCTGCGAACTGTTAAACTATCTGTGATGGAGTTCAAGCTAAATTCTCGCGCCATGGTGTTACAACAAGTTGTTCTTACCGACACGTCCTGTCTCGCGATACTCCAGCCACACCCTCCTTATGTGAATTCCTGTCTAATCATTTACAAAATAGTACCTAACAATTTTACCCTCACGCGTAAATTTCATATTTGTATTTTTTTTTTTTTTTTCGTTTTAGACGTGACAACGTCTAATAAATCGATGAACGCCGGCTGTACGCACGAAAAAGTGTCCCTTTACGCACATTGTCCCGTTACGATGTGTCCCGTTACGCTTATTGTACGCTTGCGCCGCATCTATCTCTCTTCCACTCGATTGGAACCATCGATTTGACTTTTTCGAGGCACATTAAACTTGAAACACTCCCATTCGTTTCCTACTTTTCCTATCATCGTCCTATCCTTAACAGAATAACACAGATTGGAAGAAGTTAAATAGCAAACATGTATAAAAGTTATAGTTAAAATAATCTCTTCGTTAAAGTAATAAACATATTTGAATTAATGAGTGCAAATAAAAGTAAATTTATCAATTAAATTGTAGATTTCATTTCACTCCTCCTTTGTATCCATACAAAATAGTGATACTTCAATAAAAATGATTCAATTTTATTCATAAAAGTATGCAATCATTTCATCAATGATTTATTATGACGTTGTCACGTTCAACTATCGTCCGTAAACCGACTTTACAGACAACCAATTTTTTGTCATGTTTTAGCTATGCAGATATAGCACATATAAAGATTAAATAAATAAAAACTGTAAAAATATTTTAACACTAGTTGCTAATATTAACGACACATTAATTTAGTCATGCCTTTACTGGTATTTGAATTATAACATTATTGATTTTCAAATGGACTGTATACAAACAATCGAAAACGAAAAGAGAGGAATGGAGTGGAACAGAAACCCATTCCCCTCGTCCCGGCAGAGTTTAAGAGTTAAATATTTTAACGCGTCATTGTAGACATTGCATTGCGGCCGTACAATTAGCGAGTCATCGCTTGAATGTTTCAATTAAAGCACTAACTCGAACCTGGTGCTTCGTTAGCCAACGTTCGACGAAACCAACATGTTCCATGTACCTACACGCTGTCAGAAACGATGGCATTGAGAGAGCAGATGATTCAGAGATAATTACAAAGAAATAATTGATATAATTAGTAAATTGAACATATAGTAGATACTGCAACAAATTTGTATGTATTCGAAAGAAAGAATATTGAAGTTAAAGAAATAACCATTTTAATGATATTACACTTCGAGTACGAGCAAAACAAACCTTGCTGATCGGCGAAGCATGAAGCGTGTAGAGGAATGAAGACCTGTTCACACGAGGCTAACTGAACACAGCGACCTCGCGAGACTTAAGGCCGGTCCACACGCAACGTTTTGTACACAGTTTTGACTGCGCAGGCAAAACTGTTCAAACAAAAGGTTGCAGTTTATCCGTGTCCACACAACACAGTTTGCAGCCAAGTTTTATCCTATCTGTTGCGAGAATTCCTTACTTTGGCCAATTCTTTCCGGTATACCGACCTCAAATAATAATAATTATTATTTTTTGTGATTTTATCTCTGTTAGTCGCGATGTCAACCTCTTTGTATTTTTGCACAAGTGCTTCATACGCTTGACTTTTTTTGTCCCTATCGCTATATTCTTTTGATTTGACCCGCCACAAACACGGAAAGGACTTGTATAGACTAATGAACTCTGTTAGAATTTCACGTGAACACTGTCGCAAATTGGTCATCGTTGAACAGAGATTACACTGTTCCGGCACAAATACCGAGGGAGAACTGAGCCCCGTGTACGGAGAAGACGGAGGAAGTGACCACACGCTACGACAAGTCTGTGCAGGTCGACTAAACTGCGCGGACATAAATGCTCTTGGCTACAGTTTTCCTTCTCCGTGTTCCGTCTCCGCGCAGTTCACAAAACTGCGTAGTTTTCCTGTCCACACGCTACGTCTTGTCTACAACGATGTGACCTGCGCAGGTAAACCGTTGCTGAAAACGTTGCGTGTCTACCGGCCTTTAGACTTGCCCTGCACGAGCCGACCTCGACCAAGGACCTCCCGGGGTACTATATAAGACACATTCATGGCAAGTCACGCTACTCGCCAGGCGCAGGACGCAGCCATGAGGTCGCTCCGAGCTGGAGCTACTTCGCCTGGACACGGCGCGCGGCATGGCAGCATACCGGGAATCCCGCGGAATGCGGCGTGGCTGTCGGGGAAGTCACGCTGCTCGCCAGGCGCAGGACGCAGCCATGAGGCCGCTCCGCGCTGGAGCTACGTCGCCTGGACACGGCGCTCGGCATGGCAGCATACCGGGAATCCCGCGGAATGCGGCGTGGCTGTCGGGGAAGTCACGCTGCTCGCCAGGCGCAGGACGCAGCCATGAGGCCGCTCCGCGCTGGAGCTACGTCGCCTGGACACGGCGCTCGGCATGGCAGCATACCGGGAATCCCGCGGAATGCGGCGTGGCTGTCGGGGAAGTCACGCTGCTCGCCAGGCGCAGGACGCAGCCATGTGGCCGCTCCGCGCTGGAGCTACGTCGCCTGGACACGGCGCGCGGCATGGCAGCATACCGGGAATCCCGCGGAATGCGGCGTGGCTGTTCAAGTCACGCTGCTCGCCAGGCGCAGGACGCAGCCATGAGGCCGCTCCGCGCTGGAGCTACGTCGCCTGGACACGGCGCTCGGCATGGCAGCATACCGGGAATCCCGCGGAATGCGGCGTGGCTGTCGGGGAAGTCACGCTGCTCGCCAGGCGCAGGACGCAGCCATGAGGCCGCTCCGCGCTGGAGCTACGTCGCCTGGACACGGCGCGCGGCATGGCAGCATACTGGGAATCCCGCGGAATGCGGCGTGGCTGTTCAAGTCACGCTGCTCGCCAGGCGCAGGACGCAGCCATGAGGCCGCTCCGCGCTGGAGCTACGTCGCCTGGACACGGCGCTCGGCATGGCAGCATACCGGGAATCCCGCGGAATGCGGCGTGGCTGTCGGGGAAGTCACGCTGCTCGCCAGGCGCAGGACGCAGCCATGAGGCCGCTCCGCGCTGGAGCTACGTCGCCTGGACACGGCGCGCGGCATGGCAGCATACCGGGAATCCCGCGGAATGCGGCGTGGCTGTCGGGGAAGTCACGCTGCTCGCCAGGCGCAGGACGCAGCCATGAGGCCGCTCCGCGCTGGAGCTACGTCGCCTGGACACGGCGCTCGGCATGGCAGCATACCGGGAATCCCGCGGAATGCGGCGTGGCTGTCGGGGAAGTCACGCTGCTCGCCAGGCGCAGGACGCAGCCATGAGGCCGCTCCGCGCTGGAGCTACGTCGCCTGGACACGGCGCTCGGCATGGCAGCATACCGGGAATCCCGCGGAATGCGGCGTGGCTGTCGGGGAAGTCACGCTGCTCGCCAGGCGCAGGACGCAGCCATGTGGCCGCTCCGCGCTGGAGCTACGTCGCCTGGACACGGCGCGCGGCATGGCAGCATACCGGGAATCCCGCGGAATGCGGCGTGGCTGTTCAAGTCACGCTGCTCGCCAGGCGCAGGACGCAGCCATGAGGCCGCTCCGCGCTGGAGCTACGTCGCCTGGACACGGCGCTCGGCATGGCAGCATACCGGGAATCCCGCGGAATGCGGCGTGGCTGTCGGGGAAGTCACGCTGCTCGCCAGGCGCAGGACGCAGCCATGAGGCCGCTCCGCGCTGGAGCTACGTCGCCTGGACACGGCGCGCGGCATGGCAGCATACTGGGAATCCCGCGGAATGCGGCGTGGCTGTTCAAGTCACGCTGCTCGCCAGGCGCAGGACGCAGCCATGAGGCCGCTCCGCGCTGGAGCTACGTCGCCTGGACACGGCGCTCGGCATGGCAGCATACCGGGAATCCCGCGGAATGCGGCGTGGCTGTCGGGGAAGTCACGCTGCTCGCCAGGCGCAGGACGCAGCCATGAGGCCGCTCCGCGCTGGAGCTACGTCGCCTGGACACGGCGCGCGGCATGGCAGCATACTGGGAATCCCGCGGAATGCGGCGTGGCTGTTTAAGTCACGCTGCTCGCCAGGCGCAGGACGCAGCCATGAGGCTGCTCCGCGCTGGAGCTACGTCGCCTGGACACGGCGCGCGGCATGGCAGCATACTGGGAATCCCGCGGAATGCGGCGTGGCTGTTCAAGTCACGCTGCTCGCCAGGCGCAGGACGCAGCCATGAGGCCGCTCCGCGCTGGAGCTACGTCGCCTGGACACGGCGCTCGGCATGGCAGCATACCGGGAATCCCGCGGAATGCGGCGTGGCTGTCGGGGAAGTCACGCTGCTCGCCAGGCGCAGGACGCAGCCATGAGGCCGCTCCGCGCTGGAGCTACGTCGCCTGGACACGGCGCTCGGCATGGCAGCATACCGGGAATCCCGCGGAATGCGGCGTGGCTGTCGGGGAAGTCACGCTGCTCGCCAGGCGCAGGACGCAGCCATGAGGCCGCTCCGCGCTGGAGCTACGTCGCCTGGACACGGCGCTCGGCATGGCAGCATACCGGGAATCCCGCGGAATGCGGCGTGGCTGTCGGGGAAGTCACGCTGCTCGCCAGGCGCAGGACGCAGCCATGAGGCCGCTCCGCGCTGGAGCTACGTCGCCTGGACACGGCGCTCGGCATGGCAGCATACCGGGAATCCCGCGGAATGCGGCGTGGCTGTCGGGGAAGTCACGCTGCTCGCCAGGCGCAGGACGCAGCCATGAGGCCGCTCCGCGCTGGAGCTACGTCGCCTGGACACGGCGCTCGGCATGGCAGCATACCGGGAATCCCGCGGAATGCGGCGTGGCTGTCAGGGAAGTCACGCTACTCGCCGGGCGCAGGACGCAGCCATGTGGCCGCTCCGCGCTGGAGCTACGTCGCCTGGACACGGCGTGCGGCATGGCAGCATACCGGGAATCCCGCGGAATGCGGCGTGGCTGTCGGGGAAGTCACGACTGGCGCTGGTCGGCCCCTGGCAGGTCTCAGCGGGCTTGCAACAGCCCGTGCAACATCAAGTCGCATTCCCTACTAGCGTAATACTCGATCCATTTAGATAAAGGCCTACACCAGGCCACTTCCTTGATTTAACAACTATTCACAGATATATTCCAAGGACCTTGAACAATTTTTTTTTCTTACTTCATTTTATTCAAAACACATACATAGGTAAATAAAAGCGTTTTGTATGTTTGTTTTATTCATCTTTCAATAAGGGAGCGGTTACACGGGAGTCTGAACTACTTCAGGTGAACATGTTCAGCTGTTGAGTGCGGTTACACACAGTCTGAACATGGTTTGTTTGTTTGTTTGTTTATCGTCTTTATTGGTGGCGAAGTTAAGGCGGTACGCCTTCTCTTACACTTAACCACTTTTCTGCAATTACATCAAAGATTTGAATATTAAACATGATATAGACTAAATATTAAGAGAACAAATTGAAATTTTAACTTAATGTTCAAATATTAACTATTACAAAAGATTCAACCATAACTAATTATAAAGTAATTAAAAACTAAGCATAGACATACATAAAAAGGAAAGTAATTAAACATACAGCAAAAAGTATAAAAACCGAAAAAAAAAAGAAAAAAAAACATTAGGTGCTACTACATTAAAACCAGTCACTAGTCATGGTTCGTTCGAGGCCATTTCCCATTTAACTTAAACAGGTTGGCAAAGTAGTTCAGATCGACATATCTTCTACATTAGCCTCTGATTGGCTGTTTAGAATATAAACAGTCTTTTGCAGAAATTCATGATGGAAAGTGTTTCTGGCACAAGTTCGAGTAATATTTTACCGAATGAAACAAAAAAAAATCAACAGATAATTATATATATATATTTTTTTTTAAATTGATCCTGACCTTAATTTTCTTAAAACTGAGATAGGTACTCTCGCTCAAAAAATAATAAAAAATAAGTTTAAAAATTTTACTGTGCATGTTGTTTGAATTCCCGATTTGTAAAAAAATATTGAGCAATATGAAAACACATTCCATTTCTGCTGATAATGCTGTATAAACAAGTGAGAAAATCCTGCGTTTTCTGGATACAATTACAAAATAGAGATCAACAACACAGTCATTCGTTGACAGTAGACAATCGGTTTTAGAGCTAAACACACTTTTCAGCAACTACCGTGTAACCGTACACTTTCGCGTTTGTAAACGTGTTTACTTAAACATGTTCACCTGAAGTAGTTCAGGGTCCCGTGTAACCGCGCCCTAATATATACTTTTATGTGTAGCGTCTGACCCATCCTTAAATGGTACAAGTGCTACAGATCAAATGCAACATAATAATGTACCGGAGGGTGTGTGCAAACACTATAGGCATGCCAATCGCCACTCGTGAGCATTTTTTGTGAGGAATGCTAATAAGGAGCGTAATTTTAGTCACTCCCTCTGACGAAAAGCAATGCATTAATTTATGTTTTACAATTATAAGCTGACTTTAAATAAATGAGTGGGAAAGTTATTATGTGCTATGTGGATAATTTTCGATTATTTGGGTAATTTTCTTTAAGTACCTATTAATAAATTTACTGCAAAATTCGTCCTATCTCCTTCCGGGAAGGTCGGTTTTCAATCGTGTAATTTATCATAACTAAAAAAAAAGTTAGATCAGCAACATTTAAAATACTCTAAAATTGCAAAAATGTTCAAAATCATGTAAAATTGAGATTTGTTTTCCTAGCCTATGTTTATCTGAGTGTGTATGGAGAGGGTCCCGGTAGTAAAATAATCAATTACAATAGAAAACACTAGAAAAAAACAGATGCCATAGGTTTTTTTTCAACAGAAACCAACAAAATCCAACAGATTCAATAGAAAACACTAAATCCCAAAATAAACTAGCATACTGTTTCACAACAGAAAACAACAAAACCCAACAGATTTTGCTCAAAATTAGTTCACAATAGAATACAATCAGAACCAATGTATTCAGTGTGCTTTGACAACAGAAACCAACTGATTACACTGAAGGTTTTTTTTCGTTTGTGAGCCAAATTCACCCAACAGAAACCACGGAAACCAACAAAGTTATTGTGTTTACAACAGGAACCAACATAATCCAATAAAATACACTTAAATCATAACTGTCACACAACAGGAAACACTTAGATTCTTTTTGGGTTTCGTTGGTTTCTGCTGTAAATTTTTGGTAGGGTAGAGAAGAAGGAAGTAAAAACAAACGAACTTACAAACGAGGCACCTGATTAAAAGATTGATAAGTGCGCAGTACGCTCTGAAGTATATTTTTGCATGGCTGCATGTTGCTGAGGCTAAAATTTAGATTAGTATCTATATGCTGAAGATAAATATTTTGTATTTTATTTTTATAAATTTCGCTTGATTTTTGAATATTTGTATGTTAATTCTGTACTTTTCACTTGATTTTTTGAATTTCTAGCCTTTTGTTGTATTAATACTATTATTTAGTAATGAGGACATACTATTATTTAAGACTAATATTTACGACATACCTTACTTTACTAAGATTATACTTAGAGCAGAACTATCAGCGTATACAAATTACAGGCGAATGGAGATGCAAGCATTCGTATTTGTTATATTATAACCTAAAGTGCCATATGTTATTGTTGGCTCCCCAAACCGGTGGCGAAGTTGGATGACGATGAGCTAACAGGGAACTTCGGTTATATTCCGGACTAAATTCTCTTTGAAAGACTTTTCAACTGATCCTGTTGGCAACACTGGTTGTTTGATAGCGAGTTTTCTTTGTTTCCTTTGTTTATAAATAGTCGCCTTTTGTCTACGGTCGCGGTTCTCAGTTTGTCACAAAGATAAAATCTGATGTTAATTTGAACATTATTAAAATAGAATGAAGTGTCAGATATGCAGTAACGAAGAATCAAAATATAAATGTCCTTCTTGTCTTATCGCATAGTAAGTAGGCTAATTTAATACATTAGAATTATACATAGATTATAAATGTCGTGAGCACGTGTATGAAGCCGGGATTGCTAAAGCCCGTCATCCGTGCGTTTATCAAGGGACCTGAAGCCAATCAGATATCCCGAAAAATTCCATCGTCCATCAGTCCGAAGCTTGGCAACTTCATACTTTGACGGACGGACGGATGAATGAATGAATAACCTTAAAATGTCTGCAAAGATATTTGCGTGTCAAAATTTTTTTTTATGTAGAAGGTTTTGAAGTTAGGTAAATTATTTACCCCGTCGACTTCGTCCTAAATCCGTCCGTGCGTCAAAATATTTTCCCAAATCAGAGCTGCCAACAATCTATGATTTTCTCGAAAAAAAAATTGAGCACGGGTGCACTGAAACAAAGTAAAAAAAAAAAATTAAAATGCAGTTTTGTTATCCTTACCTTTAACCTAATCAACTGCGTTCAAACGACATTGCTAAATTTATATTATTTCTTTAGCTACGGCAGAATTATTTTACACTAACATGTTTATACAAGAATATGATTTTTGCCTTTTTGAAATCTGGTCAAAATTCGGTAAATATTTACTTGGGCGGTATTTCCGAAAAAAAATGTTAAAAATCCGAAAATACCTTTATTTTATGCTCTTCAACTTCCTCTTTTCATTAAAATCGGCGGAGATTATAAATTCCAAATACTTTAGGAGATATCGAATTTTTAAATTTCTTCATATGTAGTTGAGCGGTATTTGCGAAAAAAAATGTTAAAAATCCGAAAATACCTTTATTATATGCTCTTCAAATTCCTCTTTTCATTAAAAGCGGCAGAGATTAGAAATTCCAAATAATTTAGGAGATATCGAATTTTTAAATTTCAGCACAAAACCAGCGCATTCCTGTGGCGTGCGTGCACCATTGTTTCTTGTTTACGTACGAGTATCTATTTTTTTATTGGATAATGATGTCACGTGATTGTTCGTGATAGGCCAGAATTCAAATGAACTAATACGTGATTATTTAGTTCAATTATTGTTTAAAACGTTGTTTAATTACCGCCTCCAACTTAGGTGAGTTTTTAACGTTTCTAATTTTAAAGTCTTATTTGTTATTTTGATATTGTTGCGCAAGTAATAAGTAACAAAAAAATTTACGTGAGTTGTTACTGTACATCCTTTGTTACGGGTTTGTTAGGTAAGGTCAGTTACATTATAAATAATTTAAAACTAAAGAATAATTAAAATTAATTCACATTATTTTTAATATCACCTTAGTTTGAAAGTATTTATAATGTAACTGACCTGACCTAATCGACCATTTTAGTTTACTGTTCACCCTCTGTCCGGGTTTGTTTGGTCAGGTCAGTTACATTATAAATATTTTAAAACTAAACAGCCATTAAAATTAATTCACAATATAATTTTTAATGTCGGCTTAGTTTGAAAGTATTAATAATGTAACTGACCTGACCTAATCAACCATTTTATTAATTACGCATTCACGATTCACGTATTCACGAACACACGTCAAAATAACAAAAATGGCGCCCCTCGAATGGTTCCACAGGTCTTGTATTGCAAAATTAAAAAATTCGATCTCTCCTAAAGTATTTGGAATTTCTTATCTCCGCCGCTTTTAATGAAAAGAGGAAGTTGAAGAGCATATGATAAAGGTATTTTCGGATTTTTAACATTTATTTTCGCAAATACCGCTCAACTACATATGATGAAATTTAAAAATTCGATATCTCCTAAAGTATTTGGAATTTCTTACCTCCGCCACTTTTAATGAAAAGAGGAAGTTGAAGAGCATAAAATAAAGGTATTTTCGGATTTTTAACATTTTTTTTCGGAAATACCGCCCAAGTAAATATTTACCCAAAATTCTTACATTGCAGCTTTCTGTAAATAGAACGATAAAATTCTGAAAATGCTTTTTCCGAACATTAAAGATGTCCCTCTGTTCATTAAAGATGTTACCCTGAAAATAGTGATTCTAAATTTGCAATATTTTCTAAGAAATTACAGTTTATCAGTGCTGGATTTTTTTTTTTTTAAATCAAATAACCTGTTTTTATTTTGTTTTAAACAAGTTTTTTTTGTTTAAACAGTTTTTTTTATTACATTAGTTATTTTAGTTCTCAGTATGTTCAAAGGAAAGCCATATAATAATCCATTTTCTGCCACTAATGTTGAACCAGAAAAGTTATAACTTCAAAGAACTGAACTCCAGCAAATCTGCACATCTGACTGGGACTTAAGCTACAGAATTTACCACAATTTACTAATTTAATTTTAGAGAAGTATTAATCTGGGTATAATTTACAACTTAATCACATAATTTAAATGATAAGATCTTGATTAGTATATAATTATTTGCTCTTGTATCACAAGAAACATTAATAAGAAAACTATTGCTGTTATTAGAGTGGAATCAGACCTTTCATTAACATTTGTTAAGATATTCTATTTAAATAAAAATTTTAAAAACTTGATTTAAACCTTGATTTAAATCAGCCAACCCTCCTGTTCATAGGTGACATTAGGTAGCCTGTGCAGTGATGCGGCCCAAGCCATTGACCTTTGGGCCAATTCTACAATGGCATGGAAACGGATTACGTAAACTCACATGGATCTCACAGAACATTTCGCTATCGCGTTTGCTTTTTCCATAGTGCACGGAAACGTAACACATGGCAACCAATGAGATTGCATTTCAAGGTTAGAAAATATTTTATATATATAATGCCTCGAGATCATAACACTGGCAGAATTTACATGCATAATAATATAAACCACAAAGTAATAATAGGACTCTAGATATTCTTGTATTTGAAACAATTATTAGCATATTTAGAACATAAACAACAATGCCTACCATAGCAACCAAATACTCTGCTTCTATTGGTTGCACGGAGCAATGTAAACGGATGAGCTCATCATTGCTGCGCTAACCCATACGGGTCCATCTCCGTATGGGTGCTATTGTAGAAACTCTGTTCCTGAGATCTTTCTCTGTTTACGTATTCCTTCACAGTTTCCATGTCATTGTAGAAGGGGCCTTACCTTATCACCTTTATCCTGTGGCTCTCAATATACAAGTATGTTGGTATTTTGGATTTGGATTTTGTGAAGTAATGTGTGTATGGGTGACGAACGGATGGAGGGGACTAGCTTTTGTAATTCCAACTTAACTGAGAAAATTTAAGTAACTATCAGAGTGAAAAATTTTTTTTTCGTTGAGTTATAATTGCATAGCTAACATGCTCATCAAACTAATATAATTTTACAAGATCAATTTTGTTCAAAATTTAAGTATTCTCAAAAGTTGGCAGCATTGAATTGGAAAAAAAAATTATGACGGACAAGCGGTGTGTTGTAAATCACTCAGCGAGTGGGATGATGGACGCACATGACAAACTATTGTTATTCCAGCTTGATTAAAAAAAAATTTCAGGTACTAAAAAAATTCAGTGTTTGATTTTGCTTTTTTTTACTTACCATTTTGAAAGTTGCTAGTTGTTGCTTAATAGAAAAAAAAATCCTGAAAATAGTGTTTTTTAGTAGGTCTCTTACTAATATTGATTTTTTTTCCTGCAAAAATAAGGCATTTTTGAATTCCAAATTTATAATTCTGTTGTGGGGATGCTCATTAATCCCAGTCAAATAGTGTGGTAATAATTATTGGAAACATAAATTTATTGCCAAAATTACTCCATAGTTATAACAAATTATTTACAGCAATTTTAATAGTTCTTCATCTAAGTTCACTTATTTTAATTATTTAAACCATACAATTTTCCCTGACCTCAAAGCCCTTCACAATTAAACAATTTTCCAGAATCCAGTCGAAATATAAAATATAAAATTTGTGAGCTTTCATACATTTTAATGATAATTTTTTAAAATTTTTATATAACCTAACCTAAACACCTTTTAATTTTGTTACACAATCACTTACTATTGGAAACACTTGGCCTTTTTTGAGAAGGAACACAACCTACAGCAATGTAAAACATAGAAATTACACAAAAATAACTCATATTTCACGTGGCTCTCTCACACATTATCATGCATTAGAAAGAAAAATTTGCATATTGAATTCTAGGAGTATTACAATTAACATACTAAGTCGCACAATAAGGAATTTGAAAAATTCTTATAAGACACATTATAACATTTTACGTATTCACATACAAAAACAAGCATATCCACACATCTAGTGAGCATTCAGCTCCATCAAACACCGTCAAACTGACTACTAATAAAACTGAAACAAAAATCCTACTACATAATAAAGCTTTTGTGATTCT
The DNA here is from genome assembly GCF_032445375.1 of Bacillus rossius redtenbacheri. NCBI lineage: Eukaryota > Metazoa > Arthropoda > Insecta > Phasmatodea > Bacillidae > Bacillus > Bacillus rossius. The sequence continues at coordinate 11,059,738 of NC_086334.1, forward strand.
ACTAAAATATCTAACTGTTTATAACACATTCAGTTAATGGAAATAAAAATAAATTCTACTCATTTCTACACCAATAAACAAATATTAAAAAATATATACATAAAATTCAATACAAAAAATTGTTTTATATATTCCAATATTATATCAATATGGTGTCAGTGGCGAAACAAAATACAGTCCAATTAATTCATTTATGGTGCATTTTGTATTACTGGAAGCTAACATATTTCATAAATAGTTTTTTAACAGGTAAAAAAAAATTGTAATTTATAATGCTTCTTCAGAGAGTAACATTGTAATTAATCAATTAGAGTGTGTTGGATTGGTTGTTCCAAAATACTTCTTTCTGGGATTGTCGATAAATCCTAGCAGTACTCAGGAACACAAATACTAGCAGAAATTGTATTAAAATTTTTAGATTAGAGGTTGTACCTAACTTCTTCAGCGTGACTTGAGTGTGAATGTATGTTTCCTTGTTTGCGGCCAGTTGCTCGGTCGGCTGCTGGACGAGCCACAAGACTGCGAAGTGCGTGGCTCGGAATGGAGCCGCGAGGCAGGCCAACTCTGCGGAGAGCTTGAGTACAGCGCACTACACTCACACCACGCAGGACACTGTCCCCGTCGAGAAGCTGAGGCTTCTGGGTACGTTCGTTTGGTCGCTTAGGTCCTCAACGATTGTGGATACAGCTGTGTTTCCGTTGGTGTAATCAGGTGACAGGCGACCCCTTGGTTATTGTGGTGTATGGGGCGTGCCTCAGTAAAACCTGCTCTCACGAGACCGAATCATAACAATTTGTTAATTTTAGAATGTACTGATGTCTACTTAATCATTAAAATGTATGTGTTAAAACATTTTTTTTCCGTCAAAAATTGTATAGGAAACTGTTAAAGTATTTGAGACCATAAATTTGTAAGTATATTCCTAATCCAATCTCTGACACGCATCCTTTCTTTGTGCGATAGCCCCATTCGATAGCCGCCCCTGGTTCGCTGGAGCGCGAGCGGGGAGTTGAACGCGAATGCAGAGCAGGGAACGAGAAGTGCATCTCAGAAGGGTGAAGAAGGGACTCAGACAAAAGGGATGCGAGGAGAGGGCTGCGGGCCGGTCGTAAACCCGGCCCGCGCGAGATGGAGGCGCGGAAGGGTCGCCAGGACGCAGTTAGCTGCCGGGGAAAGGACGCCAGATGTCTCCTCCGCGTGTGTCTCCGCCCCCCACCTACCCGGGGCAACTGTGCCCACATTGTAGCAGAAGTCTGTATTAACCCAATATTTAGCATTTCTGCAGCAATTGTGAGGTAAAAATCTTTTAGAAAGAAGAGAAAACAATATAAATAGACTCTAAATCTAATGCACTTAAATCTGCCAAATTAGCAAAATAATAAAATAAACAAATTATTTGGATTATATGGTCCTTTCGTACTAATATAAAATAAAAATTTATGGATGGAAACCATATAAATATTATATGTAAATTATATATAATTATATATATATATATATACATTATGCAAAACGGGGTGAACGTTAGAATTGCTATTGTTGAAACCCTTCACACACTGTTATAACGCAATAGAATCTGGAAATTACCTACTCTAATCACTGTTTTGACGCTGTTGCAGGTAAGTAAGTGAATGCTAAAACTGCCACTGATCTAGACTGCTGTCCCGGGAGGTCAGCGAGAAGCCGTGCTGGGGGCAGGTGCGAAGCCACGACTCCAGGGCAGGGTGTCGGGTCTGCCGTGCTCTGCAGCCCGTGAAGACGTGCTGTGTGTGCGTTGCAGAAGGCAGCGAGGGCGTGCGGAGGCTGCTGAAGAACCCCCACCTGAGAGACATGCTGGTCGCCGTCGAAGGCTCGCCCGAGCCGGCGGCGGCCCTTCAGACGGCCATGCTCGAGCCCCTGTTCGTCGAGTTCGTGGACGAGTGCCTGAAGGTGGTCGAGCCGCCGTCGTCGTGACACGTGGCGACCTTAACTTCACGACCAGCGACGCCAGTTTCCAATTAAATACTACGTGTTGATTTACTTTTTTTACACTTACGTTTGTGCTCACAGACTCTACCCTCCGTAACATTTATTCTTGTAAGTGTTTGTAATGAATTTGACCATGTGTGCAATGTTCTCATTTCAGTTGGCAGAAAATTAGGGAAGTTTTAACTGTACGTTTTTTGAAAAATCATAAATTTAAATTGTTTGCCACTGATACTGATACGAAAGTTATTTATGTTTAATGGTGATCCATACATCAGTGATCGGAATCCTTGTTGGAAGTTCCACTCAGATAATGAATGATAATTGAGGGATGGGCATTACATTGTAAATAAAAAAAAGTCATAAAGCTGTTAATTAAATGATTTTGATTAAAAAATGTGGTTGAAAAAATATATATAATGTTAAAATGATATGTGTATTTGGCAATAGTGCATAACAATAATTGTTAGCCTTTTTAATTCCAAAATTGATAATTTTGTTTACTATTCAACCAGATTGCAAGAATTAATATTTTTCATAATCTGTGCACAGCTCTCATGATGATAACAGTCTGATCTTGTATTTGTGGTAATGTGTGTGGCGGTGGACTGTGTTCTGGGTGCTCCAAACTCACAGGAACACTCTGCCGTGTATGTCTCGCATCAGGGTGAGGCACGCACAGAATGCACATGGATCTCCAACACCGCACCCTCGGTTGCAGCAGCACTTTTCTTCCGCAGTCTGTCTACCAACACAGCAGTGTTCGTCTGACGTGATATATAATGTCTTCAACTTATTTTTTCGCGATGAACAAGAAGCTAAAGTTTGTTGGTCAGATTCAGACTCATCTTTTTTTAGTAATGCCTGTTACTCTTTTTTTAAAAATTTCTGATAATAGTTATGAAAAAAAAATATTTTTGATTGAATTTTTTTATAGAATTTATGAAAATAGTTGTTATCATTTACTGTCTGGAAAGTAACTGGTGAGAGTGATGAGATGACTTTGAAAATGTTCCTATACAACCAGTATGTAAATGTTATTGATTAGTACGTACTATGATGGACAAAGAGTTAAATAGTACATCGCCTTCGGTTCAGGACCAGTCTTTGAGTCTTCTTTATTTTGGTTTGATGTACTCCAGGTTTACCTGATTTAATATTTCTGTAAAACAATTTGTGGCTGACTTATACTTGCAAATTAATTAGGCCATGAATCAAGGGTTAAAGGAAAGGGTGATTTGTTTCCCAGATGCATGATACAGGGCCAGCCTTCAAAGATTCTGGGAGACGAGTCAAGTGTACCAGGTAGTCAGAAATAGTGTTCACTGCCTCCCCTGATGGTTGATTCAATGAGCTGTTGGTTTTGTTCCCGAGCGCCAACTAGCACTAATTCTAACTCTTGAGTTGTGAAATGGCCACATGGCTGGACGGCAGCAGGGTCTATGGTTCGCTAGGGATGTGCTTAGCTATGGATGAAATATACCTGGTTTTCTGGTAGGATTGTCTTTATTAATTCATGGCACTCTTACATGTGCTGGCTCGTGGACCTTGCATGTATCTCTACGAAGTTGCAAACTATGGTTACAGCGACTCGCTAGTTATGATACGGCGTTACCTGTGGACATGACCTAAAGCTAGATGTAAGATGAAACATGGGACGGCCATGCGTTGACGCATCATGTTGAATGAAAGAGCACACCAAGATCCTACAAGAAAAACCCTAGAGCACGAAGTGAGATGATAGCATGTGGTAGCAAGTGTTCACAAATACCTTGAATGAACGTGTGCTCTACACACCCTGGCAAATACATCCACATGATGATACAGACACTGAAAGGCCTTAGCTGTCGATAAGTAGGAATCCATGTGAGCTGAAAACAACCCAAAAGTCTTCAGGTCTTGGGAACCGAAACTACCACTGTTGCACAATTTTCCTAATGTGGCCGGATGACTGTGAAATGAAAAAAATGTCTCGTGATGATATCCATTAGGTTGAGCCTTGCAACACGCAGTCAGGCAAAGAAATTATTACATGGTACAAATGCTTAAAGAAAAGACTCAAGACTTATTAAGCAAGTGGTAGATAAATGAATACCAGCCAAATTGAAAAAGAAGTTGTAGAAAAATGGGGAATGGACCCGTGGTGCATGAAAATGTGTAACCTCTTGGCAGGCTGAGATGGAACTGCCCGAACTACTCAGTGGTGACTGTTGTTGGGATTGATTCTGCACTAAGCAAGGAATAAACTGTTTAGGTTATGCCAGGTTTTGGGAGATATAGCGCATCCTCTCAAAAAGCAGTAATTAAATTGAGGTGTTTGTGTCTTCGTAAATATCCTTATCTGAAACTTGGTGTAATGCAAACATACACTTGACCCTTAGTCAATTGTTGCACGGGTGGCAATCGACTCACCAGTGTTAGCATCTACATATTTGCTGCGCTGCACTTGACCCATTTTCTTTACATGCTCTGCCATACACTTGCCCAAGTGCAAGGCATAATGGTATGTGCATCGTGAAGTGTTCACTGCTTCCTAGACACAAAACAACCAGTCTTGGTGCTGTTTGTTGTCAGAATCAGATTAGAACTACCCATTTGTTTGGAGATTTAAAATAAAAATGGAGAATAAAAAAAAGAGCTTTGCTTTAAAATTTCAAAGTTTACCGTTTAAATGAAAATACACTAGCTCAGATGTTCCGCCTGCATCTCATGGATACTTCGTGATCCCTCAGTGTTTTTGTGAGTTCTGCAAGCTGTGAGATAAGGACAAAATTGTGCCATATTTGTTTCAAAAGTTTTTTGCCGTAGCATTTGTTTGAAATTGTATCTCCCTGAGGCATTAATGCAATCCCTGTTCCATCCAGCATTCTGCAGCTGTCAGACTTGGGACCTGGGACAGCACTGTTACGACCAACACTTGCCTGGAGCTGTGTTTGTTTGTAGGTGTTTTAAATACTGCAATTCAATAAGATGCTCTTAGTTAATTACCAGTGTTATTTATTTCTTCTATTCACCGATCGGCAACAAAATTTTAGTTTAAATTGTTTTTATGGCCATACTTCCGCTCCGTGTGAGTGTTGATCCCGAAGTATTCTGGAGTCCTGCACGGGTCACCAGTCAGGCCAGACATTGCTTGATGGAGCTCCCAACAGTTTAATATCCTTACCTTACTTTTTCTTCCCTATGTAACTGCTGACTTCAGAGTCTTTTGATTCAAATTTGTCTTTGAATACGTGCCGAACTCTCTGCCCTGGACCTGAGACGAGTCTTTTTTTTATCTTTAAATTCTGTATTTTACTAACGTGTGTAGCTGATATAGTAACTACATGGTGAGCTACAATAAATCTTAAGTTTTGGACAAAAAACTGGGAATAATCTCTGAGGAGGGTGCATCTTCGATCAACCACACGGCCAGACAATCCATATCCGCCTTGGAGTGTGTAGCTGCTCTTCCACAGAGCTAATGGTGGGAGAACGACAATCCCAATCGAGCGACATGTCGCATCGCCACCACTCAGTCGGAGATGAGCCAGCATCAATTTTAATGTTTAATTTTGAAAATGTGTATAATTAAAAGAAAAGTAATCACAATAAAAGGTTAAAAAATCTTTTTGCAGTATAAAAATAATTATCATTCTGGAAAAAAAATATATAATCTTAAACCTACACGAATTTAATCTTATGGCCTAAAGAATTTTGAAACTAGAATGGCATCTTTCAATTCTCTCTTCAACTTAACATATTTCAAATATGGATGTTGGTTCCTGGAAGAGTGAAAGTTTTTTTTTTGAAAAGGACGGTTTGTTGGGGGGGGGGGGGGGGGGGGGGAAGGAAACGATCTACTGTGAAGAATTTTTACATTATAATATATATCTGATATAATAATACATCTGAAATTTGACACTGGCTGGTCTCCACCAGGAGAGAGAAGACATGGCGGACATCGCTCGGCAGATGTTGGTGGTGATTGTCCGGTGCCAGCCCTCAGGGAATAGTAGCCTCACACAATATGAGGCAGGATGTAGATAGTTCGGCCCAGTGTGGCAGCCGGAAAACGCACCTATGTCAAAACGTTATAGAGGTTTGCGGTCTATTTGGAACACATGTTGGTCGAAGTGCAGCAGGCCTGTGGACACGCCCCGCTTAGACTATCATAGCATCTCGCTGGGACACTTGTTGGGAGAGGAAATGACTGGTTACGAGAGTACCTACTCACAGTTCCGGGTCACAGTAAACTACTGGTTTATTGTAGCGAATGGAGATGCACTGAAGAGTGCTGCTACAATCACATGTCACACTTTCTTGCACACTAATTTAGACACAATGTTGACACTGGGTCTTCAGTCAGGTGGTAACCGAGAGTCGGCCATTACTGAAAAATGTTGCAGACCCATATACCGATGTTGAATGGTTGTGAAATGTGTTTGGTGGAAAAGGGGGTGTTTGTTACCCTCTGAAAACCCGACTAAGGGGACACACAGCTAGAGAAGAATGTACATAAGAAAATAATTACAATTATATTGCTATTCAAATTCATAGGAAACCTTATAAGTTATGCGATGCGCACCAATGTTGAAGTTTGAAAAGTTGTAGGTACATTAAGTAAGGAAGAGGGACCCAACAATTTCATTCTTAGTTTATTTCGAAGGCTCTGGAGCTTGTATTAAAAAAAGTAAAGTTACTACACGAGGTAAAAAATTTTAATAAATTTTAAATAAATATACTTAACTTCATTTCAGTGAATGTCCATACTTCACATGAAATATCCGAATGCTGACAAAAGTTCTTTTTAAAATAAAATATTGGCTACAGCTGCTGGAAAGAAAAAAATACTGCTGGATAACAAGTTTTCTGTCTAGTAATGTCCGGAAACCGGCCTCTGACGTAATTAGGAAATTTCTATTTTAAGGTTATTTCGATGGTATTACTGGGTTATACTGTAACTGTGTTGGTTGTAAAATGGAGTAGTGTACTGAAAAATTACAAACCTATATTAATAATTATTGTTTTTAATTGTATTATACTGTGAATAGTTCAAGAATTAGATTATGGCGTCGAACGGGGAAACAGAACTTTTAGATCTAACGAAACTAAGTTTATATCAACTGACTCAACTTAAACAACAGTTTGACCGAGAGTTGAACGTGTTCTCCGATTCCTTACAAACATTGAAAATGGCTCAAGGCAAATTCATGGATTCGAATGAAAGTTTGGAAAGAATTTCAAGTAAGGTGGAAGGTTCGACTATTATGGTCCCTCTCACAGGGTCCATGTACGTCCCTGGGAAAATATCGAATGGTAATTCTGTTATAATCGACATAGGGACCGGTTATTTCATCCGTAAAGATGTGAGTGGTGCCAGGGATTATTTTAGTCGGAGAGTTGCTTATGTGACCCAGCAAATGGAGAAAATCTCTGCCCTCGCAATGGAGAAGAACAAGCAACGAGAGGCCGTCATGGATATAATGGAGGCGCAGATTCAAGCACAACTTGCAAGCCAAAGTCGCCAGAGTTAGTTCCGAATATTCCAAGAACTTGTATAACACGAATTTTTCTTTCTTTGGTGCGTTTGTAACAAACTAATGTACTCATGATAAGTCGTACAACCATTGTCATCCTTTGTGTGAGATAACCTTTGTTATGAGTGGTAAAATTGAGACCAGTTGCAACACCACCTGCTTTCCAAAGGGCTAGTGAAGAAAGTGAAAAACTTTAAGCAGGCCTCCAGGATAATTGTTTCAGAAACTAGATGTGTTATTTAGCAAGATCTCACGCAGGAACATTTTTGCTTAAATACTGAAGCTTTGTCCCTAAATTACCCAACTTGAAAATATTAATTTCCTGTACTAATTTATTTTTTGCTGAAAATTTCATGTAATCATTTTAATAAACAAGTTTTAATTCATTACTATTATTACTAAACACAATTTAATAGCTGCTTAGTAATATATCTTCACAGTTTTATGAAATTGTGCATTATTCTTTCATGCAAGATTTGGTGGTTTTCACTTTATTACGCAACAATCACTGATATGTATTTTGTAAATGCTTTAACTTAATAATGAATTGGAAAAATTATTAATTTTGATGTGTTGAATTATTAATTTGTTGTTTCCTTGTTTTTTTATATTGAATCATATTTGGACATAGACCATTGTGAGTATGGATGCCCAAAATACTGGCAAATTATGATTTAAATCAATTATCCTCATTGCAGGATTCATTCAAAGATGGTGGCAGTAGTCTTTTACCTGGTGAAGTTTATAAATTTTGTTGATGTCATGATTAAAACATGTTCGGTAAATATTTACTTGGGCGGTATTTCCGGAAAAAAATGTTAAAAATCCGAAAATACCTTTATTTAATGCTCTTCAACTTCCTCTTTTCATTAAAAGCGGCGGAGATAAGAAATTCCAAATACTTTAGGAGATATCGAAATTTTTAATTTTGCAATACAAGACCTGTGGAACCATTCGAGCGGCGCCATTTTTGTTATTTTGCCGTGTGTTCGTGAATACGTGAATCGTGAATGCGTAATTAATAAAATGGTTGATTAGGTCAGGTCAGTTACATTATAAATACTTTCAAACCAAGGTGATATTAAAAATGTGAATTAATTTTAATTATTCTTTAGTTTTAAATTATTTATAATGTAACTGACCTTACCTAACAAACCCGTAACAAAGGATGTACAGTAACAACTCACGTAAATTTTTTTGTTACTTATTACTTGCGCAACAATATCAAAATAACAAATAAGACTTTAATATTAGAAACGTTAAAAACTCACCTAAGTTGGAGGCGGTAATTAAACACCGTTTTAAACAATAATTGAACTAAATAATCACGTATTAGTTCATTTGAATTCTGGCCTATCACGAACAATCACATGACATCATTATCCAATAAAAAAATAGATACTTGTACGTAAACAAGAAACAATGGTGCACGCACGCCACAGGAATGCGCTGGTTTTGTGCTGAAATTTAAAAATTCGATATCTCCTAAAGTATTTGGAATTTCTAATCTCCGCCGCTTTCAATGAAAAGAGGAAGTTGAAGAGCATATAATAAAGGTATTTTCGGATTTTTAACATTTTTTTTCGCAAATACCGCTCAACTACATATGAAGAAATTTAAAAATTCGATATCTCCTAAAGTATTTGGAATTTCTAATCTCCGCCGCTTTTAATGAAAAGAGGAAGTTGAAGAGCATTAAATAAAGGTATTTTCGGATTTTTAACATTTTTTTTCGGAAATACCGCCCAAGTAAATATTTACCACATGTTCTATATGTTTGCTTTTACAAACATGTATATTAAGCTACGGCCACACAGGGTGCTATGTTTGCTACGCGAGTAAAATATAGCCAGCTGCATCTTATGTGTCACTGGCCACACACACGCTACGCTAAGTTCTCTATTTTGGCGACATCGCCAGTGTTCGGTTCTCTGCTATTTTTATAAAACATCGCTTACTTTGTGCATGCTCAGATAAACAAAAATATCATTTTTCACATTGATTTGTGCTGTACTACCGTGTTTGCTTTTTATGATGTTCAATTTCTTTAAGTATTGTGCTTTAAATAGTCAAGTTGATGGAAAAATTAATTGAAAGATTACAAAAATATTCATGTTTATAGAATAAATCAATGGAAGAATAGGATATTGAAGGCAGGATATGCAGGGCAATGCCTGGGAAGTGATTCCAAGGGAATGCTATCAAACTGAGTTGTATTTATTCTGAAACTATCCATAAATTTGGTTTCGTCGTCACAAGCAACTGCTTCATCAAATTATGAAAATCTTGAAATAAACAAATAAATAAAATAAATTTCATGAACTCATTTCTTTTTACATATACATGCTGTGAGAGTCGGCAGAATGTTGTCATCGTCGGAATCATCACCCGGATCCCACAGCATGCATCTCTCCAACATAGTGAACTAGACTATCCTGTCTGACCACCTGGTGCGGCGAACATTGCGAACTTAGCGTAGCTTTCTGTGCGGCTGCAGCCTTAGGGTAATTTTTTAGTTTAGGAGCTATTTTCAAAGGGGGAAAAAAACTTAAACAAAATAGGTGTGTTTAAGTGCCACAAATGAATGCTGCCTGAAGCTTGTCTTCACTCAGATGACTATAAAGACTAGGGAAATTTGGTTAAAACCATTATAAATTATAAATGTATAATAGCTTAAAATAGCTACTATTGAAACATTTAACACAGTAAAAATATCCCAGAATGGAGGAGTACCTATTTGAAATGGGGGTACTAACTAATCGCAATGGCAATGTTGCTGTGGGGAGGTGGTAATGGCTGTCTGAATTGCTTCGCCAACCATCTAGGAAGCAAAATAGTGCAGTTTTGTGATAAACACAGCATTTCATTTTATTTCTACTTAAAATGAGTGTTTTTAAATTTTTTAAGTAACATTCTAGAACAAGTCAGTTCAACTTAATTCAAGAAATTCATAGTATTTTATAACCTCACGAACAATTGTATTTTCAGTAAGGTGGATGTGTCAATTTATTTCTGCCAATGTTGATCACTTATCACTTATCAGCCTTCCTGTGGTAGCCTTACATTCACAAGGGTTGCAGTGCTAGCTGTTAGGCCCGAATAACTCGTGTTCTGGCTAACATCTTCAGGATTGTGTTTCTTTGGAAGCATAATGGTTATCTCAGTATGTTAAATGTGTTCAACCTCCCCCTACAACCCTTCATTCTACTTATGATCTTATATAACTGTGAAACAAAAAAAAAACACTACTTGAATTAGTGTTTATCTGGGGCACAGTACTATAATTCTGAATGTCAGGCTACCACACAAATGTCGGACACAATGTTCAACATGGCAGAAATGAAACAATAAAATGCACAAAAAAAAAAAAATTTTCTCAGGTAACAAATTACTTGGAATTTCAAAATAATGGCTCTACAGTATTATTAAATAAATTGACAGTACTTTTAACCATTTAGTTTTTTTTTTTTTTTTTGAGAAGGGCTTAATCCAAAAAATTACACAGTAGTATTATTCCAAATAAGGTTAAGATATATTTTTGGATTAATTTGTTGATGCCTTATTTTATAGTACGTGTTAAGATTTTCAGTAAGATATTTTAAAAGTTGTTTCTTTGTAACTCTGGTAATACATTTCATAATGCACGATTGGTCTATTTGACAAAATAATTCAACATCAGATGATTTAAATTTAATGATAACTTAAAAAAGTTTTTCTAGTTACTTTTCCTGCAGTCATTTGTAGTAATTTGCATTCTAGTCATGATGTTAAAATTTTTGCTGGCTGATATTGAGCTGTGTGTGTGTTGGTGTTGTTGATCCGTTGGTCCAATGGATGATAGGATCTGTCAAGGAGCATGTGAGACTCCTCAGGGAACGAAGGAAGGGGATTGGCCAGCTTGTTGCCTTCAGGACGAACATACCCAGAGTAACCACTTCGACACCACTTGACATGGTTCAGTAAGGTTTTCACAGTTAAAAAAAAAGTTTTGTTTTCATTTGTTTATTTCCAATGAAAGTGTTTTGCAGAATAGCTTTGCTGGCTCCAGTTTGACATAACATAGTTAAATTAAGATGATGTCTTGCAAGAAAAAGTTGGTCTACAAGTTTTCCTTTTCCTTATGGAAGGCAAAAATACCCATAACCATATGCTTAACCAGAATAAAACTATTACACAACAGCTTAATTTAAAAAAGAAACAATTTGTTGACCATTTAATTGTGTTCTAGTTCTCTTGCATTTGTTGTTGGGTAAAAGTTTTTCTTTCCAGGTATTTCCTAAACATTATTTTTAAGCTGCAAGAAGTCTACAAGTGATCATAATCAACTATGAACACTGTGTGACTTCTTGCAGGTTTTTAGATAGTATTTAGAAAGTATCAGTTCATGAAATACAAGAGCGCTTCTGTGATAAATCTGCAAGAACAGCAATGACGAGAAAACCATAGCAAACAGCTTGGTGTGTGAGCCCGAGCTAGTGTAGTCGCTGGCTGTAAAGGAATTGCTGCTTCTGTTGGTCGACACACATTGTTAAACAAGCGCATGTCATTGATGTGTGGCAGGCACGAGTGAATGCACCTGTCTTTCAAGTGAAGGATGATAGAGTGGAATCTGCAGTTGAGTGCGTGATAAATACAACTACTGTTATTGTGTCCCCTAACTAAATTTGACTAGCATTCTGTAATAGTTTTTTATTTACAAACAGCTGAGAGCGCCACATAAATTACTTTATTACAGGATGTCTACAGATCACAAAAGGCAAGAAAGTTTTGTAAAAGAACGAAACTGAAGGACTGGTTATGAAAGTCAGGAAAAAGTTTAAATGAACAGCAAGGGTGTTGGCAGTCACGAAGATCTCATTACCAGCAGCCTTTCGCCTACTTGAATTTTATTGTTTGACGCCTCTTTTAAGTTTATAAGTGCACATTAATATAAAAAGTTTATGTAGTAAATATATTTTGTTTTGTGCTTTATTTTGTTTTTCATATATAACAGTTTTTTTTTAATAAGTTTTAAGAGTATTAAATTAAAAAGGGTCCTGAATTTGAATCACCAGGTAATTGTAGACATTCTGTATTATTAAATATATTGGTAAGTACCAGAGAAAGAACAGCAAGAATCAGAAAGTACAAAATAAAAATAATGCACTACATTCACTGAAGAAAAACATAACACAAATTAGTGAACTGTATAGATTATAGATATTAGAAGAAATACCAACAGCAGAGAAAAAAATTAAATAAAAAATCTAGTGATGGGAAGTAAGTAGGGAAAAGGAGTGCCGAGGATGAAAAAAAATGTTTACCAAAGAATACCAATTAGGTACAAAGTTGTTTCTAATATAAGAGAAAAACAAAAATAAATAAATATATATATATATATATATATATATATATATATATAACAAAAACAATAAAATTCAATGAATATTTTGACCACAAGGTGGCTGAGGTCAGACCACCCACATCACTTTCTGCTCAAACAACGATTTTTGAAGTCTGGCATTTGTCGATGCATCTGCTTCCATAAGACCTGAGTAGTTTGTGAATACTGAAATAACCCTTGCTGACCGCGCCACGGGGCAAAGTGCACCCACATCTCTTGGTGATGGGAAAGCCTAGTAGTGCTCGTCACCAGTATAGAGTGATGACGGCCACATGCACAAGGTCACTTCCCGCTGGTACAACTGCTACACGCCCTGAGCCTCCCAGTGCTGGCGGGCCTCTGTAGGAAACACAAGCGTGGCTTGTTCACACCGACACCACAGCAGCTCCATCTTGTAGCGAGCAAGGCACATTGGAGTAGGGCTGTGTTTAACGTGATCAGCGCCAACGTAAGCCACTGGTGCTAGCGAGGGTGTCGAGACGAAGCTTAGTTGGGTCGTGTGTCCAAGATGCTCCGACCAGTTGCTCCCCGGTGGCTCCCGGGACAACATGAGGCTACAACTCGTCCCTCGTCCTGCTACAGTTGCAGGGCTGCAAGACGTAGCTGCGGACGTCCTCCGGCGGAGTCACTAGGTCCAGCTCTTGGGCGAGGGCGAGGTAGCGCCTCCTGACGTGGTGCGCGCCGGCCTTGGGCTGCCGGGCGCGCGTGAAGACGCCCTTCTTGTTGCCACCGACCCTCGTGTAGGCTGGAACAGGGCCATGCCAGCATCATCATTATGTGCATGTCTTTTGAGTTATTAGTAACTTAAAAGGTATATTTTTATATCTTATAAAGATGAATCATAAATGACATTAAAATATGGGGCCTTATTTGCTATATGCGACAAAATGCTACTTTTATGCTGCATGACACAGTTGGATGTGGTGTAAGATGAAGCCATATTTTACAAGGATGTTTACCTGATTCACCTGGGACCTGGGCAGCAGTGGGCAGCAGCACTGGACTAACTAGAAGTAAGTGGTGTTACACTCGACCGACTGGCACTCACTCTGCGCTGTGTTGAAGTCCGCGAAGTTCCACACCATCTCGCCCACGAAGAAGCCCTTGCCGCGCAGCTCGTCGAACGCCCTGAAGTGTTCCGACAGCACCTCTACTTGGTACTCCTCCGACCAGATGTACGCCGGCGACTGCACAACACATCAGCGGGATGGTGTTTGTCGAACACGTCAGACATTCCGCGAACACAGGAATGTGTACCGTACCAGTGGCTCGCTAACTGGTGTGATTGCAGGTGTTTTTTTATATCTGTACCAATTGGTGAGATGGTCTTAACTTCAATGACTGAGAGCAAATGGGAAAGAAAGTGACAATAAAATATTTGTATAAATTATAAGCAAATAAATTATTATTTGTGAATTTTCTAGTATTGTTTATATACACAATTAAGTAGGGTTTACGGTTTTTTTAATTTTTTAAAATCATGTTACATCATTGTTATTGTGTCACTTGTTTAGCAACTCTTCAAAAAGTAGTTTTTCCCATACAGAACATTTGTCACCTCACTTTCATCAGTTTGGTTTGTTTATGATTTAATATATATATTTTAATGTTTTGAACTAAAATGTAGTAATAACACACTTGGAATCATCTATGTACTTTATTTTAGAAGGATTATCTGGGGACGGGCTGGTCTGCTGCAGCGTGGACCAGAGGCGAGAGGAGACTCGCGCCCGAGGTGTGGAGGCAGACACCCCACGTACCAGGTGCAGTCCCGGCATGGTGTCCGCGCCGTACTCGCTCATGAAGACGGGCTTGTGGAAGGCGCGGTGCCAGCCCTCTGCCTCTTGCACCACGTTGGGCCGGATGGTGTCGGTGCGACCGGGGTTGGAGTACCACGCGTTGTAGCGGTTGAAGCCGATCACGTCCATGAACTGGGCCTGTCTCGGCATAGCACGTCCTCGCTCTAACCACCGCTCACAACCGCGCTCGCCTATACAGCGTTGCCGGGTGTTACACAAAATTTCACTGCATGTAGTGACAGTTGTGAGAGAACAACAAAGCCAAAAACTTTTATCTTAGTTCTGCCATAATTAAAAAGATTTCAGATAAAAAAAATTACAACCAGTTATTTAATCATACACAACATGGTTTCGGACTGGAATGCTGTTAATGATGTAGAAAGCATGAATATTTATTGGTCCTGTGGCCTGAGGGTTTTTTCGTGATACTGCTAATCTCTCAATGTTGCCCTCGTGTTTAGCTAGCCAGAAAACTATCCCTCTGACAGAATAGCTGTCCCTCTCACAGGACAGCTGGGGCTGGAAAGATAAATAACTGTCCCTCGGACAGGACAGCAGAGGTTGGTCAAACAACTGGCCCTTGGACAGGACAGACACGGCTTGCAGACAACTGTATCTCAGACAGGAGAGCTTGGGACTGAACAGACAACTGTCCTAGCATGACAGCTGGTGATGGCCAGACAACTGTCCCTTGTACAAAAAGGCAGATGCCAGAAAGATAACTGTCCCTTGGACAGGATGCTGGGGCTGGGTAGACAACTTACCATCGGACAGGGCATTACCGCTGGACTACATCTGTCCCATCGGACAGGACAGCTGGGGCTGGCCAGATAAGTGTTATTCTAACAAGACTTCTGGGGCTGGCCAGCTGTCTGGATAGGACAGTGGGGTGGCCAGATAACTGTCCTTTGGACGGTACAGTTAGGGCAGATTCATGCCAGCCCTTCTGCAGCTCCTGATTGTGAAACACGTGGAACTTCGGTGGCTGTACGTTGGATGGCATGTAAATTATTTAACAAAAATATATTTGTGCATGCAATTCTCATGTATTGAGGAAAATTATTTCTTACCGTAATATATTGAGATACCATATTTTCATAAATTTTATTTAATTGAAAAGTACACTGTGATTATTGTTATCTTTGTTTGTATAGCTAGCCAGTTTAAAAGCATTCTTAGATCGATAATGTACCAAACTAAACTCATAATAATGAATACTTCACTACTTAAATGTTCTTTACACAACATTTCTATTTGGTTGCGTGTAAAATGTTTTTACAGTGCATGCTTGTGGTGCTTAGCGAACCAACACTATCTCTGCGGGCGAAGTAGCGCAGGTACTCACAGCCTTGTCCTCCCAGAAGCCCCGTGCGGTGGCGAAGGTGACGGGCCGTGTCGAGTCCAGCTGTCGCACGTGCTGCACCACGGACCTGCGGGCACAACATGGCCGTGAGGGACCCCGCTGAGCTGCGCCGGCCGTGCCCGTGGCTCGTGTGATCGAGCTCGTCTCATGAGAGGCTTTGACTGACTGACTGACACGTGCCTGTCCAAACAGCCTTTCACACCGTTGTCCACATCAGAGAAACGTGGAAAGATGCGTACGTACGGGTAAAATCAAGAGAAATGTTCCATGCTGTTTGATTTTACTCTTAAAGCAGAGTGTATCTGTGTCAGTGAGGTTGGATGATAGGTGTGATTCTCGCTGGTGTTTCTAGTGTGATATCTCCTCTAAGCGCAACGTCGTGGACTGGCGCGAAATCTTCTCATCGTGCATAGGAGGACTATGAGTTTTTGAGCTAACATTATATGGTGAGGAAATGATGATAAATGTGCAAAGTAAGGCTCTTTGGTGTTTTCGATAATCTTTACCGGTTGTTCCAAGTCTAAAAATTATTCATAAAACACACATTTCAGCCATTTTCACTCATAAATAAAAATCCAGTTAAAAACTAAATACAGAAACAGAATATACCCATCCGCCCTCAGCATATTTTGAATTGCTTTTTGTGAACTAACCCCACTCTTGACATCTTGAGTAGTTTACAAATGACGTCGTTTCCTCTGAAGTTCTGCACATCGTGTGTGGGTCTAGGCAGACAAGTGTCTCTCAGACAGGGAAGTTGTATGATAACTGCTGAAAATGAAGGCACAGTGTACGGAAAAGTGCATGAATACCATTCTTTAACCTCTTTCACTTATTATAAGTCAGTGTACAAATAAAAATATGAATTAACATTTGAGCAGTTTATTTATTTATTTTTTTAATATTTCTTAAGTCAGTTCTGGTCAGCTACTAGTTCACCTATAGCATCTTCTTTCAGCAAAGAAATATTATTATCAGGTATACTGTCTTGTCATAGCTGTCTTTGTTTGCATGTATCTAGAATAAGTTATCAGCACACACTGTTATGAAAAGATGTTATTCTTATTGAAGTATTTATTTTTTGAAGTTAAACTTCTTTAGGCATGTTATGAAAAAATGATGCGAGTAAATTTTTATGTGTGTACGCACTATGCAGCAAAATTTTCACTGTATAAAAAAAAGGCTACATATAAATATAAATTATATATGTACTTTTAAATCATATATATTAATGATATTCATTATTAAAATTTATATAAGTTATTTTACTAAATTAATTAGTTAATTATATACACATTTTTGTATTATTACATTAGTGTATAAAAATGTGTATTTAAAAATTATAATTTGATTGGTAATTTATTTGTTATCTACCATGTTTATAATATCCCTACAGTATTTGTATTATTTTATTTCTATTAATTATTTACATGTAAAATTAAAGTTAGTTTTTATTATGCCAAGTAAGTGTAACTTCTAATGTATGTACATAAGTACATGCACCCATTTTTTAAATGCAATTTATATATTTTTTTGATGAATTTTTCTTAGATGAAAAAATATTTTTGTAAGCATATAGTATTTTTAAGGGATATTTTTTTTTATTTATCTCATGTCACAAACGAATTATTGGTTTTCCATACAGAATAACATAATATTAAAACATTTGTTATAAGAAATTTAATATTATTCATGTAATATGGTCCTCGTATGTGTTTCAAAAATGAGGTCGGGCCCTATGAAGAATGAATATGTCCTTGACACTAGGGCTAGCACCAGTGGCGGATCCAAGGGGGGGGGGGGGGGGGGAGCACCAGGGGCAAGTGCCCCCCCCCCCCCCCCCCCCGAAAAACATGTTGTCTGCTACATTAATATTGCCGACAAAAATTATCGTTTCTGAAACCAATAAAATATTTTGATATAATTAATGAATTTCTTGTAGAATTATAAAATCTGGTGGTTGAATGTTATGTGTAGTGTGAGTAGATTAAATACAAATTTGGTAATTATGAGACATTTTTTCCTCTGGCTTCTCTGAAATGCTAGAGTGCCCCCCTCCGAGGTGAACCCCCGGATCCGCCACTGGCCGGCACGTTGGCGTGAGCCTCGCGACGGCAGGGACTGGACAGCGTCGCACTCACTCGAAGTAGGCCTCGGCGGCCGGCAGGTGGGTCCGGGCCTCGTTGGAGACGGACCACATGACCACGCTGGGGTGGTTCCTGTCGCGGCGAACCAGCTCGCTCAGGACGGCCTTGTGCTTCTCCAGCAAGACTGACGAGAAGCCCCTGCAGCGCGAAGTAAGAACTTACTTCTCTTGTAGCGAACTTACTGAACACTAACTTTGTGAATTTGTGGCTCTCAGTCAGCCACTGGTGAACTGTATATTATTATTTTTTTTTTTAATTGTATATGTTTTATACAACAAATAAATTACAAATAAAATATACCATTGTGGTTTCTTCTGGTGAACCAATTCTAGTAACTTTAGAGTTAGTTAAAAATGGCAAGTTTTTAATTTTTTTTTAATTTCCAAGAAAAAAAAATTGTCTTATAAGAAATATTGTAATCAAAATTTAATTTTGTATAAGTTTTTTTTAAATTTTTTATGCTTTCTATGCATTATTTTTCTTTCTTGAATTATTGGCGTGCACACAACTGAACTACAAATAGACATACCTGTAGCAATGTTTTTTTGTGAATGATTTTATCCTACTTGTTGAGGCTGTGAATGTACATTGTGCAATAGTGTGTTTGTGTTTTGAGAGATGTTAATCCAATGTACACACACCTTGTAATGTGGTCGAGTGAGATTGGCTGGGAAGTCTTTTTTTTTTAGTACAATTGTGAACTAAACGTTCTCTGCCTTAATCATTGCACTTTATGGGCTCAGTAAGTTTACAAGCAAATGAACAGAAGTGGTTCCATATTTTAATGTCCTACTAAAAGTACCATCTTTAAACAAAAAAAAAATGCATATTTTTTTTGTTTTATACATAGGTACAGAAGTTGACATAACACTCATATTAATACACAGGCTTCAGCAGACATTCAGATATAGTAAGCCAGATTGTTGAAGCAGTCTGTTACTTGTATTTGATTTCACTATTGTCATTGGATAAATCAAGAACCAGTACAATATTTTTTTTGAGGCAATTACTTGTAACTAGGGACTGGGAAAATGTGCAGGTTCAATGACTTTCAGGATGGAGTCAAAGTCCTCAAGTTAGATTCATCTGTCATTGGCTGCTAAATTTGGTGCTGCCATTGGCTGGGTGGTGTCCACACTGCGGCCAATAGGAGACATAGCACACTGGTACAAATGTGTATTATTTCATTTTAAATGCCATAACTAATGTAACACTGACTTTAGAAAAAAAAAAAAGTAAATATTCCAGTAAATCTCAAGTGAGGGGTGACCAGCAGTCAGTGTGGGGTGGCAGGGATTGGAGGGTTGCTCGGTCTGAGTCAATGGGGAGACTAAAACTTTGAAAAATAACAGCCCTTAAAAGCCTATTTGAACACGTTTTTGACATTTTGAAAAGTCATTTACAACAATACACTTTTAAGTTATTTTTAAAGGTTATTAGAGCTTTTTTAAAAAAAAAATTTAAAAAATCAGTAGCATTAAAACATTTAAAAACAAATATTGAAAAAACTTAATTGGCTTTATAGGTCAAGTCCAAAATGTAGAATACATATATATATATATTTTATTTTTTTTGTGATCCCGCCCATTTTGTTAAGGGATGGAGGGAGTGGGGAGGGGGCCATCGCCCTTAACGCCCCTTCCGTATGACCGCCACGAGGAGTCACTGGGGCCAGGGGAAGGCATGTGCAAGACGAGAAGGGGTTGTCCTGCTAATGGTCAAGACTCGTTGAAGAGCGTAAAACCCACTGACTGACGATTTTCAGAGAGAGTGGAGGATCAGGAACTTCATCTCCTACCAAAATTTGGAATAAAATAAGTTAAGTAATGTAATATTCAGTTCACTGGACCAGCGTGTATGGTTCAGTCTAGTCACGCTACTGGACTCGCACTCGTCTCCAGTGGGGCAAGGCGTGATGGGTCTTTGACACTCACACGGTGTCCACACTAGGGCTCTCGTCCACGACCATGAAGCCCCGCCGGTCAGCCATCTCCATGACCTCCTCGCTGTACGGGTAGTGCGACGTACGGAATGTGTTGCCTCCAATCCACTCCATCAGGTTGTAGTCCTTCACCGCAGTCACCAGGTCCAGCCCCTTGCCGCGGATCTGTCGGCACGGCGAGGCAGCGTTACACGTGCATGTTCCTCTACTTGCTTCTGGCTCGACACTAGCTCGTACTTTAGGGAACCTGCCGTTTACCCCACTTCTAACCATTACATTACAATATTCTGTGGAAAAACTTTCTTTTATGTTGGAAGTATAACCAAAACTAGAAACACCAGGATGCATGACAGCCAAGTCCAAAACATTTTACTTAATAGGACTTAAGTTTTTTGTTATTTGGTACTAAAAAGTAAACACTTGAATTTGTTAAAAAAAAACTTTCATACTAATTTAAAAAAAAATTGATCCAACTAACAGTAATATTATTGGATACCTATTTGGCAGTGGCAAATACAGGACACCTTTTTCGGCGGTTAGGGGAAATTTTAATAATACATATAGAAAAATATTAATATTTTAACATGTATTAAAACTTACATTACTACTGGCTTTAATACATTGACATGGGCATATAGCAGTTGTAGGTGACTTGGCTTCCTACACAGTAGCATGCCGTCTTCACAGATATACGATATACTCGCATCACAAATTTTTTCATAATTTTTTGGGGGAAGAGGTGATATATCCCCCCCCCCCCCCCCCCCCCCAATTTACACTCATTGAATCCTCTACTGCTACTTGGAACAAACTTGCCAACACAGTACCTAATGCATCCATGGTAGGAAGGTGTGCATTGCATACTATGTATATTTTGTTCACATGTACTACATAAAAGTAAAATAGTTGCTTTGGTTTCATTGAAAGAAGCAAGTATGAAGATTTTATTTGTGTTTATTGAAGATACTTTATAGCATATCCTCGCCTGGAAGACTCTCTGGCCACCAGGCTCGGTGTTGCTTTGTCATCACTAAAGCGCAGATTCGAGTGTTTAGCCAGGAGAACTTCGAAGGCGCAACTCTTCGGAGGGCTATGAGACCTTACCACGAGGGATCCCGGCGGGTATAAAAGGATCGTGGATCAGCGCCGAGAGTATAGAGTCTAGGCGAGTCCAATTGAGAGGCTGGTGGCGATGTGAGTGAGGACAGAGAGACAATGAACTACAGTTACATTTACCAGCTGTGATAAACAACAATTATTATGTCTCCAATGTCGGCAACTTACGTCAGCATCCTCATGCTTTCCAAATCCGCGCATGTAGAGTGGTCGCTGGTTGATGGTGATGGCAGTGCTGTTCCACTGCAGTGTCCTCAAGCCGATGGGTAGTCGATACACATCCGTGGTGCCCAGATGAGGCGCCTCTAGTCGCACCTGCAAATGTTCAGACATGTTGAGTGTTTCTGGTTTATGTTGACGGCAGTGCTGTTCCGTGTCTACAGGTCAACATCCAGACTGCCCTGCAGCCCTAGTGTGCCCTTTACCACACAACAGAGAGTGAGGTACCTGGAGGGTGTAGAGGTACCCGGGGTCCAGATGCATGAGGCGGGGCCACCACAGCTGTGGTGCATTGACCTCCAGTCGGCCCTGCAGCCCTGGTGTGCCATTAACAACTGGCTTTCCATCTCGGTCCATTAGTGTTACTTGGCACAGCATTTCTTCCGATGGGTCCGTGCCGCCTATGGTCACGTTGTATTCCACCACACCTGCACACACAGCCATAATTTCTTTGGCAGCTGTTTTTGTGTAAGGCATCTACCAAGGCATCGCCTGTAGACTGGGCTACTAATTTGCTCTGTGTCTAAACATGATTTCCAGCGGTGGACACATCAATAGAGGTTCAGTGGTCAGTTAAATTACTGCCCTCTAAGGTCATGAGGTTGACGATACTTGTCTGCTCGCACAGGCCACTATGCCATCTTTATTCATCATAGGGTGTGTGTGCAACACAAAAGGGTGTGGTGCGATGCAATTGCAATGTAGTGCCAAACTTTCCGGAGTGGTAGCACCCATAAATCAGCTGAAGGAGAAAAGTGAACCATTTGTTTATGATATTCAAAAAGTGAAGACATTTAACTCCCTGTGTTACAACTGCCAGAGTTCTACCGGAAATTTGTATTGAATGTTGATGCCAACAACTTGGTGCTCCGAGTCCTAAGCCAAGAAAGACTGTGTGGTTACTCATCACTTATGGTTATGGCTTATGCTAGTCGAAAATGAGGCCTTAGCATGTGTTTGGGGTACTGGGAGGTTTGCAAATCACCTTGATATGACTGATTTCGACTTATGTATGGCTAGTTAGGCTTTGGCTTGGTCTGGAATAAAAAATAAACCATAAACCATAAACCATAACTAGGATGGTGGGTATTATGTTAGAGTACATTCATTTTAACGAATTGACATGTCAGTGGTCTTGACATTTGCGTCGCTGACGCATTGTATTGTATGCACGAACCGGCAGAATTTATGAAGTGGAGGATGTCCTCTGTGAAGAGAAACCTGCGAACGTGCATTAGTATTGATTGCACTGCGTCGCAAATGTATTCTTAGACCTTGCACATGAGCAAATTTTGGATCCCGTATGCCAACATCTATCCAAAGGCATTGACTGACTACTGAGCAGGATGGGAACTCTTAGGGAAAATCAACATGCAGAGTGCGCACCTTCAGGATGTGTCCTCTGCTAGGCAGTATTCACCGCGAAAACTCACCCAGGCTGTCCTTCAGGTTAGTTTGCACAGACACATCGTCCACGTAAGTGGCGGGTGTGGTATGCAGCAGCACAGGTCGGTGGATGCCCGCGTAGTTGAAGAAGTCGAAGGTGTACGTCTGCACGATGCGTGTGCCGTTGTCCCTGCAACAAGTGCTCTCCCTGTTTTCCCACACGTACAACTTTCACAAGGTCTTATTCAGGTACAGGTCTTATTCAACCAGGGGCGCAACAACTAAATTTCCAAAGGGGGGGGGGGGGGGGGGGGGGGGCAATATACCTTTTTATAAAGAATCATCGATCCCCCCTATTGAAGCGGGGGGTCCGGGGGTCCTCCCCCAGGAAAATTTGTATTTCTAGGTGGAAAATGGTGCTATTTAAGCAGTTTTATTATCTAAAAATTGATTACACAGCAATTTCTTTGCCCCCATTTGCCCCCACTTCAAGGTTTCAGAGGGGGGGCAAAAGACCCTTGCCCCCCCCCCCCCCTGTTGTTGCACCCCTGTATTCAACTACAATAAACCAATGCCTCACAACAGAAACTTCAACTCAGGACCCCATGAACTGAAAGTTGGCAGCGAGTTGCTATCCTGAAGATGGTGGTGGATGTGTCGACAAAGCTGCAGATGACTATTAGTTCCCAGTGCTACTACTCAGCGTCACTAATTTGTTCAAGAATAAAGAGAGGGGAGAATTTTTACTTTGTTGTGGCTCAACTGCTCACGAATGTAGAACATCAATATAAAGGATAACCGAGATTGTGGAGGGTTGGAAGTTATTTATTCCCAGTAATATCTCGCTCGCTTGTCGATGCAGTACATTAACAATTTTCAAAACCCTCTTTTTTTTTTTTTTTTTTGGCTACACAATATTTTCTGTCATATTGTTTCTGTGTGGCAACTGGAAAATTCTGGCATTATTTTGAATCAGGTGAAGATTTTTTTCCCATTTTGAGGTCCATATTAAATATGACATTATCATATTAATTTTGGTTTGGTATTTGAAATACATCATTTTATATGGTGAACGCTTCAGTTGTCTGCAAGCTGGAACTGGCTGGAGCTTGCTGGGTCTGGATGTGACAAGCTGGGACTGGCTGGAGCAGGCTAGGGATAGCTGATTCTGGCTGTGACAGGCTAGGACTGGCTGAAGCTTGCTGGGTATGGCTGTGACAAGCTGGGACTGGCTGGAGCAGGCTAGGGCTAGCTGATACTGGCTGTGACAGGCTAGACCTGGCTGTAGCTTGCTGGGTCTGGCTGTGACAAGCTGGGACTGGCTGGAGCAGGCTAGGGCTAGCTGATACTGGCTGTGACAGGTATGACTGGCTGGAGCTTGCTGGGTCTGGCTGTGACAAGCTGGGACTGGCTGGAGCAGGCTAGGGCTAGCTGATACTGGCTGTGACAGGTATGACTGGCTGGAGCTTGCTGGGTCTGGCTGTGACAAGCTGGGACTGGCTGGAGCAGGCTAGGGCTAGCTGATACTGGCTGTGACAGGCTAGGACTGGCTGTAGCTTGCTGGGTCTGGCTGTGACAAGCTGGGACTGGCTGGAGCAGGCTAGGGCTAGCTGATACTGGCTGTGACAGGTATGACTGGCTGGAGCTTGCTGGGTCTGGCTGTGACAAGCTGGGACTGGCTGGAGCAGGCTAGGGCTAGCTGATACTGGCTGTGACAGGTATGACTGGCTGGAGCTTGCTGGGTCTGGCTGTGACAAGCTGGGACTGGCTGGAGCAGGCTAGGGCTAGCTGATACTGGCTGTGACAGGCTAGGACTGGCTGTAGCTTGCTGGGTCTGGCTGTGACAAGCTGGGACTGGCTGGAGCAGGCTAGGGCTAGCTGATACTGGCTGATACTGGCTGTGACAGGCTAGGACTGGCTGGAGCTTGCTGGGTCTGGCTGTGACAAGCTGGGACTGGCTGGAGCTTGCTGGGTCTGGCTGTGACAATCTGGGACTGGCTGGAGCAGGCTAGGGCTAGCTGATACTGGCTGTGACAGGCTAGGACTGGCTGGAGCTTGCTGGGTCTGGCTGTGACAAGCTGGGACTGGCTGGAGCTTGCTGGGTCTGGCTGTGACAAGCTGGGACTGGCTGGAGCAGGCTAGGAATGCTGATACTGGCTGTGACAGGCTAGGACTGGCTGTGACAAGCTGGGACTGGCTGGAGCAGGCTAGGGCTAGCTGATACTGGCTGTGACAGGTATGACTGGCTGGAGCTTGCTGGGTCTGGCTGTGACAAGCTGGGACTGGCTGGAGCAGGCTAGGGCTAGCTGATACTGGCTGTGACAGGTATGACTGGCTGGAGCTTGCTGGGTCTGGCTGTGACAAGCTGGGACTGGCTGGAGCAGGCTAGGGCTAGCTGATACTGGCTGTGACAGGCTAGGACTGGCTGTAGCTTGCTGGGTCTGGCTGTGACAAGCTGGGACTGGCTGGAGCAGGCTAGGGCTAGCTGATACTGGCTGTGACAGGCTAGGACTGGCTGGAGCTTGCTGGGTCTGGCTGTGACAAGCTGGGACTGGCTGGAGCTTGCTGGGTCTGGCTGTGACAATCTGGGACTGGCTGGAGCAGGCTAGGGCTAGCTGATACTGGCTGTGACAGGCTAGGACTGGCTGGAGCTTGCTGCGTCTGGCTGTGACAAGCTGGGACTGGCTGGAGCTTGCTGGGTCTGGCTGTGACAAGCTGGGACTGGCTGGAGCAGGCTAGGAATGCTGATACTGGCTGTGACAGGCTAGGACTGGCTGTGACAGGCTAGGACTGGCTGGAGCAGGCTAGGGCTAGCCGGGACTGGCTGGCACTGGCAGGACATGGCCAGGACTCGGGCTCACGTGTGCAGCTCCTTGAGGCGGCCCTGTGGCACGGAGGTCTCCAGCAGAGTGTTGTCGACGGCGACTGTCAGCAGGTTGCTGGCGCCGTGCTTCAGTACAGAGCTGACGTCACGCTGGAAGGGCAGGTGTCCACCCTCGTGCGTCATCACCAGCTGTCCGTTCAGCCACTGCCGACACAAGGGCGGGTTCACACCACTGTGTTGGGATAGTCTGTACAGTCAACACACCCATTTTTTTATCATTGATAATCTTATTATTGTGTATTCAGGTATTAAATTTTCAGTTAAAATAAATGCTGTTTCACATTGAAATAATGCGGGTGAATTGGGGCTGATTACGAACAAAACACCTCTTCCATCATGCCACTTTCAAGGTCGGCTTGGAGGAGACACACCAGAGAACTGCCTAGCTAATGATAAACTATCCGGACATGTCTGACTTGTTTATGATTTATAAAACTTACGGACTGGCTAAAGGAAAAGTGATTAAAACAATATTTTAACAACTCGAATGCCATCAGGCTGGACGTGAACCGGGACTCCCGTATGTTTGGCTGCTGCGTCTCTCCGCGGTCAACGACTCCGAGAGTGGGCGGTCGAAGGAACTCGTTCTTGTGCTGCCGCGGTCCCTCGTGCGCGCAAGAAGAGAGAGAGGGTAGCCATAATGGAGACTCGCACAGGTGTGGGCCTGGCGGCTGGCCTTGGTGGCTGCGGGCCGGGGTTAAGGTCAAGGCGCTCCCTAGTCGCAGGAGACTTCAACTAACCGTTAGAAGACGAACTCTCGCGTGTTTAGGCCGCGGCAAGTCATTTCTCCTCTTCCCAAACAGTACTTAATGTTGGATTTCACTTACATTAATTTAATTTATTAAAGATTTAGACTACGTTTACGACTCCAAGACGATACCTGTTTCTATAACTAAGCTCTAAGAAACAAAATATTGTATATACATGCGTTAAGCCTATCTCAGAAACAAACTAGCTGAAGTATGGTGGAAGACGTTGTGAAACTTTGTCCACACTGTTAATAACTGGGTGACTTTTGTAACTATTTAAATTTTTACACAATGCTCTTCCTCGGGAATAATTTAAGTTCTTTTCGACGTTTTCATGTAAGTAAAATCAATAGCTTGTAAGGTATAGAAATTTCAGAAAATAATTAACCAACTATTTATTTTTTTGTCTTATAGTGCTTTTAATACTTAGTTAGAGGTAAAACAAAACCATAGTAAAATAGTTAATATCACATTGAAAGTTGGAGTTGAATATTAAGTTTTTTGGACTCATGATGTAGCTGAAAAGTAAACATTAGAATTAGTTGTTATATTGAAGCATTTTATTACTTAATAAGTGTAGATATGTGTCTTTAAAAAATTGCGGTTAGACAAAGTTCTCGTTAATCAAATTATATATACGTATATATAATCAAATTATATATATATATATATATATGGAATAAAAAAAATTGATTTCATGAACTTTATATCACCGAACTTTACGCCAGTCGACATAAGAAAGACAATTTGCTCGCTAAACTCTTATCTCACCAGACAGGGAGCCAACTGAAGAAATGTTGCCGGCAAGAATGAACCAAGCATTACCTGGCCAATAGACAACCTAATGAACGGGGGAACAGGCCGGAAGCCACTCACCACGTGTGCCGTGTAGTGCACGCTGCCGAAGCGGAGCCACACCCGCACCGCCGGCAGCCGCCAGGCCGCGGGCACGAAGAAGCTGCGGTCGTACCAGGCCAGCCCCACGTGGTCGCGAACCTCCTTCAGCTGCGTGACGTCGTTGTAGCTGGCCGGCACCGGCATGGGCGCCGTCGGCCCCGTCTGCGCAACACGGGGCCGGCTGCTCACCCGCGACTGCGGCGTCTCAGGCCAGGTGTTCGCAGCACAGAGCAAGGAGGGAAGTAAAGAAGTGCGACTCTTTCAGTGGAAACTGAAACCATGTTTCACGCGACATGTTTCGCTACCTGTTGGGCGGGGCCATAACTACCAGCAAATAAAAAATAGGAATGGAGGTTCTCACACAAAGTTTTTTTAGTTTTTTTTAATGGGGGACCCCCCAGGGGGTCCGCCCCGCCAAAAAATGAGCTCTTTATTTGAAAAAGGGCGAATACAAATACAAAACATGGAGGAGAAAATTTGATTACAAGAAAAGAAAAAGATATTTACAATATTATACATACTACGTTTGTTTGGTTATATTAAGTTATTTTCTTTGGCGGCGCAACACTAATTTAATCGATGCGAAAATACTTAATGCTGTTTTGTAATAAACCGTCATGTAATAAATAAAGGAGTAGGAGGTGCAAAAACTCATTGTATTACACACCACAAAATCAGTGTCTTCCTAAATAAGGTGAATTTTCACTGGTTTGTTTGCCTGATAATAGCTTATACATTACTTCTAATAAATTAATGTAGTTATGTCAGCAATATAATTATGAAAACTACTATCTAGCGGACGGGCCCATTACTACTTCAAAAAAAACTAGGTCTCAGTCTCGGTAATTAGAGTTTCTCCCCCATGGTTCTCAGGCACCTGTCCTTCGTCCCAGGAGGGGCTGGGCTTTGTAGTAAATGGCTTTGGAAACATTTCATGGCATTTTCTTCCACGAATTCAGCGTAAATCTATACACGGCATGCGTGTTGTAACAATACGCATGCTTGCAATGAAGAAAAAAAAAGTCTTGATTCTCCGCGAGTGGTTTCAGCTTTGTGAGCCAGCCCGCCTCCTGTGCTGTTGATGAATGATGACTGTTACCGAACTCCGGTAATTCCCCTCAATAAAAGACCACGTAGTCTGGTATGTGCTTGTATGGTCTCCGAAAAGAACAGCTAGGGGTACACATGGAACACCGTGTGCGAGCGAGCGACGTGCTGGCAACGAAGGACCCGGTGTCGTCGCGTAGATGGCGCAGCAGGGCAGCCGGCACGGGGGTGCTGTCATAACTTAGAAACACACAACTTAGAAACACTTAACTTAGAATTTTCTAAGTTATGACAGTTCTAAATTGTGACTTTCTACGTTATGAAGTTTCTAAGTTAAGTGGTTCTGCGTTGCGTGTTTCTGAGTTACGTGTTTCTAAGTGTGACAGTTCTAAGTTGTGAGGGTTCTAAGTTATGACTTTCTACGTTAAGACATTTCTAAGTTGTGTGGTTCTGCGTTGCGTGTTTCTGAGTTACGTGTTTCTAAGTTATAACAGTTCTAAGTTGTGTGTTTCTAAGTTGTAATAGTTCTAAGTTATGACTTTCTACGTTCTGACGTTTCAAAGTTGTGTGGTTCTGCGTTGTGTGTTTCTAAGTTGCAATAGTTCTAAGTTATGACTTTCTACGTTATTACGTTTCTAAGTTGTGTGGTTCTGCGTTGTGTGTTTCTAAGTTGTGTGTTTCTAAGTTATGATCGTTATAAGTTGTGTGCTTCTAAGTTATGATCGTTCTAAGTTGTGTGTTTCTAAGTTATTTTTTGTTCTGCGTAGTGTGTTTCTAAGTTGTGTGTTTCTAAGTTATGATCGTTCTAAGTTGTGTGCTTCTAAGTTATGATCGTTCTAAGTTACGTGGATATTTCCAAGTTTTCTAAGTTATGACAGATCTAAGTTGTGTGTGGTTCCCACCTGGCGCAGGGGCTGGCTGTACCAGTGCTCCCGGAAGCCGAGCAGCGGGTCCGACTCCGGGGACAGCCGGAAGTCCCACACGCCGTCCAGGCTGCGCACGTCGCGGCTCTCCGACTGCCGCGGGTAGAGCCCGCCCCCGGGGCCGTCCCGGGCCGCCGCCCCCAGCACCGCCGCCCCCAGCACCAGCACCGCCGCCATCCACCGGCAATCTGGAACACGTTCCATGGCGAGCAATCCATTGAAACAAGACGAGTCTGGGCCTCGTATGTGATATATTTCCTCAAACTACTTTAAGTTTGTCCCAAACTTTATAATTATATTTTAAAAGCATTCTAATGACGGTTTTTCATCCTTGGATGAACATCATGAACTTATAACAAATAATTTCTCTGCACATAATAGCTGACAAAATTGGTCAAAAGTGACTTAGTTGAAATATTGTATAATAAGTCAAACGTAACAGTATCGACCAACATAACGTATTAAATTTTTATCAATTGATTGGGAGTTTGGATTTTCACTCACCAAATAGATATCACATACAAATGATCAAATATTTATATCTTGTTTAAGGTAAGTGAAAGACGAAGAACTTAACTATAAAGTTTTTCCTCTCAAGTACGGAACTTGAACCCTCTCCCGCCTGGGCGGTGTTTGGCTTGTAACCCGGGAGATCTGGTGTTCCAGGCGGGATGCTGTTCGGAGTCCTGATGGCCAACAGCCCGCCGAGTGCTCGCACTAACAGTATCAGGCGCGATGTGCGAGGCAGCTACACCCGGTGTTGCAGAAGAGCACAAAGAGCAAAGAAGAGCAGTGAAGACAGAGGCCCGGTAAGACGTCCTGGGAGAACAGTGGGATAAGAAACACTTTGCGGCGATCTTTCGAAGGAACATGCTGAACTGGCCGTGTTTAGTTCACCGAGTGACGACATCGCAGACAGGTTTAAAGGAATATCATTTACGGAAATGGAGAGGAATTCAAGTAACAGACGACCAAGAATTACTCTATTTCATGATAAAAACTATTTCATTTGGACATGGTCCTTAAAATACAGACACCTTGTCTGATGCTCTGGTGATGTTCGGAGTTTCGGCCTGAGTTAGAGGATGTGACAGCACTACTGCGAAAACGAGACAAAAGCGTCAGCAAACCGCAACTTTCTGATTTACATTAACCGCAATCCAACGAATTTCGTCAATATTTTCACTGGGCGAAGTTTTTTTTCTCGCCCGAACTCTGCGCGCCACTGAACACAGCAAAGTTTCACTCTCTCTGACGGAGGCAAGGAGAACAAACCATGAAGGTGAAGTGAAGAGAGCGGTGCTGTCATTGGCAGATCTAGTTTACCTCCCAACATTCTACGGCTCTTTGACCAACAATGCTCAAAATTACGTGGCCACGAGTTCACGCGATGTTCAAGTTAAGAAATAGTTACGGCTATTTGCTCGTCCCCTGTAAAATGTAATATATATCCCTCTTCGGCGTAGGTAGATTTCTAAATTCCAAATTCTTCTGGAAACTTCTACAAAATTCTGGATCATCTTAAGAACTTAATGTATATGATATACTGTATGTTCTCCAATATTCTAAAATGATCTATAAAACTTAATCTCATATTCCATGCAGCGAAAACGTTCCGAATATTTTCCACTAAATTCATTCAGCATTGAATAGCTTAGAAATAATTTCGTATTACGCCTACTAAGGTAGTTATGAATTTTTTGACCTTCAAACACACACACACACACACACACACTCTCTCTCTCTCTCTCTCTCTCTCTCTCTCTCTATATATATATATATATATATATATATATATATATATATATATATATATATATCATCCATTATATTTACAGCAGTTATTACTAGAACTAACTATTTTTCAAGTTAGAAAAATCTGTATAAAACACTTGTTTATTTTGGAAAATTATTCTATTTAATATTTTGGCTATCGATGATATTACAATTATTATAATTAAACACATTGAACAAGGTTTCTTGAAATATTTTGCTAATCTAGGTTTCAGATATTACTAATGATTGAATTTCGTCTAACATTCCATAATGAATGTACAGCATTTTTTAAATATTAAAATTGATTTTACGAGATTACCATGTTTCTAACTGAACTTTCACAGTTAGTTCCTAGGTAAAGTTAGAGACGCTTTACAAAAACATAATCGAGATCTGTTCGGGTTTGGTGAATCAAAATGACCGAGGCTACAAATAGGATAGCTTTGCAGCATTATATTTGGCCAGTGTAGTGGAAGAGCAGAAAGTTGGGATGAATCGTGCATATGAAGATTTGGGGAAATAAAAAAATTGAACCAAAAACTATCAAAGTACTATTAACCTTTTTTAAATGTATACTCTTGTGTGTTCACATGTACACACACATATAGATAGAGACAGGAAAAAATCGCGGGTTCAATGACCTTCAGGATATACTCCAATATCCACTACACACTCGGGCAAATGCCAACTGTTCATTGGCTGATGACTTGTGAGTCATCTCGATTGTGTGGCCTGTGATTCGACGCTTCTATGAGTGATGGGTCTCTAATTGGCCCTCAGTCCTCCAGATTAACAGTGAACCAATAACAGAAGCAGCACTAAGGTAGGTATAATTATTTGAATTTTAGCCTAACACGAAACGAATCCGCGAATTTTTCAGGTCTCTACATATAGATACAGAAGGAGAGAGGGTAACAGGAGGAAAAACTGTTCACACCAAGTGTCGCCACTCCCTACTCACGTCCCTGGATAGCAGACAAACTCTCCTGGCTGCCCCTGGTATACAACAACAGTCACCCCAGAGCCACGTCCACTGAAATTTACTAGAAACGAATAATCCTGAGTTTACACTGGAGAATTTAAGACATAATCACATCCTAAATTGTACGCAATTTGGCTACCAATTGGGCCCTTGTCAGTCACGTAATATAACATATCAGCTCTGGCAATGAGCCTCTTATCACAGTTCGTGTTCTATGGTTGTGCACACTAGAAAGGGGAACAAAGATAGCAATTTACTGTTAATTCCTCGTATTTTTTTTTTTTTTTTTTTTGGTATTTAATTTGGCACTTCGTTTCTTCCTGTTTAGATACTTCCCTGGGAGGCGGTTTTGTGTCGGGTCACTTGCCATTCCATCGCATGAACTCGCGGGAATATGACACCTGTCCTCTGCTCTGACATAGTCCTGCGCCTAAACAAACCTAATCCTTTCGCTGGAAATTTCAGCCTGACGTATAAAGTTGCAAAGTCACAAATTTATATCACTTAAGTCTACGGTTGATCTTGATTATACATCGGCCGACGAAAATAACTTGAATTTCAAATAAATACAAACATAATCACTCAGAAATTTGTATGTATGAACGTCAAATGACTTTATGCAATGACTTGAGGCGACTGGGTTTCTGAACTTCTGGCAAAGGTGTTCATGTCCCTGAGCAACATCGGCCTCCAGAGACCCTCACAAGCCACGAAGTGATGAATATTGTCTCTAAGTTCACAAGAGTGCGTCCAATGAAAATATTTTCAAAGTATATTTAGTTGAAACATGCAGATAAATTGGACCAGGAATACTCGAAAAACAGGAGTTTCAATTTTAAAAAAGATACTGACTTGCTTGTTTGTCCCCACGCGAGCCGAGCGTTCACGCCGTCTCTGGAGCCCGTGAAGCACACAGGTTCACGCCCTGATGAACTCTGTTGAACTCACGGCGAAAGACGGCAGCACCAGGGCTGCCCGCGCGATGGAAGGGGGGAAAAGCGGGCCGCCAGCTGAGATCGGTCCAGGCCTGCTGCCAGACACCTGAACTTCAACTGTACCAAGGCCGCCGCCTTAATTAGCATTCGCGACACTAACTACCTCCCCTCCCCCCACTCGGCCGTGTTACACGAGGACTGGGACTGCCCCAGAGACGGGAGATCAGGAGACAAGCAGGAGTGTCAGTCCGAAGTCGGGCCTCACGGCTCCGGCCCAGTCAGGGTGTCAGGTCAGGGCTCTCTGCTGTGACTAGGTCCCTCTCTGCGGAGGACCTACCGGCGATGGGATAGGGTCATCACACCCACGAATATGCGAGCTCAAGTCTACCCCACGACTACATCATTAGGCCACTTTTATTGGGTTTTTTTTGGAGAAAGTGCTTTTGTCGCTAAAAAGAGTTTAACATTTCTTGCTTATCAATATATTAAAACCTCATTAAACCTCCAAGAGTCTGTGATTGGATTATATGTACATAATTTGTTCTCTAATTTTTAAGATTTTAGTTTACAGCTTGTTGATATCAACGGCTGTTATCTTCACTCGACTATCATTGAGTCAGGATCATCTCACGGACTACCCTCACTGCAGGCTGAGCTTACCTGATGAGCTATACATAATAAAGACACTTTAGTGAGTTAATTTACTTGTCACACGTCAGCTTCTGAACGGACTGATTATCATTTTGGCGTTATGTTGATTCACCGTTTCCATACGGTCGCGTAAGTTTTTGAATGTATGATGAGGGCAATTCGAGCGTCACATAATGAAGTAACATAATGAAGTTATTTATGAAAGTTCAATTATGAACATAGTTTTGTCTTATAGGCCTTTGTTCGTGCATCAGATACAGACCTGGGCCAGTCTCCAATGGAGGGAGGTTAGACACTGTCAACCCGTTTTGTCCTTCGTCAATCTTGGAGTACCTCTCTTCTTCAGGCTCCTGTGGAGAGGTAATGGATATTTTATTACTTATTTTTTTTAAAATATACTTTGGTTAATCAGGCGGGACAACACACTCCAAGGGCATCTATGACCTGCCGTAGTGGCTGAGTGAAGAGCGACGTCTGCAGTCTGGAGTACTGACCTAGTTGGCGAGCGACGGCTGATGTGCCCTTGTCGGTCCAGATGCGGCGACCCACAGTGCGGTCCAGCGAGGGCACTTTATTCTCGGGCAAGTAGGCCTACCCGTATCCCGAGGGAGGCCACATTCGTAGTGACATTGCACATTCGCAGCCAGGTCTAGACTGGGACCTCAGTTCACAGTCAGGTCTGGACCGGGACCTCTGCTCGCAGTCAAAGCTGTCACCTCCAAGCCAGCAGGGCTGGCATTGAACGATGTTGATATAGATAAATGTTTGCACAGTTAAATAAAATAAAATATTATTGCTTAGAACAAACCCTATGCAACCAAGAAAAGAGATCTGTTGTAGAAGTATGCCACAGTTAGCCGATACGAACAGAGTTTTTTAGTTGTTACTCTTGGTGGGTACCGGAGTTTAATATTTGGCACAACCAGGACAATGAGTGCCATAATCAGGTGCCTAACTGACAGCCATAGTTAGCATGACAATTTGAAGTTTCCGCTATCCCAAAATATTTTGTAACTAAGTAAAAGCGTTGTAGGAACATCACATATCGTACGGATTTAATCACTGAAACACATTCTTAAGCTAAGTGAAGGACTTGTTCTTTTAGCTCGTGCCGTAGTTAAGTGTCTTCTTTGTTACTTCACAAGTGACGAAATAGTCGACCGTTGCGTGTGCTACTGTGTAAGAACAGCACGTACGGGAGCTAAGTGACGGCGATGACGCGAGCCAAGGCTCTCAGGAGGGCTTAACTCCCTGCTGGTCCTTGTATTGCTCACAGGGATCTCGGGGCGCGTGGGGCGCGTGGGGCTCGTGGTTTGTATGTCGCTGTATGTCAAAAGAAGGCTCAATAACGTACAAAAAATACAAACATCAAAACACAAACGAGCCAAAGCTTTTGCCAGCGTTTGTCAAAAGTTACATGCATAAACAACCCAGAATATTCCGAGGACGGAATTAGAAAAAAAAAAAAAAAAAAAAAAAAGACAGCACAGACGAACACGTGGACTGACAACGACCAAACAGTTGAAACAAGAACAATAAATAAAGACTAAATCGACCTCGGACAACCCAGAGACAATTCAACGATGATTATAAACAGATAATGTGTAGAAAATATAAACTTTTGACAACGATTGATTTTGGCTTGTTTTCTGCGTGTTTTCAATTCATATTTTTTGACGTGACAACGTCTAATAAATCGATGAACGCCGGCTGCACGCACGAAAAAGGGTCCCGTTACGCACATTGTCCCGTTACGCTGTGTCCCGTTACGCTTATTGTACGCTTGCGCCGCATCTATCTCTCTTCCACTCGATTGGAACAACCATCGATTTGAATTTTTCGAGGCACATTAAACTTGAAACACTCCCATTCGTTTCCTACTTTTCCTATCATCGTCCTATCCTTAACAGAATAACACAGATTGGAAGAAGTTAAATAGCAAACATGTATAAAAGTTATAGTTAAAATAATCTCTTCGTTAAAGTAATAAACATATTTGAATTAATGAGTGCAAATAAAAGTAAATTTATCACTGAAATTGTAGATTTCATTTCACTCCTTCTTTGTATCCATACAAAATAGTGATTATTCCATAAAAATGATTCAATTTTATTCATAAAAGTATGCAATCATTTCATCAATGTTTTGTTATGACGTTGTCACGTTAAACTGTCGTCCGTAAACCGACTTTACAGACAACCAATTTTTGTGTCCGTTATTGAAGTTTCTTATGGCGTACGGTGTGACTAGAAATGGCGTAGTGCCGAATGGCGTAGGTGGAGCTCAGGGTAAGCTCGGTGACACTTTCCCCGGTGGACGTGGACTCGTCACGTGCCGCATCACAGACTGGCGAGCTCCGGCAAGCACTGGCGCACAGCGCTGCTAGCGGCCACATGCAGTGGTTACCCGCTCGCCTCATGCCTCACGCCTCGAGCGCGGCGAGGCTCATGTTCGGGGGGAAGCCTTCTTTTCACAGACGAGAGAGCCAAATGCTCGATCGTGCATCTTCGTTTTTTTTTTGTTCTTTGTAAATAAATATGGGGGTGTTGATAAAAGGATACTAATGGTCAATTAGGTTAGGTTAGCTACATTATAAATACTTTAAAAAATTGTGGACGGTTGATTTCGTTAGGATAGCTACATTAAAGATATGAAATAGAACGAAAAAAAAAGCGAGCATGAACTTCGGGTAACTTCGGGTGTGGCTCTCTCGTCTGTGAATTGATGGCTTCCCATGTTCGGGAGCCTGGGTCGTTACTTCGTCGCACTGGGCTGCCTTCAGCTGTCACCACACGCGCCTTTCTAATGAACGAGTTCGGCGCTGTCGATATGCCTGCGTGTCATGTTTGCTGAACGTAGATGGGAGAAAGTTGAATTACGCCCCATTAAGTACTTCTCCAGGCAAATTATTTTTTACTAGCTAGTAGTAAGGTGCCTAAGACACCCGGTGATGACGCTACGCCCCCATGCAAGCCGAGAAATTTAACAATCTTCAAACAATGTTAAAATTTGAAACATAATTCAAAATATTATCTTTGCGACACGGACTCGGCAGCAATGCTAGGCGAAACAGATTAGCAAATAGCAATGAAAATGTTACACTGTAAGCGCATGAAGACAGAATTCATACAACGTTACAGAGTCAGTCAGTGAGTCAGTGATGAGAGTGTTTATATGATTAACACCATCGTGCATTATAAGTGTGTTGTTGGTACGTGTTTTCATGCGTGTGAGATTGAAATAACGAGTGTTGTGGTCTGCATCCTGGAAGAGTAACTAACGCGCCTGGAATAGCCATTTAGGTTACTGACTACATAGATCAAGTTAGGGACCTAAATGGTTTGGCGTATTGAAAGTCTGGATTTAATGAGTTTGCATGCAGCACTGGTTTGTAAACACAAGGTTACAATCCTCAGCAACCAATACTTTACTAATTAAGCTACCACTGTTTTAAATACGGTTTTAAGCATTAACGCACAGTTAAAAACTTATTTGAAAAAAATCATTCAGTGGTTTATACAGTTTACAAAGCAACGGTCACAAACACCGCAAGGATGATATAATATCAGCAACGTTTAACACTCAGATCCTCGTGCTCACAGAAACAGCAAACAATTGACGACTGTCGTCGGCCATCTGACGGTCAAACTCATTATCACCGAAGTTACGGATGGCAAAACTTTTCAACACATCGATATTCGGTCTTTCAATATATAGCTTGAATTATATTGAAACCGTTAAAATATTGGCCTGAAAATATCGATATTTTCGTTATATAGGTCGATAATAATTTACAAACATTTGCTCATGCTTACTTATAAAATATTATTTACGTATATGCTACATTGAGTTCTTGATATATTTAAGCTAAAATTAATATGAAATCAGTTACTAGGCCTACGTCCAAGTAGCTACTTTCCGTCACCGGCCACTGCATTGCAATGCTTCAACCTACCAATCAATGAAATTCCCTACGTGAACTCCAATATTTCCCTTTTAAATAATAACTTATTCTTTCAAAACCTTCGGTACACCATTGTATTATTTATTGCCAAAATTATTTACAGATAATTTTAATATAATTATTATTTTTTACTTCGATACTATCAAAACCAAATATCGATATAAAAATATCGGCATTAAAACATCGATAGAAAATTATAGAAATATTGAACCTGAAATATCAATATTTCCGACAACTGAAGCAGCGCTCACCTTAACCCGTTCAGCTAACAACCTTGTGGCCCAAATGCGGCTAGCTGGTGTGGGGGAGAGTCGTGGGTTCGACTCCAACACACGGCGGACTTCTTCAAGAGCCTCCAGCGATGGAGCGTCCAAGAGCTGGGCTCAGTCCTGATGGACGTGCCGGCAGGTTCTCAGAGATTCGTTTAACGTATTTAAAGGTGAAGTCAAATGAGGGGGTTCATGAAATTGGTACAAAACACCGTCTGCATCCTCGAACGTGGAAAGTTCCGTTTGGCAGAGTTGTTCGGCGCTGAGGTGGCGACCAATAGCCGCTGGCTGCCGGCGGGTCACCGACAAGCTAGACAGAGCTGGAGGAGCAGGCTGCGACTTGTCTCGCGCAGAGACTGTCAGCATGCACCCCTGCGGACGAAACTGGCCGGCGTTACGGTTCGCACTGCAGTTCACATCTTCACGCCTCCACAATAGCTTCAATACAAGTACCTACAGAGTAAGTAGCCGAATTCCTGACTTAAGATGTCAAAAAGTGGACCGTGATTTGAGAATAACCCATAACTAGAGACCTGAAAAATTCGCGGGTTCATTACGTGCTATGCTAAAATTCTAATAATTATACCTTAGTGCTGCTTCTGCCATTGGTCCACTGTTAATCTGGAGGACTGAGGGCCAATTAGAAACCCTCACTCATAGAAGTGGCGAATCACAGGCCACTTAGTCGTGACGACTCACAAGTCAACAGCCAATGAACAGTTGACATTTGCCCGAGTGTGTAAAGGATATTGGACTCTATCCTAAGGGTCATTGAACCCGCGAATTTTTCCGGTCTCTACCCATAACTATAAAGACCAAGGTAAAACGCGGGTTTTGAATGCCTGGCTACTGGTGGTTTTTTTAGCAGCCGTGGGTGTCGCTAGCTCGGACTGTGCAAGCAGATGGCTCGCCCTTGCCTGCATGAAAACTGGCCCGCTAGAGTTGCAGCGGCACTGCTACAAGCTTGCGAGTGTGGCCACCAACAATACCCCAACAATGAAGCTCAAGGCGTTCAGCAGTACGAAGGACTATGATTTTGGGTTTTGTACCTAAATGTGCAGCTTTCTTTGATACGCAAATGGTTGGAGCCCATTATAATACTGTAGTCCATCATGTTCTGCCAAACTGCGTGGCTAACTTGTGGCTAATCTAGTCTTGTCAGCGATGCCGCCCAGTGTATTTTGTGCTCAGTAATAAGACATCTCCCGATAGTTCCACGATCCAGGAACACTTGGATGTCACACAGGCGTGACTCCTGCAGCTGTAACGCCTTTTCTTGTTACGCACATGACATGTGTAAAGTCCTGGCGCGTAGAGCTGTTTCTGGCTGATATAGATTGGCTGATTTTTTTTTTTATTTGCACAAACAGAATGACATATTTCGTAAATTGTATTTTCGTATCTTGTAACTACTAAACCAATGAAATAATAATAAAAAAAGCATTTATATCTCAGTACACGTGATGTAAGTTTAACGTCTTTGGTAATTCAAACCTCGACTAGTCGTTATATCGTAAGTTGTAAAACGGCAAAGAGAGAGAGAGAGAGCGAGAGAGAGAGAGAGAGAGAGAGAGCGAGAGAGAGAGCGAGAGAGAGAGAGAGAGAGATAAAAAGTAAATTTGTAAAAAAAATCACAGCGTGGTTTTTTTGGGCTTCCACTTATTTTTCAAGTATTTAAGACTAGTATTTTTTTAATTTTTTAATTAGAAAGTTGAGATAAATATAATACATATTAATAAACATTATTTAACAAAATTATTACTCGCTTCAAAATAACTGCTCAAGATATCAATATTTATTGATAAATCAATAATGATTAATTAACAATAAAAATTACCCACTGTTGAAATACACCATAAAGAAAAACTGCGCGTGCTACTGTTCTACAAACCATTCTGTCAAATCCCCGAATGAGATATGAAATTCATAACAGGTAGCGCTATGTATGCGGGAGATGCAAGGACTGACTCAACAGAACTTTCTACGCTGCTGGTTGAACAAGGAGGAACGTGAGCGCGCTGGTAGCAAATATAAATTCTAGGCATTCACAAATGACTGTATGGAATACATATATCCATTTTATGAAACGAGCGCTTGCGCACAAAGTCTGTATTATGCTTTTGTACATCTATCTCTCTCGGTACTATTTTTTTTTTGTGCGTGTGAGGGGGTGGAGGAACAAATCATCGCACAAAGAGAAGAACGGAAACGAGACCAGAAATGTATATAACATAGTGCTCTCTTTAAACGTTTCAAGACAATGTTTCATTAAAAACGTTGTATTAAAATTCCGCCTTGAAATTTTACTCTATCGTGCCCAAAAAAGTTTCACTTTAAAAATAATTATATTGTAATTAACTATAACCATAAAAAACGTGTGTTTAGAAATTATCAGATGTGGTGATAACATAAATACTTATAATGAATTTAGCCGCGATACTGGGTGTACACAATTTATAATATTGTTGCAATGAAACTACTTCCTAGGTGAAATAAGTTCCTAAAATAGTTGTATTCGAGAATTTGAGGGTTGATTTATAATTATAACACAACGAGAATTTAGCTCTGCAACTCTTGTGAAAGTTTTTATTAAATGTTTGCTGTTGACCGCATCGGAGCGGCGTAGTTGCGAGTGGTGTACGCGTATCAGCAGTAACCGTAGGAAGCCTAAGATGTACATCAAGTTCTGTCCCTGCCCGAACACGCCCGAATATTCACCTTCGGCCAACCTCGGGTTTATTTATATATATTTATATTTCTCTGTTTATTTTAATGTAGCTTTACTAACCTAACTAACCGTAACCTAACCGACCAATTTTAATATTTGAATTCATTTTTCCTGCGCAAAAATAAAACATATCCCGAGGTTGGCTGAAGGTGAATTTTCGGGCAGGGACAGAGCTTGATGTACATCTTAGGTTTCCCGTAACCGACTGATAGGGATGACGTAACATCGGAGCGCCAACTGGAACATGCGTCGGGCAGTGCAGTGATGCTTGTGTCAGTGAGGTTGGGTGAGGCCTCACGCACGCCGCGGGCGGAGAGAGCGAGGCACGAGGCACGAGGCACGCGCGAGGAGTCGCGTGCTTGCGCAAGAGTCGGCGCTGCAAGGGCTTCCTTGTCCGGAGTCGTGCCCGAGGTTCCGAACTATGTTCTATGTTCTCCGTGACGAGAATCTCACGTCACACGTGTGCCGGCAGGTGAGTGGCAGCTGATGAAAAGAAGGGGAATAAAAAAAAATACGCAGGGAATATTCGTCGTCACGGCTTGGCGGCCATTGTGTGTTTGATGACAACAATGGCAGTTGCGATTTGGAGACACACGACACTTCTTTCAAATGGCGAGATGACCGTGCAACTTTCTAGTGAAAACAGTTGAACCTAAACTGACCTTGTCATCCTCACAGGGAAATGCAGTGTGTCTAGTATCCTGTACAAGCCTGCTTGATCGCCACGGCGTCTCCAGCCGGCGCAGCTATGCCCTGACGTGTTGCTGTGCGCCTGTGACTCGCGGATATACGGCCCTTAGCAAAATATAGCTTTTTGACGTGACGTCTAATAAATCGATGAACGCCGGCTGCACGCACCAAAAAGTGTCCCGTTACACACATTGCTCCGTTACGCTCTGTCCCGTTACGCTCATTGTTCCTTTACGCTATATCCCGTTACGCTCATCGTTCCGTTACGCTATGTTCCGTTACGCTGTCGGCGAGTGCAGTAATAATAGGTTATGTTACAATTGACTAAAAAATTATGGTGATTCATATAATTGATGATAGATATTTAATTACAGTTTATTTATATGAAAACTTGTTCTTAATTATATTTAAACTTTATAGCTAAACGCCAGTTTTTAAAATTAATTACAAGTCATCTACACGTGAACTGTTTCGTCGACTGTTTATAAAGTGAAGTGAAAAGTTAATGTGGTTTTCATTGCTTATTACAACAACAATTTCGGCAATAAAGGTTAATTATTCTTGCATTTTAAAAATCTGATTACTAGTATAATTTCAAGTATTTATTCTTTTATTATTAAAATAAAATTAATTCAATTTTATTCATAAAAGTATGCAATCATTTCATTAATTTTTTGTTATGACGTCACATGAAACTATCGTCCGTAAACCGAATTTACAGACAACCAATTTTTTTTTACACTTCCTTCCATTGACTGTATTAACACAGCAATTTCCGAACACGCTGTATATGTATCTACATTTAAAAAAAAAATTACCAAAGTCACCTTAACACTTCACCATACCCTTCCAAAAAAATATAATAAAATTAAGTGCAAGCCTACTAATTTGTCGACGTAACTAACTAACTAAAAAAATAAAAAAAATAAAAAAAACAACTGAAACTCAATTTCAAAACTTTAAAAATGTGTACCAATTGCCCTAAAATACATCAAAATGTGGAAAGTCAATGCCGAACGTTAAGATTTGTTTTTGTAGGGCAGGTATACATTGTTGCATAGTACAACCTTTATTAAACAATATCTTTTTAAACAATCTTTTTTGTATTCAATTTTTACACATTAAATTGTTCAATTTAATGTTTTCTAATAAAAACATATTTTTATCAAAATTTATTTAAATTTAATATTATTTAATTAAAATAAATAAAATGAAGCAGGGTTTCTGGTAAATAGTTAAACATTTTTTTTTAAATTTAATGTTGACATTTTGAATTCAAATAAAATCTAGTGCCTAGATTAATATCCATCTCTGTTTTCCATAATGGCGCAAGTTACAACCACCAGAAGTCGTAAAAGTTTTTGATGTATTATTCAAGTTTTTCTAGGAAAACGTGTTCAATAAACCTGAAACATTGCGACTAATTATTTATCATAATGTTCCTAAAACAAAAAGTGGGCACAGAGATAGGACTTTGATAGCATTCCTACCGTTTACAGTATAAACTCTTACCAAGTCATTATAACGTTTAATTTGTCATCTACATCATCGATAAGGCTTCATTCCTCAGGCTAGCTACGATGACTGTGGTTTCATTCAAAGAGTTCACGGGAACACCTGGCTGCGATAACTCACAGTGTTGTCGTCGATGTTTGGACCATGGAGGTATTAGTGCGAAGCAAGCGAGCGACTGCAGTGCTGGTTCAGACACTGTCCACCGCGAGCGCTTGATGCGGTCATGATTAGGCGTTTGTTTACCTTCTTTCAGACAGATGTTATTTCATTCCGTTTCAGATTTTTTTTTTTATTCGAGTTATAGTTCCCGAGATTTTTTTTTTCTTTTGCTGGTGAAATTTTGAATAATGGTTACTTCCTACTTGTTACGAGCGCTACACGCAGTCTGTGCCTACCTCGGCCCGTAGCTGGCTCCACGCTGCAGTGCCTCAGCTCCCGGAGCAGACTGGCGACTGGCGGTCCGAGCCAGCAGACCGGACCCCTCCTCTCCGGCAGAGTCCTCGCACCACGTGGACCGCAGACTGGCGACTGGCCAGCAGACCGGCCC
This sequence comes from Bacillus rossius redtenbacheri, assembly GCF_032445375.1. Classification (NCBI taxonomy): domain Eukaryota; kingdom Metazoa; phylum Arthropoda; class Insecta; order Phasmatodea; family Bacillidae; genus Bacillus; species Bacillus rossius. The sequence continues at coordinate 11,103,134 of NC_086334.1, forward strand.
ACAGCCCGCAAGCCCGGGCTATCAGCCGGCGCGTCGCTCTGGCAGTCGCCTCGCAGGGGCTGGAACACCTGGCCCTTGTGCCTCCTCCAGTCGCCGCTGGGAGCGCCACTAGCCGCGGCCAGGCTGGCCTCTGGCGAGGGTTCGAGCACATGTTCAGCAGATGTGAGGTCAACGAACTGCGATCTTTGGGACTTGAATGGGAACCGCGTGTGCGTGTGTGTGCGTGTGAGCGTGGTCCGCGCATTTCAGCTCCCCTCTCTTCTTCTTCTCCTTCTTCTTCTAACAACACTGTTCTTCTTGCGTCGCGGCTGTCGACTGGATGTTCAAAGAAGCACCGCCGCTCTCTCCGTTCAAAATCTTTCTTAAACATAAAACTAATTGGCATCATGGAAATGTCAGAGTAATTTGCTCTGCCAAAATAATAGAAAAAAAAACTATTGATTTGCTGAGTGGTTTCAATAAATAATGTTATTTACACCTATATAATGAGATTACCCATTCAGAGGATCAACCAAGTCTAGCCTGTATTAAATGTTTGCTTGAACCAAATTTGGGTCGTAAGCATACAAATATGTAAAAATTTCGGTGAATCAAACGAACCCATTTAATTTTGTTTGGCAGGTAAAAAAAAATGTTAGTCACTGTGAACAAAGTTTGAAATAATGTAAGTTTTTTGTATCGTTCTTACCTCGACAAATAGGCCCATTTTAAAAATTAATTGAATTTACTCGAAGGTAAGTAAAATATCCAAAAAAATTTTGATTGAGTTAAAAAAAAGAAAGGATGGAATTTAGTCTCCTTTCAGGAAACCTAACAGCCATAATAATAAAAAAAAAAGAAATAGCCAGTACCAAACTTGGCTTTGGCCTTCAGACCAAGGAATACGAAATCCATCAATCAAATCAACATTATCTTTTGTTTAGGTCGATGACTGTTTCCGAGAAAACCACGTAACCAGACTTAGTGGATAAGGTAGTGGAACCAAAGAACAAACAAACGACAGTCACGAGTCGAGCACTCTGGGTTGCCGTCAGCTACTCCAACAATGAACAGCTTGTTCGCCAACACTGTCTACAGCTCAAAGCGCAGTTTTCACACGTCAGTGAATTACAACACTTCGTTTGTGCCTCAGATTTAGTATCTTTGGCTTGTAATGCAAAGATGGGTCGCATATTGGACCTAAATTGGGCACTGTATCCATTTATAAATTTATATTTTGTTATGAAAAATAACTTACAAAGTAATTATTTAATATTGGCCATAACATTGTTGTACAAAAAGTAGACTACCTTTATCACCATTACTAAAATTATTTTTGACATGTATCACAATGCTATAGATATAATTATTTAAATTTAAAAAATAACTTTTTCCAGAAGCTCAAATATGGTGTAATACCAAATGTAGACCGATGCAGGCATCTTTCGACTTGATCCAGGCAGTCCTTCTGGAGTGCATAGAATACTATAGCTGTCCACCTCGTCTTCCGTCTGTGGTAAGCTACGCAAACGTAAGTACTTTTCTTACAGTTTTTCTTCTCACAGGCAAGTAGCGCGCTGATCGTCGTTGACATCACAGGAGGCAAAGCTTGCTTTTTTCTTCGTCTCCCCTCCTTCGCTCTTCTCATTGGGGTCACCGACCATCCAGCTACCAAGGACAGCCACGACCGCAGCAGACACCCAGGCAAGGTAATGGTTAGTGAGGAGCCTCTCAGCATGCGTGGGAGGTGTTGTGTACCTTCGTTCCCTCTCCACCATGACCCTCCACTCACTTAGGCGTTGACCCCGCGTCGGGCCGGGGGCAGCAGCCCCAGACAGACACTCTGGAAGGTTTCGTTACAGCACCTGCGCTTGAGAGGGAAATGTTGTTCGCGAGGGTTTGGTGGCCTGGAGAGTGAGCTAGGGTCACAAATATACTCACCGGCTCTCTTCGTGCTCCGGCCAGTCAGTTTAAATGCAATAATTAATGTAGTTATAATTTTGAATCCAAATTTGCAGCTTAGGAAGGCCTGTGCTAACTGTATAATGAGTGAAAAACTGCAAAAAGTTTGGACTTATTCAAAATTTCTCTTTTCAGTCCTAAAATAAGGGTTCAGAAAAAAAGAGTTGTGTGTATATATATATATATATATATATATATATATATATACATACACATATACATATATATATATACATATATATATATATATATATACACACACACATTCTTCAAAGTAGATTTAATTGGTAACAATTTGAGCCACACCGAAGTTCTGTTCTATTATTTTCCGAAATGAATGCAACACTTAAAACATTGGGCCTTTTTTTATTTTCTTATAAAAGTGAAGCAGTTTTCTTTTGGTCAAATTTAGAGCCAAATATCGGAAAAAGTACTTATCCTATGAGGGAAGTAGCAATGAATTTGCATTACACATTTTTAGCCTTTATTTAAGTACAAATAATGCATGTAGATGTAGTAGGTCTCTAATTATTTGGAAAAAATATATACGTACTATAAAAGAAAGGAAAATTTAATATTTGTAGGAATTGATTTAAACACCTGCCATGATGAAGTGCGAGAATTTGAAGGGGAAAAATTCATAATACCATGTAAACGAAATGAAATGTGTATTTAATTGAATGAAATATAATAATATAGTACAATAATAATACTCATAATTAAAATTTATACTGTCGAAATATTGATATTTTGAATAGTTCTGACAAAGTCGCCATGTTCCGTCTCGCTTTTTGTTCCTCCATCCACATTTCCCCAGGCAATGGATCGTTGGGGTCACGTATTCGTCATTTGTTTGGTCAAAAATCTGGTTGACAGGTACATTTTGACACGATTTGCTGGCACAGGATTTCACAAGGCATAGCACATCTGCTTTGTGGCACATGCAGCTTCCAGTGCACCTTTTCTTGCAATTAATAGACATTTGTGGAGAGTTTGTGGAGCTGGTTCACTCTTTGCAGTGATTGGGGTTGACCCCTGCTGGCATCTAATACAACCCCAATCATTCGCTTCTATCTCCACTTTTGCACCTGGTGATGTGTGCGGTAGGTATAATATCTGGCAGCCTCTTTTGTTGGAGGCAAACGAGCCAAGTTAAACTTTGCATGTTGCCATCTTCAAAAAGACCATGTAAGCTATGTAGAGAGTAGTGTTGCTCTCCCCTTCATAAAGAGCCACGAGGTACTTCTCTCCAGCTCTGGCAATGACCTCATGAGTGGCATAAGGTGGAAACAAAATTGTCGCTAAGTCCACCGGGCGGTGATTCTTCTGGGGTACGTGGTATGGAGTTAAGGGCAGAGCTGATGCCGCACTCACTGAATGCGTGTTAAAAAATGTTAAAATCCCGGGGAGGATTCAAATTCTCCACGATTGATTGATGTGGTGAAAAACTGCACGCAACATGACTTACCTCTGCCCCTTTTCTGGAAATAAACATCGATAATCGAGTCCAAGACATTGAGAAGAACCAGTAGGTCCACATACTATACCATTATCAGCACATTCTCAAAGGAAATTACATTGTCGAGCGTGGTTCTCACAATGTCGCTGTCTGCATCTACTGAAGAACTCTTAGTTTGTCCCTTAGTTTTCAAATGTTGAGCACATAATTTCAATTAGGTATCGTTAGATCTTATCAATGGCTACTTTTTTTTTCTGGGGCACTTTGATTAGTGTTGAATCTTTAAACACGATGTTGCTGCGAGAAAGAACAGTAGTATTATATCGCCACAAGCATTCAGCGATTTTAGAACTACTGAAGATCCTATCCTCTGGATATCCACCAAACACCACTGATAGATTAGTACCAAAGCGGTTGAATGTGTAGCTTATGTACCCAGCAAACGAATGCTCTAATGAAATCATTACGGTGATAGGTAACCATGTGAAATAGATATCCACCATTCACCACTGCAAATATGTTGATCCCACAAGGATGTCTGGGGAGAGCGGAATGAAAGTAGAATAGAAGGTAGATTTTATATTGTAAGTTTTCTCAACTACTCGTGTTTTCTAATTATCCTACTCATTTATATATCAATTTGTAATTATGTGATATTGTAAAATGCAAATTACATCAGAAATAGTGTTTAGGTGGATACCATGATCAATTTGTTGATGAAAATGATAGAGTGCTCGATTTGGTTACAGTTAACAATTGTATTAATACTGTCAACCCTCTAGATGTTGAATATGACCATCATTTGGTGACTAATTTTCTAAAGATTAGTTGTGGATGCAAAGAAAAGTGTTGCAAATTGTTTTCTGATAATGAATTAGGAAATGTGCTATGCATTCATAGCAAATGTGCTATGAATGAGCTGAGATCGATCGTTACAATGACCTTTTTAATATATTAGACTAAGTCGTCTTAGGACAACTTCGCTGTCTCATATTAAAATCCACATTAACCTCTTGTGCGAAAAAAAAAAACCTTACCGAAAGATACACCACACCGACCAGTTAAATGTTGAAAGGAAGGTCAGTTTGCAAAAACACCTTCATATTTTGTCAACAAATCAAAATTAAAAAGCTGAAATGACTTACTAAATTGTATAACACTACAGGATTGATTGACAAAGAACATGGTAACACAAAATGAAAAATAATGTGACATCTTTTTCGGATACTGAGTTTGATGTTAAATTACAATTTTGTAGAACTGCATGCCATAATATTGCCAGGTATAAGCAGTACATTGTACCAAACACATATGATTATTAAAATATATTACTTATACAAGATTTCTTTTAGAGTTGACATGACTCAAAAACCTGTACACTTTAGGGTTGTACCAACATTTGGCGAAGTATTTGTCTCGATATAGTAGTAATGAAACCCAAAACCGACCTATGTGCTTTATGCCAGAAACATTTTACTTCTGGAGTAGCCATGTCCTTAGTTTCAAAAGAGTAAAAGATGCAAACAATTGAGAAAATTAGATCCCATCTGCAGATTGTTTCTACGGAAAGAAAGTACTACAACGAGACTATAAGAAAAAACTACAGACAATTTAGAAAGTGATCACAAATCTTCTATGTAGTGCAGTTTTTATATAGCACAAGTGCACATACCTAGCAACCCTTTGCAGTCTGGCCCTATCTAGTTCTTAGTGCCATTTAAAATTGTTATTTTGTGAGATGTGCGAGGCAACGAACAAACGAGTTAACTACCTGATTACCGAAAGTGCCAGTACAACAAAAGGTCATAATTTTATTGTGAGCCTGTTCCATCACTTTGGGCGAACAAACTATGTTTATCGATGCCAACAACTGCGTAGGATAAAATAAGAATAACATCTTTCTGGGGTCCTTGGCATGGAGGATATGTCAACAGAAAAACAAAAAAAAAAAAATAGTTTTGTCGTTCATGCCGGTGGGCTACACAAAATTTATCTGTGATTGTGCCTTCGGACTTTTGGAAAAAAATATACATATACTCTGTCCAAATTAGTTGATTGCAAATGAGAAACGCGAAGTTGCTCTAAAAATTTATGACTGGCTACCATTTGTTCACATCAATGGTGCCAATAAAATGGCCCTTATCTCCCAGTATAACCACTTCGAGTTTGACATTGATGACAAAGGCAATGTTCACTGTAAAAAAGAGATTGCTGGAAGTGAGTATGTACGCCAGATCATCGAAACCGAAAATGGACCAGCCAGATTTCCAGAAGAGATAATTCTGAACAGAATGCCATGGACATGTAAAGAGTGCCTACCTTTTATAAAACATTAGGGAATATTGCAAGTATGAGTTCAAGGACGCGTTATGCCATCAACCGGAACCATCTGTGGAACTTGAACCAAATACTGGGAGTTCTGCCCAGAAGACCCTCAACCCCATCCAAAAAATTCAAAGAAGTGTCGCAAATGCTCAGTTTAAATTTTGAAGTTTTCGGCATATCATATATATATATATATATATATATATTAAAGAGGACATTTTCAGCTTTTGTTTCATACTATAATTATTTATTAAATGTAAAAAAATACAGCTTCTGTGTTGTTTTGAATTTTTAAGTGCGTTATTCTCAAAATTCCCATTTAAATTTTTTTATAATTCAAATGCCTATGCCTCAAACAAAAAAAATCACAGACACATGATTTTTGCACATTTTTATTTTTTTTATTTTTAGAATTTAGAGCTTAATTAAAAAATATCACTAACTAAAAACCAAAAATTGCCGAAAAGCAGTTCAATTTTGTTTTTCGCCTCACATATTGGTTATTGTACTTTTTACAAACATGTCTCCAAAAAACATTTTATTAAGTTATAATATAACACCAGGCTCTGTGTTAGCACAGTGCTGTATGCTCAAACTAAACTTACGTCTTGCACATTGACATCGTTCCGACCATGGCCTCTAAGCCCGTGCTCCGCACCGCTAGTACCCGATCCCATTTTCGGAGCGCACCCCCAACCCAATCGGAATGAGTCAGGCGAGCGCCTCGGGCATGACCCCAATAGACGTAAAGAAACTAAAGGACACGGAACCCCGGGGGTTCGAACCCATAAAACAATTAAGGGTAAAGACATTAGGACAAAATTACTAATTACCAGACTTTAAACAAGTGGCTCACAAAGGAGGTGAAAGTTTCCCTCCCTTGAGAGGTGGCCATGTTCGGCAGTCTACAACCACTCCACGCCGGGTCAAGACGTGTGTCCATGAGCAGCCTCGCACTTTGTTTCACCGCTCGTTCATTCTGTAGTCATTTTAATATCTAAATCTTTTCTTTTACTTCATAGCTGCTCACGTCGACTCGGCGTGTATTTTGCGGGCCCGGGATTATCCCGACCGCCTTCGTTAGTAGTTCCGCACCGCATCGCGGACCACGCCACTTACGACACTGGCCGACTCCAGCCAACACGCTTTCGCTAGACTGCCGCTCATACGCCTGCCGGCTGCAACCACAAGTAAGTTGTCGTGTCCTGCATTTGGCCTCGGCCCCCTTGTGCGAGTGCTACATGCTCATTCCTGAAAAAAACATGGCTGCCCTGAAACTGGAGGGTATTTTTTACCTAATATATTGACGCCGTCCCCGCTGCCTGTTTTGAAATTACGCTAAATTATTAGGTTTTGATGAATTTTGATCTCAAGGGCGGGGTTCCTGGCCTCGTGGCTGCAGGCAGGGACGCATCGGCAATGGGCTCCCCGGGCTGTTAAGGCCTCCCAGGACGCCGTATTAGAAAAACCACACACGTAATTTTAACTGATTTATTACGTCGCACACGTTACACTTCGCTACATCACATATGGCACTCTCACTCGACTGGCCGCATCATCGTCGACCTCCACTCAGCCTACACTACCCTCAATTGGCGGTACTCGTTACGGTCACTCGGTAGTCCGACGGCTAGTACGTTAAGAGGGGTAGTTACCCGGTGAGTTGCGAGATGAATGCTCGGGTGAGCGGCAAGCCTGTTTCTGTATACGTGAAAGTTCGTGCGGGACGTAACGTGAAATATGTTTACGACTGGTCATACAAAGTTACTCAATACAAAACAATACACTAATCACTAGGGCTAGTCTCGGGTTCGGGTCAAGTTCAAGTGTCCCACTCAGGTGGTCACACAATGGCGGCTACTCCACGTGGTGGCGAGGGCCATGTTATGCTGGGTACGGGCACGGCGGAATCCGGCGGGATATCGCGTCCATGACCGTCGCACGTCCCAGTTGATGAATCGTCCGTAAACTTAGTCTCGCATTTGGCACAGTGCCGCCCCGCGTGGGCGATGAACTAATTCCCCGTGGGAAGTTTCAGTAGCGTGAGGCGCAGGTGCCACGGCGGGTCACCTAATTAATTTACGTAGCACAAGAAAAACCCGGTGGCGAGTCACACATTAAATTGAAGGCCCGCACGAAATATCGTACGGCTGGTTAGGGCCGACCGGAGAGCTGTTGAAACGGTTTGACTATAATTACCTATTGCTGTTAATGGTGAGATTGGCGCGAAAGATGAATGCTCCCCGTGCGCGGGGCTGCCGGCCCTGGCGAGTGCTGGATGGCGACTGACTATCCTCCCTGGCCACCGGGGCCAGGGAGGGGGAAAATTCCGCGGGAAACTGCGGAGTGCGGGAAGATGATTTCGGCCAGTTTTGTGAATGATATTAGTTTACAAAATGATTATTGAATTAACATTAATTATTAGTTATTTTACAAGTATTAGTTTTTGCTTGTTTTATCGAATGCATGAACAGATTATTTAGTTGCGCAGTGCCACACCCGGCCGTGCGCTTTGCACACGTAGGAGGCCGTGACTGACGTCACGCCGTTCGGGGCACTGCACTACGTTGCACGCACGGGCGTGTTCGAGGCACGACACTGATCATGTGTTGAGGACACATAACGGCCTGTGCTCTCAGAGGGAGCACCGACGACGGCGTCAATATATGCCTAAGCTAGTTATCCTGTAAGATGGTGATGCACCCGGCGCCAATAGATGGCGAAGTGGGATTCATTGTGTCATTACTTAGGGAAGGAGCAGGCTTCCGCTCGTGTTGGGAGAGTCAGAAATTAGCATATGATCAGGACAGTCAGTGACATCTTATAGAACATGCTGCAAAGGCTAAATCTGTAAATATTGACTGTAATGATAATGTAACCGACTTGTATATAAGCTTGGCTTGTACTGTACCAGTCAGAGGTCTGTATCCCAGAGAAATTTGGAGAATTAAAGCAAAAGTTTGGAATTTGGTTTATTGCTTCCCGCTCTTTATTGCTTCCCGCTCTTTTACCACACCCTCCCTCTCCTTCCCTTCCCTGAAGCGGCCTCCGGGATTATGCTCTGGAATCCTTTGCTGGAGGGGCCCTTGGGATTACATTCTAGCTAGACTTGCGCATAATAGTTCGCGACCGGGAGCATTCCTTTTAGTTCGCAGCTCCTTAGCGAACTAGGTCGCTCAATTAGTTCGTCCACTCCCATCTCGAATTCAAAGAAGACATGTCACGGATAGTTCGTTCACTTTGCTACCGCTACTGCAGGTGAACATCTTTGTATGTTATAGTAGATATTTTTTATAATGATCAGTGTTGTTAACGCCTAGATTATTATCCTTTTTTTGGGTTATTATACATCAAATGAGTAAATGAAACAATAATTTACATAGTTGGGTAAAATGGTGTTCTGTTTTTATTCTTCACTTAACATACACTATTATCGAAAAATTTTAATTTATAAAAGGATTTATTTTATAGCTAGGTTAAGAAATATTATTTATGAAATGTGTTTATTTTAGCATTGAATATGTATATATACATATTCAATGATTTTAGTGAATAAAATACCGTTTTATAAATGTACAAATTTTAATTATTTTTTTAAGTTTTAAAGTGGGTTTACGATTAAAAATTAAGAGCTAAGAATTAAGACTTAGTTGTGTACTTACCATATGACTCTATGTAAACTAGTGGAATGGTTTATGATTGTCGTGTGTGAATTTTGACAGGTCGTGTGCGAACCACATGATGACTTAAGACTTAACAGAAATGGTTAAGCTGGGTTTACGATTGAGAATTATAACTTAACATCGAGCACACGATTAAGTCAAAACTACATTTTCCAGTTTATGATTGACATAGAAGTCGTTAATTCTAACCAATCACAGCACAAAACACATGGTCGGCCATTGTTCGAAACGGAGAAGCAGGTTTGAAATAGGTTATTAACAAATGGGTTAATCTATTTTTCGAAATGGATGATGATTACAAATGACAAATATACGAATTATAACCCAAAATACTGCCTCGCTCGGTCCAATACCAAGACATAAACTTCCGGTTGAAAGGTTCTGTTTGTTGTGATTAGTTGCTTCCCTTAAGTCTTAACGAAAAATAAAAAATATAACCATTGCTGTTAAGTCTTAAGACATCATATGGTTCGCACACGAACCGTCAAAATTCACACACGACAATCATAAACCATTCCACTAGTTTACATAGAGTCATATGGTAAGTACACGACTAAGTCTTAATTCTTAATTCTTAATTTTCAATCGTAAACCCACCTTTAAGGGAAGCGACCAATCACAACAAACCGGAACCTTTCAGCCGGAAGTTTATGGCTTGATATTGTACCGAGCGAGGCAGTATTTTTGGTTAGAATTCGTATTTTTGTAATTTGTAATCATCATCCATTTCGAAAAATAGATATCCCATTTGTCAATAACCTATATCAAACCTGCTTCTCCATTTCTAACAATGGCCGATCATATATGTTTTGTGCTGTGATTGGTTGGAATTAATGACTTCTATGTCAATCATAAACTGGAAAATGTAGTTTTGACTTAATCGTGTGCTCGATGTTAAGTTATAATTCTTAAGGTAATCCATCGTAAACACAGCTTTAGACGTGCGTATTCATAAGAGCTAAAGACATCTGATCAAAGAATATAGCATGTATGCTCGTTGATATATAGGGTAACATGAAAAGTATCTACAGTCGATAATATCAAATGTTAAGTACATAGTAGTTAAGAATTTTTTTCAGATACACACACGACTTTTGGAAATAATAAAAAAAAATTGCAAACAATAAATATGAGTGAAGTTAACAAAAAATGTGCTCAACTCTTATTATGTTTGAGATAATTACTTAACACTGCATGTACTGGCATTCTAAGACAGTCATAAAAACAACTAGTTTAGTTTATTTTTTAATTAAATGACAAATAAATAATGTAAGAAATGTAAAAATAAGTTGATTTAACAATGGTTTTATATTAGTCAAAATTTTAATATTAAAGTTGTAATCAGCTGTCAAAATTATTTTATGAATATTGAAATCATTTTGTAAACACTCATATAAGTACCTAATGTAATTATGTCTGACTTGTTCTCAGTATACGCCACGGTTTCCCCACCGCGAAGTAAGACCTGGGGTAACTGTGCTCGGACACGAGTATAAAGCTATCATCATCAACGAAATGATTATAATTGAAAATGTATCATTGCAGTAAAAATTTGCAGCGATCAAGAGTCAATATTTTTGTAAAGTCAGTATCTGTTAGACGTCTGAAATTTCATCTATCCGATCCGAGAAGATAACAATAGCCAGCCAAAAAGATCAGCGACAAAGCCGTAACTTATACCCGAAAGGGAGAACGAGTTGACGTCGAACCGACCGAAGGCCATTAGCCCGGCCTGAGCCCACAGTACTGGCTCCTGCTGGCGGAACGCACCCCTCGCCAAGTTTCCACCCAGATGAGACGAGCGGCGTAACCTTGGCACATGGAGGGAGTGTCCCCCTCATCCGCACGCCAACCCCTGAGGCAGTTCTGATCAGCTCGCGGCCCGGAGCGGATGTGCGCGTACCTTGGGGAGCCTTCCAGTTTTGTCTCTCTGATTCCTCACGGCTGGTAACTATAGTCATCACCAAATACCTTTTTCAACGCAACTCCCCACGAGACTCCGGGTCGGTTTTTTTTTCTATGGTGCAGGGATTAACCCGGCCGTCGCTACTTTCCAAGTCAAGCCACCGAGTCTAGGGGACACACTGGGGCCGATCGACCCACTCACGGTTAAACGACAGAGCTAGCCTGGCGCCCTCCCGGAAAACACCCCAATTTTCACGTACAGCTCCTTAGACTCGCCGCGGGAATCGCACCCGAAACCCCGGCTGATGGCAGAGTGACGACTTTTGATAAGAGCCAGATCATGTGCACCAAAATAAAAGAAGGAGATCGGAAAAAGAACGAACTAATGAACTGAGGAGCGAGGGATCTGGGAACTAGTTCAAGTAGTTCGTCTGTGGGAGCACTCTTCCGAACTAGTTCGTTCGCGAACTACACAAGTCTAATTCTAGCATCCCTCTTCCCCTGAAGCGGCCTCAAGAGAATTACGCCCTAGGACCCTCCCCCTGGAGCGGCCTTTCGAGGATTACGCTCTAGGACTTTGCCCTCCCTCCTCTTCCTTGTTGCCCAGTAAGAGGGAAATCTGCAGCCCTGCTCTGCCTGGCAGACTGCCCGCCCTCAGGAGCTGTTCGACAGTGACGACTGAGGACATCATACCCCAGGAGGGTGTTCACCCCACTTCAAGCCACTCCAGTACTGGATGCTGTTGCTGGGACATGTCAAAGTGTAAGGTGCAATTTAAGGTCACGCTACTGAGCCACCCTAAGACAGTTAACTTTCGGTACTGGCCGTCTCCAGAACACTCGTAAACGCGCCCCGCGAAACTTCCACGGCAAATTCATTGTGTTATACTTGTGGCGTGTTTGTTCTGTAATCAGCATGTGTAATGTAACTGTAGAACAGCTCAGATGCCACATAGCGCATTCGCATAGTGTTTGTAGCGGTTCTGCCACCGCATAGAGTATGCATAGGGAGTACCGAGTACCCATGCGTACCAACGGAGAAGTCCGTTAATTAAACGCAAATCAACATAACCGGTGTCGCATACGATTATTTCGCGCCACCCCGTCCTCCACACAGTCGAGCGGCCTCAGGGGATTTCAGGTTAGACTTCAAGCCGTCTACCTGGAGGGGCACGCGGGGGCAGAGTACCCACGACCCATCACCAACGGCCTAGTGTTCCACTAGCCTGGCGCCCCCCGGACAACAGCAGCACCGCGACTCCCGTGGCGCCCGTCAGGTTCTTCCCGGGCCTTCCACAGAGGCCGGGTGCCGGCAACATGAAAGAATAAGTCGGTGTATGTTCAAAGCATTCCTCAGTAACATTAGCTATTTATTTTAGTGTCTTTGGGGTTTTGCAAAATTAAAATTTTAAACACTATAATGCACTGTACTTAAATGGCAACTTATTTAAATTTAAGTTTTTTTAAAATTAGTTTTGCTTACTGTTATAATGCATATGTGTTCAAGTTCTGAAAGTTACTTCTTACTTATACTTTAACTACAACTATAAACCCAAATGGGTACTGCATTGGAAAGTGGAGGGTAATATGAAGGAGTGAGGCACCCCAAATAAAGATAAAAATATGAAAACCAACAATCCACACGATTGTAAAGTATGCCGTCCACTGCGGTCTCGTGTTCGAGGTCGGGCGCAGGTCCTAGCGGGGTGGCTGGCTTTCTTAGAAGTTCCTGTTCCGGGAGGGCGCCAGGCTAGCTCGGTGTCTAACCGTGTGGTGGTCATGGGTTCGTTGCCCCAGCGTGGTCCGCTAGAACCACCGGCGGTGATGGAATTTGTTTCCTGATTAGGTTGGGTTGTTTAGGTTAGTTTACATACACTGTTCTGGTTGTTCTATGGGTCGCACGTCGCGCACGGGAGGTGCGGGGTGGACGTTTTATTGTTCACGATTTACACTGGTTCATTACATTGGGCGCGAGGTCTACTCGGCGGTACATGACTGCCAATGAGGCGTCGGAACACGTAGAAGTTTTGATTACACTATTATTACAATTACACTTGACAAAACGGCACTCTGTGGTGCTTTTACGTACACAATTACACTGCACACGTTATCTGAGAGGGACACCTGCGTGTCTCTACGTGTGTTTACTTATTAAGTCCTCACGCCAGTCGCAGTTGAGGGAGAGCGTTCGATTAGCATCGGCTAAGCTCGTAATCGGTAACTTGCGAAGCGCGGGCCCACCTGTGTGGACCGCGACTCGCTACTAAATTAAAAACACGTTTGAGCTTGGATGTAGCCTGTGCCTGTGCACTGGGCGATTAACTTAAGTTCTGGGGTGGCGGGAGACGGCCCGTACCGTATACTGCACGGCCCCACGTAATGCTTTGTGTGGGGCGTGTTAAATTGACGCGGCTGGGTTAGGCCCTAAACCGGAAAAGGACCGGGCGCACACGGGGAGTATTTAAAAAAAGGTTTTGGTTGTGACTATAATTACCAGATGGACGTTCGGTGAAACACTGTGGGACGTGCGTCCATCCCGGTCCGCGAGTCGCGCTGTACTGGCGTCTAGCCCTGGCGCGAGGGGAGGGGTGAGCTCCCTGTCGCGCCAGAGTTTCTTAAGTTCCGTTATTCGTAAAAATCTGTATAATTATCTAAATTTAAGTGGCTCTAAATTCACATAATAAAACATAATGATTAATTTAATATCTATTTATGTTTTAGAATTGACATTTAATAAGTTTGTCTAAAATAAGTTTGCATATTAGAGTCAAGCTGGAGACTGTCTGTTTCTTGATAACTACTCTAGTGCCGAATGATAATGTTAATTTGGGGCGGTTTGCGTTTTGTCACACGTTTCACTACTGAATTTAGGCTGAAGGCCGCAAGGGTTGCACTCACAGCTGTTTTAGTAGAAAGCTACATGTGAGTGACCCGGGCACTCCTACGTCGCACTCTATTAATTAGGGGCTTTTGTTTGTTTTTTATTACTTTATTATTGTGTGGGGAATTTTGTAGGCACGGGGAGTGCATTGCATGCGTAATTAAAATGGTTCGCTATTCTCTACCTTGGGCTGCGGTCCGCTCACTTGACTCAGGTGGGCCATGGCTAGGGGTGCTTTCCGTTAGCGGAGCCGAGTACTGGCGGATGCAGGTCGGGCTTTGGGGTGGCCTTCGGCCGTACGATGTCAAGTATATTTAATATAATTTAAACAACCACCCACACGAATTCATTTTATTTTTGTTAGAGCTTGACGTCGTACCTCTTGCTGCAGAAAAGCCCGGTCCCCACCTCACCAGTACAAGGCCACACTGGCGTAACGAACCCCTTGCCCAGGCCCCATCAAATACATAACTGTGGCGACACAGAAGGAGGGTAATCAACATTTGTGGTAAGTGGTCACGTGTGTTAATTATACTTAAATTTCCACATATGCCAGTGCAATGTGCATCATCCCCTTTAGTGCCCACAAGGATTAGATCCTCAAACAGGCATGTTGGCCCTTTAAGAAGGGCACCAAATTCTGTGAATTCCAGTTTCCCCTTAAGGACTGAGGTCTATCTTAAATTGTGGTTATGCATATTTACACTGTTTTAATTTTATACCTACTTTAAATATAGTTACCAAGCAGTTGAAAATAAACACTGACAGTCTTCCTTTTATGCAGTTTGGCAGGAGAGAGCTCTGTTCCCTTCCTCTCGCGCCAGGCACCATGCGTCAGTCTTCGGTCTTCAACAGGTTGTGGTATGGGGTAGATGCATCGTTCCACAGGGGGCCATCACTACTATTCTAATTGACTACAGTTATTCTGGTAATTATAAATTTTTATCCTATTTTTTTTACATTTCCCCTCAGCATGTCCCCTAATTATTTACGGTGCAGAGCTCAACTCGGCCATTATTAAATGCACCCACCATGTGATCATTCTATTGCGTGGTTAAGAACTTACAGTGTTGGCCGACTACAGCCCACCATTTTTAATTAATAGTTGAGCATACATCTGCTGACCAACGTTGAAATTAATAACGTAAATTCGCAAATCACCATATCTGGCTAGAGTCTATAGTTATTTAGTAATTAATTGTACTGGCTGATTCCAGTAAACACCCGTGCATAACTGTCGCTAGGTCTCATCTCAAGTAATTAAAAGTATAATATTATAAAAAGAGAAATAATACATCTGTAAGTACATTGACAGCATGTTATAATATATTTATCCTTTTTAATTATAATTTTAGTTATATATGTATTTCACATAAAGTAATTATAATTACTTTTAATTTTGTTTTGAAATAAGGGATAGAAATGGTCGTTGAGGTGGTAATGGTGGTGTACTAGTAGTTTCCTATTTCCGGTCAGTTCTGGTGTTGGCTACCACGTTGTTTGATGTTGTTATTTCACTTAATAAATTTGGACTAAGAGGTAAGTCAGTTAGTATATTTGTTAATTCCAGTAGATTTTCATCACTGTATGTTATAATTATATAATGTTATAATGGTTTCTGAGAAATTACCGTCATGCTAGGTAGCATTGTTTTTATGTTCTTCACTTATTGTTTCACCTCATTTTGGGTTGTAATACTAGTCAAATCATAGTACACTAAATATATCTATGACAAGAAACAATGGTGATCGCCGCATACTACGCAGGTATTGTGATGAAAATTAAAAAATTCGATATCTCATAAAGTATTTGGAATTTGTTATCTCCGCCGGTTGATTTGATAAGAGGAAGTGAAAGAGCACAGAATAAAAGTGTTTTCGGATTTTTAGCATTTTTTTTTGGCATCTACCGCGACTGTACATATTTACCGATTATGGCAATAAACAGTTTTATTCACTACCGTGTTTTTAACGCATAATGTTCGCACATTTAATACTAAAATCAAGTTTGAAAATTAATGGTGCGTTGTTTATGTAAAAAAAAGCATTTTTTGTTAGGTAAAGTCTTTCATAAAATCAAAACCTATTCAATCAAAGTACATTCTTTTAAAAAGTAGAGTATACAAAAGCATGTCAAACAATTTAAATTAAGTTATGCAACAAAAATATTTTGTTCAACTTTAAATAGAAAAACCAAAACTGTAACGCGGACATGAGTCGGAGTGCATAACTATAGTCGTAGTACAAACGATGAGAAAGCGCTGGCTAGTTAACTCGGCACAAGACAGAGCGCGCGTGTTGCATGCAATCGATGAGATATCTGTATCGATATTCGACTATGTGTGCTCGTTCTATACGGAAATCAACATAACCAAACATGAAATGCCAAATGCCAACTAGCACTGGCTATATTTTTATAAGCGGTACACAGCAGCGACGAAGACGAAAATATAAAAGTTATCACGTTTGAAAAGTCTGTAAAAGAAAATTTACACTTCAGACAACTTAGTATTTCCGTTAATTAAATAATTAAGCGGTTATATCCGAATGAATATTAGATTTCAACTTTAAAATACGTTGTTTTATACGGGAAAACTACCTACACAGGCGCTCGGAAACTAAAACATCATGCTACGTTTATGTAAGAAATTTTTTTCTCCAAATTTTCATGTCCTAAAATAATGGTGCGACAATTATGCGCATGCAACGATTATGCAATAAAACACTACAGTTATCTTGTAGATCATAAATTCACACCATTGGCTGGTAGATGGCATCCAGGGCTCAAGAGTAGACATAGGGCGGGCTAGTATAATTCAGGCACGGCGGACGCATCGAAACAGTTAGCGGGTTGAGCTCGAGTGGGCACACACGGTCATGGCTGGACCGGAGACGCTGCATGCTTGCTATCACAGCGTGTCTGTCTGCTCAGCGCTGAAGCATTAGCAGGGTACTACCGACTGGGTAAAGTTTAAATAGGGAGGGCCCCCATAATAAACACTTAAAAAATTACATCTGTGCAGAAAAGTTCCAGATGTGCGGTACACAGTACGTACACAACACTGTTATGCTTAGAATGCTCTAGCGATTAAATCAATTACGCTACTTTTGAAAAATATGTTTTGTTAAATTTTAGGAAGTATGCAACAAATTTTGTTAAAGTAATTATTTTATCGGACCCTTTATTATATGAATCTGGTTTTTATTCCTTGACTAAGATAAAAAAACTTATTTCCTTAGTAAATAAATTATTTCTTACATTTAATATTAACACTGAACTTTTATCAATATTTATGTGTATATAATATCATTTTTGGATTATTTTAATACGTTTATGGAGAGAGTACTTTAAAAATTTTGTTAATGGGAAGCATTTTTATGGACTGCTGTAAGTCTGTCATGTAGGACTTAATTTATGTTTTTGGTGATATGCACAAGGTCTACGACTGCTGTAAAATTTTGGTATGTTGTTAAGCGTAATTGACGTTACCACTGTGCAAAAATTCAGCCTTGGGCAAATTTTCATGTTGAAACCTTTGTTGCCTGAGCTATTGATTAACTTCGCTGAACCACCATTTACAAACCTCAATTCATTTAGTCCAAAATTAAGTAACTTGGTAGATTTCTTCAGCACAATTCCTTTAACGATTTCAAAATGAAGTGACTTTGTGGATTTCTTCAGCACAGCTTAATTTTGAGGTAGTCTGGCTGTGGAAGAGTAACTTTTACAGTATGTTGTTGGTGACCTTCAATCTTAATATATCTCATAGAACTTAAAGAATTATTTTTGTATTCAAGTTATGGTAATATTCTGCAGTCCTCCGAATTGTTAGTATTCAAATTCCAGAAGCTTAAAGTATGGACTGTAACATTCTATGGCTATAACTCAACTAAAAACTTTTGTAACAGTTTAGCATGGTTACCTCATTCTTATGAACAAATTGTTTAGCATAGCAGAATAAATTAACATAAATTTTAAAACCATCTTAAAACCTAATAAATGTCATTTTTCATGCAGAAAAGTATGTTTTGCAATATTATGCAGAGAAAGAAACATCTGTAAGAAATTTTATACCTCTGGCTTATTTAAATTTATTAATTTACAATATTTAAATATAACATTTTGCTTATTACAAACCTTACTATTGGTCAAGAAAAACTTCAAAATCAAACACCCAAAACGTAAGACGTTAGATTGAAGCATGAAAGTCAACTTCAACAAATTCATAGAAATAAAACCAGGAATGGTCTATTTTAGTGATGGGCAGAACGGTTCACTTTAATGAGCGGTTCAGAACCGGTTCGTTCTTCGAAGTGAATCGGTTCGTTGATATGGTTCTTCGGTTCATTTAATTTTTTTTTTACTAGAATTTGAATTAACTGCGTACTTATCGCAATTACGATGTATTTGTACTATCAACTTAATTTTTATAGAAGAAAAAATTTAATTGCATAGCTAACCAATTAAAAATATTGCCATTATTGGACTGCAATTAAACAAATCTGTTGATTAAGCCCAATAATAAAAAGTATATAAGTACTAAGTAGTAATAATAAAGATGTACTAGTAACTCAATATATATTTACTAAGTATTTTTAATCGTAAAATGAAAATAAAATTGAATGCATATTTGCTCATGATGTGAGAATTATAAATTGTATGTAGAAAAATCCAATTTAGAGGCCTCTCGTGGGTACTAGAGCAGTTATTGTCACTATTAGTTGAAAATGTATCCGCAAGAGGTCAGCACGAATGGCAGCGACGAGCAATGCCACGTGAAACTAAAGAGAAACAACCGTGATAAGAAGGAACCGATAGCTTTGAAAACCACGAGCACGAGAGCCGGGCAGGTCCTTTGTGGAGGTGAGTGGACAAGTAAAGAAAGAACCGAGAGATTTGAACCACGAGAGCCGATAATTCCGTAAGAGCCGAGCAGCTCACATAAAAATATATCAATTTATTGTTAGTTAAAATTCTTTGATGCACGTGTAATTGAAATAAAGTGAGGAGATTTGTTCAGTAATCTACTTATAAACAAATAAATGCTTTTATTAAAACTGGATAAAACAAGTAATAAAAAGCTAAACAGGGATGAGAACCTTGTTCATTAAAAAAGTGACGTGTCGAAGGAGTGGGGGAAGGGACGGAGGCTTTTAGTCACAATTATGTATGAGTCACGTGCACTGAGAAAGAAGGAAGAGGAAGAAGAGCCGTGATCGGTGAAAGAAGGGAGGGGAAGAAGAGACGAGACCGTTCACTTCGCCGGGAAGGGGTGGTGAGTTGTTTGGAGTGGGGATTGGTTCTCCCCTCTCCCACTCTAAAGTGCGGAAAATAACCGAAGAGCGGAGAGAACAGAGAAAGAGCCGAGAACACGAGAACAGAGAGCTATGTGAATTGCACGACGCATGGAATCGGGCAGCTTGTGAGGAAGGGAAGAAACAAAGAACTAACCATCTCTCCTTGTAGAGATCGTACCATGGATCGTACGTGTACATCGTTCGACTGAGCTAGTGAACCGCGGTTCTTTTTTCAAGAACCAGTTCCCGAGCATTCCTCGAGGCGAACCGGTTCAATTGAGCGGTTCGTGAACCATTTGCCCATCTCTAGTCTATTTTTACTCATACCTATTGCCTCCTTTGGCTGCTTTAACGGTTTATTATCCTGTCTATTCAGTAAAGTGATTTCAAGCACTTTTGTGGTATTTATTTATTTTTAATTTTTTTAAATCATCAGCTAGTCCATTTGTTGCTGGTGTTATATTTTTACTTTTACATATATATTTCATTTTAGAATTAGTAGACATCGACTTTATTTCCTATGATAACAGGAATAACAGTAGTTCACTATGAATATCTTGCAGCCAAAGTTTCACTTTTTGAAATAAAGCCACATTTACAATATTGAGGGAAATACGTATGCTGTCACGGGTGTTACAGTAATTGGACTATGTTAGCCCTCCCCACTGTGTTGTTTTCTAGAAGCCAGTTGACATGGGATATAATTTGAGGGACATCAATATATAATATACTTTTATATTATATTTTTAAAATGAATGGCAAACTTTACATTTGCCAATCCAATGCATGTAGGTCACATGGGGATCTCTCAATAACCATCCAGTTTGTGTGCAGACTATCAAAAAACATTTAGAAATCTGTGTTTTCTACCTTTGAGTATATGACAAATTATTTTTAGTTTTTTTTTTTAAACTTAAATCATAAGGGCAGTTCGAAAAGGGCAATGTTAGGGCAAACACTTAATTGTAAGGTTGTCATTTTCTTTAGTATTTTGGCTGACATAGCTTATTTTAGCTCAATTCAAAAATCAGTTTTTCCAAGGATCAGTAAAATTCATTTTGTTTTGTAATTACAAAAAAATGGATCATTGAATATATGTTAATAAACATTACATATTGTTGCGTTACTCAGGACTCATTCAGAAATGAGTGAAAAAATTCTGGAAAAATATAACCTCATATTTTCTGGAATCTTTTAACTTTTTTCTCATTCAAACTTAAATTATATAAAATAACCTTTAATTTTCCAGAAAATCTCAACTCGACAATTACTAACTAAGCTACTACAAATACAAATACCTTTTTTGAGGAGCAAAGTAAAATATTTTTGACATAAGATTTGATCTAACAGAAAAGGGAATCATTTTAAATGCTCCAAAGTATGTTGTGTTGCTGGATGGAAACTAAGGATGTACATATTGTTGTACTTTAATAATTGTATGATAGCTGTGCATGACGATGAATGTGCTGGCATCCACCACTTACAGCACGTAGCACATAGGAAGTGTGTCCCTGCTGGTGAAAACCGTGCATTCCATCACCTTTCCGTCTTTTATCCTCGATGTTAATTCAGCACTGTACAAAGTAGAATTCTATGTAATTTGTTTCATTCTGAGTAATACCTTCAGTTCATGTTGTTTGTCTCACCAAACCTTATCCCTGATATTTGCTCCGTATTTGCCGAGAGCATGTCACTGGAATGAGTCGTGTGCCATGCTGCATTTAGCTTTAAGTAGTTTAATGCTGCCGTTTAATTTCGATAGTGATAATTTCCTCCTGTTTGCTCCATGTATGGCAGCAAGTTACTGTGCCCACAGTTGCATACAGTAGGGGTGTGTGTTGCAGAGTCGTGATGGCGGACCAACAACCCACGCCTGCGAAGGAGACTTCTCCCGCGAAGGATTCTGCCCCCGCGGGAGACGCGAAGCCGGGCAAACGCGGCAAAAGGGGAGACAAACCCGAGAAGAAGGAGAAGAAGAAGCGCGGGAAGGCTCGCAACTATGACCTCGGCAACGGAGTGTACCGCTTCAGCCACTCCAACATGTACCACAAGAAGGCAGTGTACAAGTTTGTGGGCAAGAAGACCCCGAAGACGGTGCGGCCCAAGAAGCCCATCACGATGGAGAAGCCGATCGGCGGAGAGAAGAACGGCGGGACGCGCATCGTGCTGCTGAAGAAGCGCCGCAACTACTATCCCACGGCGGACAAGATCAAGAGGCGGCCGGCCAAGAAGCTGTTCTCGCAGCACCGGCGCTACACACGGCCGTCGCTGGTGCCCGGCACGGTGGTGATCCTGCTGGCCGGCGTGCAGAAGGGAAAGCGCGTGATCCTGCTGAAGTGCCTGAAGAGCGGGCTGCTGCTGGTGACCGGGCCCCACAAGGTGAACGGCTGCCCGCTGCGTCGCGTCAGCCAGAACTACGTGATCGCCACCAGCACGCGCCTCAGCCTGAAGGGCTTCAAGCTGCCCAAGCACATTGACGATGCCTACTTCAAGAGGAACAAGGCGAAGCGGGCCAAGAAGGAGGACGGAGACATCTTCAATCAGAAGAAGGAGGCGTACAAGCCGTCGGAGCAGCGCAAGACGGACCAGAAGGTGGTGGACAAGCAGTTGGTGGACATCATCAACAAGCACCCCGAGAAGAAGGACATGTTCCGCTACCTGGTCGCCATGTTCGGTCTGCGCAGCAGCCAGTACCCACACAGACTCAAGTTCTGATTGGCCTGTATCACGTAACACTTGGCTGTCATTAAACTGCTTCTTGAAAACTCTTTATATGTCTAAGTTTTTAAACTAAATTTACTTCTATGTAAAATCCTTGAATGCATGATTATTCATTATTAAAGAAAGTATGGAGATGAGCACTTTCATAAACCTTTTTGGTTATTATCATTGTTCAGATTTTTGATTGTGGAAACTAAGCAGTGTTAAAACATTGCTGTTAATACATGACACACTGAATAATTTTTTAATGTTTTGGATATTAAAATATTAGGAATGGTCGTGAGTAGCTAAAGCTTGACTTGTCTCAAGTTGAGTTGTTTGTACTTGGCAGGATGAGAGACAGCATCCTTTATGTGTGTGTATATATAATATATACATATCTATAACTCATTAAATATATGCCATGCAATGTGCATAAATTTCCGTACCATAATGTTGCAAACTTTTCCAGGATAAGTTCATATTTATATTTGCGCAGTTTTCAAGTACAATTAAATTTACATAATTACATTGTTCAAGAAAATGTCAAATGTTACGTCCACTATTTATGTTTTAAACACTGGAAAGGATGCTATTTTAGAATGGCCTGCTGTATGTCAGAGATGAAGACAAACTATTAAAAGAAAATGTCTTTCTACTACAGCAGCAATCAGTAGTATCACTGATCGACTCAAACTCTTCCTACCTTTTTATATCTATTTAAATGGCAGACGCCTATCCTTTATCAATGGGCGGACGTAAGTATTTTTGTCAACAAAGTATACATACGTATTTAACATGTTTTTAATACCATTTTGAAAATAAATTTTTGAAGTAGGAAAATGTCTATGTATTGCCATAAGTCGACATTCATTACTAACTAGAAAATAGAAGGAAAATAATAGAGAGTTAACTTTATGTTTGTTTTAATTTCAGTAAGGTTATACTAAACGCATGATTTCTGCACATCCATAATGGCATTAAATAATAAGTGATGTGGAATCTGTTTTTTTTTTCTATCAAAAATTCTGAAAAACGTGAGTGCAAATGTTGCTACAAATGGCAATTATTTTTAAAAGAAAATTTTTATATTCAGGAGGGTTATGAACTTGGGAGATACTCCTGAAGAAAAGCTATTATAAATACAATTTTTTTTATTACTATGAAGTTTTTTGTTTCCTCTTGGAGGGGTACTCTGATATTTTAATTAATTTTTCAGTAGTTTACCATTTTAATGAGGAGTTAGGCATATGAAAGATTGTGAAATTATGAGAACAGTTGGTTAGGTTGGGATAGCTACATTAAGAATACTGTAAGAAATTAATTTAGTATGAGGTAGCTATTTTAACCTCACATAGGGCGCGGTCACACAGGAGTCTGAACTACTTCAGGTGAACATGTTCAGTTGTTGAGTGCGGTTACACACAGTCTGAACATGTTTCGTTCGAGGCCATTTCCCATTTAACTTAAACAGGTTGGCAAAGTAGTTCAGATCGACATATCTTCTACATTAGCCTCTGATTGGCTGTTTAGAATAAACAGTCCTTTGCAGAAATTCAAGATGGAAAGTGTTCCTGGCACAAATTCGAGTAATATTTTACCGAATGCAACAAAAAAAAATCAACCGGTAATTATATATATATTTTTAATTGATCCCGACCTTAATTTTCTTCAAACTGAGATAGGTACCTACTCTCGCTCAAAAAATAGTAAAAAATAAGTTTAAAAAATTTTACTGTGCATGTTGTTTGAATTCCCGATTTGTAAAAAAAATATTGAGCAATATGAAAACACATTCCATTTCTGCTGATAATGCTGTATAAACAAGTGAGAAAATCCCGCGTTTTCTGGATACAAAATAGGAAGATCAACAACACAGTCATTCGTTGACAGTAGACAATCTGTTTAAGAGCTGAACACACTTTTCAGCAACTACCGTGTAACCGTACACTTTCGCGTTTGTAAACGTGTTTACTTAAACATGTTCACCTGAAGTAGTTCAGGGTCCCGTGTAACCGCGCCCATAGGTAACCATTGAAACTTTATTAATAATGTAGCTATTCAGCCAACTGTTCACACCATTTGTAATGTAGCTAACCTAATGACTATTTAAAATGGTAAACTACCTACTGGTACATTACCTTGTGTATCACATTACACATTTAGAAAACATGTTTGGTAGTTTCAAAAAAGGATTTGAAGTTTTTTTAGAAATTCAGGGAAAATTTAGGATTAAAATCTTTTAAAAGGTAAAAAATGTTGTTTATGCTATTATAAATATTTTCTATTGTGTTCTTGTAGCCTTTTTGCTTTGGGGAACACTTAAAAGAGTTTTTGAAATTTAAAAATTGCTTCCACTTTTTAATATTATTTTTAGGAAGAAATGGTAAAAAAAAATCCTCTGTTATAAACCTAACTATAATTCTGTTTAACAAGATATTACTGTTTTTTATCAAAATAAAATTGAATGGCATGTGCTTCTCCCTACTAGCTGTTGCACATTTGTGTTCCTCGATTTCCATCGCACTCACAAAATTACTCATGCTAATTGCTGTGTACAGAGCGCCTAGATGTTTCACTTAAATTATTGCTATATATTATAAAGGTACTGGAAGTTTTTTTATTTTATTTATATTAATGGTGGGGTGGTATTGGAACACAAGATGTTACTTAATGGAACTATTAAAGAATGTTTCCTAATTAATAAGAATTTTTTGCAGTTGTTGCAAACTACTCATTTGCACATTTTGAACTTAGCTTTTTCCAGATTGCATGACTCAATATCAGTGTCAATAATGACACAAGGAGATAAGCAAAAGCTTCATGCTTTGAATAAAAATAATACATTGTTGTGATATTTAATCATGAATATCACAAGCCTAAAATAACTGTGGTACAGTATCGTTTATCAGGACATCCAAACAAAACTATTCTGAACAAATTATAGGAACAACTTGAATTACAAAAATTTTAAAATTGGACTTATGTCAAAGAGCCACAAGCACGTTAGTTCTAAATACAATTAACTGGTAGTGCTGTTAGAAAATATAGCATCCATGGAAGGACTTACGTAAATGTTTACTAAATTTTTTTTTAGTACATATGTGTATAAAGTTCAGTAGATCCTAAAATTTAAAAATAAAATGATTTGGAAAGTGAAAAAAGAAGAGAGAATGAAGTGTGTTGTAAATGTAGCAAAGTTTTAAAATAAGTATATGTAAAAATTTCACCTTCTATTAGGCCAGTGTGATATCAGTTCAAAGTGAAAATTCTGAATACCAAATTATTCTTGAATACTAATATTGATTTTGAATAGTAAGATTTACAATAATTGGAATTGCAAATAATAATAAGGTAACCATAAGGAAATAAAAGTAAATATGTAGAGTGGTGCCTTCTGGGAAATAATACAATACTGAAGTAAAACATTCGTTGAATTCAGCTACAATAATTATATGTAACAGGTTTTTCAAAATATTAAAGTTTTTGAAGGATTAAATGTGTTTATGCACCTAACCTAATTTAATTTCAATTTTTATTCATATTATTTCTAGAATCATTTTATATATTGATCCACAAATTTTTACAATACAGCACAATCCTATCCAGTTAATGGAAAATGAGAATATTTTTAAATTCTGTATTTACAAAATGGTTATTAACCTCTTTGGACAGGAATGTTTTAAGCATAGAGCTGTTGGCAGCCTTGTATAGTTTCCAACAGGTATCAAGAGATGGTACCATCTTCATGAAATTCCTCTGTGGTAGTTTTTTGTTGTGCATATTGTCTCTGGTGCATAGTTGTAAACAAGATGGCGTAACATTTCTACAACAGGAGAACATTGTGTGTTGGTAAGTTATTTTTTCCCCACTATTTTTACATTTATTATTTATTATGTAGCTGAATTTATTTCTTAAAAGTTGTTTCAACTATATGCCTTATGATACATTAAAAAATTTAAGTCTATTTACTATTTTATATACCTCTAAAGTCATGTGCCCTATAGAAGACATTAGGCCATAGAATTCGATTTTATTCTAGTTCAATCAAAAATTATTGCAAAATTAATAATTTATATTAAGTTTTCTATAGTAAAATAAATTCATGGTTATGTGATAACCTATATATATATATATATATATATATATATATATATATATATATATATATATATATATATTGACCAAAATTTATACTTTTTGAGTTTAGTAACTTTATTTGCTACACTATTGTTTGATGTAATGTTTTAACTTAATCTAGTTTATGGCCTTAGCTAAGCCATTTAATTGGCATAGAATAAAATAAAAACTTTTACATTTTGAGAAAGTTTAAAATTTATTTGTATGTTTGTTTCCATTTAAACATACTCAATAAATTTTTGGGGTATGACTTTGATGGAGATTTTAGTGAAATGGAGCTAGCTGACGTTGACAGCCTCAATAAGGGTCGTTACCACAACGCTGAAATACCATAATGCCGAATGTCAAAATTTACCACAATGCAGACAGCTAGAAAACTGCTGTATACCACAACGCCGAAATAACAACTGAATGAATTTGTGTGTTTTTCTTAAATGTACCTTAACGTCGAAATACCACAATCAAACCTAACCTAGTATAATATTCCCTAGCCTAACTTAACCTAGCATATCCTAACCTAGTCTAACCTAACCTAGTCTAACCTAACCTAACCTTTGTGGCAGTCCTGCAATGACATTTTTCAGCGTTAGTGTATTTCGGCGTTGTGGTACACAGCAGTTTTCTAGCTGTCGGTGTTGTGGTCAATTTGGCATTTCGGCGTTGTGGTGTGTCCCCCCTCAATAATGATTAAGACCATGAACCTGAAAGTGAATGTGAAGTTGGACATGAAGAGAGAGAGGAGGAAGATGATGAGGAAGAAAAGCAGAAACAGCCATTTGATAAGAATGGCATGTATTGTATTCAGAAACTGTGAGAGAGAGAATGTTTTGAAAAAAAAAAAAAAAAAAAAAGAATTCTTATCCTCTTCCACCAGCACCTACTTATGAACCAGAAGAAATGCAAGCTCTAAATTTGCCTCCCCAGGACTATGTGAGAAAATACCTACCACATGATCTGTTCTCTCTGCTTAGTGATTACACAAACATGATATTTTTCAAAGAAACTGGTAAAGAATTGAAATGCACACCAGAATAAATAAAAATAAATTTTTTCTGTAACTGTAATGTCATACCTTGGTTATCCACGCACACGGATGTACTGGACGGGAGAAACAAGAGTAACTGGCGTAGCAGAAAAAATGAGTACAGATAGATCTCACCATTAGAAACATTTTGAAACTTGTTGATTTTGATGAAATCCCTGACGCTAAAAAGAAAGAAAAGTTTTGAAAGGTTAAGCCTTTAGTACAAATGGTACTGAATGGCTGTCTGTTAAATCCGAAGGCTGCAAATATCTCAGTGGATGAGCCAATGGTGCCATTTTGGGGTCGTATGCCTGCTGGGCTAGTTATCAAATCAATAACCAAACCCATGTGGTATGAAGATATTTTTGGCTGCTGCACCTGATGGACTGCCATTGGATTTCTTCTATCAAGGACAAGGAGATCCAATTGCTAAAGAGAATAATCTTTGGCGCCTTGCAGTTGGAGGTAAGGCAGTGATGAGACTGGTACGGAACCTGCCTGCAGGAGTCTCGATTTACTTGGACTGGTTCTTTACTTCTGTGCACCTGCTCGACCTCTTGCACTCTGAAGCACGGTGTACTGCTACGGGCACTGTACAGCATTTTAGAATACCAAAAAACACCAAACTGAAGACTGATATAGTACTAGAGAAGAAAGGGAGAGGGGGAATGGACTAGTGTGTCAGAACTGATGGTTTGATTTCTGTCACCAAATGGTTTGACAACAAGACTATTGTGATGCTGTCCAACAAAGAGGAAATGTTTCCAACTGACAAGTGTCAACGCTGGAGCAAGAAAGAGCAGAGAAAAATCCAATTTGATTGTCCGTTTTCTGTCCTTGAGTACAATAAGAACATGGGAGGCGTGGACATGTTGGACAGGTTTATGAACCTTTACAGAATCAAAGCAAAGACCAGGACTGTCAGAATAATGATGCTTTTCTTTGACTTCTGCCTCAGCTTTCGAATGAAGTATGAGTTTCTCAATTTCACTGAACAGGAGAGTTCCACCAGTGAGGATGATCCAGACTTTGAGTTTCTTCCTTCTATCGAGAACTCAAGTTCCTCATCCACCAGATGCACTTCGCAAAAGACATGTGCTGAACCTGCCAGAGTTACCAGAAGTGCACAAAAAAAAAGATGTCTGCCAGGTTGTGGTTTCAACACAGCAACAATACGCTGTTCAACATGTGAGGTATTTGTGCGCTGCCCAACACGAATTGCTTCAAACTATACCATGATTTATGACTCATAAGTGTAGTAACTAAATATTTTCTTTGAATATATTAAAAATTTAATTAACTTAGTTACCATATGCTCTTGTAAAATATGATTTGACACAACAATGCAACATTTCTTTAGATACTCAAAAATTATTATGTAAACATTTGTTAGGAATAGTTAGTGATGCTTCGTTGATAAAATATTTTAATTTCAATTGATCAATGGATATTCCAAACCTATGGAAAATGTTACGGAATGGATCAACATACACTTAACTTATTGATGCAGCTCTAGGCCCAAGACATTGAAATAGTTTATACTGTACCCGATAAGTAAAATGCTAGTTTAACTTTTTTTTACTGGTTAACAATGCATTTTTTATACTTACAACAGTTTGCCTCTTTATCCTTGACCCTGCTGTTCAGTTTTAAATTCTGGGATTCTTTAGTACTTTTTAAAATATTTTTAAATATGTGGATCGGAATTGGTATTACGTATAAAGATGCTATATCCCAATGCGTCCGGATAAAAGGTATCTTTGAAGAAACAGAAAGTTTTGATTGTAAAATTTATCTTCCAGAAGAAAAAAGAGGGGTTAGGGGGTGGTTGTGTGTGTGTGTGTATAAAATATTCATGCAACTCTGCTATAAGCCACCCTAAAATTTTTCTCCATCTTTGAAGAGATGTTAGTTAGCATAATGATCAGGATCTGAACGCAAAAGCAGAACAAAAACATGTTTAAATAATTTATTTTACAACATATTAATTTAAGATAATATACAAAGAAATGCACATATTATACAAGGTAATATACCTCACCAAAAGATTAAGTCAAATTCAAAAAATTTCTGTGACAATATTTTCTGTTCAAAGTTTCAAATTTGAACATCTACAGTTACTAATATAAAACATTTACAATCTTCGTCTCCTACCAACATTAAAATACACTCCCACCAAATATGCCTCTCAGATTTTTATTAATTTTTAATAATACATTTGTCGGACAAAATATTAAAGGCGGCATGTATCATAGAAATACTTTGTTCACAAATCATACATAATACTTTAGCACCAACAAAACATACTTAACCACTAGCTTCGTTTGTACCATTGCACAAAAATAGGTTTCACAAATGCTTCACAAAATTCAATGCTGATAAATGTTCACAGTACAGAGAATGTTTACAGTTTTCGATCTTTACACATTGTCATAATATTTATGAACCTTACCTGTTAATTCAGTGCGTTTGAAAAGATGGCATTCTGTGAAAGTCACTCTGCACGTCTAGTGCTTGACAGAAGACTTGGCTGCCAAGCACAGACCACGTTATGCATTACAAGAGACGTTCAAAACAGTTTCATTTACCAATACCTGAACTAACTATGTATTACTAATCAGTGCCCAATGTAATGGTTCCTTGAAAGCAGTATGAGGCTGAATCAATTTAAGTATTTCACATATAACGACCAACCTCAGTGTACAGCTGTCCTAGCAGTCTTACTGTTTCAACACAAACATTGGAGTAATGAAGATTGAATTTGTTTGGAATTTAATACATAAAGTATTTATAACGCCTGTCATTACACCATAACCACTGGAAAACCTACGGGACAAGAAAGGGTGCCGTTGTTGGTATCTAGATGCCTGCAAGTGTAGTCGGACTGTTGCGAAGAGGGCTTAAAAACGAATCGGGACTGCGACGGGATAGTGAAGTCGTGCAATTATTAGGAACGTCTCCTGTGAAGTTGTTATCTGAAGAAAGAATGTTCATCTGATGGCAAGTGTTCAGTAATACATAAGAGCACAGCACGGCCAAACTGTTTCCAACACCACTACTCTTAACTGTTGAAACGAGTGCCATGCACAGCTGCGTGTGCTCATGTGGCAAGGTCCCTCGGGAGAGCTACACAGGGTGAGGACTCAAGCCAACTCCAGACATGCACACTGCTGCTTGCATTGGTCGAGGGTACAACAGGAATTCACTGTTAAATATCTGAACATTCACCACACTATCTCTTTCTTGAAGCTACCTTCAGTGATGTGGCAGAGAACAACACTAACCACTAAGTTTCCATCATCCTGGGGCAACACTCTCTGCTCTCCTATCTTCACTCAAGAGTAAATAGCTAGGAAACTGAGTATGAGTATGTATGCTCTCATAATGGATTAATTTTGAACATAAAGCTTATGATTTATAGAGGACAAAAATTACGCCAAACTAGAATTACACAGTGGAGCTATGTAACACAGAAGATAACTCCAGGAAGTATAAATATTTATTGGTGTTACATTTTACGTAACACAAACATTTCACACCAATTTTTTAAAACCGAGTGGCATTACTCTTTTGTACCTGGCACAACCTCCACAGTTCAGGAACATGACCTTGAAAAGAAACCTCACCACACTACATCTAGTTTTGCGCAGCTGCAAGGAAGATAAGTGAGCTGTGCATCCTTCTCAGGCCACAGATATCATTAAAAATAATAAACATCCTCATTAACATAAATTAATTTCTATGGAAGGTGTTCTCATATTCAAAGGAGGGGAGGGAGGGAACCACACACTCAACATGTCATGTAACTAAAACTCTTTTTGATGTGTGGATTTGCATAATAAACTGTGATTATGATCTTTAAGGTCTGTGGGGTTCAATCAAAAACAATATTTATAATTGAGGATGCACATAATTATTTTTTAAAAAATATTTTTATGGACACATGCCATTGCCGATTCACACTGGAGACATGTCGCAGAGAAACCTCAAGAAGGGACGACCAAGGTGAACACACTACACGGAGCAAGTCAGCTGATTACTATGTTTATGTACCTATTCGTATTTGTTTTTCACTTTTCAGGTTTCTTGTTGCCATACATGTTGACGTCGACCCAGGCTATGCCTTCCCTTAAGCCAGATGTGCATCATCCTCCACTATCAACTTATCTTTCTGGCAGCAACATGCGTATGCATGTTCCAACTACAGTACTGCAAGAGAAGAGGGTTCCATGCCCCAGAAGTAGTAATTAACATAAATAATAACACTGTAACTTTTAATTTTTGTTTTACTCCCTAAGAATTTTTTTTATTTTCAGGTCTATAATGACTCAGCGGTGACTCATGCAAGATTTACAAACACACTCCTGCTCGAGCGGCTTAGTTTTGAACTTTACTAAAATTAATTACGTAGAAATGTATTTATTTCAATGATATTATTTCTGTCTATTTGTAATCAGATCTGCAAGTGTTCAAAGGGTTAGTAACATATATTCCCATCGGCACATTTTCTAATACAACTACAGTCTGTAAAGACGGAGAAGACACTATCAGGTCCAGTCTCTCATGATGGCCCGGCCGGGTGCAACTTATATTTTTAACTGATCTGGAAGCATCTGCCACTTTACCAAGTATTTAAATTTTTTTTTATCTTGGATTTTGCTTCGGGTGGTAAATGTTTCACCTGATAAATTCCACTTATTTTTCTTTTACATTAACAAAGAATTATTTGCACAAAACCAATCCACATGGTGTCTTGGTCCGCACATATACATATTTTGTGCTGCTGTTGATTTTAGCAGTTGGAATTTTATTTACTTATCAAATACTAACATCTGTAAGCAACATGTTAATGAAACCCATTCCACCAGTAGCTTGCAAGTCTTCCTCCGAACCACCACATGTGTACTTCAATAGGAACTGAGGCATGTGGGATGCCTAGAGAGCCTACTATCTACCATCTAACAGCCTTAAGCGATGCTCGTAGGGCCAGTACTCGTGACTGTGTAATAAGGGTGTTCAAGTCTCGCACCCACAAGGGAGACATCACGACACTACGCAACAGAGACCACGCCCGTTACGCCTGCCCCTTCACATGATGTCACCCATACATTTGTTCAAACAACGTAATTTGCACACCCGAACAAAGTAAACAGGCATGGCGTATGTTCATAAAATTATTAAAAATCAATCTTCACCTTATGCAAGGATCATTCAAACAACATGTCATTACTTCTGTTGTAATTTTAAATAAATCTTAAGAAATCGCTTATTACTCCACATGAGCTGACTGCACAGTCTTCTTCAAAGACTAGCGACAGCTCACTAACATCACGAATCCACCACTCCTCGTTCAGAGACAAATGACGTTCAGGATACACACAATTTTACAAAATGCAACCAGCAGGAGTAATTAAAAGTTCTTGACAGATGCATTGGTGCTCTAACAATAATAATAAAAAAAGACTTCATCTAGTTCGGTTGATTTTTATACATGTTTGACAAGTGTTACGGCTGAAACTCATAATTGTATAAGTCTTTATATTTGTACGTCATTTTCAACCCAATTGATAAAATAGCTACCAGGATTAAAATACTGTTACCATTAAATGTAACTAAATAAGCTACTATTACAATTTTGACTAGAGCTACAGTATTTTAAATATCACTACTTTATAAAACTATGTTAATTTGGTTATTGACAGCAGATGCTAGGATGAAAACTAACATTTAAAAACCTGCGTAGCCTCCTGCAGCTTCACAACCCACGTTTCCTGGGGCAAGTTACACTTCTACACACTAGGGGACAACTCCCACTCCTCAGTCACAGCACACAACAGCTGCCTCGACGCCAGCAATGCTACTTACATCACGCACTTTCAAAACTATTTATATGTATTTATACAGTTCAGTCTAAGTAATTTTCCTAGCAGCAAAATACTTTTATCGGCATCTTCTTGGGGCACTTCTCCAACATCAGTGTCGGCAACGAGAACGGGAGACGGACATGACGACCGTGCGCCTACAGCAGGCCGCCCTTGCGACCGAACAGCAGGGAGCTGATGGTGCCCAGCGCGGAGGGCTCCTGGGAGCGCGGCCGCTTGGAGGGCGTGCCCACGGTGCCCAGGTCTGGTCGCACGCTGCCCGGCGCGCCGCGCTGCCTCCTGGCACGGTCCAGGGCCCCGCTGCCCGGCCTTGCGGGCACGCCCAGCGGCGGCGGGACCTCGGGGGCCGGCACGGGCGTGCTCAGGGCCCCCTTGAGGCTGGTGAGCTGCGCCATGGGGCTCTTGAGGGTGCGCCGCGAGTACAGGGCGCCGTGCAGCGTGAGGGGCACGGAGGACGGAGTGGTCGCCATGATCGTCTCCAGGCCGATGCGCTCCAGCTTCTCCACTAGGCGGATGCCAGTCAGAGCCTGTGCAGTGGCACGAGCGACCTCGAGTCAAGGCTACCATAACGAGTGCACTCAGAATTCCAAGCTCTCAAAGATATATTTATAACTTCAAATAGCTTTTGCAAAGGTGTTATTTACTACGGTATGAAAAAAGTTAAAAATGTATGCTCTCTCCTTATACACAGCAGCCAATTAGGAACCAATTGCATTCAAGTGCAAAACTTCCTTGATACTTAATATCACTGACCATAGTTACTGCCAATGAGTCGGCAATAAGAAAAGGACCAACTGTCGCCTATGTGCATGGACACTTCCTCTTCAGTGTCTTGCCATGTCATTAATATGAAAACCCAAAACGGGGATATGTTTTATTAAGTGCTGGGGGCATAACAATAGGCTGGTGCATTCTTGTTTTACATCACATTTCCAAGATACAACAAAAAAAAAAATTCATACACAAGTGGAATTCATTGAATTAGAACTAATATCTCGTCAGTATTTGTGACATTACAAGCAATGAGGAGTGATGCAAGGACAACAGAGCTCTGACGAAAATATTTTTCCTCCACAATACACTCCATGCTCCTATCACTGATTCCAAAAGACTGCACAAGCAAGTATTTGAGTCCCCCCCCCTTTTTTTTACACAGTATTTTCCAGCATAAATAAAAGTGAGAATTTTTTTTTTAAGATCTTAAATCTTCCAATGATCTTATTTGACAGGTCATCCTACGAGAAGGTACTTATGTCGCTGTTGCATGCAGAGTACAAAAATGAAGGATGGGGTCTTGACCAGTTTTAATCTGTTTCTAAAGCTTGTATTCACACTTACAACCTTCACTTGGTATTCGGTATCTTTACTTGAACATATGGTATATTCTCGTCAAAGCAACTTCGCAGACAACTTGAGCTTATCTACTTAATGCAAAACCACAGAAGATGCTTTTTTGATTCTCAACAAATCCTAGCAGAAATGGTAGGAATAGCAATGGAAAATTATTGAACACGTTCTTGCAAAGTAACAGCCACAACTTAATTTTAAAAATGTATGAAAAACTGGTCACTGTAGTTCAGAATGGCAAAGGTAACGCTTACTCATGCTGTGCATGACATGATAATGCACTTCTTTGTTCTACTACTTGCTGCTGGCAGTTTCTCACGGCTTCTCTCTCCGTTCCCTCTGAATCCTGCCTATTCACTAATGTAACTCTATCAGAATTTCTTTTTTTTTCTGGCAGGATGAAAATACATTAAGGATCATAAGTGGTTTCTTTAATACCAAAACACCCTCATACTGGATAGCAAAGAACATACGTTAATTCACTGGCGAGATGGTCGTAAAACCTACACAGCATGATGGCCGACCTACCTTCCTTTCCGACCGAGACAGGGACATCTTGCTGCGCTTCGCCTTGCGGGTCTTGGAGGCCTTGCCCCCCTCGCCCACCAGAGTGCGGCGCAACAAGTCCGCGCCGCTGTTCAGGAATCCTGTGTCGACAACACACACAGAATTGCACAGCCATTCAGCAATGGTAGCCATACAGAAATATTTCCAATATTCATTTTAGATTTTGGTTACAAATTCTTACAACAAAGATCACTGAAATAAACAAATATCATAGCCCTAATGAATGTTTGATTAGTTTATATGAAATAACTGTGTTAGTGCATTCACTCGGTCATATCCGATGGCCTCAAGTTAAGGATGCTCTTCAAAGTAGGACTTCCTTGACTGTAAGATGACCTTCAATTTATCGTAATGGAAAATCTGTGAGAAAAGCACTGCCAAGTACAGATCATTTCTCTGGTTGTGAATGATCATAAGGAATTGGGGCAAAGCATCAGAACTATATTTTGGGTGGCTCAAATATGTTGAATTTTTAACTTGGACAAAAATTTTACCTTCCATCGACCAACTTGCTTGGGATGAGCCAAAAGTCAAACTATAGTCTGATTATAAGTTTCTAGAAGAAATTCTCCATGCTATAAATATTTGCCTAAATTTGTTGATTCTGAAAACAACAGCTTAATATTTTGAGTTCGTAGACTGAAGATGCTTTCCTTTCTGGATGAGTAAGGGTTCTTAAAGCAAAAAGCTAAATAAGTTGTTACTGACCAAATTCTTGGGAAAGAACAGCTCCAATAGCCATACTTTAAAAAGGAAGAAGTAGTGTTTCGTCGAGATGGTGATGTCCGCGTAATATTTTGGAAGGACGCGAGTTGTGAAGCTTATCTCAACCATGCACACAGGTGCTATGTGTGATGTCAAACCAAGGAAACAAGTCTGGCTCAACCCAGTGATGCACAGGGTAGGAATCCACAGATGGCCATACGTTACAATAAGTACACGAAGGGTGTTTATCATCTTGACCAAATGGCTCAAAAGACAATCAAGTGGACAAAAAAGTAGTGTTCCATTTGAAGTGATGAGGGAACAAACTGTCGTAAGGCATACCAAGTTTGTAGACTTCTCTCAGAGTGCATTGTGGGCATGGCGACAACTCCAGTAGAAAAGACATCACCAGTTGCTAGATGACTTCGGATAACGAGACAAAGTGACTACTATAGTGCCTCGCCCGTTGCCAAGTCACCAATGCAGGATACTGCATCGAAACTTGCCTGTTGCATCAAGAAGCATCCCCTTGTAAAGATTCCTCAGTTCAGAAAGAGTACAGATACACTGAGACAGTGCCTGTGGGTTGTCAAGGGCTGTAAACCGAAGCGAACCAGTTTCATGTGTTCATCCTGCAATATATTGTTCTGCTTGGAAGCTTTGTTTACATGATACCATAGTGTTAAACATTACAAAAAAAATGGATTACTTTGCAAACAATGTTATTGTTCATACTTTTTACTGTTAGAAACATGGTACTTTTTAATATGTATCTAGAACAAAAAATTACTTCACAATGATTAAATTTTGAATCCACTGCATATATAGCAAGAATTCTCTGGAAATGTTGGTTCACTGGAGCAGTTTTATTCAAAACTGATGTAAGTAGTGTGTTAAGTCTGTAATTCTGAAGAGCCTGTTTTCTGAATGAAAATAATAAAACATTTCTCTTCAGGACATATTTTTCAAATGTTCTATAAAAGAGTACTACGATAGTATTTACCTGTGTGCGAGTCGCAAATTTTTGCTGATTTGTTTGATAAAATGTACTGTTACCCATGAGCGAAAATTTCCCTTTTGGGTAAAAAAATAAGATTAACATTGCACTGTTGTGGTTGACTAAATGGTTAAATAACAAGCCTGTGTTGGTTTTTAATAAATATGTCACAAGTAGATATAAACTGTTTAGTTAAAATATCTCGTTAGTGAGTGTAAAGCATCATGAAACTGAGCCGTTAAGCTACATCTTCCCGGCCGGCGGCATGTGATGTGGCTGTCTGCCGCCCGGGGGGCGTTCGGCAGGAGGGGAAGGGAGTGTGTGCGCATGTGGTAGCCGCTCACCCGGCAGTCCGAGCGGGTGGTACGGCGGGGGGGGGACGGCGAGCGCGGGGGGGGAGCGGTACGGGCTGTTGCAGGGCACTCACCAGGCAGTCCGAGCGGGTGGTACAGCGGGGGACGGCGAGCGCGGGGGGGAGCGGTACGGGCTGTTGCAGGGCACTCACCAGGCAGTCCGAGTGGGTGGTACGGTGGGGGGGACGGTGAGCGCGGGGGGGAGCCGTACGGGCTGTTGCAGGGCGTGGCGGTGGGCGTGAAGCTACGGTCCGTGCAGGGCGTGGGCACGGCGGAGGGCGTCACGGCCTTGATGCCACGCTCGTTCAGCAGCTTGGCCAGCCCCAGCGTGGTGGAGAAGGTGGAAGTGGAGTTGCGCCGGCTGCGACACACGGGCGTGGGCGGCGCGGGCGTGTCCTGCCGACTGCTGGTCTGCGTGCACATCTGGCTGCCCCGCACGCTGCGCACACCGTGCACACCATGCACACACTCATTCCAATGCTCCTTCTGCAGCCCTCGCCACCACACACACACAGTAATACACATACCGTTCAAAACCATCCTAATTTATTCACTTCTTCAAACAAGGAAATACTTTTTTTTCTTTAATGATTTAAACTAAAATACTTAATAAGACTTATAAAAAAGTATCATCCAAACTGCAAACGTACCTTCGACCAACAACGGAAACACTCGAACCTAGCTTTGCAATACATTCCTTTGGATAACATTTCTTTTCAACTTCCAATCATAATACATGAACAGGGCTGCTATTAGAATTCCTAAATATCCTTAACATTTTCCCTGAATGTTCCCAACGGTTGACCACGGTACCTGGGAGTGACGCTGGTGGTGTCGTCCGGGTGCAGAACGGTGCTGGTGGTGTAGGTGTAGACGGCACCGGTGTTCTGGAAGCTCTTGCCCGGGTTGCAGTACTCCTCGTCCTCCTCCAGGTCGCTGAGGCTGTACACCTCCAGCCCCAGCTCCTCCAGGGGCCGGCCCCCGCGAGTCTTCACCCCCGGCCGGTCGTCCAGCAGCCCGCCCATGGTGGGTGTGGCCAGCTGGGCCCAGGCCGCCAGCGTGTGCGACCCCTCCAGCGGCTTCACTATCTGCGCAGTCACATTACCACCTACATTTACATGGTTCAGATACCATCTCCAACACATTTTCAAATTAGTTTGTAAGCCATCTCAAACTAAACCTTTCAGCATACACTAGTAAATTAGAAAAAAATAAATTGGAAATCTTGCTGTTGCTTCCACAACCTGTTAGGCAGGCATCTGATATAAAAGCGTGGAATGCAGTTCTAGACAGCACAACTACCCGGGAGACTTGTCATCGTGGTGTTTGCTGCACCGTACTCTTACTAAAATGTGTGACTGGCTAGAAGTGTAGCACCGATTTTAGCAATGAAGAAAGAATGACATATTTGATGTTTTTTTTCCTAGCAACCGAGTTCAATATTTTGTGCGTAGAACGACCCATATATTTTAAGTAGATTCAGACCCCATCGCCACTCACATTAACACACACACACACCTGCAGCTTCTCAGGCAGCTTCCAGCCGCCGCTGCGGTTGCTGTAGCCGCTGCTGCCAGTCGACATGATGCTGTCGGGAGTGCGACAGCCGAGCGGCAGGTACGAGGGCGGGGAGTGGTCGTAGCCGCCCACCACGCCTCCAGCGCTCAGCGTCGCACGCCGTGCCAGCACCTCCGCGGGCGTCAGTCTGCGCAGGGCTGCCTCCAGGTCGGCAGCTCCCGGGACGCCCGGCACGCCCGGCTGAGCCCCGCCCCTGAGAGCACGGCCTCGCATCACCACCAGCAGCGTGCATCGTCACGCGTCGGCGTGCACGAGACAAGGTGAGCTTGTTGCGGGGAGGACTGGAGTGCAGTGAATAACAACTGAGCAATAACCCAATATTGTAGGGGCGAGCGCATGCCAGAATTGGCCACTCACGGGTAGCTGTCGTCCGTGTCGGCGAGCATGGAGAACTCTCCGTCGCTGTGGCCCGCAGAGTCCAGGCTGCGGAAGCTGAGTGAGGAGTTGCTGTAGAGGGAGCCTCCCTGGGGTTGCAGGGCGTGCGTGCTCATGCGCGGCCCGGAAGACATGACCATGCCCCCCCCGCCGCCCACGCGGTGCACAGGGCTGTCCGTGACGCTGCCTCCTTGGCTGCCGTTCCTCAATGCGCAGCGCACCGTCTCAAACACCTTCTTGTAGTTCGGTCTGCAGTAAAAATGCACCACACTGCTATTACACATCAACACAACAAAGTGCTTTAAACACTGATCGGAACCACCCAGTATTAGAGAAACCTTAACTTAAACTCTCTTTGGTCATAATATCTAGTTCTGTTTATACCAATATACGGAATTTTGTTCCTTAATGGCCTTTATTTGAACTAGAAGAATTATTAAGTTTCTATATTGCTCCCGGCAAAGAAAATGTTCTATCAGTTTTGAAGCAATAACATTCAAGAATTTATAATAGTCAAATTACATACAATTTTTATTACAGTGATAGTTAATTTCCGAAGCCGATTGAAATAATTGTTCCAAGGCCCTGTTGGGAACAGCAGAAACTATGTAGGGGATTTTTGTCACTTTCTTTAATTTTATTTACAGAGTTCACCTGCAAAATTGTGACAAACGAAGCAAGAACATAACTGGCGAGACTCAAGGAGACCCACCTGTCGGCGCTGATGCCCGAGTCCAGGCTGAGCTCCGAGTGCAGCGAGCTCTCCAGCTCGCCGGCGATGGAGTCGGGCAGCGCCGCGGTGCACAGCGAGGGGAACAGCGAGCCCCCGCGCACCTGAGGGTAGCCCCGGTGGCGCTGGCGTCGCAGCTGCTCCTGGGTGTCGTGGAGCAGCCCCATCACCTCGGCGTAGCGGTCCTTCAGGTCGGCCAGCTCCGTGGCCAGCTTGGCCTGGTTGTCCCGCGTCACGCTCAGCACGCCCGCCAGCTGCTCTCGCTCCAGCGTCAGCTGCGCACGCGCCACATC
The DNA here is from genome assembly GCF_032445375.1 of Bacillus rossius redtenbacheri. Classification (NCBI taxonomy): domain Eukaryota; kingdom Metazoa; phylum Arthropoda; class Insecta; order Phasmatodea; family Bacillidae; genus Bacillus; species Bacillus rossius. The sequence continues at coordinate 11,143,315 of NC_086334.1, forward strand.
ACCTTTCAACAACACTTGATTTAGCAGTCTGTTTGCACATGTGTAGAACAAAGTGTATGGAGGTGTTTCGAAACCACTGTATCCACACAGAAATAATTATACTATTTTTATTAATGTATTATATATTTTGTTGATTAATAAGTGGTTTAGTATGGATTAAAGATTTTTTTGGACACAAATAATTGCTGGTTTCACCATTTACCATAAGAAATCTCAATAATGGACAGAAAAGATGAATATGCAAACACACAGAAAACAAGCCAAAATCACCTTTTGTCGAAAAATTATTACAGCAAAGACAAAAACAGTGGGCTGGCAATGAGGAGACAAAAGCAACAAGAACATTGAATACAAACAACTTTGGAAAACACAGCAACAAACAGCAAAACCCAATAATGATGATAAAAATAAAATGGACAGCACAACAAAAACGCAACATACATGCAAACCCATTGAACAAATGATGACGAAAAAAGTAGGCCTCTTAAGAGATAACAGTTGTGACGTTTCAGGAACTGAGGTCTGTTTCCATCCTAAAGCACAAACTGACTGATAGAACAGATTTCTTTTTAATACTACAGCCCCTCCACGCTGAAGCCTGTCACACACAGCTGAAGTGGTTGTGGGTCCAATAAAAATGGGAATGATGTGACAAGAGGAAGTTGTGTGTGCCTGGTGAAATCTATACGCTTATGTTGAAAAAACTAAATTGCCCACTGCAACACGCGGCGGCGAGAGAAACTGCAGAGGCACAACAGATTTAGTGCCCCCGCAGACATGGGTGTAGCAAAGAAGGGATGCAGCAATAAACTGGTCTGGTCCACGAGTCAGTATTTTATATTCCTGACTACCCCAACTGCTCATCACAGCTGGGGCCCTGTAATCTGCGACCCTGATGCTTCCGTTTCCCCGGCCTACACAATGCATTTCACTCCCCTTCCGTGGCATCAGAGGCAATGAACCCCCAGGCAGAGCAGTTGACAGCTGCCTTCAATGTGCACACTGTGCAGTCTCAGTCTCAGTGAGAGGACACTGGGAAACAGCTGGTATATATCTCCAGGCACAGCCAATGACAGGAGTCCCCGAGGGTCAGGCCCGGGGGAAGGGGAGTAGGGTCTCACCCTGTGTACGGTGATGTCGGCATCCGAGAGCTTGCTCGTGAGGCTGGCTATCTGCTCCTGCTGCAGCCTGCTCTCCTCTTTGCAGCGCCCCAGCTCCTCCTCCAAGCCGCCCATCTCCTCGCTGGTGCTAGCTGCAACAAGCGCTGCAAACTCACGCTGCGTCCTCCACCACCACACGCACTCCTAGCGCATGTTTCCTTCATTTACTCACACCCCTACATCACTTTGTGCTTCATCATCACTACCAAAATCATACATTTATAGAAAATGTCAACTGCAACTAATATCATTCCTGCAGCAAGTAAGAGAATGACATGCAGGTTCTTACATTCCACACAAGCATGAGTGACGTGTATGTATTGGCTCAGAGCTCATGTATAGTGAGATGGCGTGGGAAAAGTAATGATTTCAAGTGAAAAATAACTAAGTGATGAGAGCAACCATATACGTTGCATTTGGATTCTCCTAAGGAAGTAGAATGGCTCACAAAGCCAAGACGTCACTTAGCACCGTAATTTATTGGCGGTTGCAAGGCGCCAATAACAGTTACGTTGTCACGCTGTGAAGGGTGGCAGCAGCACTGACCCAGCTGAGAGGCGATGCTCGCGACCAGCCGGCGCTCCGCCTCCTCGCACTTGTCCGTGTCGCAGGCCAGCTGGCTCGCCTCGCTGCGCAGCTGGCGGTTCTCCTCCTCCAGGGAGCCGATCCGGCGCTGCATGAGCTCCAGGTTGACGCAGCGCAGCGCCGTGGGCGTGCCTGCACACCGCACACGCTCCGACATCTCCCCTGCCCCCCGTGCGCGAGTCCACACGACTTGGCAGCTGGGCACGGGGACACAGGTGCCCACACTTGCCCTGCCACGAGACTAACGTCCTCCATGAGACTGCATTTAACAGCTGGCACGCACGATACCCACTCCCATTTCGAAACCAGCTTTATGAACAACAACAGTGCTGACCTCTCTCTCTCCCCCAAGGATCATCATCCAGACCTAGGCTTGGCAGTGGCTGCTACACTCGCAGATAAACAATCCCAGCTGTAAATGAACCGAAATGAAACAAGATAACACACTGTTGCAACATTTTTAATGTCCAAATTATACTTTTCAGTTGCTGCAGAAGAGATTTATTGAGTTTACAAATGCTTACTGTTGATCTGTTCTATCAGTCTATCACATACGAAAATGACATCAAAATCATGACGGTAGGGAAAGAAAGGGATGAATTTTGTTGAAACCAAAACACAAGATACAAAATGGCCTGCTAGAAGTTTAAATATAGCAGAACCCCATTATATTGTTTTTCAAGGACACATAAGGAATAAAAACATTAAATGCAGGAAATATCAGTTTAGCACGTGTCATTGTATGAACTCATTACCAATGGACTCATCAGGCTAAGTAAACAAATTTAATGTTAAAACACTGATGGTTTTACTTGATGTTCGAATTTCCTTAAGCAGTGAACAATTTTTCAACTTCATCTTGCTTAAAGCCTCTATTATATTTGTTTTTAAAGACAGGCTGTCAAATTTCTGTAAAATTTTCTCACAATTTGTGACAAAGTTTAAAGTGGGAATTACTATTTCCAATTCCTTCGCCTCTTGAAAAGGGTACTTATGGAATTCCTACCTACGAATAAAATAAAATAAAATATTTATCAGCAATAAAAATCACTTTTTGTTTGGCCATCATAAAATAGTTGGCAACTAAAATATTGTAGGACTACGTACGTCCATCTGAAAACACGCTAGAATAGTAAGGATTGGAAGGATTCTTTTTTCCCAAGACATGGGTGCCAACAGACTAACTACTACAAACGTTATGTACTTACCTTATTTTGAATACACAGTGTTAGCCAGCACTAACATGTAGCGCTAGTGTTCTAGCACACTTACATTTGGTTTTTGTGACAGAATCCTATTTGAACAATTCACATCTATAGTATAGTAGCGATTGTACACAAAAACATACGTAAAGTGTAAAATAAACCTTTTAACATGTTTAAGTTTACAAATGGGATAAGTGCTGGAATAGTCAGGTTTTGAAAACTCCCCCCCCCCCCCCCCCTACTGAATGTTAGAGAGCAGGAAATGCACCATTCGTGAAACACTACATGCAGGAAATAAATACGGTGTACTTATGGGGAAAATGTTGGAACTTGAAATATGTCCTTACTCTTTAAAAGTTGGTCACCCCTAATTCAAGCCAAGGTACAACTAGATACTTCCGAGGAATGTTAAGGGCCCCGCCTACCCGGGCACACACACGGCGTGCAGAGCTTCAGGAAAAACAACGCGATTTCTAAACTAGTCAAGATATCCGAGTGGAGTCTGCTTACGAAAAGCATTTAAGAGTTCGCCGAGGACCGAAAAGTACTTTTGATTTCGGATTATAGTTTTAAACTGTATTTTTAGAAGGGTTAAAATGGCTAAAACCCATGTTTTCAGAATAATTTTTAGGCATGAAGCAACCCACACATACCCTTGAAAGCACTTAAGGGACTTGCATTACCCCTTTATCTTCATTTCTCCGCAATATAATGTTACGGTCACCGCTCAAATTTCACAGTTATCCTGTGACGACGAGAAGACTGCGCGCCAGTTCAGAGCCTTGCACTTAGAGGCGACACCACAGCGCTAGAAGCACCGGCGAGCGTCGCTCTTATCATCCCGCCTCACGAACACACATACACCCCTGACGAGGCGGGCCCCTTAAGATGTCACGGCAACGACGCGACGCCCACCTGACTCGGAGCTGGAGTCGTCCACATCGTTGGTGAGGACCTGTATGAGTTCGGTCTTCTTGAGCACCTCGTGGCTCAGCTGGGTGAGCCTCTCGTTGGCGGTCCTCAGCTCCGCCTCTAGCGCGGCCACGCCGGCCTCGAGCTTCTGGTTGTGCGCGAGCAGCTCCTTGCCGATGCGCGCCGTCAGCTCCAGGTCCTTCTCCTTCTGCACACACGACCACGAGCCGTGCTGGGGATCCTGGATCCTCCGATACTCTGCCACAGACTGAACCAGTGGCGTAGCTAGGGTGACTGGCGCCCCTGGCCAGACTTGAAAATGGCGCCCCCTCTTGGATTAAAACAGATGGGGGGAGCATCCATTAACAGCAAAACCGTCGCGGCAGCCCCCCCCCCCCCCCCCCTTCTCCGGCGCCACTGGCGAGGGCCATCCCTGCCACCCGCCTGCTACGCCACTGGACTGAACTACAGCTTCTGCACAACGCATGACTCAGGAAAGGGCAACATCTGAGGACTGGGGTAGTCTCCTAAGCAAGCGCAGTGTGATCAGCCTGAGAACTGGTAGGACTTGAGACGTGCCTGCAATCGCATGACAATGGAAACTGTTTACACTAACACGGGGAGCTCATGCACAAATTGAATACTGATACAGCAGTTAAGTTCTTTGTGTGTGTTTCTAGTCTAAACTTTACTTGCTTGAGTGCTTGTAATTCAACACTACACAGCAGACATAAAATACGAGAAAAAGTTAAATGGAAGAGAGATTGCTTAAATGTTTTAGTTTTTTTAATGAAAATACAAGCCTCATTTTCTTATTAAACATCAGAAAGGAAATAAATATAAGGGAAATTATAATTATTTAAAATCACACACTGAATGGTTGCCACTACAGGTCCATCGACTTCAGCACAAATGCAAATCTTGGCTACATCAAGCAGTGTTCTACTTGTTCAAAATGTTTAAAATGCCAATAGAAGGGTAGCAACTTGTGGGGCCAGGCGGGCAACACTAAACTTGTGACGGTCTACTGTGGTCACATGAGGATAACTGACAGCGAGAGCAAACAATATTTTTACACATAAGATAATTGTTTCTTCTGACATATGACATTTTCCTCTTTTCTTTTTGCTGAAAGGTTTCTGGAGTCAAACCCTGAATGTTAGCCATTTCTGCTCTACCCTCATCCACACATATACCTGTGCTCGACAATAGCAACAACTAATACACCAAACAGACTGACATGACAAGGCCCAGAGATGTTCTGCTGGTGCTGGAATGGACAAAGTCATGAGATGGGGTATGGCCGTCAACACTGGTCCAAACTACACCAGTTACCATTCATGGATGAGGGATGCAATCTGGCAGCAAGCAAGCTCATGAGAAATTACTGGTTTTAATGTGAATTGTTCAGCACTAAAGAATGAATGCAATGCCATCACCACACAAAACTTTGAAAACAATTTAAGAATCCAATGTGCAATGGTAAATCTACATTCTGCTCTTCAGTCATGCATAACTGTCCAAAAGCTAGAACCTTACCTCTTCTAGAAGCCTAGTTACTGCTTCAATATCATTGTAGGTTTTGGTCATTTGGCTCACCCGGTTGCTGCATAAAACTGCAAGCAAACAAAAGCAAAGTTCAATCCAAATGTCAGCTCAGCACAGTGCAGTAAGCACTGACACCTGACAGCCAGGTGGAGCTGCACAAAAAAAATTCATTCTCAAACACCGGCACCCATTTCTAAAACCTTAAAAAAAAAACATGTAAAAACTATTTTAGTGGACTTTCTCGGCATGAATAATTGTGATCTGCAAAGAACAGAAAAGGTTAATTTTTAAAGAGCAGTAAAACAATGCGTGTGAATATTGTACATAGAATACAAAAATAATTTATTATTATACTTCATGTCACAGTAAGCATATAATCTCAGCAGACAGAACAACACTCCAGTCAACAGTGCTGCCATTTGCTGCCTCAAAAAGACTAGATGTAGAATGCTACTCCCCGAATCACATTGTTTCTAGCAGTAATAAAACCACTGACAATAATGTTTAATTGAATACACAAACATCTGAATCAAAAGAGCTGTGTTTAAAAGTGAAAAATTGAGGAATTATTTTTAGTTTAGTAAAAGAGAGTGATGCACTACTTGTAAATGTATTGGGAATTACCAGCAAACTCACATTTTCTAAAAATAATGTTAATAACCAAACTTACACCCACTTTTTTAACTGAAAGGCAAGGTAGGTCTTAATAGAAAAAATGGCATTTCTACAAGCGAGTGATCATTCTGTGCGCGATGTGTTAATTTTTTTTGTTTTTGGCTGTTTTTAATGCCAGAAAAGTCTGCATTCATAATTTTTGTTAATGTAATACTGTTATCTTTGCACATTTTATTCATTAAATTGTACACTTATCTACTCTAAAGTTATTGTTAAAGGAATCTAAAACAAAGATACCAAGTTAAAAATCTTAAGGAACATGTAATATTTTTACAACAAATGCTTTAATTTTAAAAGAATATAAAATACTACTGTTTTCATTACAACTGTTACTATTACGTTCAAAAATAATAAACAGTAGGCTCCTTGTAATGTCGGCACTAAAGAACTTTGTAATTTTAAAATTAGTTTTTTTTAAATCAGTGTATTTAACTTGTAAATACTCATTACATGTACATAGGTATTCTAATTACTAACATACACTAATAAAATAGTGTGGTAGAAATAAAATGCAATGCTTTTAAATATTTTTTTTTGCTCAAATAAAAAATGTTTTCCAGTATTCCAGTATTAAATTTTAACTGCTGATAGTTATGTGTTGCAAGATATTTTCCAGCATTTAGCCATGGATGCTAAATGCTAAGCTTTAGCACTTTGCATGACTTGTTCAAAGGACTTAATTTTAATAATTTTTCACAATGGTGTTACAATACACCACTTATGTGTATTGCCTTTTTTTAAGTCGCAGACCCAAAAAAATTCACAGGGCAAAAAATTAGCTACTTCAGTTGGACTCCAAAACATGTGATATCAGTTCTCTATACTTCCCTCTTTAGATATGTTTTTCTTGGCTTCTATTTGGATTGTGCCGTAATGTTTACAAATGTTTAAACTTGTTTGTGTTAAGGGGTTGCCTCCCATTTTAGGTCAAGATTTTATATTTACAGTAATTGCAGATAAACTTGTAGACTTTATCAATTGTTCAACTTTCACGAAATGAAAAATATATACACCGCATACGTTTTGCATAATTAGCTGCCAAAGTTACATTTTTAACGTTTTTTGGGTTGTACAAGTAAGGAGAATTTAATCTATTGCAGAACTGAAACTTTAGGTTTAACTGCAATGCCACTGGCTACTTCAAGAAATGGTTTGAATTTCTTTCAGAAAATATTAATTAATTTTTCCTAGCATTTCAAAATTCTCAAATTTGCTACGATTTTGACAGCCAAGAAACATGAAACGAGTTTTTGTGATAGAAATGCAAACCATATCATGAGGTAGCCAGTGGAATTACAGTTAAACCTAAAAAGTTTCAGTTCTATAATAAATTAAATTCTCCTTATTTGTACAACCCAAAAATGTTAAAAATGTAACTTTTGGCAGCTAACTATGCAAAAAGTATGCGCTATATATATATTTTTCATTTCGTGAAAGTTAAACAATTGAAAAAGTCTGAAAGTTGATCAGTGATTAATATAAATATAAAATCATGACCTGAAATGGGAGGCACCCCCTTAAGGAATAATCAAGAATCATTCCTATAATAGTTCTGACAAAGGCACTTCTAAAATTTGACAGTGACAAACATTACAAGTTAGAAAATGTAAACAGCAGTTCTCTCAACAATTTCATGATTGTGTTTCTGATAACATACTTGCATGCTGTCATCCTCATTAAGGTCAGATAAAGCTCCCGTAGTTATCAGAAGTCTAATGTTAACGCCAAGAACTGCTGGTAAACAGCACACACATAAATGGAACTAAAGATAGCCAGATAGGCATCAGGTACAACCTATATCACTAGAATCTGCTTTGTGTGTATGTATTAAAAATTCCACGATTTAATAGCTACTCTGTGAAAGAATTATGTATCAAAGGACAGTTAATATAAAACTTATTTTGAAATGTTATTTGAGCAGCTCATCACACAGTGAAGGGTACACTAGAGAAATACTATGGAACTTTCATCTAATCTGATTTGATGATATTCAGTGATTGTGAGCCACAAATCTTAATTTTAATTAAAAATTATTTCTTGCCACAATAATTTGGTTAAAAAGTCTTAAAAACAGCATGGCCACTGGGGAGGCATTGGTTATTAATCATGTAATCATGTAATCATGTACTTCATGGGGTTTATTCCAAATTGTTGGAGAGTTTGTGTCAAGCCATGATTCCAAAATGGCCAACAAGGTAGACAATATTTCGTTTCTGTATTTGCAACTAATTTTAGGTTAGTTTTATGACACATTATGCTTGTAATTTTATTGTTCCTAATAAGGTAAGGGTTATTTTTAAGATTTTTTGACCTCTTACCATCATCGCTAGTTCAATGCATTGATAATTCTTTGAAATTTAACTAATTAAGTAACCATTTAAATGTTCTCAGATATCTCTGTAATTTGCCCTTGTTTAACAAAAAGATAATTTTTGTAACTGAAGTTACTGTCACAGAGCACCTTAGAGATTACATCTACAGTAGAGCCACATCGTCAACTGCACTATCCGGTCCCAAGCACACTTTACCAACTACTACTTGCATAGGCGTGCGCAGGACTTCAGTATTGGTGGTGCCAGATTACACAACAGCCCTGTCATTCACGGACCCCGAGCCCAAACGGGGGGTCCGGGGGTCCTCCCCCGGAAAAATTTGGATTTGAAAGCGCAAAATGGTGCTATTTAAGGTGTTTCCGAACAAAAACATTAAATACACAGATGTAAAATTTTTAACATTTTTTATGACAAATAATGGCTTTGAACGTTATAATCACCAGGAAAACTACTAAACTATTTACAGTTTTAAGCTTTGTTGAGCCATAAAGTAAATTGCACAAATTGTTTGCACGGAATTCATGCTGGTGGCTTTGAAAAACCGTACTTATATGTTTTCTGAAGACACCAAATAAATGCTAGAAAAAACATTCTCAAATGTTAAGTTTTAAAGTCAACAAATTAAGGGAGTTTTTGTAACATACCTAAAATATGTAAAATAATAAAATAATAAAAATACACAAATAGGAGTGGGCAAAAGTTTTAACTTTTGGAATACAACAAAAATGTTTTGTCGGCGACTGCATATAAGTCATCGAGTAAGCCTATCCTTTTAACTAACTAAACTCTCTTTTTTAAAATAAACCCTGGCGGACAGCGGCTATTATTCCGCACGCCTGCCGAGTGGAGTGAACAGTGGACTCCGAGCGCGCATTCTATGTAATTCGAGGAGAACTATGAGAAGTATTTACATTTCAGAAGTTTCGTAGCCGCGGCCCGCGTTTACAACACAAGTAATAATTGCAACTGGCTTGTTTCCGTGTGTATAGTTGGTTCGATTGATAATTGATATACTGATAGTGTTATGAGCACAATCTGTAACTCGACACGATTGGAAAACATATTTTTGTGTAAATAATACGGATCTTTGTAAGTATGTATTATTTCTGCTTGTAAAAAACAAAATAACGTTAACCCTAATGGTGGTGCCAAGGCACCTGTGGCACCTACTGTGCGCACGCCTATGACTACTTGGTAATGATGTCAGCAGATGACTGTGGTGTTGAAGAGCATCTTGGTGGTAGTTTGCAATTTGCACATCTTTTTTCGCAAACATTCACTAACCAAGTTGACCAATTTCCAAAAATGTATTTCTTGGCCAGTATGTTTGAAAAATGAATGTTCTAATTGTTGTTTATCTTCAGTTTTGAATTCTTCTGCCTATCCAAATCTTCCCAAAGCCTCAAGATTTTTTCTTTTACTGCCTTCTCGAAAGCTTTGCAAACAAGTAATGATTGCTCTTAAATCAGTTTACAGCATCACACCCAAGGAAGCAGGAAGACTTAATGATGCCATCACGGTTGCAGACCCCAATCAGGATCACCACACTTGCATGAGCTCTGTAAATACCTGTTAGTTCCAACTTACATGACAAATATACTGTATGTTGGGAAAACTGATCACCAGTCACAGTCTTGTGTCCGGAGAGATGTAAAGCCAGTGCAGGATAATTTTTTATCTCCCACATTGTTTACAACTCATGACTGCCTCATTTCTCCAACAGGCAACCAAGCACCACACACTTTAATGCTCTATTTGTGAGAAATGCTGTTAATTAATCCTTAGTTTTGGAACAAGATGAGTGACATGTCACTGTCAATTTTTGTAGAGTCCATGATTTTTTACTATAAAGTATAAACTCATTAGGGATATTTGCCAGCTCTTTTCCTTCTCATATGAGTTTTAACATGAATTCTCTAAATAGGTTTCAAATAAAAAATGAATTTAATTGTTCTTTAAAAGGTTAGATTCCATCTTCTTTATGAATTCAGTAGCAAGGTCACAGCATGTCTTCATATGCAATGATTGAGTAGTGCTTGCAATTTTGTCATTCCATAAAAAAATAACTGAATATGAAATTTTTTTTTGGCAGATAGACCTCTCTTTTCAAACAAATAAAGGAACTTTATATTAATGGAGACTAAAGATTAGTCTATGCATGGTTATTTTAATTAATTTATTGAGTTTATAATTGTTATAACTTAAGTCAGTACATTAATGCACTATGAATCCCAAACTGCATTCACAATAGCATGCAAAAAGAATGTAAATAGCATGGTTGCACAATCATAGTACCCAAGTAGAAACTCATTCGCACACATCACAACGGTTTGAAACAATTTTTTACCCTCATCAACCTAATTTGAAGTATTTATTTTGTTAGTTTTATTTTCGAACACAAATAAATACTATATTCAAATTATTTATACTTTTAATTTTTGAAATGCACATGTCAAAACAACTGTTAGCTACTATATGTTACTGACTTAGTGTACACTGATTGACCGTGAACAGAAAGTGTCACAGCCCAGAGAAAAGGTAGAAGCTTGATAACTTTCAATGCGCTGTGCACATGCAGTTTTCATGGGCGTGTGCTTTTTTCCAGTAGTCACTGCTATCTGTTTGTATACATTAACTTCTGTGCGTGTGTGCTGTGTGCCATGCTGTTGTGAATGAAGCCCAGCTGAAAGTACACAATTGTCAGCATAGTTATCAGTTCTCACACTTTTAAGAAGTCAACAGTCATCCATATTAACTTATTATTAACAACAAAATGAATATTACTTTATATTTTTTTATATTTCATACTAAACCTCAAATGATGAGGTGATTTGACCCTGAGCTTTGCTGCAGTTATTTCAAGACCTACCCATTGTTCCTCGCCTGACCACAGGTAGACTAAAAGCGAAAACACACTCCAGCAACATGCATAGGCTGACGCAGCACAGCACACATAGAGTGCTGAGAGATTGATCGATAATCGGACGTTTGAGAATAAACCGAGAAACTCTCTCTTCCTAATTGCAGGTCCTCAAATTATTTGAATGCCCACAAACGCTTTCAAACAAAGACAAAGAGTGATGCTAACAAAACACTGCGCAAACCCACGTGGTCCTTCTAACTATGGAACATGCCAAGGAAAGGTTCATTTTCTGAGACCAGAAGATCTGACGTAATATAAAATTAATTGCATGGATGAAATAGTGTGTGCATGCATTATGCACACGTCTAATTACATGTAATATTTTAATACTGAGTGTGTGGTACTAGTATATGCAAAGTATGTTGTTGATGATATTGCCTATAAAAGGATGTCAAATACCCTCTAAAACCTTGATAGAATCTCTGTGGGATAATAAGCGCTACTATACATGGGGCAAATTGTCACCATAGTTTTATTTAAACTTTTTATTGCATAAATAAATGACGTATATAACTACCATTGTGCATACAACCAGCACAATGCACCGGCAGAGCGTGACACGTGATGCAGTTTGAGAGGCGAATGAACGAGAAGAACGTGACCCACAAACTGCTACCTTGAGACATACAGCATAACAATATAGGATAATGATGTTGCTCGCGAACCCTATGACGTGTATTGTGCAACCAACCAGCTGGACAAGAAGTATAAAACACACGAGCTGTCACTCACTACTAACAAATAGCGAAGAAACGACTATTTAACATCTTTCATTCACAATACCTATTCTCTCATAATATTGATAATTATGTAACATAAGTACTTTATTGTAAAATTTTCATATTTTAAATAATTAAAATCATCTCATAATAGTTAAAGTTTAAAAAATATATATTTTTTAAATAATAACTCGTTTACTTAAATTTAATGAAAAAAAAAACGTTAGTAAATACTAAATATTCGTGTTAGTAATCATTTACAAAAAATAATTTCTTTTTAAATAGATTCGCGTCAATCCAATGGCACTCCACTACACCCGGGGCTGGCTAGTGGACACGCTCCCAGCGCCGATGGGCGGGAGAGCACAGGGTGAAAGCAGCTACCGTTTTGCCGCCAGCCATGCAAATGACGGCGTGCGAACTGCCTCTCTCCGGCCATTATTCCCCAAGAGGCTCTCGGCCATCAGCGCCGGGGCTGCGGCACTCACACTCGCTCAATGAAGCAACCCCCGGCAGCCGCTTCTGGCCGACAGACAGGGCCATCATCTTCGCCACGGCGGTCCCAAGTACCTGGATATGGCATCGAACCCCGGGGCCAGCAACGAGTGCCAGGCGACGGAATGCCGCCCATAATCTCCTGGTGTGAACTAGATAGTTTTTCAGGTGAAGTGAATAAAATGAGGCCAGTAAGCTGATAAGCTGCGGTTTTAATGTGTTGATTTCCAAAATTGGCCAGTGGTGAACTTTAGCTCCCCTTTTGGACACGAGGAAGCAAGCCATTAAGCTGGGTTTACGATTGATTTCCTTAAGAATTATAACTTAACATCGAGCACACGATTAAGTCAAAACTACATTTTCCAGTTTATGATTGACATAGAAGTTGTTAATTCTAACCAATCACAGCACAAAACACATGGTCGGCCATTGTTCGAAACGGAGAAGCTGGTTTGAAATAGGTTATTGACAAATGGGATATCTATTTTTCGAAATGGATGATGATTACAAATGACAAATATACGAATTCTAACCCAAAATACTGCCTCGCTCGGTCCAATAATAAGACATAAACTTCCGGTTGAAACGTTCCGGTTTGTTGTGATTGGTCGCTTCCCTTAAGTCTTAACGAAAAATATAAAATATAACAATTTCTGTTAGTCTTAAGTCATCATATGGTTCGCACACGACCCGTCAAAATTCACACACGACAATCATAAACCATTCCACTAGTTTACATAGAGTCATATGGTAAGTACACGACTAAGTCTTAAGTCTTAATTCTTAATTTTCAATCGTAAACCCACCTTTACCCGCGCTAAGGCAACCAGAGCGACAGCCGTGTCTTGGAGCCACGCGGCGCGTAAAGGCCGGTCCACACGCAACGTTTTCAGCAACGATTTACCTGCGCAGGTCACATCGTTGTAGACAAGACGTAGCGTGTAGACAGGAAAACTGCGCAGTTTTTTGAACTGCGCGGAGACGGAACATTGAGAAGGAAAACTGTGGCCAAGAGCATTTATGTCCGCGCAGTTTAGTCGACCTGCACAGACTTGTAGCGTGTGGACACTTCCTCTGTCTTCTCCGCACACGGGGCTCAGTTCTCCCTCGGTATTTGTGCCGGAACAGTGTAATCTGTTCAACGGTGACCGATTTGCGACAGTGTTCACGTGAATTTCTAACAGAGTTCATTGGTCTGTACAAGTCCTTTCCGTGTTTGTGGCGGGTCAAATCAAAAGAATATAGCGATAGGGACAAAAAAAAACGAGCGTATGAAGCACTTAGGCAAAAATACAAAGAGGTTGACATCGCGGCTATCAGAGATATAATCACAAAAAAAATTAATTCTTTGAGGTCGGTATACCGGAAAGAATTGGCCAAAGTAAGGAAATCTCACAACTGATAGGGTAAACCTTGGCTGCAAACTGTGATGTGTGTACACGGCTAAACTGCAACTTTTTGTTTGCACAGTTTTGCCTGCGCAGTCAAAACTGTGTACAAAACGTCGCGTGTGGACCGGCCTTTACAAAGTTTCCCAGTAGGCAATCGCGAAGCCTCGAGAGGGTCGTTCCGATTGCCAGGGGGCCAAAATGATGGAACTGAGAACACACGATTTTAAATTATACTCTCCAAGACAATTCTGTATTGTGCTAACGGTTATAATGGATACAGTGCTTTAGTTTCACGTAAACGGCTTCCACCTTTTCCCGCACTCGAGAATACAGATGGCGGGAAACTATCTGTCGCGAATATCGAGCACGGAATGTCTCCTGAAGGCCGCGGAGGTTGAGTCGTCTGTTCGGAGAAGCACTCCTGCCAGTGCTCCACGTGCTCCACGAGGCTGGCTGGCAGCCCGGCGGGAAACGACACAAAAAGTCGCCCCCGAAACAACCAGTGCCACCCAATGTAATGCGGACAGCAATGTCCAAGTTCCCACCCTTTGCTTTGTAGTTCATTTCTACTCTGTCCAACTCTTCTTCCGGAACCATCCTTCTGTTTCCCTAGCAATTTTGGTTTTGTATTACAGTTATAACCTATTAGTCTATACTGCTGTTGGATAAGCAAGCCTTTCTTACGACAACGTAAACTTTAGCGTAAGCATAGTAAGTTTTGGTTTATATTTTAGCAAGTTTCTTTTTTACTACAGCTTTTAGCGATTTATATTCTACTGACGACCCTAATATAGCTTTTAATTTTGAATGTTAAAAAAATAAAAAATCTAATTTTGTATTAATTTGTATTAAAAATATGACACAATATATATAAAAAAAATTGTTGGTCTGATCGCTACCAAACTTCATAGGATCACCCACTGGGCTAATTTGAAGATTGCCTGAAAGTTTCATCAAAATAGGTTCAGCCATTTTGGAGTCCATTGGGTACATGCATACACATGTCGATTTATATATATATATATATATAATCCATAGTAAGATTATGTTGGGATGCTAAATATTGTCAATCAGTTTACTGACAATTTGTATATCTTCAGATTTTATTAATATATGCTATTTTTTATAAGCATCTTTAAGTAAGAGTTAAATGCTGTCGATTAACCCCATCAACCCCTTCCTTTTGGTTTTGCAATTAATTAATTAATTAATTGGTTATTTTGCCATACTATCAAAATGATTTTTTTTTTGTCGTGAAACGTCTAATAAATCGATGAACGCCGGCTGCACGCACGAAAAAAGTGTCCCGTTACGCTCATTTTACGCTTGCGCCGCATCTATCTCTCTTCCACTCGATTGGAACAACCATCGATTTGACTTTTTCGAGGCACATTAAACTTGAAACACTCCCATTCGTTTCCTAATTTTCCTATCATCGTCCTATCCTTAACAGAATAACACAGATTGGAAGAAGTTAAAAGCAAACATGTATAAATGTTATAGTTAAAATAATCTCTTCGTTAAAGTAATAAACATATTTGAATTAATGAGTGCAAATGAAAGTAAATTTATCAACTAAATTGTAGATTTCATTTCACTCCTTCTTTGTATCCATACAAAATAGTGATAATTCAATAAAAATGATTCAATCTTATTCATAAAAGTATGCAATCATTTCATCAATGTTTTGTTATGACGTTTTCACGTTAAACTATCGTCCGTAAACCGACTTTACAGACAACCAATTTTTTTTTCTTGGTAAATGGGCCTCTCGGTAGCGTGTGTGGTTCCGAGTGCAGGTGACGTAAGCACCTGCTGGGTGACAAGCACGGACGCCCGGGCTGGATTCGAACCAGCACCGCCGTCAGTCCACCCGACTGTCAGCCCTCGGCCAGCTGTCGCCGCCGGCACAGCTCGCACCAGTCTCACCATCCTCCACGCGTCTTTCGCGACTTCCTGGAATTCCAGCCGCTGTTTCTTGGTCGGAAACACGCATCAAATCTGATTATTTCGTGACACGATGTCGGCAAAGCTTTGTCTCGTTCGAGAACAGTCGGCGTCTCGGACAAAAACCCCGCAATGACTCGTGCCATACCTCTGCTTCGCGAGGTGTTCCTGCGGAGTTGCCTGCCCCAGGAACGCAGGGAAGCAGGAAAGCAGAAACGCCACTCCTCCACCTAGTTTCTAACACAACTCGCGGTGAGGTAAGTGATCACGGGCCGTGACCATAGAACGTTGCGAATCCATGTCAAACATGACAGAGAATTTTCAACTGAACGTTATATCACATTTATTTAAGTTTAAAATTTTGTTCGGATTCGAAATTCCAGCCCCTCCCCACCACAACTCAACAAACACAAGTTCTAAAAAAAAAAAAAATAAAAAAAAAGAAGGGGGGGCGGGCGGGTGTGTCAACATTCGCACTACAGCTTACGAAAAAATTAATTGAACATTTCTTTCGCATACGAATCTAGGACACATCCGCGTATTCTGTTGCGCGAAATGACAGCTTCGAATCAACTGCCACTTGCACCGAAATTTTTCTATTTGTTCGCCTTTCCCCTGTGAACACTTAAAGATAAATGTCCCGCCATCACATCAGTTCAGCGACAAGAACCTCGGTGTAGTGGTCAGAGCACTGGCCTCCCGTCACGGCAGGATGTGTATGGTTGTAGCTGTCATCCCCACTTACACAAACCAGTCATGTTTCAAACCTCTAGTGACCACCTCCAGTACGCCTCAGACATGCGAAAGGGAATTATGTAAACAACCCTGGCTCTGGAATTCCACCTTGCCTCGAGTTCTTCTATTTGAGATCCAACACTCGAACAGCGAGACCACAGACACACGCCGGGACAGGAAATGGCCACAGGGCTAGAGCACTGGACTGCGTGGTCACGTGACAGCGGGGGCGCTAGCACTATCAACGAGATACCGCGACCAGTCGGCAACACCACTGCTGACACACCGTTACGTAACGCCACCATTAGCTCGGGCCATCAGCCCCGTGCCGCGAGAAGCAGACTGCGCCTGAGGATAGGCTGGCTAGACTCTGCACAGGATAACCGTGCGATACCAACGATCCCTACAGCCAACAACTACTTATCATATGGCCCAAACAAAATGAGCACACCGACAAAGAAACTGTTTGAAACAAAACTTCGGCATTTCTTTGGTCATAACGAAATATCTATATAGAATGATGTCAAGTGTATTGACAGACATCTTGAGCATATAACCTCACCATAGACCAATTTCAGGACAATAATACCTTGCGAAAAAAAAATTCCTGACATCATTCAATGGTTAAACGGTTGCGAGGACCGCGCACGACCACCTGCAGGCTCGACAGATGACCCGAGGCAGTGGGGGGACAGCAGGTGCAGTGCAGTAAAGTGCAGTGCTGCATCGTGCAGTGCTGTGCAATGACACGGACCACCATCGTCGCTCGACGGAACCCGGAGTACTGCCACTGGTACCAGTAGCGGATCCAGAAGGGGGGGCTAAGGGGCTCAAGCCCCCTCCAAAAACATCTGGGTCCACTATTGTTTTAGTGTTTGCCTTGATAAAGCCTAGCCTCAGCTGGGTCAAGCCCCTCCCAAACCAAAATCCTGGATCCGCCACTGACTGGTACCACCGAGAGGAAGGGAGAACAAGGACTAGCACGGCGACCAGACGACCCGTGACACGAGAGCCTCGAGCGCTAGGGGGCCGCTTACCTTCCAGGATGAGGTCGTCGTCTAGCGAGTGGGGGCGCGGCGACGACGGCGGCGGGATCTCCTCGTCGTACTCGTAGGGGTCGTCGTCATCGTCGTCGTCTTCCCGCGGGTCATCTTGCCGGCGGTCGTCGCGCTCCAGGGCTGCGGCGCGCGCCTCCACCAGGTCCTGCAGGTACCACACGGCCGCCATCCCCCGCCCCTAGCGCCCGCGGCCCCTCTGCCGCCGCCATGCACCGCGGCACAGCGGCAGTCTCCGCCCGACAGGCGATACACCGGCTACTTTATCGACATGGCGCAAGGCATGGGAGGGACACACGCGACCACAACACCACAGCACTGCCCCCCCTCCCCTCCCCCCGGCAGGCCGCGCAGTCGTACAAGTGTCGGTGGCGTCAGTCTGCCTCCCCGCAGCACACAACAGCCGAGCCTCGGATGATTTACACTGAAGACACGCGTGGGAGTGACTCGTCGAGCCCCGAAGAGGCCGAGCAACAGCCTACTCGCGCGAACACTCGGCTCGAAGGCGAGCTTATGCAAGCAAGTCCACGCAACAAAGTCGTTGCCAACAAGGGCGGCCTCGCTATCGCCACCAGATGATGTCGCAGATAAGATTGAGAGAGGCGATGAAATACTCGCGATAAGGCACCGAGTGTGTTCTTCGGCGGCACCCGAAGCTTTTGAGGAGCTTTGACTGCGAGAACATCTCTCAGGTTAATAACAAACTTGATTGCTGGGATGTAAAGGGGCTGCGGACACTCTCGCACATTCCCTGGGGTGAACGAACTGTGCGCTCTCTGGCAACCACGCGCCACAGAGGAACACAGCCCGAGCCGGGAGGACTGACAACCGCACCTCCTGCCAAGCGCCTCTGTGGGCTGCAGTGGTGTAACAAGATGCCACTGTGGCCTTCTGCAAGACCAGTGCAAACAAACACTTTGCAACGTTGCAATATCCCCAGCAAGTAAAAAGGACGAGCGAGCTCCCCATGCACTTGATGTCTCCTACAAAGCGGGCATCCCGTAGTTATACAGTCTACAACAGAGCATTCCACTATTAGATTTCAGTGTGGAAGTAAATGTGCACTCTCTCTCTCTTTCTAACACACGCCGACTGCCGTTAGCGCTGTCCTTGTTCCTTCATGAGCTGTTGCCATTTACCATACGGATTTAAAACTGTATTTTTGGACAAAGCGTTTTTGCATATTGTAAAGCTATCGAAATTCACATCAGGCGACACATATTTTGCATACTTAAGGGCATTTTAAGGGGCCGAAAAAATAAAATAACCTAACTTCCTCACTGGTAACTGTTTTGAAGTATTCCAAAATGCATCACATCATAAAAAAAATTTTACCTACACGTGTATTCAATCCAGATTTTTAATTGGTTATAAATTCGAAGACAAAAACACTCCATGTTTCAGTTATATATATTGTTTAAATCTTAAAATGCATTTCCTCAGAAGGTGACAATCGAATAGTTGATCAGCGGCAAAGTTCGCAAGAACGCGCTGTACTAGAGGCTCGCTTCCAAACTGCTGTCGTAAGATGAAACACGGCCGAGTGTTTGGAGAAGCGAGGTTCTGTCATGCAAGCAGGTTCAGAGATAAAGGCTTCCTTGGTTCAGCAAGTTTCTTCGACACGTTATTTCTGGATACCAGCCTGTCAGTCAGTGCCGTGCCTCGCTTCCAAACGACGCGTTGTGTCTGGCGAATCGCTAGTTACACTTTTGACGGGTTATTTATTTACGTATGTGATTTTATTTTATGCCTTTATGTGAATTACATAAATGGAAGACGGAACACCGAAAAAAAAAACCTACTTTGGTGGGCTACCATGGAGGGAGCACACGATTGTTTTGAAAGTATTTGAGTATTAAGAAAACACACGGGGGTGAACAATGCAAATAAGGAAGCTTTGGTCAACTTTAGTCAGCGGTAGCGATAGTAATTAACACGTATGTTATTAAAAAAATTTTAAGTTAACTTTACAATCATAGTATGAATTCGTACCAATAAGTGTGAGTAAAAAAAAGGAGGCAATTTATTAAAAAAAATATAAGCGTGATAGTATAAAATATTATCAATTACGATATTAGTTATAAAATGCTTTCTGCGCAATCAGAATTCCAAACTCCAGAAATTCGTAATGTGTTGTTAAAGATTTTGACGACAGCGCGCGTGCCATAAGCTATGTACATACATACTGCAATCTAAGATACGGCATATAGCGATCCTCTTAGAACTTCAGCAAAAATAACAATCCACCAAAATACTTAAAAAAACACCTTAACTTGTTACATCAGAGAAGACTGTCACAGTTAGAACTATGTAAGTTACGTGAGGATCTCGACGACTCCGTGTAATCTGGCCTATAAATAATGTTGACGGCATGCGCGTGACGCGTGACGCTCAACATTCCTCAATCGGCGGACATCATCTCTCTCGTAAATACCGAGTTGCACTTCAAACCTACCATCGCCCATCGCTATAATCTCCAACCACCACAGTTACATGCATATGGATGTTCGGAATAAACTTATGAAAAACCAGACTAAATAATTCAATTCAGACATATCAGCCGCACTTCCATCCATAACGCCACATAAAAGAGCTTTTTTTTTTTTTATACACATCACATTGAAGTGTCTCTCCGCCCATATTCAAAAAGGAATTAGACTTGGTAATCATAACAAAACGGAAAGAATAATGCAACAAATATGTTTTTAAATAATTTTCTGCAAGGCATTGATTTTTTTTTTTCGTTCAGAAAATACTAATTTTACTCGCATGTTCCTCGGAAGACAACTTGGCTGGAACGACACCCGGACATGCGGGTGCCTGGAGATAACAGCGCTCCCGCCTCCAGACAGACTGGCCACACGCAACAGTCGAGGACACGCAGGAATCCCCAACAATCGACACACATCTACCATTCACCACCAAGAGGAAATCATTTGAAAGCAAACAGTGGACATAGCGTACATTTAAGTCGTACATATTGTAAATGACAGGTGGTCAAACTGACATTCGTAAAATGTATTTTAAATTGACTTTTAAGAACAATGCAAGTAGTGGCCTAATCAGCGAATGCCTTTACTTCGAGCTTATACGTAACTGTTGACACCACGCTTCCAACAGCACAGTAGCAGTTGGGCTGTCCCGATCGGTGGACGGCGGGACTCAGAGACGCCACACGCGACTTGGAACCACCCTTGGTCGCGGGTGGCGAGTGTCCGAGTGCAACTTGCCCTCTGGCAGAGGAAAAGGAGGAAAGTTATTTTGAAAGTAGGCGCTGGATGGCTGCACGGACCCGGGACTAACACGTGCCAGGTGTGCTACAGACCGACTCGCGGGCCTCGACCGCCGCCGACTGCTGTTTACAAACACTTAATAAAAACAATAATAATACACCTGCAATTGGGCATCCGCCCGGTGGCAAGGAGTTCCCATCCCCCAACTACCCTCCCTCCTCCCTCCTCTGGAGCCACCTTCGTAAGTCCTTCCCTCCTCCCACATCCAGTGTCCTCCCCTCAATCTCGTTCCACTCTCGCCCCGTCCTCACAAGGAATACCTGCATTCCTCTCTCTCTGTCCGTCTCCATTCTCTCTGAATCTTCCACTCATGATCCCTCCTTCCACGATACAGCCCTCTGTTCAACCTAGCTCCCAGCTTTCCTCCCGAATTACTTTATGCACTTATTCCGGTTCACTACAAAACGTTGACTGCATCAAAACTAAAAAAATTAAAAGTAATAAAGAACGATCATAACTTGGCAGACGGCGAGTTGCCTGACCTCCATCACTTGCAATCCCACTCACTGCAGGAGTACTGCTGGCGCCGAGGGTGCGAGTGGAGCATCAAGGGCGGATCTAGGTGTTGGAGCGCTGGGCCTAGATCCGTCCTGGTGGGACAGTGACGCAATATCTGGGGGCGGTGAACTGGCCGCTGTCCCCAGCTATAAAGAGCTTCCACTCGGATTTCAGTGTGGAAGTAATCTCTCTCTCTCTTTCTAACACACGTCGACTGCCGTTAGCGCTGTCCTTGTCATTCGTGCGCTCTCGCCATATATCATACGGAATTTAAAGTTGTATTTTTTCGGAAAAGGCATTTTTGAAAATTGTAAAGCATCAAAATTCACATCAGGCGATATATATTTATTTCGCATACTAAATGGCATTTAAAGGAACCGAATTTTTTTTAAAAAACTTAGCTTCTCAGAGGGAACTATTTTGAAGTATTATTCCAAAATGTATCACATATAAAAAAAAAATTAACCTACAGGTATATTCAATTCAGATTTTCACTGGTTATAAATTCTGTTTTAGGACGACATAGAATAAAATCAAAGAAAAAAAGCTCTATGTTTCAGTTATATATATATATTTTTAAATTTTAAATGAATTTCCTCACAAAGTGACAAATCAAACAGTTGATCAGCGGTAACGTTTTATTGCTATGAAAGTTAGATAGAGTTTTAAAGCGTGAAAGTTGTTCGCAATGAATGGAAATTGTTTTTTTTTTTTTTTAAAACATCATCTCAATTGCTGCTACAGTTTACGTGACTATAGCTGTGAAGACGTGCAACGCAAGAATGCGCTGTACTAGACGCTCGCTCCCAAACTGCTGTCGTAAAATGAAACACGGCCGTGTGTTTGGAGAAGCGAGGTTCTGTCATGCAAGCAGGTTCAAAGATAAAGGCTCCCTTTATCTCAGCTATTTCCTTCGACACGTTATTTCTGGATACCAGCCTGCCAGTCAATGCCGAGTCTCGTTATCAACCGACGCGCTGTGTCCGGTTCCTCGTTATGAATTACAATTTTAACGCGTTATTTATTGACATACGAGATTTAATTTTCTGCCTTTATGTTTTACAGAAACATTAACTATGGAAGGTGGAACATTGGAAGGAAACTACAATGGTAGACTACGAGGGAAGGAGCGCAATATTGTGTTGAAAGTACTTGAGAATAAAAAAAAAACCTTGAGTGTGATCAATGCAATCAAGGAAACTTTGGTCATCGGTAGTGATAGTTATTAGAGGGTATGCGTTGTTGTTATTTTCTCAATCAAGTTCACATTACAATCATTATCGTACGAATTCGCACCAATGCATGTGTGTGAGCGGTTTCTTGTTGCGAGAGTAAAAAAAAGTGGCAATTTATTACAAATTTATAAGCGCAATAGTATAAAATGTTATAAATAACGGCATGAGTTCGTAAGAGCGCCGTCTGCCCGGGCACGCATACGAAAACGCGATTGCAAAACTACAAGATATCCGAGTGGGGTCTGTTTACGAACAGCTTTTAAGAATTCGCCAAGGGCCGAAAAGTACTTTTGATTTCGGATTAAGTTTTTAAAATGTGTTTTTAGAAGAGTGAAAATGGCTAAAAGGGGTGTTTTCAGAGTAATTTTTAGGCGTAAAACAACCGGTATAGAATTTCGAAAGCTTTTGAGGGACTTGGCACTACACCTTTATCCGCCACACAATGTTACGGTCACCGCTCAAATTTCACAGTTTTCCTGTGACGACGAGAAGACTGCGCGCCAGTTCAGAGGAGACACCGCGCTAGAAGCACCAGCGAGCGTCGCGCTTATCATCCCGCCTCACTGACACACAAACACCCAGACCAGACGGCTCCCTTAAAATGCTTCTTGATGCAATCGTTAATTCCAAAGAAACGCATTTCTTGAAATTCTAAATGTTAACAGATGTGGCAAGAGCGGGCGTCATAGGGAAGCCTACAACTCATGTAGTTTCGGTTCCCTACAAGAATTTCCGAAGATTTCCGAAGTTTTGCGTTTTGGTACTAACGCCACTTCAGCCGCTAAATCAATGAAAACAAGCATGTTGTTACTGACCTAACCTAATCTAACCCTTCGATTTTTTTTTAATTTCAATTTTTGAGAGAAATCCGAAGTTGCACGAACGTGGTAGGGAACCGAAACTACGTGAGTTGTAGGCTTCCCGGCGTCATAAGCCGTGTTCCGCAAACTTAAAGAGTGAACCTGTCTGCAGTCCCGGGACAGCGAGGCTCAGGCGACCAGCGACTAGCGCGAGCATCCACGCCAGAACATCGGCGACGAGTCCAACCAGCCCGTTACCAATGGCGGCTTCAGGATGACATTTCGGGAGGGGCTATCGCAACAAAGAAAGGCCGTAGTTGCAAAAAAAAAATGAAAGTGGTCAGATATTGGCCTTGGAATATTATTTACAAATTACAGGTTTCAAATACAGAACCGTAGTAGCTCCATGCAACTTTTGATGAGATAAAAGTTTAACATATGAAATTAAATATTTAAGTAAACATACTAATCAATAAGATTGGTCTCGGGTGGGGCTAACGCCCCCACCGCCCCCCCCCCCTTCTGGAGCCGCGCTTGCCCGTTGCTACACACACACACACACCAAGATATCAGATAACAACCGAGCATTGTTACACAAGACTGCAATCTCGCGCACTAGCTGGATTGCAGGCGGAAGAAGTGGTCAGCCCGGCCAGTGGAGCGAGCAGCCCCCGGCCTTGACCGACTCCTGAGCCTCAAGGCCAGCAGCCACATGCGGCCTCGTCGGCACTCGTCCAAGGGAAAAAAAGGGGGGGGGGGGGGGGTGAGTTCGCCCTCGTGCAACAAAAATTACAACTCTTACAGCTAATAAAAAACCAATGGAAACCTTAAGTTATGCAATACGTGCAGATCACATATAGTTATGCCCACGGTAATGTTCAATATTTACAATTTTTTTTTTTAAATTTGGGTAAGGACAACAGCTGTGCTACAATTCAACCAGCGATGGTGTGTCAGCATCATGGTTGAGACGAATTACCTGAACGCAATTTAACGATTTTTGGACATATTCTATGAGGCTAGATCACCCCGGATGTCCGACAGGGGCAGACCGGTCCAGCTGCTAGAGTGTGCACTGGTCGCTACCGCAGTAGCCGAATGCACTCGAGGGCGGAGCAGACTCGAGCTGCTGGCAGGAGGCCCAGGGTCGCCCCGGTGTCAACTGCCGTCCCGACTGTACTTCCTCCATGTACCCCGCATCGAACAATGGCTACATGCATGTATTCCGTTATGTCTCGCAAATGGTTTTACAACACAAAACACAAACATACCGTTTTTTTCTCGATGATCAGCAGCAGCTTAACTGCAACTTAACTGATTGAATCTGAACTGGGATTTCTGTCCAGTGATGGTTGTTTTACATTACAATATCTGGGTTGCCAGCAACTTCAGAAATAATTGAGGATAATTTGGAGTACTCTCATTTAACTATAAAAGGAAAAGAAAAACCGTACAGTTAAAAAAAACAAGTTAGGTCAGATCAATTTTCTTCGCATACATATGCTGAATGTACAGCCGGGCGAGGCACATGGTGGAGTACGAACAGCGTTTCTGGGGCACCAGGCACGGTAGCAGAAGCCGTGTGGATATCCTGATCACAGCGAGCACCGGGTCTCGAGGACTGCAGGTGGCAACACAGGCAAGTGAGCGCCACCAGCCGCAGACTCCCGCCACAGAACTAGGGTGTCCACAGTTAGTACTTTCGTACTAGAACTAGTACTTCTATAAGTTTTTTTAGTGGTCAAGTACATTTACGCTCAGATCTAGTACTTTTTTTCTTTAATATAATATTATTACAGTAACTCCAATATGTTCTATTATTAAGCGTAATTATTTTTAAAAACTATGGAATGTATGTGTGTGGGGGTGTGATGTTTAAGTTAGAGCATTGCAATGTCATAATAACTTCCTAAATTGTTAAAACCATAACAAATTATAATTTAGTACTTTTTTTTTTTTTTTTTTCAAATCTAGTACTTTTTTCTCGCCTAAGTTGGTACGAAATATTTTGTTCCTTGTGCACACCCTGCACAGAACTGGCCCGGTGCCAACACGCCGCGCTGCTCGCTCCGTTGCTGAGGTCGCGCGAGCCAGCCTCACCGCTCACCGACGAGAGACTACGTCCACCGACGGGTGTTTCAAATCACATGCACGACAAGGAAACACTCGATCACGCCGCTTCTCTCACAAGGAAACACTAGACCTCGCGTGCACATCTCAAGTGATAATTACACGTATTAGATATTATATATTCCGCCTATAGCATGATTAAACTCAATGCTCAGTACAAGTATTCATCCCAAAATTAATTTTCCAATCAAATGAAATAGCCTTCCAAAAACCTTTCAGTAACACGAAAAAAATACTAAAAACTATCATCACACATTATGAACGCTATTTAGGTATGTACTTGCACATGCATTGCTCAAAGTTCTGAAAGATACAGAATACATGACAAATGAAATGTAAGAGTGAGAGGAAATAAATAACTCAATAGTGGTAACAATAAAAGAGGGGGACGACGACAAAAGGACGCAATAAAAGGTTTAAGAAATTATCCATTATGTGTACAAAAATTAGACAAAAGGTAAGGCAAGCAAAATCCGATGTAAAAGACAAATTACTAACGGCATTGATTTAGGTTCTAGTAATTCATAACGAGGAATTCCAAAATTTATAACTTTACACAGATAAATTATAATCAATTTCGTATACCCCACAAGTGCAGGTTACCTTATACTGAATGCTTGTTTTACGAGTCACCCACTAATCCGGCACGTTCGCAGATTATTCTATAATGGCCATGATATTTCATAGCCATTAACACTGTTTCGTCTCAGACTTGTACACGTTTCGTTTTTGACGTGACGTCTAATAAAACGATGAACGCAGGCTGCACGCACGAAAAAGTGTCCCGTTACGCTCATTGTTCCGTTACGCTGTCGGCGAGTGCAGTAATAATAGGTGATGATACAATGACTAAAAAATTATGGTGATTCATATAATTGATGATAGATATTTGAATACAATTTATTTATATGAAAACTTGTTCATAATTATTTATTTAAACTTTATAGCTAAACGCCCATTTTTAAAATTAATTACGAGTCATCTACACGTGAACTGTTTCGTCTACTGTTTATAAAGTGAAGTGAAAAGTTAATGTGGTTTTCATTGCTTATTACAACAATAATTTCGGCAATAAAGGTTAATTATTCTTGCATTTTAAAAATCTGATTACTAGTATCATTTCAAGTATTATATTCCGCGCTTGGGCTAGTTTACGTTTACGGACTAATAGGGTAGATGACATAAGAAAAATAAAGATAATAAATATTACATTAAAATTCAACTAATATTACCAATTACTACGTCAAGACTATGAATTTAAAGGGGAGGGGAGGACCACTTTGCCAGCTGTTTGCTTTAAAGTTATAATTTATATTTGTTGGTGTGAATGACATGATTTTTTTGCATTTCGGAAGTGCACCACCCTACGAAGCCCCTGTCCCTTCCTAGTCATTTTAAAACCTAAAATATTATACTTAATGTAAACTATATTATCAGAAAACAAAAACCTTATGTTTACAGTTTACTGTGAAGCATTAAGCCAACATCCCAACACATTATTCCATCAAATAAAATAAGTACTTTGCTTTCGAAAGAACTACGCTAGCCGAATCATTTACCAGTGTTTTCCCCAGAAAGATAAACGAACATTCAGCTGTCAAACAAAAAACTTCTCTAGTTAACCTGTAACACGTTCGTGTGATGTACATACAACACATCTACTAAGGTATCCAGAGATATCCATGCTTGCACGCTAGGTCTCAGTTCTTCAGTTAAAAAAAAAAAAAATACGTGTCTGACTTTTTGCAACAATGTTGACGCATGGTATGAAGTTGCCGTGTATGCAAGTCACAAGAATACACTGCTTGGGACCCACGTTAGCGTTTTCAAACAAGCATCCACGTACTTAAATCTCAGTTTGTCACATACCAGGGCCGGATTTAGGGGAGGGCAACCGGGGCGAAAGCCCCGGGGCCTCCACAAACGGAGGGCCGCCACAAATCCTTTGATATTCTTTTTTCGCTGTTTTACCTTTACCTACAGAACTTTGTACACACATGATTACATTATTGTTGAATATTAACAGAAATATTCATTAACACTAAAATTTAATTTCATATAATTCTTGTCTACGATTATATTTATGTATGTTTTTTTTTAATACTAAGAAAATCTACTTGATTTCACAATAAATTATTTATTGGAAAACTCGACTGAAAAAAATTGTTCATTTTATTTGGAAAATAACTTGGGGCCAGGGGGCCTCCGCTCCTCTGTTGCCCCGAGGCCTCCAGACCTCTAAATCCGGCCGTCACATACATATGTAAGGCGACGATAAGAGCTTACAACAACCAAAATGTTCCACACTATAATGCGCTAGTAGTAAACACACGGCGACAGAGGGGGAAAAGAGAAAGCAAGACAGACAGACAGGGGCACATGAACCACTCCGGCACTGCGGAGAACCCCGCGCAGGCCTCAGCTATTGATCCGCGGCAGAAACAAAGTCCAGAGCTGCCGAACGAGTCACCAGACCTAACACAGGACAACCCCACTCGTCACACACGTGGCTGACAGCCACATTCCTCTCTGCTTGTTGCCAACAAACATCTAGAAGCACTCACAGATAAACCACCAGTAAACAAACGCGTGTCCGCGGCGGGTTACATGTGGCTTGAGCGACACGGAAACTGTCACACGAATGACATCAGGATACGTCACTCCGCAAGAAGTAAAATACATATATTAAATTGGGATGTGTCGTCAACTGGGAAAGAAGGGGCGTGGTTACAATACACACTTCCCCCCTCCACAGCGCCAGCGATGACGCGAGTAATAGCCTTGAAACACAGCGCGCGCGCGCATGCAGACGATGGCGAAATGGGTCGACCCAGAGTTGCTTCAAGTTAAGAATACTGCTGACAGTTACCTGCAGTTAATAACGGCGCACACGAACAAACTAGCCGACTCTACACGAGACAGACGCGAACACCAGTTACTCCGAACTTGGGAACCTGCCCGTCCGAGGCAAGGTTCCAGCCGACTTCACGTCCGATCGCGCTGGCCTCCCACATCGCGCCTCTGCCATCTGTCGGCGCCGCGCCGAACTACGACCGCCGCGCACACTACCGCGCCGTCTCCACTGTTAATTTCCAATCATTTATATGTTCAAGACTTGCAGATTTATTACTTTGGCAAGAGCAGTGTCCGAATCATAGACTAACGATGGGAAATCCATGTGACATAAAACATATTAATGAGGCGCACAGCGCGCGCAAAATACGTACTGTACTTTTTTTTAAATACATGGTATACGGCTTTCTACCAACGACCAGAAACACTCTTCTTTATCGATACTAAAATTTAAAAAAAATCACAAATATTTTAAACTATATATATATATATATATATATATATATATATATATATAGCCACTACAATATTAATTAAAAATCATTCCTTATCAATATCTAGATAATTATACCAAGATACCAATATGCGATGTCGCACTCGGCACTGTTTACCGTAGCTAATTTTAATAGTAATGTCGGCAGATATACGCCAATGTTGAAGTCATACGGAAGTACGTCACAAGCGGTGTCTGAATTGCAAGCTAAGTATACAGGTATTCGTAAACGAGTTGTGTATACTTCTCGCGTCATTACAGGTCAACAAATGTCGCCAAATTAAAAAAAAAAATAATTTTCCACAATTCATCGATAACAGGCCAGAAACTAAAAAGACTCGAAAAATCTTCACGCATATTTAGGTGATGGAAATGATCATTCAGACACGTACACAAGGACAAGCGCAACATGCAAGCTCACTACTACTGCCCAAGCACGGGTGTGTCGGCACATGTCGGAGGCAACATTCCAGACCCGGGTGGTCGTCAGCTGCAGACGGAGCCTGGCAGCCAACTCCTCACTGCAGCAGATATTGTGATCTGACATGCCAGCCGTGTCAATAGCCCACACAGCGAGGAACACTGGCTTGCCGAGCTAGGCCACAATGCCAGAAACCACAGTAAATCTACGGACTTTTCAACGAAGAATTTAGCACAAATAAACGAAGAGTTTCCAATAATTTCAAATAACTGAAAATTTCGAAGAAACTACGCCGTATTTTGACTTTCCCGCTGTATATCTCGTTCTAACATTTGTGGGTTTTTTTTTTCGTTCTCTTAGTCCATTTTTCTTTGTTTTTCTTTGTTTGTTGACCAAATTCCTGTTATGGACTATTATGTGGTGTATATATCCTGTTGACAACAGCAATTTTTGCTTAATGTGTGTTTTTTTTTGTCTTTTAGTGGTTTGTAGTTTTTTTTTTCTACAGACATACATGTGCTTAGCAATGGCGTATGTCCAATAGCTTACATCAAGTCATGCACTCCCATTGCACAAATCTTTCAAAGATAATATCGTTCTAACAAAGGTAAACACACAAGTGGACAAAAAGTGTGTTTTTGCTGTAGACTAAGCCAGGTTTTGAATGTTTTGCTTATATACCAATAATATTCTTTTACATTCATGTTCAAAGTAAGTGAACTCGGTGTACGTAAAGGTACGAAGATAGCCGTAAATTAACTTCGTAACCAGCATTCTTCGTAAATCGAAGGTAAACATTTTTTACATTTTTAACAGGGCAGTGGCAAGCATCATACCAGAGCGCGTGACTATTTGCGACTGCTTTGAGCGGCAGTCGCCCTCAGAATGAATATACTACAATGAGACATCCTAGTTTATACATTTTCATCGGTACTGCAGAGTTCCTACTTTTGTTCCATTCCAGGTTGGAAATTTATGTCAAGTTCTGCTCCATCGCGGGTGCGAATCGTTTTAATTTCTGATCTTGCGTCTGCTTCTGCTACAGTTAATTAATCATTATGTATTTAAATCAGCATTTAAGAGTGCATTCGCCCAGTGATCACTGCACTAGTTATGCCACAAGCATTCATACTGCTAATATGCTATATTTGTCACGTGTTTCTCTTGCCACTTGAATGACACTGCCCTGCAACCAGGGGCGTAGCCAAGGGGGGGGGGGGTTAGGGGTTATACCCCCCCCCCCCCTTTAGCAACAAATCTTTAATTTCTTATTCATCACTCAAACAAATTTCAAATTCAAATTAATAAAATTTTTACCATTACAATATTTAAATTTAAGTACCCAAAACTGCTAAAATAGCACTATTTTACACCTTAAGAGTGGTATATACCCCTTTTTAAAACCAGTTATACATGCGTCCACTACTAGCCTATTTTCTCGAGAATTATGATAGCTACAGCTTCCAGATTATTAATCTGACGAGAAAAGTAATGCAGTTTTTCCAATATAGTTTTATATTTTGGAAATCGTGACGCAAAATATATTTAAAAAAATGGTAAAAACAAGCAATTCGTTGACGAATTTCTAGTTATTCGATGAGAAAAATTAAAATTTGAATCTATATTGGAAAAGATTATATTTTTCTGAACAAAATGGTATATTAAAAGTATAAGGTCACCGCATTAAATATCAGTTTATTTGGTTAGGAAAACTGGCTAATTTGGCATTTTCAGTGTCTGCCTTGTGCTGCTCGACGTGAAGGTTGACGCCAAGCTCCGGGAAGACGAGCAGGGTGGGGATGACACTGACACGCCTCAACGTCGCCCGCTGTAGGGGAAGTGCTGATCTGTAACGGTGATAAACCTCCCTCCTCCCTTCAACCTCCTCCCGCTACACAGCAACACCGTTTCTCTGAAGGATTCATAGTCCAGGCATTTTATGAGAAAAAGGGGTCGATTTACGGACAAATTGCAAGAAAAGGTTTTATTATATCAAAATTTGCAGAAAAATTTGTAGAATAACATATCCAAAATCCACCGAAATCCACTTTATTTTGGTAACGTTTTTTCCGGGATTTGTCCCGGAAAAATGCGGAATAAATTAATAACTGGAAAACGGTGCGTTCTACGAAGAAAGGTAGAGACACTAAAATTAAAGAGAGCCAAATTTACCATAACATACAAAAAATTTACAAAAATACACTAATAACTACTATTTTGTTTTCTGGAATTCGTCACGGAAAAACCTAAAATATTGAAATAAATTGAAAATAGCGCATTTTACAGCAAAATGTTTCAGGACAAAGTTAAAGTACACAACGATTTTCATAATATATTACAAATTAACAAAAATCAACACAAAATAGGTTTTTGGTTTTCCAGAAAATTTACTGGAAAAAAAAGGACAAATCGAAAACGTATCGTACGTCAAAGAAAGTCGTGACTAAAATTAAAGACTTTTTTTGTATTAAATATAATTTAATTTCACCAAAATCTGCTCATATATATAAATGTATATATTTTTATATGTATAGTTTTTTTTGTGACTCGTCCTGGAAAATCTTTAAAAATTCAATAAAACGAAAACGGAACATCGTATTGAAAAAGTTTCGGTGGGACAAACAGAAGCACACAAGATTTCCTTTACCAGATCCTAAATTCACTGAAATCTGGTAAATAGATTTTATTTTGTGATCGGCCACGGAAAAAGTATTGAATATGTAGGCAAAATAACAGAAAGCATTGTATCCCATGTCAAATTGTCAGATCCGAACTATATTCATTTTCCATAATATATATTTAAAGTCACTTAAATTATATTCCTTTTTTCAGTTAGTGATGTGTTAAAACGTTTTTGAAATCTACCAAAATTATATTCCAGAAAACAAAATCAGACTCATTTCAACTGCTTATCGTTTGAAAGAAAAATTCGACACGTCCATTCTCACAAAACATACCATACAATTAAATTTACACAAGATTTCCAGTGACCTGTATCGAGAAGAAATAGAAAAATATACACACATTGGGATGCACTCTAACACACAATACTGAATAAACATGCATTAGGTAACATACATAAGTACTTTAATTTAAAATATAGGTTACCTAAACAAACATTAACGTGATTTTATATTTCTATTAATGTTAACAAACTGATCCAACAATTCGGAAAATTACCTACATATAAGCTCGAAATGTTATTTAACAGAATCATCCTGTTTAAGAGTGGTATATACCCCTTTTTAAAACCAGTTATACATGCGTCCACTACTAGCCTATTTTCTCGAGAATTATGATAGCTACAGCTTCCAGAGTATTAATCTGACGAGAAAAGTAATGCAGTTTTTCCAATATAGTTTTATATTTTGGAAATCGTGACGCAAAATGTATTTAAAAAAATGGTAAAAACAAGCAATTCATTGACGAATTTCTAGTTATTCGATGAGAAAAATGAAAATTTGTAACTATATTGGAAAAGATTATATTTTTCTGAACAAAATGGTATATTAAAAGGTCACAGCATTAAATATCTGTGTATTTGGTTAGGAAAACTGGCTAATTTGCATGGATATGTAGGAACACCCTACCTTAAAAGCCGTCACAGTAATTGCAGTCCTCGGGAGGTAATTCACGGTTTTTACAGGTTGATCCATGACAGTTTCCACAAGCCGAAGAACATGAGATGCCGTGTTTCCTAGAACTGCAGTTGGATGCACCGCAACCATCTTCCTTGCAAGTGCACCTGATTACCTTAAAAAGGCATTCCGGAACTGTTGGCTTGTCTGTCGAAATTGGCAAGAGAAGGTAGCCACATTTTCTCCATCCCCATTCTTCTGGATTCATCTTAATTCCCTTCCATTCTTGTATCTGATAGAAAACCCTTAAGAAATGGAAACGAGCTGAAGCACTAGTTGGAGGTAATTGTTCTGGTTGTACACATTTTGAACTAGTAGCTGCATTCTCACTAAACACTTTACAACGCAAAGTGTCGAGTGTGTCACTTCTTGACCCATTGTACAGGCGTACTACAGCTGTTCTGCCGATTTTACAGTGTCTTCTTTTGACACACTGGGAATACTATCTGAAATACTTTCGCAAGTTGCCTGAAGGCACTGTCATTCTGGAGCAGATCCAATGTTTTCCCCTTTCCTATACCATAGATGTGTGATGTGTCACATCCCATGAATGCATGACAGAAAAGAATATTACTACAAATTTCATCACCGAGCTTCAGCTTTAGCTCCTTAATGTGATATGTTTTCTTCTGCCTTTGTTCACTTTTTAAACACAAACAGTTATGTGTTTGTGAGCCAAAGTAGTAGAGTAAAAGGACAAGTAAATCTGTGTCTGTTCCTATAACTATTGTCAACTGTTATTTTGCACATTTTAAAGCTTCTTGGACAATGTAAATATCTGCATCACCTGGTGCTTCAACAACAGGACATTCTGCTTCGCGTAAATGTATTGCTAATAACCTTACAAATTGTCCTTTATTTCGCTCGTTCAAAAGAAACATATCTTTACGGAGTGATAGATGCATTTCTCCTGTGAATTCAACTACGGGTGATGCATTACCTCTTGTTCTTCTCATATGTGCTGTGTCTTTAGTACTGTGAGTTTTCCCATATCCATCAAATACAGTAGTTGCTAATCCATAATTTTTTAAGATGAAACTCACGTACAGCTGAGCGATCTCGTTGTATGTTGCAGTATGGGGCCAAGGTAACTGATGAAGTAAATATCCTCCGTCAATGACATATTTAATTTAATTTTATATATTTTATCGTTTGCAGAGTTATAACACATGGATACATAAAATCACTCAGTACAAGGGAATGGGAATTCAATCGTATAAATAGTAACTACATATACCAGCCAGGACAATAGTACACAAATTTTAAGCACAATTTGATAAAGGTCAATTATATAATGCAATTTTTTTGCCCATAATTTAATTCACGATTTATTTTGAAGTACAGTGCACGATTTCCGTTTTTTTTTGCTTTCGATAACTTTTTACCGGGACATTTCCTGAAAAACAAAAAAAAATTAAATGTTGATCTGTGTTAAATTCTCATATATTATGATAAACATTGTTTACTTTATCTTTTTCCTAAACCATTATGCTGTAAAGTGCACAATTTGCGATTTATTTCATTTTTAATATTTTTTCCGGGACTAATCCCGGAAAACGAAGCAGAATTTATAAGCTGATTTTCTTGAACTTTGGATATGTTATGGAAAAGTTAATCTTCTTTAATTTTTGCCTCTACAGGTTTTGTCATCACATGCACCGTTTTTGAGTTATTATTTTATTTCGTGTTTTTTCCGGGACAAAACCCGGAAAAAAGTTACCAAAAGAAAGTGGATTTCGGTGGATTTTGGATATGTTATTCTATGAATTTTTCTGCGAATTTTGATGTAAAAAAAACCTTTTCTTGCAATTTGTCCATGTTTTTTTCATATCTTTCCTGGACTATCATGGGACAGACGATTTCCTTGGCGAGTAGCTTGAAAAGAATCTTCACTCGGTAGCAAACTACATTGTAAAAGATTTTTAAGTCTGCTGATTCGATCAATGGTTCGTTAATGCTGTTTGTGAGCTTTCGCATAATATAAAAAAGACGCAATTATCTGTTAGTCGGTACGCATGGAAAAAAAGCAAGACAAATTAATCGGTAAGTTAGGGCGACTTTATTTAAGTGCGAAACGGAAGAAAAGAAGACCAACGGATCTGATTGAGTACCAGAAACAAAGGTAAGATATAGCGATACCGATATTAATTTTTCTTTTATCAATGTAAAAGAACACCGGAGAATTCCAAAACCGGCTAAAAACTATTTTAAGAAACATATTTTACAACTTAGTTTGTACAATGCATTTAATTTTTTAGAAAAATCCGAAGAGTTGAAGAATATGGTGCAGTTCAAGAGGAAGTCAACAGCACAATAACTGATCCCCAAACAGCTAACTTGACGGCTCATTTTTCTTTACCAGGATCAAGCAACGCAGGGAATGAAAATATGGTTCTGAATCCTGATGAGGAGTAAGTAGCCAGTGTTTTATACTACACAAACTGCGAACTGTATTTAACGATAACATTTATAATTAGCATTTTATTACGTTCAGAGTCTAATGAAAGGCTTAAATTTTTCATATAAATAATTTTCAGTTCAGTAATTGAACTTCTATGGATTTGTTCTTGGAAAAAAATATATATAGGCCTAGTGTTACGGACAGATTAAAGAAAAGTTAGATACTCGGTATTACTGTTGTATGCAAGTCATAGGAAGTTATTATGGCTTGACGACCATACATACGTCATCGATTATCAATTTCAATTAGTAATTTTAAAAAGTGAACTAATAGGGCATTTATTCAGTCCAAGAAAAGTTCATGTGACGTGAAAAATACTAGTGCTATTATAAAACAAGCCGAAAGATAATTAAATTAATCAGTATGGGTGAAGTTATGAGGGTGGGGGAATAATTGCGAGAATGGAAGGCAAGCTATTGATAACTCACTGTGTTCGGTTCCAAAAGACAGTTTCTTCATCCCCCACCTCATTTCCCTTGTTTGAGCGTGTCTCAGTTTACAAATGCGTTCGACTATCAACAAATTATTGTGTTACTTGTGGTAGCCGCTAGCTGGAAAAACGCCAGGAATCCTTACTGCTGTATGTTGCAATATTCAAGTGCGTCATTGGGTGATTGTCCATGTTTCCTTATAAAAAATATTGAGTGCGAAAAATTTTCGCCTCGTAGGCTTTCTAGTAAAGGACGATATACAATATGGCTCTCC
Organism: Bacillus rossius redtenbacheri; assembly: GCF_032445375.1. Taxonomy (NCBI): domain Eukaryota; kingdom Metazoa; phylum Arthropoda; class Insecta; order Phasmatodea; family Bacillidae; genus Bacillus; species Bacillus rossius. The sequence continues at coordinate 11,179,525 of NC_086334.1, forward strand.
TGCAAACAAAAAACATTCAGTAAATATATGACATAAATTATTATTGTTCCACGTAGCCTTTCCTTTTTTTTGAATGTTACTTCTTTGTATGCAAGTTTGTACGTGCATGCATGTGTATGCCCGTATCTCGTGCTGTACCTACATTCTGGAATTAGACTTGTCATATTAGTGTACAATAAAACTCTCTTACATCATATCCCACATTTACTGATTAGTTTGCGAACAGTGGTAGAGTTTATAGGCAGGATTATAGAATTAACTGAATATTTCACTACCTTTAAAGAGTAATTCATCAACATTTTGAGCGGAACACACAACTATAAAATTGTACTCAAATATGAGAGCCAAAATAGGAAATTTCGTTACTTTTGGAATTTTGATACTCAACATGTCACAAATATATTTTGTTTTAATCTTTGCAGGACAGTCACCAAATCGTACGCCAAACTTCAGCCACCAATCCAACTGCTGGAAACGGAAGCCGGTGTTTTTCATTGGTCCACGGAAGTGTCTGACACCATCATCATAGAAAACATCAACATCGTTGAAAACTTAATAAAATGGCGTATGAAATGAGCAGTGTTCAACAGGAAAGAAAGGTATTTAGAACAAACATTTATTGCTGATTTAGAATTTTTGTAATAAAACGTTTGAACCTATTTGAAGCCAACAACAACCTGCTAGAACCTAGTAAGAGCCATAATATACTCTCATGACATACTTAATGTTCCAGCAGTACAACATGGCAGGCAGTCCGAAGAAATAGTCATCAAATAGCTAGAAGACCAGGAAAAAATTAATATAAGTAAAGCTGGTCTTTTTATTGACCAAGAACACCCATTTCTTGCCGCAACACCCGATGGCCTTGTTGGCGAAGGTCGTCTCGTAGAAATAGTGTCCTGCTTCGGCATATGGAATGGACATAAATGAAGCCATGCGAGAAGGCAAAATAAAGTATTTGAAATATTCTGAAGAAAGTCCTACTGTCATTTCATTTAAAAAAGATCCTGAATATTTCTACCAAGTCCAGGGTCAACTTCACATAACCAGAAGGGATATTTGCTTGTTTGGCATCTGGACTTCGAGCCAAAATAAATTAAAAGTACCTATTGGAAATTTTCAGAGACGACACATTCTGGAAAGAAAAAAATGGAACCAAAACTCGTTTTATTTTACACACAATGCGTTCTTCCGGAATTAGTTGATCCTAGACACACAAGAAATATGGAAATTCGGGATCCGCCGCACATAACAGAGGCTATCAGAAGTCATAAGATAAAATGCATGGGAAAACGAAGATCGTCCAAAACAAAACCGAATATTACACCCTGATTACACTAAACGTGAACATTTTTCAAGCTTTTGCAGAACTTTCAAGAAAATGTTGGTCTTGGATAATCATTCAAACTAATTTTTATAGTGACCTGTTTGATTTATCAATCTAAGTCGCCTGCTCACTTTGCTTCATAAACTATCACCTTTCATACTGGAAATTATTCTTGCTCATTGTTTCTAGAACGTTTAACCATGCCAAGCATTTTCATGAACCTTCATTTTTAGTATGCCAGCACCTACGAGTGCATAAGAAAGTATAGCCCGTGTGGTCACGTTCAGTGGCTACCTAGAGAATCATTACCGTAATTATTTTGGATATGTAAAAAAATAAAATGTCTTACCTATAATGTAAATTTTAAAGCTGAGTTAAGTTTTCCAGAATGGTTAAATGCTCAAGTGAGCAATGGTGTTTAAAATTATAGAAGACATTGCTTGTTTAGGTGAATAAATACTGAGGTGTTCGTAACTGTTACTTTTGAAGGAAATTAATTCATTTGGCAGCCAATTGAGAAATTTTGTAAAATTTTTAAATGAGAAACAAGAGAATTTCATAAAAAGAGTGTTCGGTATGCATAAACTTCTTGTCTGGTAAGTCCTAACAAAAAGGAGAAACGAAATAAATGTATAATAGCGACCATAAAAATATTTTGCTTCAGTGGTAAGCTGAATTAAATTCTGTGTTTTGTTGTTTTAAAAGTGTGTGTGCATTAAATCGAATAGTATAAATGCCTGTCTAGTTAAAAATATAAAGCTTATGTACATTTTTTGTGCGTCACAGGTAAAAACCAATTTGTGTGTAATTCTACTAAACTTGTTTAAATAATCTGTTGTCGTTTACTGTATCGGATTTGTAAAATTATTTCTATTTAAGCATTTGTTTCTCTTAAATACCTCTCTAAAGGCCATCTACATACTTTTAAGATTGTTGGACTTTTCTGCAAACTGTTTTGAAAAAGGTTTTTGTGATGTAAAAATATTTGTGTTTAAAATGTCTATTATACCGTACAGTTTTTTTTTTTTAATTTGTCTTTCTTGGAAGTAACTCGTGCCCACGTTGGTTTAATTTATAGTGCTCTTTTTAAATTTATTTGTCTTTTATAACATAATGAACATTGTATATTGGTGTGAAACAAAATGTATGAATTACGTGTGAAATAAATACATGTTTTATAATGTGGAATTATGTAACGATTTTCTGTATAGTGCCTTTTTATACCACGTCCAAATAAAATATATGCTACCTGCATGATAACTCATTGCCATGACACAAGTGAAACAATTACAAATGAGATTATTCCATGTTATAAAAACACGAACACTTTTTTTAAAAAAATAGTACATAATATGTATGTATTTCGAAAAGCTTTTACAACTATCATTGACAGATGCGAGTTATAAAAAATACATAACATCGATTCGGAAAATATATTTAACTTCGGCAAGATTTGTTTGCAGAATAAGGTAATTTCATGTTCCTTGGAGGATATGTAACGTTTAATATCCACGTGACTTCGAAAATTACGATGTAATATCACTTTTCCCACTTCATGTAAAAGTTTGTGTTTTTAGCAAAAACATAGTAATCCATTTTATCTTTTTTTTTTTTTACTTATGAACTACTAAACACGCGTAAAAAAATGCTACCATTACGACAAACATACTTTTCGCGTTATTTGACATTTGAGTTGAATGAAACGTTGTATGTAGCCACTGTTAGCTCGCGCGGCGCTCCGCTCGTACGGGGAAGGCAGGCAGGCAGGTAGCAATGCTGTCGAGACATCCCGACCCGTACCGCGCCGTCATGAGGAGGGAATGACCATGGAGTGAGGGAGGGTAAACCGAGTCTATCCCCTCCACCGACATCATTTCGCCAGGACGCGCTCCTAGTAGGCCACTCCTCCAAGGCTAAACTCCGCCCAGGCTAGAAGTATTTTGTGCTGCTCGCGCCGGATTCTGAGTAGCCGCTTCTCTATATACCACTCTTAATATCCAAATTTTCCCGGGGAAGTACCCCCGGACCTCCCGCTTTAATACGGGAGAGGGGGGGCATGCTTCTTAACACCCCCCATACACAAATCCTGGCTACGCCACTGCCTGCAACTATGCAATAAATAAAATAAAACAACACAACAGTGAAAACACAGCATCTGGTCTCAAAGGTGACCACGGATCACTTATAAGTGAAGGTTGTTTACATTTGTCACTGCGCAGGCGCTCTGGATGTCTCATCGGCTCCAGCACGAGGCTTCATCAAGAGTGGGAAAGATGTTTACTTCTTTCATCGCACATGCAGATTTGGAAGAAATGTAAATGAAAAGCAATTTGCATTTGTCACCTTGAACGAGTTCTCCGAGCCGGACAGTACAAATGAGCCTGATGTGCCCCGAGGGATGACTTGGAAGTTTCGGGCCCAACAACCAGCTGTACGCGTGCGTTGACAAGGTTCGAACAAACACGACACTGTCGCCAACTGCATCGTCTCTCGCCTGTGCCTCGCTGACCAGTAGTTCGGCGCCGCGGTTCAGGAGAGTTCACAGTGCGGGCCAGCAAGCTCCAGGGATGGTTGTTTTCGGGCGGATGTCAGGCCAGTAATTAGTAGTTACGCAGAGATAGTGTTTAGTCGCTAAGAGACTTAGCGGGAGTAGAGTCCAGCAGGCCACGAGCCTCACGCAGACATTTGCCGGGAGGCGGCTACTAGCCACCCAGGTCCTGGGTTCGAGTCTCAAGTAGCAGCACCCAGCGACCCGTCCATGCTACGAGAATAAAGTACTTAAACT